>NC_141289.1:5932403-6532403 GCF_037954325.1 Fistularia commersonii | reverse complement strand
AGGGTGGCTGTCTCTCTGCGGTCCGGAGGGCAGGGTTGGAGACGCGGCGGACGCCGGGGGCGGGAGGAGGCCGATCGGCCGCTCGAGTTTCACCGCCTCCTGGTGAAGTTTCTGCCGGACGTGCTTGATCTTCCCGACCATGATGGAGGAAGAACTTCGGCTCGATGTTCACAGAGAAACTCTCGTTGACCAACTCCTCTCACCGTGTCGGCTGCCTGGCGGACGATCGTAAAGTTAGACAAACTCGTACCGGAAGTGTGTTTGTTTGGACGTCAGATTAAATCACCGTGGTTTGCTAGTGTCGGGGTTGTGGCGTGTGTGTTCGCAGATTCACGCAGAATCTACGCTCAGATGGATCATAAATCTCATTATTCGCGCAAAATCCTCTTTGCCTCTCTGCGCAAAACTAAAAATGTGTGAAAATAATAAAATACCTCGTGGAATTTTTACTTTGAAAGTGTACTTCGGAAGTACTTGTGTGTTCAGGTGACTTGTCATTTGTTGACATGAGAAGCGTGTCTGGTGTCCCAAACAAAATCGCTCGGTGAAAAATATTGAAAATAAAGAACTGTTCCGCTGAGTTTCTGTTCCGCATCCTATTCTGTTTAATTCTAATGGTTTTAATTATTCGATTTAAAACAGTAAATATTACATATTCCTTTCACAGTTTGCAGCATCGAAAAATACCAATGTTATCAAAAATACAAATAATACAAATATATGTTTGATTTTTATATGGAATATCTGTCGTGTATGTGCTTTCTTTTTCGTAATTCATTTTTAATGCCAAAGTCATAGTTACAAATCATGCTCATAAAATAAGATCCATATCCTGGTGCATGCGGTTGGTCGGCCACTGCTCCTATATCCTTACATATGTACACACACACACACACACACACACACACACACGATTTTATACTTATATTTCTATTACTTATATATGTATATATATATGAACACACACACACACACACACACACACACACACGCTCACATACATATATAATGAAAATCAATCATTTTCAGTGAAATATATATACATTTTTGGGGGGGATTCATGTATAGACTGCATTTTAAAAATCCTGTATCAAGAATATGAATGGGACTATAACTCATGAGTTAAAGGTAAGAATTGGGCCTATCCAATGATAAGAACACTTATCTTAATTAATCCATAAATTGCTTATCTCTCCTATTTACTCTTAAGCTTTATACAGTATATAGAAATATATATATATATATTTATATATACAGTCACACACATTCAGTACATATAGAAGTATATGTCTATGTTTCAAGTATTCTATATTTAACTACTTAGCATATTGCATATTCAGACGGTGGTCATCTTCAACATATTCCCCAGCTGGATGAGAGGAGCAGCAACCTTGCAGGCAGTAAAGGATAGAACTGTTTCGTGAATCTTGGTGAAAATCATTTATTTGCAGCTCAAGGTGGCAAATGACTACGAGGAGGCTACAATAATAATAAAAAACAACAACGCAACAATGCTGTGCAGCACAAAGAGATGCTGAGAGTGTACAAAAATAGACCTGTCAAAAACACATTTGCGCAAATGGGTTATAAGTACATCTAGCACATAAATCACATGACACACTCCATGGGGAAACTCGACAATCATCGAGAAGCAGGTCGCTGATGATCACGAAGAAATTCGGCATCAACCGATCACCTTGGATGGCAGGGAAAATCGCAGGAACGATTCCACAATCGTGAGGTTCAGAGTCTTATCTGCATTTTCGGATCTCCGCATTCTACTTGAATAAATGGTTGTATTACACCAACTAATAATAGGTGTTTTAGCCTGAATCCACTCCTGCGTACATAGCTTTCTGTGGAGCGATAATAACGCTGATAGATTTCCACCCTGAACTGCATCCCCAGAATAATACTGTGAAATGCGCAGATATTGCACATGGAACCCTCTCTCCTCTCAGTAAGTCACTGGTGTGCAAATTATCCATAAATGACTGCCTTAAAACATCTTACTGCCATGTTGAATTGGATGTAACACGGGGATCAACATTACAATGCATAATGGGTGAATCTTCTTCTTTGGGCTGCTCCCTTCACAGCCGGTCCCATGCTTCCATCTAATCCTCTCCTCTGCAGCACCGACCAAACTTCCTGTCCTCTCTTCTGCCGACAGCTCCAAACCCAGCCTCCTTCTACTAAGATCTTTCACCATACCTCCTCCGTGGATGTCCGAACCATCTCAGGATTTAAACGACTCCAGGGGCATGAATAAGACACAAGCAGTGATAAACAAAGAAATAAAAATAAAGAAGTGTTAGAGGGGCTGATCAGCGAGACCAAGATCTCCAATGAGAAGCAAAAGCATGTGAAGACTGATCTGACCAGAAGGGGGCAGTTAAGTTCTCAAGCAACCCAAATAAGATTACAGCCTAATATTTCTATCACCAATTCAGGGTTAACTCTATTTTATATAAAAGGGTACTGTTATCATTAATGACAAAGCTACAAATCAATACATGAGGAAGTAGTTTTAAGGAAGCAACAATCAGCAGAAGACCTTGAAGGTGCAGGAGGTCAGGGAAAAATATGTTTAACTGGCAAACAAAAGATCCAACCTTCTGCTCCATGCTGATGGTGACCACAACCTCCTCAGACTGCCTGGGCCTCAGAACTTCAATATGCATATTTTTAAAAAAGGCATTGTCTAAATCTTTGGCATCATGAAGACTTACAAGCCTGGACAATGGGTAAATCTCATGTACTTGAGTTCCAGTTTTGATGACATTCACTGATAGTGGACCTGTCAGAACCAGCAGCGGGAAAGCTGCTGTTGAGCAAAAGATACATTTGGTGTGGTCTTCTTCTTCATCTTCTGGGTTATGGGTCCAGGGGAGCATTGAGTCTCAGGCCAGCATCAGGAGACAGGATCAGGAGTGAACTCTATGCTGTATCCCATCCAAGATGTTTGGGTTGGAGAACGATGGATCGGTGGGTCACTCCTCACAGGTCGTAACTTTCAGAAAATCATAACTGTGGTTTCTCTTCTGCAGGTGTACTTCTATAATCTTCTCAATTGTTTGAACTCAAAAGCTGTGAGGTGCTAACTGTTGCAACGCATGTCTAGCAAATATAGTCATGTTGGTCCAAAAGGAAAACAAACACATTCCAGGCTCTGCAGGCTGACAGCCATTGAGAGGGGAGCGTCCACTAAGTGCAGAGCTGGAGGACAATACTGATGGGTTGGGGACACTCGATCTACACAAGGTAGTGGCACGTTCTTCATGGAAATACGGTATCTCCACTAACGTCACACATGCAGTTCACCAAAAATGAGTGCTGACGTTGGGGTACGCAAATTCACAGACACACACACACACGTGCCCAGGCACAGAAATACACGCAGATCTAATGCATTTCTAGAGGCTAACAATCACTGAACATTTGGCCATGAAATTCTTCAGGTCAGGTCAGAATGATGTTCCTATCTATGGTTTCGACTGCTTGGAGGTGCTGGGGTAGACTGTAGTCACTCTGCTTCGGCAACCCGAACATGGACGAACAACGACGAAGGGGGAATACTGGTGCCGTCTTTGGACAGAAGGTGGATATGACGATAACCTGGAAGCAGAGAAGGACATGGCAACTTGAGCACGGTGATACATGGCTCTGTCGGCCAGCCTCGGCAAACCCACCTTGCTGCGCGCAGAGGAGGGGGATGGTGTACTGCCCCACAAAGTCATTCTTAGACGTCTTGTCGTAGTCCTCCACCACAAAGCGCACCATGGCCAGCTCGGGGCAGTGGATGGTGAAGCGCAGGGTGTCAAACCACACAGGGTTGAACCCTGCAGGAGGACAAAAACATCATGTCTCCCTGCTCGGTTGCGGATATCAACCAGATACCTTTTTAGACTTCCAGTAGTCATTTCCGCACCATTGTTCTCAATGTATCTGGTCTCCTGCTTGGCTTGGTCCATTGGAACTCCGTGAATCTCCACCCTGACCAGAGGGTCCACGATGGATCCCTCTTTGATGTTTACTTTGGGCAGCTGCTGGCCGCTGATCACCTTTGACCCGAGAGAGCAGATTCCTCTTTGTTCAACAGGAACTTCTATTTGCTTTCCATTACTTTTTAAATTTGGGACAAGCCTTAAGATTGTTTCACGCTAGCTGCTTATACAGTTGTTAATGCATTTGTACCTGTATTGTGAGGTTGAGGGGCTGATAGCCATCCCGCTTCTGTGGAACCTCGGGGTCGAACTTTTTCTCAGCCTCTCTCATGAACTGTGGCTTGAGAATGAAGCCACAACCACCGTTCTGGTTGAACAGGCCGTCGTTGAGATCCATACCTTCACCGGCAGTTTGGAAATTCAGTGCGACTGGTCAAAAGTGAAATGACAAAGAAGTTATCATCATCACTTAGTTTCAGACACTCAGTACAAATGCACAGATTTATTAGAAATGTATGGGGAAACATCACATTTCAGTTTCAGTGGAGATAAAATATAGCTGTGAAGGACATGGGTACGTCATCTTTTCATTTCATCGGTTCAGGAGGAGACATCCTATGTTATATGGACTGAATCTCTTCTGCCCTTCAGGGACCATAGCCAATCACCTGCCTCCCTCTGGTCCTCTCCTCTGCATTCTCTTCTTTCACACCCTCCTGTCCTCTTTCCCTCCATCCATAAGCCTCCTCTCTGGTCTCTTCTGGACCCCCTCTTTGGCAGCTCCAACCTCAGTATCCTTCAACCCAGATCTTCACCATCCCTCTTCTGTCCATGTCCAAATCATCTCTCTCCAGAACATCTGTGCTGTACCTTTGTTAGACTCCTTCCTGATCCTCTCCATCCTCGTCACTCCCAAAGACAACCTCCAAACCGGACACCATGGTTGCTCTCACCTCCATCTTCTACAAGTTTCCTCTTATTCTGGCTGGTACTCTTTTATAATCTGAAACTTTTCTCCACCTGTTCCAGCCTGCTTGTACACTTTTCCACCACCTCTTCTCTACCTTCTCCAATGCACTGGACAGTTGACCCTAACTACTAAATTCCTCCATTTTCTTCATCTCCACTCCTGAAAAGCCACACCGTTCTACTTGAGTCCTTCTCATTCACACACATGTATTCTGTCCTCCACCTCTCTGTATGTTCTGCCACCTGCTCCCTGCCCTTTCTACAGATCACACAGTCACCTGCAGACATCATAGTCCATGGAGGTTCCTGCCTAACCTAATCTGCTAATCTTTCAGCTGTAATCACCGATTTGGCATCCCGCGTTCCACATTTCCTGGGGATTGAAGTTGGAGGAATCGGTCCGGAAACCAGTGGGATAAACCCTGGTCAGCTGCCGCGAGTTATGGTGAACAAACTCCGCTCCTGGAACAAAGAGAGATACCCTGAGACTGCACGGTCAGGGGTCACAGACTGAGCATTGTTCATAAGAAATTGTATTTATCTTAGTGAGAGTGGAGCAAGAAGTGATCCTGTTGAGTGCAAAGTACACATATCCATGGACATAACTAAAACCTTTGTTTTGAGAAGTATTCATGGATATGCGGAGGAGACTCACCGGCCTCTCTCAAGTGTTTGCGGGCTTTGGACTCCGTGAAGGAGGCCACTTCGTAGAACTTGGAATGGATGCGGGAGTGTTTGAAGCTGCTGAAGTGGATGCTCTTGCAGTAGACGACGCAGTCGGACAGCTCTTTGGACAGAGTTTGCTTCGACTTCTGCGGGAGGGTCATCAAACAACAGGGGGTTTCATGGAATTAGAGCCAAATGAAGGGTAAATGGCATCAAGATGAACCTCCTCGTGTTTTCCCATCTGCTTTGACAGGATGTGTATTATTTGGCTTTCAGAGAACTGCCCAAACATTCTATCAGATCATTACCCTGCCCGCACGCAGGGCTACCTGTGCTTCCTGAAATCTTTGAGAGATAAACAGGATCCGGAGCGTTCAGTTACCGAGATCCTCTTTTGTGGAACCGTTTCCCAGTTTCTACCAACCTCCCTCCTTGGAAGAATAGGCTTCATACCTTCCTTTTTGAGAAAGCTTACAGTTAGGGCTCGGGATACTGCCTTACCTGAGGCTATCAGACTTTTTAATTCCTCTTCCTTCAGCCGCAGGGAATCTCAAAATCTTTGTACTTAAGACCTTAAAACACTTTATAGCCTTGACTTTGGCACTTTATAGTTTTATTTGTATTTCTTACCCCCCCCCCCTTCTTTTTTAATGTTTATACAATTTCCTACTATTATTTATTATTGTTATGTTTTACTTGAAACTCTGGCACAACAATTTCCTTCGGGATAAATAAAGTTGTTCCTATTCTTATTCTTATTCTTATTCTTATTAGCCTGCTGAGGGATGCACCTCTATCCTTCCCAGTCTTCCTCTCTTGTCTGCACTCTTGGCCCTTCATCAGTGTAAGATAGCAACCTCATAAGACCTCATGGGAAGTGTCATCGACATCTCTGTTATGATTTGGTGTCATAGAAATAAAATCTAGCTTTGGTTGGCATGACATTTGTCCAACATTAAATACGGCCTGTACTGCAGCCATCTCTTCCCTCAAAGCTATCAGGAGGTGTGACAAAGCTGGCATTGCAGAAGCAGCAGCCCTGGTCTTACCCCCTGCTGACTGGGGCTCTGGTGTGGATTCCCTGCTCCTCAGATTCTTAGATTAAGCCTGTTGCTCATGGTTCGTCCATGATATTATTTGATGCAGAGGACACATTTTGCTGATAATGTTGTGATGCATGTAGAACTGAATTTGACAAATGATGAGCTTTCTACTTCTTCTTTATCATATTTTTTGGGAAGAAAACTACACCAAAAGTACTTCCTGTAGTTAAAAGGACAGCTGAAGGTCAAGACTGGCCGGTCTCTCTCTCTGTCCCATTGGCCTCTGGGTCCCCAGTGTGGGAGCAAATTGTAAGCAGATCACCTCATCTCGCAGCCACTGTCTTCACCCCGCACCCTGTCCTCTCTATATTTCATGAGGGAGGAGAGAAACTTATGCAGTCCTTTTCAGCAGGATCTAAGGTAACCTAGATGTCTGGGAGAGCCACCAAAGCGTTAAAACATGAACGTCTGACAAAAGTCATTCTTGTAGCTTTAGTGTAATCATATTTAAAGTTAGAAAAAAAAAATTAATCAAATTACTTTCAAGGTGTGTATCTGTCTAAGTAATTATATATGGCTGTACATGTAATACGTGTTTTTAATCCTGAATTCATGTCCCAGGAGTGCACATTCATCGGCCAGTGGTGGAAAAGCTTGTCAGAATGGTTTTCCGTGATTGACTGAGGTTCGACGATAAGAAGCAAATGAATTCATACAGAAATGTTTTTGATTGAAGGAGATGTCATGGTTATGGGTCAAGAAGCTTAATTTGTTGAGCGTCCCATTTACAAATTGAAATCCAACTCCCTTATCGGACCTGGCGTTTTTTTTTCATCGATGTAAATCACATACTCAAACCCACCTTAATTCTCCGACGGAGGCTCTCGCGGTGAAGGTTATCCTCATCAATCTCAGTCACTTCGTCAGTATCGCTGACTTCCCCGGTCAGAGAATCTTCCACCAGCCCGTTGAAACTCTCCTCCAGTCCGCCGATTTTCTTTGCCTTCACCAGAATTTTTCCTTTGAGATCCTGAAACGGAGGAGGTCCAGGAGAGCACTGTTGACTATTGTAGCACCAGCTGAAAGTCTACCGTTGCATGCTGTTGGGATGTGAGCGCATTTTCACAAAAACACGGCGACATCTATTGAAACATATATGTGAGTTTAGCCAGTGGAGAGATTTGGTTTGATCCAGAAGAAGCTCCTGTTTTATCGAGGAAAAAAAACAGGAGTGACATGTAGAATAGGATGTTCAACCAAAACCAACCATCAACTGCTTGATTATTCATCAACTGCAACTTAATTTCTTTAGGGTGTTTGTGTCTCAGCCGGTAGATCAGGCGCCCCTCCAATCAGAAGCTTGGCGGTTCGATCCCCAGCCTCTCCTGTCTGCGCACCAAACTGTCCTTGGGAAAGACACTGAAACCTCAGTGGCTTCTGATGATCTGGTCAGTGCCTTGCATGAAGGATCTGCATTCATTGTTGTGTGAACGGATGAATGCAAAGGATTATATAAGTGGCCATATCTGTGTCTCCAGTACCACCGCCCTCTGTCCAAGTTTTCTTTCCTTCAGTTAAGTAAACAAATAAGAGTATTTCTTTCCACTGTTGGATGTGATTTCATGAAGGAAGGATTGTAAACCCTTAGTTTTTCATTCAGGACCGGTGCTCACCTCAGGGGACGGCAGCCCAATGGGAGCCTTGCCATCCAGCGCACTTTTCAGCAGCTTGTCACCCAGGATGTGTTTGAGGTGCTGGGCCATGACTTTTTGTTGCTCTACACAACAGTGGTTCTCAATGGACAGGATGACGGGATAGTCCGATACCTGGACGGGGATTCGGAGGAGACCAAGGGTTTAGATGGAGGGAATTTGCAATCTGACTCAGAGGAGAACATTATCACAGGGGAAAGTGAATCTTCCTGCTGTCGTGCACCTGTGGCTGGTGCCTGCCTGGGTGGATGAGATGCAGATGGATGGATAAGAAGTCATGAAGCCAAGTTATTCAAAAGCAGGTCTGGCAACTGAGTCAGCCTGGCAGATGTTCTACCTTTATGGCATTCCAAAGCTGGCTTATTTAACTGCGATGGTACAAATGTGGCCCTTGCAGTCAGTTTTTAAATGCCACAGCTAAGTCATACTTGTATTCTTCCCTGGTCTTGATTTATGTCTTTCCTATGGTATGTATAGTATCAACTACCTGGTAACCTCATATTTTTTTGGGACCTGAGTTTGGTTTACTCTTGACAGGGATGTCTGGTGGCTCTGACGAGGTTATTTCACATATCCATCCAGCGCAGGTGTGGCTACCTTGAAGGCATATTTTCCCACTGTGCTGACCACGTCCTTGAAGAGTATCTTCGAGGTGAAGGTGTGCCCATGATAGACGATGGGCTCTCCGCTGGCACCATCCCAGCAGTCCACCTCCACGCAGCGGCAGCCGCGACTCAAAGCCCTGGGGAGATATTTGGAAATCAATTTCACATGCAGGCACTCCCTCTTATTTCATCATGGCCACAGGTAGAGAACACAAGGGCTGTAAATAAATGCTTTGTCTCAATGGAAGCGGTCGCGACATCTTATCCAACCGACATTCAGATTAGTATGTAATCCCACAGAATTAAACACTTAAAAATAGCCAGTTGGACGTCAGTGCTCCCATTTCATCAAGAGGGATTGCTTTTATTTGATTGGTGAATTATAAAACTATGAATGGTTGCAGATTAATGCGACGTGACAGCAAAGATCCCACTGTCACCCCTGAGAGGCTCCCTGGCAGAGAACTCACAACTGCTGAGGTGAAGCATCCTGAAACGAACCAATGTGAAAAGTGATGAATTCTTCTGTATTCATTCGATGTTGGGAAACAGTGATTTAGCAACGTAATTTGTTTCATTTTACCGACCAAGAAACCCAGACACGAATCATCCAGGGAATAATTTTGCCTGACCCTTCAGAGGGAGAGAACTGGAAAGTCAGAGGTTTTAAATGTGCATTTAAGTTGTGTTAGTGTCCTGAACATGTGGCTCCTTCTGCTTCAGGCCCAGCCTGTGCGTGAAGGCACGAAAGGCTTTTTGGCTTTTTGATCTTATACAGAATTGGGATCTGCCACAAATGTGAGCCAGAGTCTTCAAATTTGCAGCAGTTTGCATTGCTGCCCCTTGTTCTAGACCAGGGGTGTCAAACTCATTTTAGCTCGGGGGCAACACAGAGGAAAATCTATTCTAAGGTGGGCCGGATGGGTAAAATCATGACATATAAACTACTGTTATGTACCTATTGTTCAATTCACTCCTCAAACCTGGCATTTTTTAGCTTTGCGGACCGTATTAAACCTGTTCACGGTCCTAATCCCGCCCACGGGCGTCGAGTTAGACACCCCTGCTCTAGACAGAAGCCTCATCATAGCCTGCGGTCTTTCCTAGGTTTCTTCTTCATCTGGATGTCACTTCTCCAATCTGCCATCACCCAAGGACCTCTTGCCTCTGGGTTGCTTATCTTTGTTGACTGTTTTTGATACTTTCCTTAGCCCTGTTGCAGTGCTAAAGCTTTGCAAGTCATCCTTTCTCTTTGCTTCAATCCCGGCCATACCACCTGCTTTGTCTGCAGGTTCAGGTGAAGGCCGAGACGAAATGTAGCTCTTAATCGCCACGCACAAACAAATAGTATCTGAACCTCTGGCTGCTCCCTCACTCCTATTTTGTGTCATGCCGTGTCAAGTTTCTACTAATGAAGTCTCCTTCTACTCCTGTGTGTTTTGAAGTTTACACTGCTGTGACCTGATGTATCCCTCCACGCTGCTCTGTCCTTTGAGCTGGTCCTCCATCAGGTAGGTGTTGTGGGAGGAGGAGATGAAGTAATGGCACAGCGGCTGGCTCATGTCCTGGAAGATACCCCGACACTGTGGCTTGAGGATGGAGCCTTCTTCTGAGCCCAGGTACATCAAGAAGCCATCAAAAGTCATGGCATTCAGCTGCTTGGCTAGAGAAACAGCAGAGCATACTGCCCTTTAACCAGACATTGCTCGGCTCTGAACTTGTTCCCATTGGTAACTGGAAAATAATATTGTATAATCAAAGCGTCCTTGAGTCTACAAGTAGGCCTTCTAGCAAGACATGTCCACATACCTGTGTCGGAGGGCTCATAGCGCTCAATGAGCTGTTTGGCGTGTAGTTGGACATTCTCCTCCTCCAGCTGCTCCTCTTTCAGGAAGTCCTCCAAGACACTCTGGGAAAGCTTCTGCCCATCAGCTGAGTACTTCTGGAAAATCCTAAGAGCATCCTCTCGCTGGGTCAACATCTTATAGAAAAGCACAAACTCTTCATCCTCCAGCGTCTCTGACTGTGACTTATCAGCCATCTGAGGAAGAGAATGGTTAGGGAGACTCAAAAGACACTAGAGCTGAGACAAGCTGCTCTCAAGTCATCTTGGCAACAGAGAGCTATCAAAATGGCCAAAGCAAGCGCTGATCAGACGCCCGCTTCCGAGGCTCTCACAGTGAAGAGACGATGGGCATGGTGCTCATTCATATCAATGTTCATCATCTTTAGTAAGTCTTGCACTTCCTTGAAGTTCATCCTGCCATCATTATTCTTGTCTGCCTTCTTAAACCAGTCGCCGATCCATCTGGGTGTCAGGGTGTTAAGGAAAGCAGGAGAAGAACCATTTTAACCAGCGCAAAAACAGTCCATGAACCCTTACTGGGTCACTGGCTGGGAAAGTACAACTGGAACCACCGAGCAAATTGTGTTTAGCGAGTGTGATCAATGGCAATAGCATTAGTGCATGAACTAGGATGGACGCTCATGATTATGGCAAGGCAAATTCTTCATTTTGGGTAGTGGAGTGTGTTTTAGGGAATCCTGAATGTTTCCTTTGCTCCTACTGGTACCACCCAAATTAGGATACTGGTCAAGTTTCTCCCGTTCCCCCATACTCTCCAGGTTCTCAATCAGCTTCCTCATGCCTCTTATCCACGACTGTGCTTCCTCTGCAGACTCAGCTACCAGGTCCAAGTTGCCCCTTCGTCCACGGAAGACCACCGTAAAACAACGGTCAGCCGGGAACTCGTCCGCGATGCTGAGCAGTACCTCAGATTGGTGGCCATCTCGCACCGCTTCCACGTCGCCAACTGAAACTGGGCACAAGGATCGATGCGGGTCACCGAGTTATACTGAGACATACCGCATAAAAACTCTTAGACGGTTTTGATCATCAGCCTTGATTTAGTTATTGCATCTGTAAGTCATGTGCCCTCACATGTGGAGTGAGCGTTGCCAGCCTTCTTGGACTTATACCATATGGTCATGTAGTCTTCCTGCAGCTTAAAGTAACGCTGTTTCTTCCAGGTCCGAGACTTGATTTTTCTCATCACCGTCCCCACCAGCATAGACTGGAGGTTGTCGTCCCCCTGAATGCCTGAGGGCAGGGGATTGGGACATGTCATGGTTGTTTATCGGCCAGAGGAAATGATGAAGTAATAAGGAAATTCAGATATAAACAAGGGAATGCATTTTTTGGAGAATCTTCAGCTCATATCCTTCTGTTATGTTTTGTCAAAACAACAACAATATTATGTCTTGGAGGCGCTGTCATCACCGTTCTGCGTCAGTTTGGACAAATTTGTTCCATCTAATTTGTAGCACTTGAGAAATATTCCATGAAAATTATAACAAATTTTTGGTTAGTGATTTTTTTCTTTCCACCACAATTCAAGAAAATGGCCAATGATAAAACAGCCTTCAGCCAACAGTTGTGCTTTTGAAGGGAGAGGTATTCCCAACTTCCTGTCAACACACTGGTGAAAAACCATTTTTAGTGTTAGTTTTCAGTGTGCAAGCCGTCGGACTTCCAGAGCTCCGTGTACATCTGCGACCAGCGAGCTGCTGCCTTGTAAGCTGAGCCAAGCGAATCACTGAAGGTCACATGGGTGCATTTCTGATGTGGGCACAGGTCGTGAACCACTGGAGGTTATTACATCAGAACAGATGTGCAGATGGTTGTGATTTTCCGCACTGTGCAGCACCCGGGGAGCAGCTAAGGCTTCAGTGCCTTGCTCAATGACACATTGACAGGCCAGGGAGAGCTCTGGAACCAGGAATGTTTGTTTCGAAGGTCTTCTGAGCCACACCCCCATTAATCAACAATAATAATAAATACACTGTATCACAGATGATTGTGTAGCATACATATATTTGTTACTATTAGTTACTATTTTAAAGTTATTTGCATAGGGTCAGCAGTTTGCAACTGAGTCCTATAAATGTACCGTCGCGCGGTTTAATATTTGATTTTGAGTGTAAGAGGGTTAAAGAGACTCACGGAGGCCTCGCCCCATGGAAGCCATTCCTCGACTCTTCACGGCAGCATCTAAAGAGGAGAGGATCAAGAAAACCCTGCTGACATCTGTTCTTAAACAAACTGTTTGACATCAGAGCTTCACTCGTGGTCAACCAAAATCGCACCATAACATCCATTCAGGGTCGTGGGGGATGCTGGAGCCTATCCCAGCGGTCATCAGGCAAGAGGGGGGGGGGTCACACCCTGGACTGGTTGCTAGTCAATTGCAGAGCCACATATATAGACAAATAACTATTCACTCACTCATTCATTTGGAGCAATTTTCCCAATTTTATTCCAATTAACCTGCATATTTTTGGACTGTGGGAGGAAACTGGAGAAAACCCACCTAGACATGCGGGAAAACATTTAAACCCCACACAGAAAGGTCCCCCTTGCTGGAATCGAACCAGAATCCTTCGTGCTGTAAGGCCGAAGCGCTAACCCCCACACCATAACACGAGTTCCAGAAATAATCATCGATAATTCTGATTCAAAGTGTTCTTTTATCAACATTTTTGACTTTCCTTAACACTTTTTGTTATTTCTTCCACAGCCCAGCAAGATTATTGTTTATGGTGTTTGGGTGACGTTACAGTCAAAGCTGCTGTTGCCCAGGAGACAAAGCCAATGTTGAGCCAACGTGGAAGCTGGTTAAGTAATAGAACTTATCCAGATAGTTGCACGATAACAGATAACTGTCCTGAAAAGGTGTATGTCACCGATTGTTATTGTCATCTTTTTTGCACAATTGAATTTTAACATCGCTTTGAAAGTCATGTAAATCTTTATAACCTAGCAAGAGGTAACCAAAAACAATTATGACATCATGGAAACAAAACAGCTAAAAAGAAGCAGGTAGGATCAAGGATAGAGATCTGTCGTACCTTAATGGGTGTTTGTTACCTCCAAAGTTTTGAAAAACTCCTCCCTGGTCTCGGGCTCTTTATCCCCCTGGCTAAGCTCATCTGCCTGCTCTTTTGTTGTCACTGCATTCCATCCCATCCTGCACTTTCCGTCCCGTCTGTGCCGAGCTCGCTGCAAACAACTAATCTCCTCAAATCCCCTTGACGGGCTCCTTTCATTCACACCCCCCCTCAAAAAAACCTTCAATGTGCTCAACATTCAAAACACATTAGCATTACATTCCGGGTCAGGGACAGGAAATGTTGCTATTCCACTGGTTGTTAAAGTTCCGCCATGCAAGAACACAGCTGGAGGAGACGATTCAAAGGGTAGGAAGAAAAAAGGTTGAAACATCTAGTGAGAGGGATTTGAGCAGCTTCTAGCACCTTCTTGCCTCCTCATAGTCCCCTCATACTCCTGTCACACCACTCAAAACCAGGCATCGGGGGTCTGAAGTCCCAGTCTCACCTGCTGAGGGATCATCCCAGGGTCCTGGCGGAGGTCGGTGGTAGGTGTGGCGGCAGCGACCAGATCATAAGACCCAAGAGCTGAGACTCTTCCTCACTCTGTCACGCTGGAGTGATGAAAGCCTGAGTCAACAGACTTTGGTGCAGGCTGGCCCCTCCTCCTCTACCACCTCCACCCCTCCTTCCTTTGGATCCCTCTCGTCCTAACTCCTCATTCTGTTAACCCTAAGATCTGTCAGGGTCACGTATTGATCAGGAACCCACCTGAGTAGTAAGTGGTTGTAAATGTATTAACACTTAATTAATAATTTATGATAGAAGATGCTTTTGAGTTCCAATTCTTCGATGGATATTTGTTCTCTCGGGATTCAATCAATTTACTGTCCAGCAAGCTTTGGAGAAGCCACACATCGCTTTTTATACTCTCTCCACTTTATTTTAATGAGAGTTTATATGTGAAGTGGAGTCAGGTCAGATGTTATAGCTACAGCTCTGAATCCCAATCCAGTTATCTGAAGACACTCTCCATGGAGATCAGGTCTGGACCACACTCTTTGAGATGATCTACAGAAACCCAATGTGTCGGCTTTCTACCTCAACCGGGACACAGAAAGAGAGAAGGACAGAGATATAGAATGTAATAGTGTGATAGAGACAGAGGAGATGTGAGGGTTGGAAGGCACTAATGATCTATTATTGCTAATACCAGTCACACTAACAGTTACATGCTAATTGCTGAAATCACGCAGTGATAGCTTTAATATTGATAGAAGACATAATGGTGGCTGCCTGGTGAGATGTTGCGGTAGATCAAGCCACGCCCTCTGGAAACCTGCAAGGTAGAGAGCACAAAGAGAGGAGCTGAGTTATTCATAACTAGGGGCTCGGCTAATGCTAGCTATAATTTTTCTCAAAAAGGAAGGACTGAAGCCTATTCATAGACAAAGAGAGCCACCCCCTTATAACGCCCAGCTGAAAGCGACTTTCCACAAATCAGAATTAGCCTCTGTTGACATTAGCAGTGAGCTTCTTTGCAGGGAGGGAGCAGTTAGCCTCAAGTTCGCCTACCCAGCCTGTCGGGATTCTTATGAAACACCGTTGGCAAATTTGAGTATTTTGGAAATCTCAAGTCAGAAAGAGTCTGTGATTTAAAGGTCTTCTGAAATCTGCTGGTGGCAGAGAAGCCCTTTTCAGGTGTTGAAATCTATTATCTAACTGTAAAGTATTTCGCTAGAGAACGTCCAAAGTTGTATGATCGCTGCCAGAAAGACAACACATTCAGCAAACGGAGATGGCGAGACAGACCATAATAAGTCTTGCATGGAAAGTCCTCCGTTCTCTGGATCCAATCCTCTTTCCTCTGGCTTGTTTTGCAGGCGTGGGGCCCAGACATTGTGTTTTGTTTTAATCAACCTATCACTAATTAATACAATACACACACACACACATAGTGGTCCATTCATTTACTGACATTCATCACTCAATGAATGTCAGTAAAAGGAGGAAGAGCTGTTGTAATGCTTTATTTCTTAAATTTACTGTGAGACTGGAAGGGCAGTGTGAGTGTTGAGTAATCTCAAACCCATCTTCTCCTCCCCGCATATGTATTTGAGTCAGCACTTCACAGTTAGTTGTGTTAGCAGGGGGAAGCCAGCTGCGGTGTGCTGTATTTGTCCCTTGCCAGCAGAAGATTACAAGCCCAAATCCACAGATTTGGCATGGCACCGCCTCGGTGTGTGCCAGGTGGTCGCCTGGCTCCATTGTCACGTGTTCTCTAATGTTACTCATCAAACTTTCATCAGTCCGGTTCGGGCTGCAGGCTGTGGGGCCTGGACACCTGGGAACCCTCCCAGCAGACGGACCCACAGCTCCTGGGTTCCCCTCCTGGGCTGGTTGCCGGCTTCACCCAGGCCCTCCAGGGCGCTAGGACTCAAACGGCCCAACATGTTTTTGCCGCCGGGGCTCCTCACGGTGGCCCCGCTCGGGTTCGGGGGCATCAATAATCCACGGCTCGGGCTCGGCTTCGCGGATCGGGTGTCAGCCGCCGAGCCAGCGCTCAAACGGAGGGGCTCCCTCCACAATGGGTGACCTGCTGTCGAGTTACACCGCGCATCAGGGCGCTTCCTTCAGCAGTGGCCAGACCACAACCACACAATACTAACGGAAAGAATAATACCTGCAAACCGGCAGGGTTACATTACTCATTGTTCTCCACCAGTGACAAAACACAACATAAGGTATTATAATTATCTTGTGGCGACTTTCCCACATTTCACCCTTTCAGCCAACCCACTGGGGTTCATCATGTGTTATAAGTATCCTACATGCACAAGATGATAGGGTGCATCTGCATTACTGGTGCTTTTGGTGCTTTTATAGTATCAGTACTCTGGGACTCTGGGAGGAACCCAGAGAACCCAGAGGAACATGGGGAGAACATGGAGATCTCAGGTAGAATGGCCCCTCATGGGAATCCAACCAGGAACATTCTCCACGTGAGGTGGAGGTTCTAAACCCCTGTACCACCTGGAAAACCCAACATCTCCGGAGAATGCCCAGATTTCCTGCTGGTATTGAAGTTGCGGAACTCTTTGGACATAATGTCAGCAACCAGTTTTGGGAAACAATCACATGAAGTAAAACATGCTAATGATGGTGTGCTTCTTGTCATTCTTGATTCAATTAAGGAACAATCCCCTCTGCTGTGGAAAAAGCTGTGTCATCTATGCTGTGGTGCGTCCTTCTCCTGACCTCCAGGTTACTTTATACCATCTTGTTGTTGCTGTTGTTACTCAACATGTCCACCACGGGGAGACATTGCACTAAATGCTCCACGCAACTTCAAGTCTCTTCGGCTCTATCCAGAAAACTTCTCTTTGGTCTTCAAGTTCCTGGCAGTTCCAACCCCAGCATCCCTCTCGTATATTCACTTTCCCTCCTCTGCACGTGACCGAGCCATCTCAGTCAGGCTACTCTGACCTTCTCTCTGAAACATCTAAATGTGCTGTCCCTCTGATGGTCTCATTCACCTCAACATCTTCATTCTCACCTCTGCTTCCAGCTCTGCTTCCTGTTCTCTCTTCAGTGTCACTGTCTCCAAACCATACAGCGTTGCTAGTCTCAAAACTGCCTTGAGCACCTTTCCTTTCATTCTGAGTGACTCTCTTTTATCACCCCTGACACTTTTCTTCACTAGTTCCAACCGGCTTGAACACGCATATCCACCTGTTTAACCAGTTTCTTCACCTCTTTCTCTGAAGGCATATGATAATGTCAGATAAAGAGCCAATGTTTTGTTCTGCTTTTAATGCCGGGACTCATTTCTGATACGTGACGTGGAGTCAAATATACCAGGGCAGGTTTAGCTTTTCTTTGTCTTAAATTCACTTACATGACAAACGTATCAAACAACATGCCGAAACACCTGAAGATACGGGAACAATGAAGTTCCTCAAAACCTCGGGGTATAATCCAGGAGGCTCCCCTCCAGATCTGATCCAAAGGATCGGGATCATCTTGTCATGACAAGTTTCAATTATTGGCTTTTTCATATTTGTCTGCATTCCCAAGGTGCAGTGTCAATAAGGCAAACCTTCAAAACTGCCAAGAGAAGGCAAAAACAAAGGTCCTTCAGCCTTTTCTCCATCAGCTCTCCTCCAGGTGTCCAGTCCTTTGTGTCCTCTTTTGGTTCTTCCAGGTAGCTGAAGGCCCACTGATGTCCTGACCTTCCACAGCTACCTCTCTTCTTCTCACCGTGCAACCCAAAGGAGGTTTGAAGCCATTGAGCCTGGCCTCAGAAGCACAGCCTGCAATAGACAGAGGAGTCAGAAGAGGCCCTCCTTCACCTCCATTTCATTTCTCACTGGATCAGTGGTGTATTCTGAGAAAAAAAGAGAGGTGACCTGAAGAAAGGGTGTTTGAGGTCCAGGATATTTCCAGATCTGAAGCCTGACTGGTCAATGGTGGCAGTGATGTGGATGTCATAGCTATGTCTGGGGAAGGAAATGTTATATTTGTATATATTACATCTATTTATACATGCAGTATCACCAAATGGGCCTGGCATCAAGGTATTAACTGGAATGGACATGGAGATGCTGACATCTCCTCAGTACCCGGTTGTTCACCTGCACTATAAACAGGACTGGACTGACCCTGGCCTGCTCTCTACAGGAAGGGGCAGAGCAGACTCTACCTGCTGAGGAGACTAAGGTGTTTGAGGCTTTAGGGGGCCAGTCCCCGAGACCTTCTACAACACTGTGGTGGCCAGGAAGAGACTGGACAGACTAAGGAAAGCCAGCTTGATCCTGGGAAGGAGAAAGTGGGAGAGAGGACAAGCTGCGTTGATCTCTGATGGGCCAACTGTCCTCCTCCTGCAGCACACCATTACAGCAATTGACAGCCCCTTGACAGACTGAAATGTCCGGAAGGTCTGAAGGAGCTTTATCGCAGGTAGCTCCCCCCTGCTGCTGTCAGATCGGACAACCAGCACCTTACCTTAACATACCATACCTTACCATACCTTATAAACTAATGGGAAACATCCTGGGTAAATTAGTCATGAAGAAATAGTAATGAACAGAGAAATGATCTCACATATCAAAATGAATAAATCTGAGAGTCATTTCCTCCAAATGAGTGAGGAACTGCTTAAAGAGCCAAAAACAAAAAGCCGTTATGGTGGTAAAGGTAAAGCAAACAGAGGTGAGATTACATTGTCATGATGTAGCCATACAGGGCGGGAGGCTGGAGGCTGGAGGCTGGAGGCATGGTACCTGTTGTTAGCCGCTAGCAGGACAGTCCCAGACAGAGTCTGTCCCAGCTTTCCGAAGAGCGGTGTCTGTAGCAAACATCTGACCTGATACCAACGAGTCAGAGGCTCACTGGGAGCCGTGGAGAGCCACACCGTCGTCCTGCAGAGGCAGACAAAGAGTTACCGCCATCCCTGTCTCAGTCCTCCAAGTCCTGGTCGGTCATTGTCAGATCTTATCCTGGCAACTGGACTTGTTGCTAGTTGCTAAGATGAGATTTGACAAGCACCTTCCCTGTTATTGGAATCTGACCGGTGACAATCAGTTTCACGGTCGTTGCTTGTTACTTACTTGGAGCCCATATAGGCCACATCAAACCAGAAGGCGAGTCCGTGGACCAGGCCCGACTGGAGCAGCGTGAACACGAAGGGGATCTCCATTCTGAGAAAGAAAACCCAGCCACACAAAGTTCTGCTAATGTCTGATTCTTTTTTAAAAAACTTTCAGCACAACATACACTACACACACAGCACAACGTTGCACTCGTCTCTTTGCAGCAATTGTTCCAGATGCAAAACCAGTGCTCTTGCGAAGTGAGTGTTAGCTGTTACAAGGTAGTGCATTTCCATTCATGGAATAGACTTGTATATTATGTGTAAATGAGATTATGAATGGCTGTATGTCTCTACATAATGTGTGAATGAATGCTATATGTCTCTACATGACATGTTAATGAGGAGGCCAGTGGTTGTATGTGTGGACCCTGAGGGCAGGATAAGAGTTACAGATATTGAGTGAATGATTAGTTTCCACATTCAAGATGTGTACAATACGGTCTTGGTCAAAGAACAATTTTTTTTTTTCTTGTAGAAGCATGACAAGGACACTAAAGTAATCTGGAAACTTGAAAATAGAAATAAAACCTTGACTTCATGGTGGAACATCTTGTGCTTTCCCAATCCAAACTGCTTTTGAATTGTGAAGTGGTGACTTTCTGCAACACAAGTAGTCTTAGACTGCTATATGTGGCTAAAACCCGCCATGAAGAAGAACAAGAAGAAGAAGAAGAAGAAGAGGAAATTCTCTTAATTCAGTCACCGGTATTGTACGAGAATACGTTCAACGAGAACACACAAAGATACTCGGTATAGCTCAGTGCCAGGGGATCAACCCAGGATGGAAACATCAACTAGCTATCGTTGTTAATGGAATACAAAATGCCTCCTATCGTTCAAGTAGAAATAAAGGAAAGATATCAAATTCCACTTTTAAGTGAGTCTTTATCAATGCTTTTAAGACCGCCACTAGGCAATTTATTTCTTGGTCACGGGCCTTCTAAATGGCTAATTTGTAAGAGCCCGACAAACAGTTTAGCATAATTGATACCCTCCTGTTGTTACTTGTTGAATACTTTGGACCAAAACTAATAATATAAATGGAAAGTAAAGGTAACCCTCAAACCAAGAAATTAACCCTTCAAAAAACTAAACAGTGCCACAACCTTGGGCATTCAATAAACAAATGAGGCAATGTTTCAGGGTGTGAACAAAACAAATGGTCTCCAGTCACCCCAGGCTCAGATGTGACCTGTATGTTTGTGGCTATGGCGCCGTGCACAATCCCCCGCTGGAGGACACGTGCCCGCTTTTCCAGTGGTTGTACAGGGGTTCGCCAGCTCCTCTTTGGAGAGGTGTCTGGTCCAAAAAAAATTAGCCCTTTGGATTCTTTCACTTGTAATACAGGGTGTAAGTTAAGAACCTTGACACAATTTGCGTAGAGATCCTTTTTGACTGTAGCTAGAAACACCTTAAAGCTTGGGGTTTCGAAGGACAGTTGCAGGCCATCTTTGTCCTCCAACACCCCAACCCATGGCAGGATGCTCAGTGAGGCAAACCTGTGGTTGTTCTCATTCCATCGCTCGTGGGGGGAGCGATCCAAAACTAAGCACTTCAGGTAGGAAGAGCGTCACAGATTTCCTTAGTGACCCTGGTGATCAACCTACCAGAGGTGGTGCGTCTTGAATCGGTCGGTGCAATCCAGGAAGAAGGAGTAAGCTGCAAGAGGTGACCCAGCTTCATAAGACCTGCCCTGCTGAGGCTGAGATCCAGGCCCATATCCCCACACTCAAAGCATTTCATTTGCCCTGAACCGGCATATACCGTATAGGAGGCATCTCCGTACTTCACCCTGAATGAGACCTCTCGGGTCTGTGATGGTGCTTCCAAAAACATGAAAACCTGCCTCCTCGGGGACTGATCATGCTTTAGCCCAGGATCCTTGCAGTCCAGACTTACTGTTTTAAAGCCACTGGTGAACTTTCCAAACCTTTTAAGTTCATTTTCCAACAGTCCGTTTGGAATAAATGGGGGTACACCAGAGGGTACGGACAGGGGGGACACCTGCGCGAAGGTATCTTCGATAATCATGCCACTGCAAGCAGTATCCCCTCAACGGACACCATGCTGTCAGGCGGCACCATCTGTACTCCGTGAAGCAGAGACAGAAAGGGGGCTCGGAGAACGCCATGTTTCTGGTTAGCCAGCACTGCCAGGCAATTGTGTGGGCCCAAACAATCGAATAAAGCAGTGGAACAGTCATGAATATGAACAGAAAACTGCAGAATGAAAAGAAGCTTAAAAAAAAAACCAAGTATATATACAGAAAAAGGTGAGTAGCCCAAAGGGCCCAAACAGGCGGTTTTAATTCAAGAATGACCAGGGCCTGAATGGCTCTGACAAGATTCTGCATCTGCAGAATGAAAATAAAATAAACCAAAGCTTCTGGCAGGACTCAGATTCAACTGCAATCTCACCTGCGCAGATCTTCCTGTTTGGCCTGAGTGAAGTTCACGCAGTGTTTGACGGACCTGGCCATTAGGATGTGCACATCAAATGTATCCTGGAAAAAAAAACAGAGAAATGTTTTGTTTCCAGATTCCAAGTGGAGGAAACCTACAGAAATAAAGGGTGAGTTTGAAGTGCCAGACTCCTTGGAAAAACTGGAATATTTAGCCTTTTTCAGACAGCCAATTATGTTCACATGGATGTGTAACAAGTTTTTCACCGATCCTTCAACCACACGCACCACGATGGGCTGCCGGAAGAACTCCTCCACGGCAGTGCTGTGCAGAGCGCTCAGGTTCACGCCGTAGAAGTTCCTCTGCTGCCTGGAGAGACAGGAGGTAAAGGAGACATCTCAACAATATTGCCAGGGAACCCAGACTGCAGCATATTAGAACAGTATGAAGTAGGTATTCATTATTTTTTGTGATAAAGTTGGGACACAACACTGCTTCTTCTGGTATCATATCAGCTATCAAAATCTAACTGTTAGTGGCTACTGGTATTCGTAGTAATAGATTACTTGTTCAAGTCCCCCCCTACCCCCGCTGTCACTATTCACAGTCTTGTTTTCTATCTTTCTCCCCTTCTACCCCAGCCAGAAACCTGAGAGATCGCAGATCAATGTGGGGTCTCTCTGAGATTTTTGCAAAGGCAGTGTTTCCTCGTGGCCGTCTCCAAGTTTGCTCCTGGGGGGAAGCGTTGGGTTCCTGTGGATCATTATAAAGTGTGGTCCAGGAGACAACTGGGTTCTGATAAATAAAATCTGACTTGTTGTCCATTCCTTGATTTAACATCTAACTTCTCTCTATCCAAGGGTTGTTTGATGCACTGATATAACAGCCAACTCCTTTTTTGGTTCTCTGTTTATGACGTCAGCATTTCTGTAGACCGAATTCTGGAGCTAAACCTCTGAAATCTTGGTTTTCATTTGAAATAATTTTCTCCCGGGCCAAACATAGTCTGTACAAGTCAGACTCAATCCATACATTTCATATTCAGCGGCGAAATAATGGCCAAGTGTGTGTGTGTGTGTGTGTGTGTGTCTGTGTGTGTGTGTGTGAATTGGAGACCAGAAACTGGCTTGAGCATAGTGTTCGAAGTAGAGCTGCTCGTCACTGAAGGGAGCCAGGTGAATATCGCCGTAGGAAGGAAACATCAGACCTGGGGAAACATTGACAGAGGGGACGAGATCAAATTCAGAAGATCAAATCCACTTCAACCACAGTTAGTGGAACTTTGAGAAGAGAGAGGGCCACAGCAGACCCCACGATTCAGAAGCATGGAGGTGAAACAAGGAGAATATGTGCTAAGGAGCCGGTATTCTCTGATACTTTGATGTACTACTCTCAAAGGAGAGATAGAAGACCTGGTCCTACAGATTCAGTTCAGATTGTTTAGGTTCTACAAAGGCTATTGTGATTTGGAGGGAGTTGCTTTAACTTGGAATTTGCTGGGGAGTTGAAGGCTCTGGGTCTTGCAAGTGATCTGCATATTTGTCAGTCGATCTGACCTCTCCATTGCATTTGAAGAATTCATCCATCCATCCATCCATCCATCCATCCATCCATCCATCCATCCATCCATCCATCCATCCATCCATCCATCCATCCATCCATCCATCCATCCATCCATCCATCCATCCATCCATCCATCCATTCATTCTCTACGCCACCAGTGCTGTTAATTCAGATGCAGCTATGATGGGATGAAGTTTATTTTTCACTCTTAATTTAAGCCTACTCCAGCTGTCATTGGGTGAGAGGCAGGGTTTACCCTGGATCAATCATAGGGCCACATATAGATACAAATAACCAGTCACCCTCTCATTTTCAAATCTGGACAATTTAAGGTCTCCAAATAACCAAAATGCATGATTTTGGGCTGTGGAAGGAACTTGGTGGCCCCGAAGGAACCACATGCAGACATGGGGAGAACATGGAGACTCCACAAAGAAAGACCTCCCTGTCTGAATCCAACCAAGGACCATTTGACTGTGAGGTGAAGGCCCTGACCTCTGCACCACCTCGCCACCCTGAATTATTGTCCGACATAAAGAACACAGTGGACTTGCTTTGCACTGAAATCGACCTTTTCCAGAGGAACCTAAAGCGCCCATGCAGCCGGTGTCACAAAACAAACTGAAGCCGGCCGTTTAGTGGAATGATTCCAAAGCCAACAGTGGGTGTTTTTGTTCAGTTTCATCATGGACGCTCCCCACTCAACTAAGTGTGCGTCGCCATCAGCCAAGTGTGACGCGTGGCTCCACACTGCCGGGCGTGATGTGAGTAACCACTGATTTAACCCCCTGGCCAGGGCTGTGAGTGCAGTGTGTGGTCAAAGCGGGTAAGAGTCTTTCACATGTTTGCAGGTCTTATCTTAATTTCTTCTCAGCTAAATCTGTTAAAGTGCGTTTCATTTGAAAAACACAACCTTCTCGGATTCCAGTTTGTCCTACTTGGTGTGCCTCGCAGGACCAGCAATAGAATAATTTCCACAACACTTCCATAATAACCGCGGCACACAGAATAACCACAACCGCCAGGCTGCCTCATGTTTTGAGGTGATGAACTCGGCAGGAGAAAGCAATCCCAGAAGCCCCTTTCTCAAACACTTCCTGTTTTCATTGGAGGTTCAGTCGAGAACCATAGATCTTCCACGGTCATGTGAGACGGTTTCCGTATGATTCCCTCCTGAAGCCTGTTGGTCCTGAGATGGTTGTTTCACGAAGCAGAAAATGGAGGAATAATAAAAGTGTTTTGATGTATTTATGGAGCAACCCCCACCGCCCGGTATTCTGCTAATTTTGCAACTGGACACCTCCTAAACCAAGATGGACTCATTTAAGCTCCAGGTTGTTCACTGAGCACTCTCTTGGTGCCCAGAAGGACCTCCATAACCTCTGTGGAACTACAGGCAGCTCTGACGGCTGCCGATGTTGGTGTCCTACCATTTGGTTTGAGCCACTTCCTGGCATAGAGGAAGCTCTCCATGAGCCTCTCGCTGAGCAGCATGTAGCCCATGGGCTCGGACACGATGACGTCCACCATGTCAGGGCAGACAACCTCCTCCACCTCTCCCTCCAGTACCATGATTCGCTCAGACAGGCTGTTGTTTCCTATCAGGATCTGCGTGGGAGACACACACATCGTTGGGATAGATATATAGTATTGATTGTCGACACCTTGGAGCAAAAATCAAATGGCAGTTTTGGCAACGTGTAGAGAGAAAACATAAATGGGTTAGTTTAATGGCAACATCCCTTCGGTGCAGCTACTCCTCCACCAAACAGAGGAGCTGCAGAGGAGTTTCTGTGCGAGAATAAGTGGGTGTCCAACTTGCTGCTGCAGCTCGCTGTGTCTCCCAACTCCTCTGAGTTCCGCGCCAGATGTCGCCACAAGCCATTAACTCCCCAGAATGCCATGCTCTGCATGTGATGTATGTACTCTATGTTTGTGTGTGTGTGCTATCTACTCCACTGCTGCGGTTTCTCTGCAGGCTATCACAAGTCCAACACACACACACCCCCCACACACGCACACACAATCTCACACACACACACACACACACACACACACACACACACACACACACACACACACACACACACACACACACACACACACACACGCTACGGTGTTCTTTTCAAGCTCTGCTGGTGAAACCACAGTCTGGAGATTTATATCTTGTTAACGCGTTGATCCAAAGACTCAAACAATGGCTTTGTTTCTTTTTTAGAAAAAAAAAAAAAACAGTTGGGATGGTTTTTAACAGTGTGTTTACAATTGAGCCGGCGATTGGTCAGATTTGTCTACCTGTGTGTACTCTGCCATGGGGCTGGACTGGACGGCGTACACTCGCGTGGCTCCCGCTTGGACGGCAAAGAAAGACAGAATACCGGAGCCACAGCAGACATCCAGAACCACCTGGAGGGATGAGGGAGGGTCAAACAGGTGGGATTCTCAGATAGAAACAGTTTACACACACACACACGTACACCATCATCACCACACACACATTGATAGCCCAAAGTTAGCTCGCCAAGACCTCGTGGTTCCTGGTGCCCAAAGATCCCAATTCCTCTAATGTAGGATGTTGTGACGCAAATAACAGATCCACCGGGGTCCCCTCTTTATGGAATTATTACAGATGGTATAACATGCATACAACAAGGGTGACTCTCAGGCTACAGCATTAACTTATTCATTCATTCATTGATTATCTATACCTCACTCACGGTTCCAGAGGATGCTGGAGCCCATTACACAGTTCACCCTGAATTGACCCATCACAGGGACACTTATAGAAACACACAACCATTCATCCTCTCATTCATACTTACATTTAGAGACATTCAACCACCAGTTCATTCATCCATATTCATATTAATGACATAAAACAATTCACCCCTGTCATTCCCTCATCATATAGACATTCAACCATCACCCTTTCATTTACTCATATAGACATACAGCATTCATCCTCTCATGCAAGGTCCACCTTGTCTCTGAAGTCAGTGTCGTTGACCAGAATGGCTCTCTGGTAAGTCGTGGCTCTGGTGTGGTCTTGGAGCAGGACCTGCTGCTGAGACAGGCAACTGTGGAACTGCCAAGCACCAGAGTGAGGACCTTGATTCTGAATACAGGAGTCTCTGCATGTCCTTGGATCTACAGCCGGGAGGTGTACCTGGTAGCTCGGAGGCGGAGATCTTTCCAACATGGGCGGATTAATTATAAGGGGAGTTCGGCTCCTCCCTGCATCTTTTTCCACACTGCGGTTCCTCCCCTTGTCATCTCTCCTCAGCAGGCGCTGGAAGTTCTCCAAGTCTGGAAAAGTCAAATGGGATATGATTGCAAACTGGCTCTGAGCAGTCCACAGGGGATGGCAGTAGAGTGTGTTGGTGCAGGTCGCTCACCGCAGGGAGATTTGAACCGCAGCACGAGGCTCAGCTTGCCGATGGTGACCAGAAAGGACTGAGCCCCGACTTTGCAGAAGTCTGTCTCCTTGGAGACGGTAAACTGGAAGACTGATGTTCTGTTGCCTGAAAGCGGAGAAGCGTTCAAACACCTGATCAGGAGACAAGAGATGTGAAATCCCCTAAGCTTTGTGAGACTGAAGAATCAGAGCTCTCCATTATCTGCATTATCCATTATCTATTCTAAATATCATTTAGAATAGATCTTGAGATCCTTCTCCTTGCCTAGAAAGACATTGATGTCCTAATCAATGCCATCACATCTCAGGGAACTCATAGAGCCCCACTAACCAGTAGGATCTAAACGCTGCCAGGACACAGGGCTACTCTTGTTACCAATTTCTAGAAGCAGAAGAGGAGCAGAACTCCTTTTCTGTGGAAGCATCTTCAGATCTCCGACATCTCTTTGTTTAAGAACAGGCTTCAAACCTTTCTTTTTTTTGAAAGCTGAAACTCAACATTAGCCTGGCCACTAGTGATGCTGCCATCGGGTTACTCTGCTAATGTATATCCCATGATGCACCTCTCTCTTTCCTCCCTCTCTTATTCCATCTGCACTTCTGTCCCTTCATCAGTCCATGATAGAAACTTTAGATCTTCTCCTAAATCCCTGGGCGCTCATCGGTGAAGTTCCCAGGGGGATAGGCTTGATCTCCTGCAGCATCTCACCAGACATCCACATTGTTATTACTTTTATGATTATTAAAGCTACTATTGTATTGATTTAACTCACTAAAGACCAGATGTAAATTTTTCGAGTCACAAGTTTTAAAAATCCTCATACTTGTGGAATATGTGTGTGTGTGAGCGAGTGAGTGAGTGAGTGAGTGAGTGAGTGAGTGAGTGAGTGAGTGAGTGAGTGAGTGAGTGAGTGAGTGAGTGAGTGCACCTTCTCTGGAAGCACCCACCGTCCTGCACAGTCAACTGCTGAGCCTCCAGCCCTGTGCTGAGGAGCAGAGTGAGCTCCTGCTCTGCCCTCTGTCTGCGGATGCTGACCTGCCGACTCCTGCTCTCCGCCTCCTCCACCCAGTCCTCGAACGCAACGCCCTGGAATGCACCGTCCTCCAAATCGTCAACATGACACACACCGACACCGGGTGAGTCACGTCACACGGATCGGCGGATGATCGCTCCAGCTCCAGTCAGTTCTACACATTTGCTACTTTTCTCGACACTTCTGCAGGGAGCATCAGCCACACGTGGGGGTCTTACGCTGATGTTGGTTAACATCTTTTTATCCATTCATCATTGGATATACACTCATTCATTCATTCATTATTCATCCTGCACATCCAGCACGCAGGATAGCATTGGAGCAGAGCTTAACAGAGCTGTTGGGTTCCCCCATGGCCACCCATATAGAGACATACAACCATTTACCCTGTCTCATGACATAAAGAGACAAACAACCAGTCACACTTCTAGACAATTAAGGTCTCCAATTAACCTCCTGCATGTGTTTGTACCGTGGAATCCAAAGAACCCAAGGAACCCCATTCAGACAAGGGGAGAACATGGGGGCTCTACACAGAAAGGAGCCCTGAGGGAATCCAACCAGGGACCTTCTGGCTGTGAGGGGGAGGCTGTAACCCCTGCTCTACTGTGCTGCCCAGTGAATGCTGCGAGAATCACTAAATATAATTGCAGTAATTAGCGTAATGGTAATTGGTAATTACAGGAATGGGTGCGAGGCAGCAACAGTGAATGTTTGAAGAGGGTCATTGCAGCAGAGAACAGTAACCTCAAATGAAGTGTACTTACAGCTGCCTCTTCATCCTCCGCTCCTCCATGTGTCGCCACGCCGACCTCCTCAGCCCTGACCTCCTCCTGCAGGGTGAAAACCGTGACGGGAAAGGACTTGGGCTCCTCGCACATCTCCTCCATTCTGCGGACTGACAAGGGGGGACTCTGCAGCCTGGGCGGCAGGAAAGGAGTGAGAAGGGGTGGGTTCGAAAGAAGAGGGGAGAGGTGGAGACCCGGGGGAAGAATTGTGGGGGAGATGAAGCCCTATCTTCTAGTTCTGGTGTTTGCGTAAGAAAACCAGCTCCAGAAGATAGGAGATATATCGGTGTAGCATTTTATTTCAATGTGGATTACTTAGTGAGCAGAGGCTCAATTCTGGATCGACCCCCCCAAAACTCTTTGTTCGTAGAAGATGTCAGTTCTTTTTTTAATTACCCCCAACACTTTAACTGTGTCCAGACTCCCCTCTAGCGGACAAAGAGGGTTGCTGCATTACAAGGCAGCGCCTGCTGGCCATCGCATTCAATTGGATGAGGGGGACTCGGCTGGAGCTGAGAGCTACATGAATGGAAATGGAAAAAGTGGGGGAGTTAAATTACTGAGAGTCATCAGTCCATTGCAATGGAGGATGGGGAAGAGGTGGAGAAAAGAGTATAAGCCAGAATAAAAGGAACAGTGTTGAATATGGAGGTGAGAGCAGTCATGTTGTCTGGTTAGGAAATACTGGGGAGAGGAGGAAACATCAGATATGAAGATGTGGAGGTTGGAGAGGATCAGGAATGAGCCAATCAGAGAGACAGCACATGTTAGATGTCCTGGAACTAAAAGTCAGATGGCTTGGAGATGGACAGAGGAGGGATGGTGAGGATCAGGGAGAAGGATGATCGGACACAGGATACCACTAGATACAGTTTTATCATATGTTGTAATGTAGGCAAAAATAATATAATAAAAGATAAACAAATTTGTTGTTGACAGAAAACATTCCGATTATTTGCAGCATAAGCACGTTTTAATTCACGATCTAATTCCTAATAAGTCTCCACCCTTCATCAAGGAACCATGTGATGAGGTCAGGTTATCCTGCACACCTGTTTTCCATGTAAATAAACATGGACTGCAACAGCCCGCTGCAGAATGAGGGGGGGTGGGAATCGGATGTGTGCTGAAAAATCCAGACTTCTATTTAACTTTTATGATTTTCATTTTAACGCCGCTATTTGTTGTTTAGCCTCCCATCGAGAAAGTTGACTTTTGGAGTTTTCGCAAAGCGTGGTTGCAACGTTAAATTTCGATGCCCCCCGTTGGCTAAATGGTATGGTCCGGCGGGGCTTCGGTTGCTAGGCGGCCCGGACGCCGCGGTCAAAGCGCGGGGAGAGGCAGCGCGTCACCGGAGTCCGGCTGGGCTCCGGCAGCCGCTCCGCCCGCCGAGCCGCGCCTCCACAACCGGGGGAAGGCTCTGCCCCGACGCAGCCGGCCGGCAAAAGCTACCATCCAGCCGTCCCGGTGTTCCCGATGGCCGCCGAGTGCAGCCAGCGCGCCGTGCTGGACTTCCTGCGGGCCCGTGGGCCCCGCGTCAGCAATGCCGAGTTCATGGCTCACTTCCGGGCGGCGTTCCCGGAGGAGCCGCGAGGGAAGGCGGCCGCCCGGGAGCGCTTCAAGGGCTACGTGGACGGGGTGGCCTTCGTGAAGACGGAGGGCGGCGTGAAGTATGTCTGCCTGCGGAAGAAGTTCCGTGGCACGAAGGGGCCCCCGGATCCAGCCCCGGAGCCGCCAAGTTCGGACCCAGATACTCTGGGTCCAAACCGGAAGCCGCCGAGTCCGGACCGGGCCCCTCCGGACCAGGCTCCTGCTGAAGATGAGGAGGAGCCGGCCGGCGCCTCACCTAGCTCAGGTTACGGAAGTGACAGCCAGGTGAGATTTCCGCGTCACGTCTCCGCCGCGACCATCTTAACGAGCAGACGCAGCGACGGCAGCGCGGAGATGGGCAACACCGGGAGCTTGTGGTTTGGGAGCGACCCCGGGCGAACCCGAGACGGGGGGCGTACGGTCCCGGAGATAACCGTGATAAAAGCGTCGCTGGTCCCAACGGAGGAGCGCGTATCCGCGCCGCCGGGGCCGCTCCCCGGGCCGGAGGCGGATCCACCAGGACCCGACAGCGACGACGGAGGCCAGGCGGAGACCGGGAGCCTGTGTGACAGCGAAGGCGCCGGGACACCCCGCGGCAGCCGCAGACACTTCCTCCGAGCCATGATGCACAGTTCCTCGCAGGTGAGGAGGAGCTTGGTGTTGCGCGGCTCCGCGCACCTTTCCTCCAGGAGCGACGGCGACGACGCCTCCCTGGCTTCCTGCAGCCTGGAGGAGGACCGGGCCTCAGTGACCCTTGACCCGGTGGAACACGAGTGGATGCTGTGCGCCTCCGACGGGGAGTGGGGGGGCCTCCAGCAGCTCCTCAGCACCGAGCCCAGCCTCATCCTCAGGAAGGACTTCATCACTGGCTTCACCTGCCTGCACTGGGCTGCCAAGCATGGCAACCCGGAGCTCCTGGCTACCATCCTCAACTTTGCCCGGCGTCACCACGTGCCCGTCAGTGTGGATGTCCGCTCCAGCAGCGGCTACACACCGCTGCACGTGGCCACCATGCATAACCACCTGGAGGTGGTGAAGCTGCTGGTCGGGGCCTACGACGCCGATGTGGAGGTCCGGGACTACAGCGGGAAGAAGGCCTGCCAATACCTGGCCCAAGACGCCGGCATGGACATCAGGGATATCATTGGGGAGCGGCCTGCCTCAGAGAAGGAGGATTCCAGGGATGCCAGCCGCTGGAGGTTCTCCAAGGTTCTCCAGTCCAACCTAAGGCTCCTTAACTCCGGCGATTGTGAAGCCACGGACGGGGGCGTCTGGAACGGGGAGAAGCTCCTGAGGCGGAACTCTTCCTTTGGCAGACTGAAGCCAAAGCTGCAGAAGCTTCGGCACAGGACGTCCATGCTCGTCCATAGCACCTCGTTCCGTGACAAAGAGGAGCTGGATGAACCCAGGAAAGGTTCTCTTAGGTCCAGGCCCAAGACTCATTTCTTTGGGTGACGTTGACCTGAGGGTTACCAGGTACTGGACAGCAGGAGGAACAGGGAGGAGCATGAAGAGCATGGAAGTGCTACATCTGCGGGGCAGAAGATGGTTGCTGCTAGCTTCTCTTGTCTTAGACCCTCTGGTGGACCCGCTAGTGCATATTTACTTGAACTCAGCTTTCAAGTTCTATCTTTCCAGATATGTGGGTGTGAGCAGACCTCTGCAGAGTGGTGGGTGTGTATCAGTCTGTGTGTGTGTGCATGTGAGGGGGGTGACCGTAAACAACAGTGTGTCATTTCTTTCAGCTGTTAGACCTTTAAAGGTTGTTGAACAACAATAAGACCAGAAGAATCATCTTCACTCCTCCACTCACACACACACAGTGTTTTGCTGCCATGGCTGTGGACACGCCCTCATTCTGTGTGCTAATTCATCCCGTGACCGTCACTGTTCAAGAAGTTTCGAGTGAACAAATTCCTCCGACACTGACTTGAACTCTCCGTCTGTGAGTGAGAGACGCCACCCGTACGCCTCCGCCCGCCAAGCTAATGCTTAAGCCTCTTGACCCACAGCCTGTAATCTGGATTGGGTTTGACGTCACGTGTCTCCGTTGGAGGTTGACTCGGTTCTTCATGATTTCCAGGTTAGGTGAAAGTAACCGGGTCACCTCTCACAAAGACAACATCTCATGACCTTTGGCCTCATTTCCTCTGCGTCACGGAAACACACACCTACTCAGTGGCGTGTTATGTCTTGCCCGGGCACACGGCTCACGACCCGAGAGGCCTCCAGGCCGCCCCGCTTCTTTAAAACAGGAGTGTCTGTAATTTACCCTCCTGCTGTGTAATTTTTGAGGACAGTCTGCGGAAGAGAAAAAAAAAATTAATCTCAGAGTTTAAAAAAAGAAAGAGAAAAAAGCCCTAATCACAGTGCTGTTCGCCGTCATCATTGAATGGAAACCACTGGGTTGGCTGGTGGAGGTCGGGTCGTACCCATGGTAACAACAACTCACACTGTTATCCAAAAACACATAATTAAAAAAAACTTTTCTGGAATCAGCCTGCGTTGGTGATCATGCGATGGCATGCTGACGGACGCCTGCCAAATATATCTTTACCACCATCTCATGAGGACGATACCTTCAAACATTTCCATGGAGAACGGGACACACACAATGCACAGAAGGTGCTGCTGGCTTTTAAATAACGTGAAACTTTGCAATAGTTAAAATGGCCATATTGGACGTTGAATAAAAATGGTGACAGTTGCAGATGTGCCTCAACCGCAGCTTAACTTCAGCTCCAAAATCTAACCTTGGTGGTGTAAAGCTCTATCAGTGTTCCTCTCACCTCAGTTAGTCACACAATAGTTACTGTGTAAATATATCAGTGTGTGAGAAGGTCCGGGTGGAATAGACTAAAAGCAGATTCGCACCTAGAATTAATTTCTGTGCTGAAAAGAATGACAGATGGTGCCTGGCCTGACCGCCGGCCTGCCGCAGGATATTAGTTTGGGAGGTTCATTATTTTTCAAAGGACTTCGATGTCAGCAAATTCCCGTCTGTTGGGAAAAAAAGATCCGGACGTCACAGAGTGGCTCAGATCAGCTAGCCAGGAATTCTCTCCGCTTAAGGGAAATGTCACTGTAATGTTACCTGGCTGTGGAAATCATTACTATGCAGTTATTTTTATAAACAGTCAATAAATCCTGCTTCCTTTTTCAGTTTGATGTGCCTGGGTTTTATTTTATGGAAGTCTGATTTAGGAGGTGAATCCGTCAGCGAGGCCTGAAGGGATGGAGGGGTGTCAGTGCTTCACATTTGTGTCTGAATGAGCCTAATCAGCCAGATCTGGTCACACATAGGGATTAGAAATATTGCAGGAATGTGGAACAAAGAATGTGTAGTGTATATATACAAAATATAAACAGTATGTACAGTGTTTATAGAGAGTGTACAGCATATATATATATATATATATATATATATATATATGTAGTGTATATATTACAATGAGCAGCATGTAGGGACAATGTATAGTTTTTACAGTGAATACACAGTATATAGAAATATACACAATATGATGTGTTTTTATACAGTATGCAAAGTTCATACATGCAGTGTGCAGTATATATATATATATATATATATACACACACACACACACACATACATATATATACATATAGTGTGTACAGAGTACATATACACAATGTGTACAAAACATAGAGTATATACACATTGTGTTGTGTATACATAAATATAAAGTGTACAATGTATATATACAGTGTGTACAGTATATATATATATATAAGCTTCATGTGCTTCATCAAGTGTTTTTTAAGGGACCAAGGAACATGAACTTCTTAATCCCCATGGCAACATCGATGACCAGACCATAATTCAGAGCCTGAAAAGCGCCTCTCCACGGTTCAGTGGGCATTTCCGGACCAGCCCAGCGGGGGGGGGCGTTATCCCTTACCCGCTCTGCTAGACATCCAACTTGGAGACCTTCAGACCAGAGTGAGTGAGTGTGTGAGAAGCAGCCAAGGAGCAGACAAGGTCACCAGAAAGGGAAATGAGGCCACTGGCAGTAGGTTAAAGGCTCTAAGTGCTTTATTCAGAGTATCAGCCTCACAGAGACAATTACATTACATTACAGTCATTTGGCAGACGCTTTTATCTAAAGCGACTTACAGTGGAGATGCCGGGATGACCTCATACATCGGAGGCATGCGCTCTACCACTGAGCTTCATACAACACAGATTAACACCAGACAATGTTAAGGAACCAGAGGAGAACCCAGAAGGTCCATCATAGATATGCTAAAGTGCAGATTTACGGGAGCAGGAAATAGAAATGTGCATGAAAGTGCTCTTCATTGGGTTTCTGACGTCTTGTTTGGTGGTCACAATGAGACTCACAACTCCATCTTGAGCTTCAAAGACGCTTGTTAATAAAATCTTACATCAGACATACGATGGGTTTTTGGACAAAGGGATTAAATTCGTCATTGTTAAAAGTTCAAATCTTTGTACTTTTAAAGACCTTAAAACACTTTATAGCCTTGACTTTGACACTTTATATTTTATTTGTATTTCTTATTCTCCCTCCTTCCAACTATTATCTATTATTGCTATGTTTTACTTGAAACTCTGGCACAACAATTTCCTTGAGGATAAATAAAGTTATTCTTATTCTTAAAAATCTTGTGTTGAATGGACTGAGGAACATCTCCAATATCTGACAACAACCAACCAGGACTTGGAGGGCTGAGGACCTTCACAGACATAATGACAACAATTCTTCTTGTCCTTTGGGCTGCTCCCTTCAGGGGTCACCATAGCCAATCATCTCCCTCCTTCTTATCCTCTCCTTTTCTGCTCTCTTTCCCTAAGTCCAGGTCCTTCTCTAGACCTCCAATCTCAGCATCCTTCAACCCAGAACCCCACCATCCCTCCTCTGTTCATGTCCAAACCCTCCCAGTCTGACTTTTTATCTCTAGAAAAATAACATGTACTGTCCCTCTGATTGTCTTCTCCACCCTCCTTCTCATTCAGGCTGATACTCCTCTTACAATTAAAATAACAAGAAGGGTAATAGAAATAAAAAATAAAAGTGGTAAGTTAAGACAGGGGTTGTGTGTGTCTAACTGCTGTCTTTAATGGCCATTCTTAAGGCTACGGGTGAATCTCCATCAATTTGTTTACTTCTCAGACACATCTTTGCTGCTGAGCAGATACAATTAAGCGTTCGTGTTTTCCACCGATGATGTGAAGAAGAGCCTCTGTGGTTGGGCTGGAACAGACCCCCCCCTCCTGACCATCTGGAGGGCGGATCTGCAGCAGGCATGGGGTCAAACCTGTCGTTCCTCTAGAGGCCCACCAGCCGGCAGCTCTTTTTCCACAGCTCAGCCTGCAGCTCCAGGTCATAGGAGTCGTAGGCCGACTCGGTCTTCTGGCCATTGTACAGGTAGCAGGCGCCCACGCCCTCTAGTTCCGAGGCGGCAGCGGCGTAGATGCTAACAGAGGCTCCTTCCGCTGGAGTCTGTTGGTGGAGAAGACACAGGTATCACTAAACCAGTAAAACATGCAGGGATGTTCTTCTCCGGCATAATCTGAGAACACGGGTCTCAGAATCTGAGAACACCCCGCCCTCCGACGTACCCTAAAGAGGATCTTGGCCACTGGCCTCTTGAGCGCCTGCGCGAGGCTCCACAGGTTGTCGTACAGCGCCGTGTCCACCATGCCGGGGTCCACCGCGTTGACAGTGACGGAGAAGCCACCAGCTGTCAGCTGCTCCTGGAGGTAGTAGGTGAACAGGACAAGAGCCAGCTTGCTTTGGGCATAGGCGCCGTGGGAGCTGTAGCAGTCCCTGCAGAAGGAGAAGGAGGGGATTCTGGTGAGACATCCTCTTCCCCTTTGGGCTGACCCCTTCAGGGGTTTCCTCAGACTATCATCTCCCTCCATCTAAGCATTTCACACCAACAAATTTCCTGTCTTCTTTCCCTCTATCCATAAACCTCCTTCCTCTAGACCTCCTGCATGGCAGCTCCAACCTCAGCATCTTTCACCAGATCTTCACCAACCCTCCTCTGTCTGTATCCAAACCATCTCAGTCTGACCTCATCTCCAGAACATCTAACACATGCTGTCCCTCTGATGAACTCCCTCTTGATCCAAAGAGAACCTCCACATCTCCACCTTTGCCTCCTGTCTAGCCCTCTATGCTTCTCAGCTGTTCAGCTCTCCACAAACCCATTTTCAGATCTTCTGGGCACCTGATATACTGTACACTTAGCACTTCTCATATACAAGGTGAACTCCTGATCTAAGCCTCTGCAACCTGTTCTGCTCCTTCATCTCCATGAAAGATGGGAATGAAGCTATTTTTGTGTGCATGAGGTTAAATGTGGCTGCAGATTCACTCTGTCGTCCAGACAAAGACACCGCTCTTGCTCAAACTATCTCCTGCTTGTTTATCTGTCGTCAGGCTTTTAATTTGAGGCGAATTTAGAGGAACCCGACCGTGTCCTGTGTCTTCTGAATGCTTGGCATGAGGAGGTGGGTCTGGATCTGTCTGTATGCTGTGGATTTGGAAGGTTGCTATGAGGGGAGACGCGAACTATGTGGCACGGAAGAAGAGTGTCCAGTTCAATTGTTCACATTAGGGTGAGCCGACGGTATGTACATCAGTCGGCCCCTGCAGGTCGGCCATGGATACTGGACCGCCCCGGACCGGGGTTAGACCCGCTTGCTTTGGGAGCCAAAGTCACACCTTCTCATCTCTACTCGTCAACCTCACCTCCTGTTCAGGTCGTCCATCATGATGATGCCGGCGTAGTGCGTGGCAGAGGACATGTTGACGATGCGTGAGCAGCAGCCGGGCCGTCCGGACTTCTTCAGTGTGTCCAGCAGCAGGTTGGTGAGCAGGAAGTGGCCCAGGTAGTTCAAGCAGAAGTGAAACTCGAAGCCGTCCTCCGTCTTTCTCTCGGGCACCAGCATGGTCCCAGCTGAGGACGGCGATGAGAACTTATCAGGTGCGGTCAATAGTTCAGAACAACGAGACGACTGCGCAGTGTAGCAGCCGGAGATGTGACAAGTACACAAAGAGCATGAGTGGACAACGTTATTTGCACCAACATGACACAGGAGGGCGCTGTAGGCTCTCAGCTTTCCATTTTCCATCGCTCTGTTCACAGGCAAAGAAGCTCAGAGCGTTTCAAGGAAAACAAGACGTTTCGATTTTGTTTTTTGCCTCTGGGGAGGCGAAGGGAGGTTTTTCCAAACTGAAGGTTTGTCTTTCCCTTCAACTTCTGATGTTGAATAACAGGAAAACGGTGGATTTACAGCAATAATTTTACAGCAACCACTTGAACAATGACATGTTCCATGAATTCTATATATACTTGTTACAACTTACCATTGTTGACCAGAACGTGGAGGGGGAGACCTCTGCTCTTGAATGCCTGAGCGAACCATCGCACCGACTTCAGGGAGGTCAGGTCCAGGAAGACAAACTCCGCTGGCAAGGGCAGGGAGAAGATGGGATCAGATCTTCCTGCCAGAAGGTGAATACTCATCTGGGAACACAAGTGCTGTGCAGGGTCACTGATTGCTGCTGGAGGATACTGTCAAATGTTGGATCTTGAATCCTTGATTTTAGCGACCGAATATGGATGAAACTCAGATGTGATATTTAATATACAGTTGATTTAGTTTGCATTAATTAAGAGGCCTGTTGTACTGAGACTGTATCTTCTACTCAGTAATTATGTCACTCATAATCAGCTGAAGCTTATATCATATATCCATTGCAAAACCAGGTTATTGCTTATTACTGTCTGTGGTGCTTTCAATCTACGAGCCACAGACAAACGTGCGCTTTCTAGGAGCCCATTGGCCCACTTTCAAGTAATATTAGCCAATGGTGACAAATGATGCCTGCTGATCACATTTGTAACAGGTGTGACTTCCACACCTGGCTAGAGAAAGATTAAGGTGGGTAGCACACGCATCAAATGTTGATGCACCTGGATGTCTTTAAGGAAGAGATTAAGCATTTCCCTATCAGGGATTCCCTGCATATACATACAGTGAATATTTTATCATCTTTAAATCACTGAATATTTAATGCTGCATGCAGTGCTACCATCGGTGGTTGCACGAGCTGTACTCACAGCACTGCACAGTACTCACTAACAGTTTTACGTTTATGTTGGTTTATGACCTTAGACCTTACATTATAAAGACCAGTTGGAAGGTTTATATGCATTTTTTTTTTAAGTGTTCTGAGACATTAGCGCAGACGGCTGACAACAGAACTGCAGTACTGAATACTAAGTGTACGATTGGAAGTCGGTCAGATTTGCAGGCTCTTTCCAATAAAAAATCTCTAAGGTTTCACCCTTTCCTGTTTCCCTAAACGTCAAATTTGAAAGCGTGTTCTTGCGAAGTTCAGTTTGTGTTTTGAAGCTTTGGCTAGAGGAGGTAGCAAAGAGGAGTGTGACCCTGGAGGCCGAGGCTGAGTTACCTTTCCCTTTGTCGCACTCTTCGTTGATCCTGTCAGCGGCGTCCGCGCCCTCTTCCCTCTCGTTCCCAGCTGGAGGTGATGAAGATCAGAGAAGCTTGGTGGGCAGAGGTCCGGCAGAGTTCCATCCCCCAAATTCTCTCAAAAACACTGGCTAATTTTATTTCTCTTTTAAAATGTCCTAAACATTCAGATACATGCACTAGCCTGTGAATAACTGATAAATGATATTAATTCAATAACCAGACTATGATGAGAGTATCTACAGCTTTAGTGTGTGACGTGAAGCACTCATAGCACGTAACAACTCTCAGCTTCCAAAGAAAACAAAATACCTCTTGGTTTTAAGTTGTAAAGTCGAAGCTAATGCTAGAATAAAAGCTCATTCACTCGCAGGAAAAGCCTTGAAAAGAGGATTACTTCTGAAGCGTGCATTTTAGAGGGACTTTGGACATGTTCTGTTTTGGTTTTCACTGGGCTGAGCTCACGTTTACGTCACCGCTTTCACAATATTTGCATTCCCAAACCTGTAAGTCTCTTTTAAAGGTCACGTGTAAAAAACACCAGACCTTGTTTTTTTCCCCCCACATCAAGGCTCATTCATGCTCAATGTTAAATTCAAATACAGATGGAGACTCAGGTCTGACATTTGCCTTAATATCCTGGGTATTCTGTACGTTTGAGTATGCATAGCCAAATGCAGCAGTACCATTGGAAGTCGTGGGGGCAGTGTTGCACAGTATGTTCAAGTGTGACTGGCAACAGAACAGAGAAGACAATGCAGCGCCAGTATGACCAGGGAGAAGAATTCTATATCCACATGCCGCCATGTTTTTAAATACTACCTTGCTGCCTCTTTCTTACAATGTGCATTATCAGTAGCTCCTTCACCACTGCATATTTGCTATTGTCTGAAACAGGAGGAACTCTGAAGTGGACTCTGCAACACCCTCTGGTGGAAACATTGTCTAAAAACCAGTGAGCATGTGGCCAGTGATGTTTGAAACAGACGTGCCTGTTTATGTACATGACATGAGCATGAATGAGCCTCCTGGCTCTCAGTCTATCCCTCTAATCAGAAGCCCATCTGTTCTTTCCAATAAGGGTTTGGTTATGATTCAAAGCTGTTTTGTGACAGAGATAGATTACTTGGATGACAACACGAGACAATTAAAAGGCAAATTCATCATCAGACTGCATTCTGATGTAATTTTTTTTTAAAGTAATTTTTTTTAAATTAAATGTTAGATTTTCTTTTTTTGGTCATTTAACACTAACCTTTGCTGAGATCATTCTACATGACATGTCTACATGAGGTCAGTCTGGCCCCTCACATTCATTCCAATGGTTTTGCCGATGACAGCCTGATCACCCCAACCAGTGATTGATAACATTTTGATCTATTTACTCCAAAACTGAACAAGAAGAGACCAGTCTGATTCCCAAGGACATTTCAGTCTTGCATTGCTAATGAGAGAGTGAAATACCTGAAGAGAATTTGGAGCACTAGCATGACAGGCATTCCAAAAATCCAAGCAATTTCCCCTTGGAGATCGACAAAGTGCTCTGATTCTGAAAAGTGTTATAGCTGAGTGAAGACATGTGACCGCACAGTGGCCTACCTATGATAACATGCATGCCAAGTCTTGCCAGGTGTCTTGCTGTCTCATAACCCATTCCTCTTGTACCCCCAGTCACAATGGCAACCCTTCCATTCTGCTTGGGAATGACTGTATGGGAGGAGAGAGGGACCACATGAGAACAGGATGTACTTTGGACCCTTCTGGAAGTCGCCAGGTGAGACGGTCAGCTTTCTTTGCATCCAATCGATTTTTGGAGAAGACATGGCCTATCACTTGAATCCATGAGGGAATGACATCCAGGAAGTGCACATGAGAATCTACACAGGACACAATCGAAAGCATTTTTCATGCAAAGGTAAAAGGAGAGACATGGATGGGTCGAGATAAAGCAACAACATATTTATTAATAAGTTACCATCATCAACCAGTGTTTAGCAGAGCAGCATTTCTAAATCCCAACCGCAGTTAAGGCTAGTAATGGTACCATTTAATAATGTGAAGCTATTGTAAGGTGCCCCCTAACTCATTCAAATCTAGTAATCATGTAGCCTGACTAACACAAAGCAGATATCTGCGGGATTAATAGTGCAAGAAACAATCTGGCATTAAGAAAATAAGGTTTGTATTTGTAAAAGACAACAATTCTTAGCTTTTGATTGGATGTCAAGATGATACAACGGCTGGTCTCCATATATTAATCTGAGTGCAAAAGGACATAATGCATACATGGATGTGGATTCTGTGTGAATTGAAAACAGCATTTTACTGCTGGCTGGTGCTGTTCACATTTAACTTGAAATGATAAGACAAGTACATGCAGCAACATTTCACTTAGCAATAAATCAACACAAAAAGTTGTGCTAATGGTGGTTCCCATATACAACTGAAATAAATAAAAGCCAGTTTTTTTTACAGTATATTAAGTCATTTTGGGTGGGTGTTTTGTAGTAGTCAGCGTTCTAATTCGGTCATACCAAAATGCTAGGGTGCAGAAGTCAGCAGGCATGGTTTACCATTGTCATTAGGACACATGCTAACAGAAGTGAGTATTGAGGTTAGAAGTCAGTGGTTGCCCTGCCTCTGGGGACCACAGATATGGCAATCCAAGGGCTAGATCTCAGTGAGGGTTAAGTTTAGACAAAGGCAACAACTATCGCAACACCACTCGCATGGCTTCTAAAAGTAGCTCCCATTTTATAGGGAGGCTTGGGAGCCACTTCTTGAGCAGCAGCAAAAGCTCAACATTTGCATCATCGTTTTTCTTTATCTACAGATTAATTGAATTTGATATTCACTGACTCTCAGGTGTGTGTGTTCGCTTACCTCAGCTCAGAAGATACAAGATATATAATTAATGCTTTCAAAGTCCTTGACCTTTGCAACTAATTACTCAAGTGGCTGACCGACAGTGAAGTTTCCTTCCCAGCCATTGTCATCCTCACACAGCTCAGGCTCATAGTAGCTCCGCAAGTTCTCATACAAGAAGACTTGTTGATTGACTAGCGCCGGGGTGATGCGGTTCCTCTTCCCGCACAGAACAGTCCCCGATGAACTGAACATCCTATGACAAGGGACACTCGTGGCAGGAACACACCAGTACTTCTGCATCACCTTGGGCAGGGTGGGGAATAACATAGCATGGCTTGACCACCATTGCAAAGGGTCTTCATTCAGACCAAGGACTCTCTGTGATTTATAATTACTAAGCTCCTCCACCACCTGAGCATGCAGCTCCTCCTGAGTCTGGTCTGCATCAGACTGGCAAAATATGGCGGCCAAAGGGTTGTCTTGTGATGACCTGCTAGTTGACGATTCTCTCAGCAGTGCCTGTTTTTTGCTTTGAGGTTCATCGGACACCACCGAAAAATCATCCAGGCATGGTTGCTCGGCCGTTTGCTTCTCAAGGACTGCTTTTGCCTCCTCGATGATGTGGCTCTCAACTTTGGAGCGTTCCTGGGCAGAAAGGAATGGCAGCCTCTTGTAACGGGGATCCAAAAAAGTAGCAATGTCAAGGAAGGTTGAAGTCTCTTGCAAAAATTGTGAATTTTGTAAGTAAGCATTGGAAAGGACTTTGGAGATGACCTCTTTGGTCGTGCTGATCTCTTTGAGGTCACCTTCCTTTGTTCTGAGGTTAGTGTTCAAGAGCATATGAAGTACAGGCCTTACCATACTAATGGTTGGGTACCTGGAGGAAGTCATCATGTTTGCCACAACCTGAAAAGGCTGAAGAACTTCAATCAAGCCTGCTAACAAAGCCCAGTCAGGTTCCTCAAAGCTGAAATTATGGCTGCTCTCCATAAGAGCCGCAGCTATAGCGACCTGCTGCTCTTTTAGTTTTTGCAGCATCGCTAACGTGGCCAACCAAGACTGACCCCTGTCTGTGATGAGCATAGAGTGAGAAAGACCGTGCTGGGTCTGTTTTTCTTTTAGCATATACATCACTGGTTCTTTGAAATGGTCAACAAGTTTGCGGCAGCGTTCCAGAAGGCTACAGGTGCGTGGTAGCTGGAAAGCTTCATCCATTGCACGGTTGATGGTGTGCCCAAGGCAAGGCATTTTCACAGAGAGCTCTAAAAGGGAGCATGCCTTCACAATGTCCACTGAACCATTTGTGGTGGCGCCAATGACTTTGTGAGTTATTCCCCACTCCACAAAGGCTTCGTACATCGCTCTGATAATGTTCTCAGCTGTGTTATGTTCTTGAACCTCAAAGGTCCTAAGGCACTTGTGGGTCATGGAGAAACCACCCCCGCTGTTATGATTAACCGAATGCATGGAGAGCGATATGTATGTTCTGTTCTGGGTTCGGCTCTGCCAAAGGTCTGTAGTTACGCTGCAGTTCACAACCCCGGAGATCTCTCTGAAGACCGTGTCCCTTGTATGTCGATAAATCTGCGGAAGCATTTTACCCGCCATGTCTTTTTTGCTTGGCAGAGTGTATCCGGGATCTATGGTGGTCATCAAGGTCTTGAAGGAAGGCTCTTCGACTAAAGATGCAGGGTAAAGCCCTTCGCAGATGAAGTTGATGATGGCGATTGTAAGGTCGTTTTGTCTTTTGTTCTCATGGTTTACGATCTGCCGGAATTTCATCTCCTGGGATTGCTGCATGTGCGGAGCCAACGGCTCGGTCTTTATCCTGGAAAAGGCGGTCGCAAACGCCTCGCGCATCTGATCCGTATTGCTCTTGACAAATTCACTGAACTCTACGGGGTGATTCTTTTCTAAGTGGTATGACAGATTGGAAGTGTTTCCGGAATAGGCGATTTGGCTCATACAAACGCGACAGAATATACGCTTCCAGTGTAAAATGCACCCATCTGCATCCGTGTCAAAACCAAAATATTTCCAGACTTTGCTTTTTGCTCGTGGATGCGCTACCAGATTAAGGCCAGAGCATGAAGGTCCTGAACTTTTACCATCCATTGGTTTCCTCGGTTTGCAATCCACTCGGATTCCTTCACTTACTGAGTACCTGACAGGAATAATGAAATATAAATTTGAGGATGTTTACAGGTTCAAACACACAGGACAGTTTTTCCTTTGTGACCCAGAAGTAATACAAGGTTGTACAACATTTATCGAGATGTAACTGTGCATCATCATATTTCCAAGATCCTTTACATGTTCCTTTAGGATTAAATACTACTCAACTGTCATATCTTGATTTTGTTTTCAGAATAACAAAAACAACACATGTAATAGAAATCTTTCTCTAAAAGTCAGCTGGAGGTCGACCTGGGCTGATCCGCATCAACACAGTCACAAGGAAATAACCTTTGAGAGCTGTGTTACTCAATAATTACAAGTCTCCATTTTCGACTTAAAAGAAACTGAAACTGTGTTTTCATTGACAGACTTCATTTAAATTGAGCTCATAGCAAGCGTCGGCTCATGCCGAATGTTGAGCCTCAGTCTGTTTCTAAAGCATTAAACACGCAGCGGAGCGTGGAAACCAAGCATGAAATCAATACTCCATTTATAATAACATATTCAAGATTACATAATGCTGCCAAGGTTCCACTTTAATCAAATTAGAAAAATAAAATAACTATGATAAAGGGAGTCTTCATAGTCCCTCCTGATTTTGGGTTGCTCGTAACTAATGGCGATTCCTAAATAATCCTTGAGTAGGTTTTAAAATAGCTGAAATTCCTGGTAAGATTACTAGAGTATAAACCGTTTGGAATATCCAAGATCTCTCTGGAGACACAGTTCCCTCTTTGTCACGGGGAATACAACGGCTTCACTCTTCACTCACATAATACACCAAATTTCCGTTTTGGTTTAGCCCTGAGGACAGCGGGTGGGTCTGAAAGGAAGTGTGCCTGTTTCCATTCTTATCAAATCAATCATGTGCCGGGCCACTTGAAAGGACCACGGTGGGTATTTTTCTTTATGTCGCTGGTAAGGAGCGGCCATGCGATAAATACTGAGGATGTGGCTCTACGTTCTGGGCCCTGGATGTGTATACTGATTGACTATATCTACTGTGTGAAAGGATGCCAAAACACCAGGGGTTTAGTTATGGCTGCTCCGATCCAAGTTATTTTTTACTCCATCGGTTTTGTCATGTGATTAGCTCCTGCATTTATGAGAGCCGATGTTGACTATATTGTAGGGGGTCATTGACAGTGAATTGTGGTGGGGGTGAATCACTGGTGTTGACAGTCCACAGTAGAAAGATGCAGAACTGAATTTCGCGATTAAGGCAAAGGGAGAGAGACCTGTGGCACTTTCAGAAGAGCCAGCAAATCAACCCTTGGAAATAAAATGGTAGGTTTTAGGGGGGAAAAAGCAATAACGCTCATTTGGGTTGATAATTGGCTTTGCTGAAACATTTGAGGGAAGTTATTCCCAATAATCAATCTCTTTGGCAAATGATCTTTGACTAGAGGAATCTGTAAATATCTAAACATTGTACAATAATCAACTGAATGAAAATTCCAGTATGAAACACATGCAGGAATAAATGGTCCTTTCAGAGGACATAAAAGAAAAGATATTGTTTCTTCCTATAAAGGGATGCTAATTCTATCCCTTTTCTTTTCCTGATGGATGATTCATTAAATCACCTCATTCACATAAAACAAATCCCTTCGACAAGTAGGCAGATTAGATGGTTTATGTATCGGAATATTTAAAAACCGCCGATGTTTTGAAGATGAAAGAATAAACATGCAAATGAAAACACGCAGCGTTGTTGGCTTCCTATTCCAGGGGTCCTGGTTTACGTTTCTGACAGGCAGCTGCTCACCGAACTCCTTTGACTTTATTTAAAAAAAATGCACACCTACCCAAGCAGCGTCCGGTTGCCATGACGTAAAACAATAGTAGCAATCGAGGATGTCAACACTGATTTCGTAGTAGAAGACACGCCGGATACACGCCGAATTGACGAGATGGCACACAGCTCCGAAAAGACAACCTAATTTTAATCTAATTTCAAGTATAATTTGCCAATCTGGGAATTTCACATGCCCCCTGTCGAAGATTGGCGTGCTAGCTACACCCCCCTGGACCCACTTCACCAGCATTTAAAGATAGCATTAAAATGAGTGCGTTTCCGGGTGAGTGAGAGATTAAGTAAAGAAAATATGTTCCAACCTGGCAACGTAAAGGAGCTGTTGAACATCTGGTAGAAGAGGACTTTCATTCCGCACAGATACAGCCTGGCGAGGGGGAAGAAGACAGCCAGCAGCCACATCCTTCCTGTTGCTTCCGTCTCAGCGCTGCGCTTCCGTTGTCTGACTCCTCGTGTGCTGCGCGCTAAAGGCTCCGGAAGGAAACGCGAGGTACCGTATATATTCCCGCGGAGGTTCCGCCCTCCGGAGGTCCTGGGTCATGGGACGACAAAATAGGGCAGAATTAATCTAATTTGTCATGGTTTTCTTAAATGCATGACATTGTACTTGACTTTCCATCTGTACTTGATTTCCCATCTGTTAAGGAAAAGGAATATAACAGAGATACAATGATTTAATTGTAAGACCATCTGTCCAGCGTTCATCAGAAATAGACTGGCCGCCGATTTACAAATAGAGCAAAATTCATTAATCTCACATTGTAACTATTCAATTGTGCCCAAGTGTTTGTCTTATTAAATTAAAGTAAATGACACTAATTTTTATGTTAGAGATTTCATGACATTATCCTCATATCTTCAACTGAGTGTCAATTGGTAGAGCGGACGGCTGTCAGTTCGGTCCCCGCTCTGGCTTAGCATCTTGCATGGGTGTGACGATGACGATCGCAGAGTTATCTCTGGGATAGCGATCTTTGGCCCTTGTCGGAATCAGAATCAGATTTAATGTCCAATTCTGGGAACGGGGGATTTGGCTCTGGTTTGCTGAAGTGAGGTAAACACCGACTGGACGATAGGACGTTAGACCCCATGCAAAGTGCAAAAGAGTTTAATTTGTGAATGAAGACATCTGTCCGTGCTCAGAGACACTAAGATCCCAATGAAGGCCTATTTTCCCCTCAAGTGAAGTCAAATTTGATTTATGTGGTGCCAAATCCCAACAGGGTTTTCCCATGACATTTTACGTGTAACCCTTGTGTGGTGTTCAGGGTTCAGGTCTGTGGGACCCATTTTCACTTTTGTGTGTGTGTGTGTGTGTGTGTGTATGTGTGTGTGTGTGTGATTGTGTGTGTGTGTGTGTGTGTGTGTGTGTGTGTGTGTGTGTGTGTGTGTGTGTGTGTGTGCGTGTGATTGTGTGTGTGTGTGTGTGTGTGTGTGTGTGTGTGTGTGTGTGTCTGTGTGGCCACAGACCCAAACACCACATAAGGGTTAAAGCAGGAGTGGCCCACACTCTTTATAGCAAGGGTAGGAAATTTAATTTTCACAAGGGGCCACATGAGAAACTTGAATGGTGCTCTAGAGCCGAACCAACGATAACAGAAAAGCTAGATTCAAGAATCAAGATTTTTAATTGTCATTGTGCAGGCACAGTGGAATTTTGCTGTGAGAGCTCCCAGCTCGGAGTATGTACAGGATTAGGGTAAAAGACAAATAGACAAGTTGTATTCATAGTACATAAGCATAATCTATGCAGTCTGGTGTGAATAGAAACAGAAAGAGACACTGGTATAACATGAATGTAATACATTTTTTTCCATTCATGTTCTGATTGATTTCATGCAGGCCGAACAGGGATGCTGAAGTCTGCTTTCCAGCTTTATGGAGGGAACATAGAGACTCCACATAGAAAGGATGGAATTGAACCAGGGAACCTTTTGGCTGTGAACCTTTTACCCTTTACATGAACAATGGATGAACAGAACTGAAGGATCACAACTGATGAGGTTAACGTCAATGTGTCCAACCAAACGCAAAGCGTTTGCCCTCTAATACCCCCTGATCATTACATCTTCTCACGGGCTCAGCAGATCATTGCCTTGGACAGATTCTTCATTTGAAACCCTTCTGCAACATGATTAGTTACCAAAGGTCTGGAAAACACAGGGCAGATAAGATGGGGGTTGTTTTGCAGACTCTGTCTTGGGAACTTTGCTCCACAGGGATGAGGAGAAGCCATGGGGTGATCATTCACGCTGATCTGACGCATATTACATACTCATTTGCGGGGAAAGATCTCCAATGGCGGGGAATCGTAGTCTTTCTCCAGGTTATATTTGATGTATGGGGCTTTGTCCCAGTGCCTCTCATCCAAAAAAGATCCCTTCCAAAACAGGCAATGGTGGCCCGCGGGTCTTTTGTGGTGTTGTGTGCTGCACAATGTCACAATAGGAAAAAAAGAACATCTGGTGATTGGAGAAGATTAAAAAGGATATTAATAGGAAATGTTAGAGTGGCTAATAACGATGTGAAATCCTGCGAATGTCAATGTTCAGGATGAGTTCCCATTTCAAGTCAGGGCAAATCCGTGCAGGTACACTGCTGGAGGTTTTACTGGGAGGGTGTTCAGACATGATCCTTCATGGAAACCTGCAAAGGTCTGGAGATTGGTCATGCATGAGAGGTGGAAGAGTTTGAGTACAGAGGGCTAACAGTCTAGAGCAGCAGAAGGGATAGAGAAGAGGTGGAGACATGTTTCAAGGGTGGTCAAAGAGGATCAGCTAAAAAGGAAATGTGTGGAAGACAGAGGTGTTATCTGATTAAGAGACACTGAGGAGAAGACAAGAGGCAGAGATGAAGATGTGGAGCTTCTCCTCGGGAATGAGGGGGATGGAGAGTCAGGAAGGAGTCCATCAGAGATGTTGTGGAGATAATGTCAGACTGAGATGTTTGGACATGGACAGAGGGATAGCATAGATCTGGGTAGAAGGATGCTGAGGTTGGAATTGTCAGGCAGGAGGTCCAGGGGAAGACCAGAAGAGAAGGTTTATAGAGGAAGTGGAAGAGAACAGGGAGTTAGATGGACAAAGGAGAGGATTAGATGGAGGCAGCTGATTGTCTGTGGCCCCTGAAGGGAGCAGCCCAAAGAAGAAGAACAAGACATTGAAGCGGACGGGGAAACTTGTTCTGCTTAACAGTCTTCATGAGAGCATCTGCACTGAGCAGAAATGACACAAAAACTAGCTAACTAACTGCAAACAGCTCTAAATGGAAAGGTCCTGTTGTCCCACGTGTTGACAAGGTCAAGTACAAGAAGGTCTCCAATGGGTTGATTTTCCATCTTCTGGGAGAGTTTGATGTTCGAGACTGTTTCAGATATTGGAGTTTTTGGAGGCCAGCTTGCCACCCTCCGGGAAACTTTAAAAACAAAAAAGTCCAAAATCATGTCAATACACCTCTGGCCGCAGGAGAGGAATTTCCACACTTGGAATTTCTAAAGACGCCTTTCTTCTTGCAGAAGAACAGAAAGCTTCTTGTACCGACATCTGATAAATGTTACCGTCACAGAGTGGGGTAACCGCAGCTCCGCGGCACTGGCCCCAAGCCACGTTTAAGGATCTTCTCTTTAAATGACCCCTAGCGATGCTGTCTGGGCATGACGCCACACTGCCGCGCTCCAAGGACGAATCCATGAACACATTTAATGAAGCGTCTGTTCTCGAGCTGTGCCTGAAATCAGCGCGAAATTTATAACAACCACAGGAGTTATTTATGTGTGCAAGAAGGCCAGAGACCTTGATGAAGAAGGAGAAGATCATATTGACCGTTCCCAGAATGTGTCCAGACATGTGAGGGAATAATTACTATGTTGCATTTGATGTACTTTGTGGAGGATTTGATGATGTTGAGTGGTCCGTGACAACCGGCTGCAGCACACAGGTAGTCAACATTCAAATGATCCTATCCTGCTTAGAACATACAGTGGAGCAAAAAAGTCTTTAGTCAGCCACCAATTGTGCAAGTTCTCCCACTTAAAATGATGACGGCAGCCTGTAATTTACATCATAGGTACGCTTCAACCATGAGAGACAGTGAAAAAAAATCCAGAAAATCTCATTGTCTGATTTTTTTAATTCATTTATTTGCGAATCATGGTGGCAAATAAGTATTTGGTCAAGAAAAAAAGTTCATCTCAATGAAATACTTTGTTACGTACCCTTTTCTGGCAATGACAGAGGTCAAATGTTTTCTGTAAGTCTTCAAAAGGTTTTTGCACACTGTTGCTGCTATTTTGGCCCATTCATTCTTACAGATCGACTCTAGAGCAGTGATGTTTTGGGGCTGTTGCTGGGCAACACAGACTTTCAACTCCCTCCAAAGATTATCTATGGGGTTGAGATCTGAAGACTGGTTAGGCCACTCCAGGACCTTGAAATGCTTCTCACGAAGCTACTCCTCATTGCCCAGGCAGTGTGTTTGGGATCATTGTCATGCTGAAAGATTCAGCCACGTTTTATCTTCAATGCCCTTGCTGATGGAAGGAGGTTTTCACTAAAAATCTCATGATACCAATTCATTCTTTGCTTTATACAGATCAATCCTCCCCCCCGTCCTTTTGCAAAAAAACAGCCCTGAGGCATGATGTTTCCATCCCCGTGCTTCAAGATAGGTATGGTGTTATTTGGATGCAATCCAGCGTTCTTTCTCCTCCAAATACAACAAGTTGAGTTTTTATCAAAAAGTTCTATTTTGGATTCATCTGACCGTAGGACATTCTCCCAATCTTCTTCTGGACTGACGTAAGCAGGGGGACATGTCTAGCCCTGCAAGATTTGAATCCCTTGCAGCATAGCGTTTACTGATGGTAGCCTTTTTAACTTTGGTACCAGCTCTCTGCATGTTTTCACTAGGTCCCCCCATGTGGTTCTGGGATTTTTGCACACCGTTCTTGTGATCATTTTGACCCCACGGGTGAGATCTTGCGTGGAACCCCAGATCGAGGGAGATTATCAGTGGTCTTGTATGTCTTTCATTTTCTAATTATTGCTCCCACAGTGGATTTCTTCACACCAAGCTGCAGTGGTACAGGTCTACAATTTTGTTTCTGGTGTCCCTTGAAAGCGCTTTGGTCTTGGCCGTGGTGGAGTTTGAAGCGTGGCTGTTTGAGGTTGTGGACAGGTGTCTTTCGTACTGATAACACAATCATGGTGCAGGTTATACGAATTAGCACAAGCCCAGAACTGCACGCAAGGTCTCAACCAATCTTTTAGCCACCTTCTTCTGAATCAACAGAAGCGTCACAAGAATTCACTGCTGATGTTGGGCTTCCAGCCAAAGCACTAATAATCCTTCCATCTCAATAACGAGACTGTTATGCTGCTTTGGAATCACAGTTGATCTTGTGGAGCAGATCCTTTCTCAAGCTCAAGTACATGCTTTTTGTTGCAGTTGATCATCAAGCCAAGCCAATGGACTGGAAGGTGTTTGTCAGTGTTTTGCACTTTTACAATAATATCATATATCAACGGAGAATTTTTCATCAAAGTGCTGTAGAAATGAGAGGAGATGACAGACGGACACAAAGAAAATATAGATGGCAATTAATTCATTCATTGTCTGTGGAGGTTCTCAGTCATCCAGGTAATGTTGAATTCCTGTGGAAATCTCCTTGTTGTGGCAACTGGAATTGAATTTCTTCACTTGAAGATGTTTCACCCCTCATCCGAGAGGCTTCTTCCGTTCTAATGACGGGTCCCGCCCAAAACCCTACCCACCCATTTTTTTGTCAGTTTGTTTTTCCTTTCACCCTCTCATTTATACAACATATTGAGACATACAACCATTCACCCTCTCATACACACATCTGAACTATGTAGGCTCTTCAGTGAACCTCCATCATGTTACGGCTGTCGGAGGAAACCAGAGAACCTGGAGGAAGCTCACACAGACATGGGAGAACATGCAAATTCCACACAGAAATGAATCAAACCATCTCCTTTGTTAGAGAGGGGGAAAGAGTAAGAGATATATAGGTTCTCTGGATTCCACTGAGAGGCTTAAAGTTCTCCATCCTGCTGGTGTACACAAACACTGGGTGACACCCTGGAGACAATCCACCAGTATTTACTGTAACTGTAACTGTAACTTTGAGACAGCAGGGGGCACTGAAGATCCAGTGGAAGATACTGGTTTACGCCCATCTGGATGGAAAACCTTTGAACCATCTCATCAACCCCTATGTGGATGAGATATGGCTCCTGTTCTTAAACATATACATTTCTGGTCCATCTGGTGTTCCCATTGACCTCCTGCCTGGCAGCTCCAACCTCAGCATCATTCTACCCAGGTCTTTGCCATCCTTCCTCAGTCCATGTCCATCTCAGTCAGACTTTATCTCCAGAACGTCTAACATGTGCTGTCCCCCTGATGGACTCATTCCTGATCCTCTCCATCCATCTCATTCCCAAAGAGAACATCTATATCTTCATGTCTAATGCATCCAGCTGTGCCTCATGTCTTCTCATCAGTGTCTCTCAACCAGAAAACATGGCTGTACTCTCCTCCGTTTTCTATGTTGAACTTTCCATTGTTTAATATGACTCCATCTTCAGAATGGTCTAATCTGTATTATAATAATAATGATTTTTCCTTTATTAATTCCCGTGTGGAAATTTGTTCTCCGCAATTCACCCATCATGGATGAAGCATGAGCAGTAGGCTGCCATCCACCAGCACCAGGGGTTCAGTGTCTTGCTCAACAACACTTTGACACACTAGGAGGAGCCTGGAATCAAACCAGAAATGTTTGACTCCAAAGACAGTTGCTCTACCTCCTGTGCCACGACGCCCTTATTCAAGATGAAGCGGTTGACAGGCCCTCCAATTGAGAAGACGAGCACAGACTTAATAGTGCGCTGATGAGGCTTCACAGAAGTACAACCTATATCTGTTCTTCTAGGACAAAGTTATGGGTTCGGCCTGACATGATGGGTCCCTCTGCTCGTTCTTCAGGGAATCAATGTGGAGGAAAAAAGGATGAATAGGACATGCAAGATGACGATGCGCTTAGCACTGTGTACTTCAGCAGAAACAATATTAGAACAAAGGAATCCCCTCAAGACTCCTTGCAATGACTATTGTAATTTCCTTTGCCACTACTAGAGGCCAGTAGAGCTGCAGAAACACTGACTGTCTTTGTTTCAACAGCAGCATTAGATTCAATTTTGGGTTTAGAGTTCTTCTTCCTCTTCTTCTTTCGGCTTTTCCCTTCAGGGGTCGCCACAGCAAGTCAACTTTCTCCATCTAACCCTATTCTCCGTATCCTCCTCTCTCACACCAACTACCTTCATATCATCTCTCACTACGTCCATAAATCTTCTCTTTGGTCTTCCTCCAGATCTCTTGCCTGGCAGCTCCAATTCCAGCATCCGTCTACCAATATATTTTCTATCCCTCCTCTGTACATGACCGAACCATCTCAGTCTGGCTTCTCTGACCTTCTCTCCAAAACATCTAACATGTGCTGTTCCTCTGATAGACTCATTCCTGATCCTATCCATCCTGGTCACTCCCAAAGAGAACTTTAGCATCTTCATCTCTGCGACCTCTAGTTCTGCCTGCTGTCTTTTGGTCATTGTAACAGTTTCTAGTCCATACATCATCGCTGGTCTCACCACTGTCTTGTACACCTTTCCTTTCATTATGGCTAAAAGTCTTCTATCGCATAGTACCCCTGATACTTTTCTCCATCCATTCCAACCTGCTTGGACCTGTCTCTTCACCTCTTTTCCACACTCTCCGTTGCTCTGGACTGTTGACCCCAAGTACCTGAAACCCTCCAGCTTCTTGATTTCCACTCCCTGCAGCCTCAAGGTTCCACCCGAGTTCCTCTCATTCACATACATATATTCTGTCTTGCTGCGACTAACTTTCATTCCTCTCCTTTCCAGAGCATACCTCCACCTCTCTAGATTTTCCTCTACCTCATGTCTGCTCTAACTACAAATCACAATGTCATCCGCAAACATCATGGTCCATGGGGATTCCTGTCTAACCTCATCTGTCAGCCTATCCATCACCATTGCAAACAAGAAGGGGCTCAGAGCTGATCCCTGATGGAGACCCACCTCCACCTTGAACTTCTCTGTTACCCCTACAGCACACCGTACCAGTGTCTCACAGCTAGCATACATGTGCTGCACCAGTCTAACATACTTCTCTGCCACTCCAGACTTCCTCATACAATACCAGAGCTCCTCTCTTGGCACCCTGTCATATGCTTTTTCTAGGTCTACAAAAACACAATGCAGCTCCTTCTGGCCTTCTCTGTACTTCTATATTAGCATTCTCAACGCATATACTGCATCTGTAGTACTCTTCCTAGGCATGAGGCCATTCTGCTGTTCACAAATGCTGACTTCTGCTCTCAGTCTAGTTTCCACTACTCTTTCCCATAACTTCATTGTATGGCTCATCAACTTTATTCCTCTATAGTTGCCAGAATTCTGCACATCCCCTTTATTCTTAAAAATAGGCACCATCACACTTTGTCTCCATTCTTCAGGCATCTTCTTACTCTCTAAGATCCTGTTGAATAATCTAGTCAAAAAATCTACCGCTGCCTCTCCTAGACACTTCCACACCTCCACAGATATATCATCAGGACCAACTGCTTTTCCACTCTTCATCCTCTTCAATGCCTTCCTCACTTCACTTTTACTAATTTGTGCTACTTAGTGGTCTACAATAGTCCCCTCTTCTACCCTTGCCTCTCTTTCATTTTCCACATTCATCAGCTCTTCAAAGTACTCTTTCCATCTTCCCATCAATCTTCTAGCATCTGTCAATACATTTCCCTCTCTGTCCTTAATCACCCGGACCTGTTGTACATCCTTTCCATCTTTATCTCTCTGTTTCGCCGACCTGTATAGATCATTCTCACCCTCCTTACTATCCAACTGAGCATACAAGTCATCGTACGCCATTTGTTTTGCCTTTGCTACCTCTATCTTTACCTTTCGCAACATCTCCCTGAACTCCTGTCTGTTCTCTTCAGTCCTCTCAGTGTCCCACCTCTTCTTTGCTATCTGCTTTCTCCGTATATACTCCTGCACTTTCTCATTCCACCACCAAGTCTCCTTATCTACTTTCCTTCCAGATGACACACCAAGTACTCTTCTACCTGTCTCCCTGATAACACTAGCTGCTGTTGTCCTATCATCTGGAAGCTCACCCTGACCACCCAGACCCTTTCTCAACTCCTCCCTGAAAACCATGCAACACTCCTCCCTTTTCAGCTTCCACCACTTTGTCCTCTGCTCTGCCTTTGTCCTCTTCATCTTCCTTGTCACCAGAGTCATCCTACAAACCACCATCCTATGCTGTCTGGCTACACACTCATCTACAACTACTTTACAGTCGCTGATCTCTTTCAGGTTAACTCGTCTATACAAAATGTAGTCTACCTGCGTGCTCCGACCTCCGCTCTTATGTGTAAATACATATACTAATGCACCTGGACACATCCTCAGTGATGTTCCTGGGATCATTGGGTGTTTCGGGTCTTTCAACATCATACACCCTCATCCAGGTGACCCAGCCAGGGCTGATCAGACCCCGGCTTGTGTCCAGTTGGCACGCCAGCTACCATGACTCCATGGCTCTCCTCTCTTGAGCCACAGCCATCTTGAGGCCCTCTCTGCCGCTTCGGTGGTATTGCGGATGGCTCTTCTATGCTGCCCGACAATGCCCAGACAACCCAGAGCGCTGGCATAGGACCGGGCCGCAAATCCCCTGCAGCCCACTTTCACTGGAAGGCATTGTGCCCTCCATCCTGCTTGCTGGCACTCCCTGACCAGTCCCGTGTACTTGGAGAGCTCTCAAAAGCCTCTTCCAGGCGGTCTTCCCACGGGACGGTCAACTCCAGCATTATCACTTGCTTGGTGGCCTCTGATACAAGGACAATGTCAGGACGGAGGGTGGTGGTTGCAATATGGCTAGGGAACTTAAGCTGTTTTCCAAGGTCCACTAGCAGCTGCCAGTCTCTTGCAGATGTCAGGATGCCTGCTGGTGTTCTTTTAGCTGTGGCCGCCTGCTCCCCAGCCCTGACAAAGCCAATGGAGGTCTTGGCAGGGCGGAACTGCTTTGCCCAAACCAACCCTGTGCTGCGTGCCTCAGCGATGGTTTTCAGGACTTGGTCATGCCTCCATCGGTAGCGCCCTTCTAATGCTGTAGTGCAGCAGCTTAGGACGTGTACTAAGGTGCCTCTCTTAGAACACAATGGGCAGGCTGGCGACTCCGCTAAGCCCCAAGTATGCAGGTTCGATGGACTGGGCAGCACATCATACACTGCCTGGACAAGAAATTTGATGCGATGGGGCTCAGCTTTCCAGATCTCCGTCCAGGTAACTTTCCTCTAAAGCGCATTTTCCCATCTTGTCTAGGCTCCCTGCTGTCTCATGCCCACCACCTTGCAAGATCTTGATTCCTCCACAGCTGCTCTCACCTCCTCTTGGACCAGGCGCCTCCTCTCCTTCCCCCTGGTGTTCATTTGGGGGGTTGGGAAGGAACCTAGGCCAGCTCGGCCCCATGTGACGACTCCCACCAGAGTCCTATGGTGCAGCCTAGCTTCAGCTGTTTGTCACCAGAGTCATCCTACAAACCACCATCCTATGCTGTCTGGCTACACACTCACCTACAACTACTTTGCAGTCGCTGCTCTCTTTCAGGTTAACTCGTCTATACAAGATGTAGTCTACTTGCGTGCTCTGACCTCCGCTCTTATAAGTTACCCTATGTTCCTGCTTTTTCTGGAAAAAGGTGTTCACTACAGCCATTTCCATCCTTTTTGCAAAATCTACCACCATCTGTCCCTCTGCATTCCTATCCTGTATATCAAATCTGCCCATCACTTCTTCATCCCCTCTATTGCCTTCACCAACATGTCCATTGAAGTCTGCACCAATTACCACTCTCATTTCTAGGAATATTCTGCGTCACTTCATCTAACTCATTCCAGAACTTTTCCTTCTCTTCAAATTCACATCCCACCTGCGGGGCATAGCCACTAACAACATTGAGCATCACACCTTCAATTTCCAGTTTCAGACTTATAAGTCTATCTGACATTCTTTTCACCTCTAGGACGTTCCTAACAAACTCCTCCTTCAAGATAACTCCTACTCCATTTCTCTTCCTGTCAGTACCATAATAGTACAACTTATAGCCTGCTCCTAAGCTTCGAGCCTTACTACCTTTCTACCTGGTCTCCTGGACACACAGTATATCCACCTTCCTTCTCTGCATCATGTCGGCCAACTCTACCTTTTCCTGTCATAGTCCCAATATTCAGAGTCCCTACTCTCAGTCCCAGGCTCTTTCCTTTCCTCTCTCTCAGCCTCCGAACACACACTCCTCCTCTTCTTCTTGTTCTTGTTCTTCGGCCCACAGTAGCCCAATTTCCATTAGTACCCTGTAGGTCATCAGTACCAATGGCGGTCGTTGTTAACCCGGTCCGCGACCGATCCGGTATGATATAGTTATGGTTGACTCACACGTTTGGTTTTGGCAAAAGTTTTACGCCGGATGCCCTTCCTGACGCAACCCTCTGCATTTATCCGGGCTTGGGACAGGCACAGGAAGACACTGCTCCATGCCCCCCCAAGGCAGGCTTGGAGAGACATGGGCCAGTGCCGCCCTGAGGGTGCATCAATTTTGGGTTTCGAGTCTAAACCTAAAAATTGAATCTGGGTGTCAAACTCAATTCCACAGGTAGCCAAAACTCAAAGCACACTTTAGGTCATAGGTAGAACAGGATAAAAATTTAGTGAACACATGAAAACTAAATGTTTTTTGAACATGAATAAAAACAGACAGGGATATCATTCCAGAATCAATACACTTAAACTTTAAATAACTTGAAATATTCTGCCTGCCATAAAAAGATATCTTGTCAAACATGTCAAATGATACCAAAAATATGTTGCAAAAGTAAAATTGTGAAAAAAATGTGAAAATGGTGCTTTTAAGTAAATGTTAAAATAACAAATTCAAAACATTCAAATTTCTTTGCTCATGTCTTTTTATAGAAAATAAAATTGCATTTTAAATATCTAGAAAGATTTCTCTCTCCATAAAATATATTCTTTCAAAATTATACAAATTCAAAATATGAATATGCTGCAAAAACTGGAAATATAATAAAATTTGCACTTTTCAGCAAAAATTAAAATAGCAAATCATAACATGATGCCATTTTGTCAAAGCTGGATGTTTTGGCAATGAGTTTGTTGACATTTGGTGTCAGGTCCTGTGTTATGGAGATTTTTGTGTTCATCAGTGAGACTACTTCTGTGTGCTGTTCTGTGAATCTTTATCACCAAGAACAGCTTTTCACGCAAATATGTGCTGCCAAACACAATGCTCTCAGTATATCAGCAAAGTGTACAATCCGGAAAACCGTTGCACAAACTTAGTTCAACATGAATTGCCAATAGTGAAAGTGAAACAAGTTGCTCTAGTGCATTTGTGTCTCCCATTAAAGCAATTTCACTTGAATTGCCTTCACTGCATCATACATGTCAGTGATCATGCAGTCATGTTACAGAAGCTGAAGGTTTCAGACGGTGAGATGAGCTGTTATATCACATTTCCCCTTTCCATCCCACAAAACTATGGAGTCTTTTCCTTTACTGTCCATGAACTGACAGTTTTCCTTGCTGAGCTCAAAAACTCTATTGAGAATTTTCCTAATATTACCTGTAATTTAAACCTTAAATTCAGATAAAGTTTACGGTTTGCGTTACAGTGCTCATTACACGCTCAATTTTTAGGACTTTAGCACACTCATCATTACAGTTCTCCTCCTGACTCTTTACTCATATCCTTCCCAGTGGTCCACTTTTTTCACCGCACTTATCAGATCTTGCAACCGTATTTCTACTCAGGCTTACATTTATCAACATTTGCTTTTTTAGGACACAAGACCATGCAAAAATTTATCATGCATGTCTTCAGAAACTCCCTTCGTAAATGGCTGAGCTGATTTGGCTACCTCCTGTGCCATATTAAACTTGCTTTCATTGTAGCTTTACTTTGCGATTTTGCTCTGGTGAATAACAACTGCTAGAATGTTAGATTCCTCTTTAACTCTTCTACTTTCTGTCTCTTTTTCTCTGCATTCAGGTATTTTGCCTCATTGTGCTGTCATAGGATAAATACCTTAATTACAGCCGCATTAGCTCCACAAATAATATCATGGTACTCACAAAAAATGGAGTAGGAGGTATCTTGAAGGAGGAGTTTGTCAGGAATGTTCTGGAGGTGAAAAGAAAGTCAGATAGACTTATGGGTCTTAAAACTGGAAATTGAAGGTGTGACGGTCAGTGTTGTAAGTGGCTATGGCCCGCAGGTGGGATATGTGTTTGAGGAGAAGGAGAAGTTCTGGAATGAGCGAGATGAAGTGCAGAATATCCTCAGAGATGATTGAGTAGTAATTAGTGTAGACTTCAATGGGCATGTTGGTGCAGGCAATGGAGGGGATGAAGAAGTGATGGGCAGGTTTGATATACAGGATAGGAACACAGAGGGACAGATGGTGGTAGATTTTGCAAAAAGGATGGAAATGGCTGAAGTGAACACTTTTCCCAGAAAAGACAGGAACATAGGGTAAGGAGTTAGGAGCACGCAAGCAGACTACATTTTGTATAGATGAGATAACCTGAAAGAGATCTGTGACAACAAAGTAGTTGTAGGTGAGTGTGTAGCCAGACAGCATAGGATGGTGGTTTGTGGATGACTGGTGACAAGGAAGATCAAGAGGTCAAAGGCAGAGCAGAGGACAAAGTGGTGGAAGCTGAAAAGGGAGGAGTGCTGTATGGTTTTCAGGGAGGAGTTGAGAAAGGCTCTGGGTGGTCAGAGTGAGCTTCCAGATGATTGGACAGCCACAGCTAATGTTATCAGGGAGACAGGTAAGAGAGTACTTGGTGTATCATCTGGAAGGAAAGTAGAAAAGGAAAGGAGACTTGGTGGTGGAATGAGGAAGAGCAGGTATATATTCTGTCACGATGTGCTGGGGCGGACTCGAGCAGGGAACCACACTTCGGGGCAGAGATGGGTGGAAAGCGCTTTTATTTGGTTGAAGTGGCAAAACGGGACGGGTTGCAGACTGGACGCAGACTGGACAGTACGAGATGCAGACTGGACGGGTTGCAGACTGGACAGTACGAGATGCAGACTGGACGGGTTGCAGACAGAACTGCAGAGGCTGGGCCTCACCAGTACGGGTTACAGACGGGACGAGTTGCAGACTGGACGAGTTGCAGACTGGACGATACCAGATGCAGACTGGACGAGATGCAGACAGAACGGCAGAGGCTGGGCCTCAACAGTACGGATTGCAGACGGGGCGAGCCCCAGGCAGGGTGGCAGACTGAACAGTACGGGATGCAGACAAGACGAGTTGCAGACAGAACGGCAGAGGCTGGGCCTCAACAGTACGGGTTGCGGGAGGGAACAGAGGTCACGCCGGCCAACTGGGCCCGGCCGTGACTCGGGAAGGGAACAGAGGTCACGCCGGCCAACTGGGCCCGGCCGTAACTCGGGAAGGGAACAGAGGTCACGCCGGCCAACTGGGCCCGGCCGTGACTCGGGAAGGGAACAGAGGTCACGCCGGCCAACTGGGCCCGGCCGTGACTCGGGAAGGGAACAGAGGTCACACCTGGGCCCGTTCGTGGCAGAGGTGGGGCCCGGGTCGTGGCAGGGGGGTGGGGCCCGGGTCGTGGCAGGGGGGTGGGGCCCGGGTCGTGGCAGGGGGGTGGGGCCCGGGGTGGGGCCCGGGTCGTGGCAGGGGGGTGGGGGGTGGGGGGCCCACAGTAGTCCATGAGGATCACAATCCCCCGGCGCCAGGCAGAGAGTGCCGCTGCCTTTTATAAGGATCTTGATTAGCGGCATCTGCTGCAGCTGGCGCAGATTACAACGGGGATCAGCTGTGAACCCTGACATATACAGAGAAAGCGGTTATCAAAGAAAAAGTGGGACACTGAGAGGACTGATGAGAACAGACAGGATTACAAGGAGATATAGTGTAAGGTAAAGATAGAGGTAGCAAAGTCGAAACAAAGGGTGTACGATGACTTGTATGCTCGGTTGGACAGTAAGGAGGGAGACAATGATCTATACAGCTCTGGTATTGTATGAGGAAATCTGGAGTGGCAGAGAAGTATGTTAGACTGGTGCAGCACATGTATGCTAGCTGTGAGACAGCGGTGTGGTCTGCTTTAGGGGTGACAGAGAAGTTCAAGGTGGAGGTGGAACTCCATCAGGGATCAGCTCGGAGCCCCTTCTTGTTTGCAGTGGTGATGGACAGGCTGACAGATGAGGATAGACAGGAAATTCCATGGACCATGATGTTTACAGATAACATTGTGATCTCTAGTGAGAGCAGAGATCAGGTTGAGGAAAATCTAGAGAGGTGGAGGTATGCACTAGAAAGGAGAAGAATGAAGGTTAGCCGCAGCAAGAATGAGTATATGTGTGTGAATAAGAGGAACCTGTGTGGACCGGTGAGGCTACAGGGAGTGGAGATCAAGAAGTTGGAGGATTTCAGATACTTGGGGTCAACAGTCCAGAGCAGCAGAGAGTGTGGAAAAGAGGTAAAGAGACGGGCTCAATCAGCCTGGAATGGGGGGAGAAAAGTGTCAGTCGTACTATACGATAGAAGCAAAACAGCCATAATGAAAGGAAAGGTGTACAAGACAGTGGTGAGACCAGCGATGATGTATGGACTAGAAACAGTTACAATGACAAAAAGACAGTAGGAAGAGCTAGAGGTCGCAGAGATGAAGATGCTAAAGTTCTCTTTGGGAGTGAACAAGATGGATAGGATCAGGAATGAGTCTATCAGAGGGACAACACTTGTTAGACGTTTTAGAGAGAAGGTCAGAGAAGCCAGACTGAGATGGTTCGGTCATGTACAGAGGAGGAATAGTGAATATATTGGTAGACGGATGCTGGAATTGGCGATGCAAGACAGGAGGTCTGGAGGAAGACCAAAGAGAAGATTTATGGATGTAGTGAGAGATGATATGAAGGTAGTTGGTGTGAGAAAGGAGGATACAGAGAATAGGGTTTGATGGAGAAGTTGATTGGCTATGGCGATCCCTGAAGTGAAAAGCCGAAAGGAGAAGAATGACCGCCCCCTGTGTCCTGGCCCAAGGGCTCTGACTTTCAGGTGTCGCTGCAAATCTTGTTCCTCCACCCGTCAGACGCTATGAAAGGCATTCATGAGGCCTCTCACACCTCTGCTTCTCTGAAGAGACTCCTCTCAGAGGGAGGGGGAGGGAGGGGCATGAGATGTTGTTAAATACCAACTCACATTGACAAACTTCTCAGAATCCTTGTGTCCTTGATTCTTGAGAAGGAATCATCTTCACAGAGGAGGCAAACTTTGACCCTATGAAAGTTATCAGGTATCTTGGAGTAAACTTGAAATGTAACTGAAGTAGCTAGAGGCCATGAACAGGAACCTGTGAGTGTTCTGCACGATGGTGGACCCAGGTAGCAGACTAGAGGGATAGTGAGGCACCCATCACACCCAGTTCACTGCCCGTTCACAATCCTCCCATCAGGCTGCTGCCTGGTGATTCAGAACCAGAACCACCAGACATTTGAATAGTTTTTTCTCCGCAAGCCACCAACCTCCTCAGCATATCCTTGAACCCCCCCCCCCCCCATTTCCTTAGACATTTGCTGTTCTCACTGTGTATCTTACTTAAATTTTATATATTTCCTAAGCCCAAATTGTTTTTTGTTGCTAAGTAAATGATTCTTTTCTTATGAATTATAACTCTTATTTTAAATTTTCCGCTATAAGGCGTTGTCTTACCATGTCAAATTCCTGTGTTCATTGCACATTTGGCAATTAAATAGATTCTGATTCCGATCATGGGTGTGGCTGATGAGCTCCAGCAAGCAACTACATCACATGAATTGTTATGGAAGTGTAAAAAGACCCTCCATCGAAGTAACAGCTGAGATGGTTTAGGGAGATGAGGTCCATGGTCCCTGGTTCCTTTGTGGTCTTTTCTGAAGTTTTGTTTAGGCATATAAGATATCATTGAAGTACATTGAGTATCAATGAAGAATCTAGAGAAGCAGTGAAGTACATGGAGAACCAGTGGAGTCTGGAGTATCACAAAAGTATCTGGAGTGCCAGTGAAGTACATGGAGAACAAGTGTACTACCTGAAGTTGAAGTTGGTGGCATACCAGTAAAATACCTGGAGGATATTCTTTATGGGTAATCAAAATACTGTCACTCGAAACTAAGACAAACAGGTTTTGAGATGATTTCTCCCTTCCCCTGCAGATTCCAAAAACCATGTCTCACACACACACACACACACACACACACACACACACACACACACACACTGCTCCACCCCCGGGAGGAACCACACCTCCTGTCCTGCCCCATGTTGTCGGCAAAGCTGACTCACAAACCCCGAGCTGAAAACAGACACACACTCCACACACTCGCACGCACAAACTCACACACACTGCTGAGAGAACAAGAAGAAGAAAAAGAAGAGGGAAAAGGCGAGCGTGCGGCATGAAGTTCTTCCTTAGGATAGCACTTCTTGTCTTCCTCCTGACGGGGACGTTTGGACAAGACTTAGGTGAGGGCGAACTCCCATGTGTCGATGTGACCGGACGTGTGTGTGCAGTGTGTAACCACCGCGTTATTACTATTATTACGGCCTGTATTTTGGTGGGCCTGTCCTTATAAGGCGCAGCGGTTGTGCAGGGCGGAGGGAGACCACGGTTTGCTCGGCCGGAGGAATGGGGGGGGGGGGGGGCATCTAACCAATTTATTCATTGCCATTGGCTTAATTTCTGGTAAATCAAACTTTAACTTTCAAAAGTTTTTTCAAAACCAGAAGTCTAGGAGGACACGAGTCCCCCACCCTCCCCAATTGATCTTGAACCCATTGGATTTAGTCTTCTTCGGGATTATCTCAGATTACTGATTGATCGTGGGACCGGTTTGTATATGTAGCTGTTACTCCTGGTTCAAGGCTGCAAACAAAGGAGACTAATCCGGATCAAGTGATCTAATCCTGACTCATCAAACCCAGAACCAGTTCCCTGTAGCCCTGATCTGTGCATTCATTATTCAGGATGTGTACCCAAGACTCAAAACTCAAATCTTTTGTCATCATGCAAGAACAACGGTATTTAGTCATGTAACCAAGGGTTGGTGAAAGTCATCTATACTGCGTCGAACTACAAAATAACAAATGCAGAGATTCTGGTCTTTTTTTTTTCCATCTTCATACCATCCCTACCCAACAACCCCCACATACCACACTTCCGTTTTCTAGTAAGGCTTCAATATAAGAGCTCAACGCATCTACTGTTGTTACAACTCAAAACAGGAACAAGTCCAGAAAGATATGTAACAGTGGTGACTCCGAGTCAGACATTAATTATAAATAGGCATAGTATATTCACAGTAGAATAAAAACGGTATAAAATAGATAATAGCAGCAGAAAAAAACAGACATACAGTGTAACCTTGGCCCATGATCACAAACAAAATGAGTTTTTGAACAAATTTTGAGTCGACCCCTGTACAAGCCTTAGGTGGACTGTGTGGTTTTCGCATTTAATTATCCCTCATTAAGGCTCCCAGTACAGTGAAAAATGCTTGGGATAGTGTTATGAGGAAGCCTAAACTTATTTCAGTTGATCTGATGAAAGAAATAATAACTAAAAGTGAGCGTGGTGTTTGTGTCGCAGATCTTGCTGAGCACTAAGTCAACCATCTGTTCTGTCCAAAATAACAAAAATGTGCTAAAGTTGATTGATGTGGCTGAAGGGTGACTATGTAAACAAAGCAAAGGTCTCTAGTCTTAGAAGAAAAGTTTGTTTTTAGGGCCGGACAACAAATCAAGAGGTTTTAAATAAATTTCAATGGGAAAGTTTAGTTTGCGAACAGAGTCAAAGAAGAAATTGAATTTGTAGGCCGAGGTGCCAATGTCCATCCATCCATTGTCTGCTGCTTATCCTGCACTCAGCTGTCATCAGGCAAGAGGCTAGTACACCCTGGACTGGTCGCCAGTTAGTTGCAGAGGTGCCACTTTATATATGTGTAATCCAAGGTATGAACCGGTGTGAAACAGAATGCCTCAGAGCTGCTCGCCCCGGTGACAGATGCCAGGAGCACCTTGGACCCTTTGAATAGAGTTCTTTTTAAAAAGAAGCAAAAAAAACAAAACACAGGAGTAATGGGGGGGAGGGGAGGGGGGCAGTGTCTTTGTCCATGGGCATATAGGCTTGTAGACAGGAGGAGCCAGGAATTGAATCAACCTTCTGATTGGAGGGGCGGCAGCTCAGCAAGCTGGAGATCAAGCCCTGAGAAGGCAACGGATGCTCCAGACAGGCTCATCTTTATTGTGTCGTCTGACTTATTGTCTCTTTCGACTAGACAACTTTTGGACCTAGAGACCAACAGCCAGACACTTGGTTCAAATACTCCAATCCTGAAGACCTTTGTCATCCTCCCACCTCGTGCTTTTGATTCTAAGTGGAAAAAAAATTACAAAGCTTGGACAAACCCAACATGTGTGCAGCACCACCACAAAGACACTTCCTGCCTCGGCCCAGATTGGAGGAAGGCTCTTGCTTTCTTCCTCTTGCTTTCTGAGAAGGACTTGGGCACACCAAGACACTCGCTCTTACTCGTATTTTTCACGAGAAGCTGCCATTCAAAATTGGTGAATGTGTTCTTTTTGGTTGTCACTCTTTTGCACAAAGTTAACCTTTTATGCAAATAAACTGCTGGGCAAAGACAAGCAGAACAGCTGGATGATTGGCCCGGGGTGGGTGAAAACTCAGATTCTGCCATTGCATCTCAATGGAGTCAGCGTAATTTTAGCCAAAAACAGCAAAATGTGAAGTGGAGGTAATCAGGAAGAGGATTATGGTGGGCTTAGGTCACCACTCTGACTTAAGGCAGTCAGAAACCAAAGCTGGAAGTAAATGAAGCCTCCAGAGTGAGTCAGGCACTTGATTATTAATTCACAATAGGCACCTTTCCTGTCATGGCTTTGGAGATGCAGTGTGAATCCCCTCAGGATAAATCAGTGGTCCCACTGATGCAGTTCCCCCTCTTTCAGAAGAACAGGTTTCAAACTCCTTAGTGGTAGGTTGCTATGGCGAGTCACAATACATCACATGTAGTTATTGCAATAGCAGATGCTACTACATTAGCCTAAATCTAGTGATTAGAAGCTGCTAGTTTTGTAGTCATGTTTTGTTTTCACCCAGTTATGATCATTTGAGTTTAACTCAAGGTCCTTGTGTCATGATTTTGGGAGGGTACCTAACCCAAATGCAAAAAGCACTGAGGGCTTTATTTACAAATGAAGTGAACGGATGACTGTACTGGATCCGGGTTGCCTCTGGGGCCAAGTCGCAGGAAATTTGCAAGGAAAGGCGAGATGTAGAATTCTGAACCGGGGATGTGGACAGGTAAATAACTCTGGAACAAGGAAAATGCAAGGAAAGGTGAGACAAAGAATTCTGGGGTCAGGAACAAAAAGATAATGAATCTTACTGTGGCAATGACACTCCTCAACACTCCTCCAGGAAGTGCTGACCAGTCTCTGCACAAATGGGCCCATGTGGCGGTAGCCACTGTAGTTTAACACTATAACAACAATAGGCTAGCATCAGGCACATCTTAAGCTCAGCCTGATGAGGCTTGAAAGGTGTGTACTGCACGCCTGTTGGAGTCCACCCTCTTGCACAGCTGCTGCTTGATGAGGCTCTCTGGGAAAGAACTGATAACCCCGGATCCCAACGTCTTGTCATAATTGTCAGCTCTTCAGCTACTATTGAAGCTTTATGCAGTTCTAGGCCAACAAAAATTAATATTAAGTTGTAACAGTTAGCACTTGTTAATGGAAAGATATTTTCGTCCTTAAGCAGCTGTATGAAGTGTTGGCTACATTCCCAAGGGCAGCATCTTGTTTGTAATTTATTTAGTGACGTGCTAGCATGCAGTTTCACTAAAGTCACACTATCGTGCGTACTTATCCCGTGGGTCCGTCCAGTGTCACCGAGGTGGAAGCCATGTTTCTCAAAACAATCAGGACTGAGGGTATGAGGGGAGGAAGTATAGGAAATCTGTGGCGTGTGATCAGATACTGATCCGTGAAGTAAACTCCCAGATGGGATCTGGCTGTCTAGAGCACATATGTCAAACTCAACTCCCGCAGCATAATTATCTGGTCCAACAGCATAATATTTAATTACTATTTAAGTACTATTAGAGCAGGGCTGCTGATATGTTGCACACCATTAATACTACAAGTCCCACAATGCACTACGAGTGCTTTGGAGCGCCAATCAAGTACCTGTAAGCGCGAGCCCCATCTGCTCATCATGTGTGGTCAAAGGAGGTGGGCAGGATCTGGGAAAAAAATGCACGGGGGATTACTCAGGAAATGCTGCTTACAACAGCCCATTCTCATCCCAGTGCATCAGCTGCCTAATGAATGATGAAAGCTTCCTTTTGCATCACATACTGACGTATCAGGAAGCCCTTTCTCGTCATTTTTTGACGGTCCTGGAGCGTTATGTCAACCGCTTGTATTCCTCTCTAAATCTAGTGAAAATATAAGCGGAGTTAGTGTTATGCACTTTGTGTTCCAAAGGAAATATCACGGTCCTCCATTGAAGCGACAATTGACGGGAAAGGGTTGATGCATTGGAATGTGTCGTTAAAAAATTGGGGAAAAAAATTAGACGCTTCTCCAGGCTCGTCAAAAAATGATGAAAAAGGGGGAGCTCATGGATTGGTATGAGACGCCGAGAGAAGCTTCACCATTCATCAGGCGGTTGTCACATTGGGATGAGAATATGTCTCTTATAGAGCCACAAGACATAAATACAACACATTTTTCTTTTATTAAATGTGTAATGTTGTTGTTTATCGACAAGAATGTATAAGCTTTGTTAGTTCAAGGTTGTGGCCTTTGACTCGAGAGCATCAGAGAGCAGAAAACTGAGCTGTAATATGTTTCCTTTTTGTACTCTTATTGCCACCACAAGGCATGTTGGATTTTTTTCTTGAAAGGAAATTCTTTTCTGGCTGTGGAAAAACGTTTTCATGAGAAATTACCCTGGAAATGCTGCAGATAGAACCCTAAGAAATTGATGCGATTGATTTTCAGTTTATTTAATGTTTAATATTGTTTCAATGGGCAATGATTTAAAAATTTTGTTAACTTGAGAGTCAATGTTTACAATAAGTTCATTTCAATAAGGCCCTCAACTTGTACAGATTTTGAAATTTTGTCCCTCTGTGTATTTGAGTTTGACACCCCTGGTCTAGAGTATATCTTCTTTTTCTCCTGTGGGTTGTTTCCTTCAGGGATCACCACAGCCAATGCCTCCATCCATGGTTGGATCCTCTTGGTTGGATCCTCTTTCCGTCCATCCATAAACCCCCTCTCTGGTCTTCCTCGAGTCCTGTCTGGCAGCTCCAACTACAGCATCCTTCTACCAGATCTTCACAATCCCTCCTCTGTCCATGTCCAAATCATCTGAATGTGACTTTATCTGCAGAACATTTAACAAGTCCTGTTCCTCTGATCCTTTCATCCTCCTTACTCCTGAAGAGGAGGCTGCCTCCCGTCTTCTCCTCAGTGTTTCAAAACCAGACACCATGGCTGCTCTCATCTTTGATTTCTTCACCATTTCTTTCATTCTGCCTGATACTCTTTTCCCTAATAGTTCCAGCCTGGTTTCACATGCACCTCCACCTCTTCTCCACCCTCTCTGTTGCTCCTGACCGTTGACCCTCAGTACTAAAAACTCTACTCCCTTTACTCTTCCCTGTACTTCACTCTTCTTCACTCACCGTTCCACTTGGGTTCCTCTAATCCACACGCATTTTGTCTCGTTGTGGCTGACCTTCATCCCCCTTCTTTCCAGGTTACACCTCCACCTCCGGATGTTCCTCCACCTGCTCCCTGCTCTCACTACACATCACAATGTCATCTGAGAACAGATGTACAAATAGTATGTAGATAAAGTGAACAAGAATTAAGAGTAGATAAACAATTTGCAAATGAGCAAAGCCTGTGATGGCCACATGCTGAAGCACAGCAACGTACAACTGTTCACTCTCTATTCCTTCTGGTCCTACCTGAATCCTTGACTGAAATGTTTCCTGATAAACATCCCAGCTTTTGTCACAAAAATTTTAGCTGCCGAAGAATATATTTTTGAAAAAGGACAGTTCCTTGGTATTCTTTTTAAGTGGAGAGAAAGCATTTGCGCACGACGAGGATAATGATGTTTTGCCGCTTCCCTGCTTGATGTGCATCTGTGTTGTGATCAGAAAGGTCAAAGACACTCATGATCCATGATATCTCTCTCTTTGTCTCACTCTCTCTCTTTCTCTCTCACACACAGGATTTGACCTGGGCGACGCCCTAGATGACCTAGGTGACTACCTTTTTGCTTACTTGCCATTATAATTACCACATACATATGAAGGACTGAATAGTTACTCCAATTGATGTACTGTATGTTATCACTAATCATTTTCATCACTTTGCGGTGCCAATGCCATTTAAATGTTCACCTGTTCACAAACACTAATGGCAGCAGAGCCATCATACAATGGCATGGCATGTGGATGGATGGAGCCAACCCTGTGACTGGAGGGTTGCCGGTCCTACCAACTGCGACACAGACATTCATAAAAAATTTTTTTAACCTATACACAGTGCTATAGACTACTTTAAAGAGCATGTGTTATTGGCCGATGCACAGGTCTGCAATTGGTGTGTGTGAATCGACAAGGACGCCCTCGCAGTGCCATTTAGACACATTGGCCTATGCTTTGTGAACGAATGAATCGCTTAGCTGTTCTGCTATGAGTCTGCAGAGCCAGTTTAACACTAGCAGTGATTAGAAGCAAGTGACTGTTACTCAGATGTTGGGTAAAGGATGACAGACTCAGCAAGTGAGAACAACTCGACCATTCAGACTGGTCACCACAGGTAACATTTATACAGATTGAAACTCGAAGGATGACAAGTTTTTCTCCCCACAGAGCCGACACCCGAGAAGCCTAAAGAAGAGCCCAAGGCCCCCGAAAAACCAAAAACTAATGGTCAGTATATTTTCAGTTAAAGTGAATGGGGTCCTGTGACCTGATTCTTTCAATGAAACACAATCCCAGGTTGTCCTGGAGATGGCTGACACATACAAATGGTGCATAAGCTCTGTGACAGGCAACTGTTTTTTCAAGCGCAACTTATTTCCATAGCAACCTTCTGCATTGGCACCAAACACTGCACGGGGTGTTACGCTATGTTATGTCTCATACTGAAATTAACCCTGCAACAATGAAGTTCCCACCATGACCCAGATAGCGGCACATGGAAGCCAGTGTGTTATTTATAGCAGCCCGGGTCTTGTGACAGTCTGAGAGCGCAGTTTACACTGCGCCACTTTGAAGGGAAAGTTAAACTGTTGGTGGAACAACAACAAATGGAACGGTGAGGCAACAGGAGGTGGAGATGAAGAAAGGTGGACAGTTTTGAGAACCGAGGGTTAGCTATCCAGAGCAATTAAGAGGGTGGAGAGTTGGAGAAAGGCATGGAAGCGGGTTTTAGCACATGGGGAAATTTGCGGAGGTGATGAAAGAACATTAGCCAGTGAAAGGAATGGTGGAGAAGACGGTGGTGAGAGCAGCCATGTCTGGTTTGGAGACTGAGAAGACAGGAGGCAGAAATGAGGATGTAGAGGTCACTCTTTGGGAGTGAGGAGGGAGAGGATCAGGAATGAGTCCATCAGAGGGACAGCACATGTTAGATGTTCTGGAGATAAAAACTAGACTGAGTTGGTTCTTTTAGGTCTTTGAGAACCACCCAGTTGCCTGGTTTAAGATCGTGTCATCCGCTTGTTCATGGATGACAGCTGTGAGTCTAAGTTTTTACAGTACTCAAGCATGGAGGTGTTATACAGTTCTGTGGAAAACATTGCGGTTTGGGAGCCATGCGCAGGGTTGGTTCCCGTATTGCGATTTCTGACGTTAAGGATTTCAAAGGGATGTTCTTTTGGGCATCCTCACCTACGCAAGTATTCGAGTTAGGGCTTGTGTCCGTTTTCAGGCCAGTTTAGACAAAACATCAAACATGTTTATGTTTTATTTTACCATGCTTATGCTTGACAGCGCCACCACTCTGAGGGTGGTAGGCACAATGTCCTCTTACTTGCAGAAAGTAAGAAGACATTGTGCCTATTTCCATTCTCAATCCCTTAGATCAGGGAAAACTCTGCAGTTGTTTGACCACTGGTCTGATGCCGGCTGCAGCATGATGATGAATCTTGATATGAACTTCACCAGAATTAGTGAGGTGCATTTAGTGGTTGTTTGATGTTGGTATTTTTCCTTTCCCTTCCAGATGACCTGAACCTTTTTGATGCCCTCGGACCAGGTAAAGCAACACCTCACACACCTTTTGTGATCCTCATGCATCACACAATTGAAACATGATAATCTAACACATGCAGTACTCCATGTACATTTGTCAACTCAAGTCAAAGCAAGGGCAAAATTTATAAAACAGAAAATTTGTTGCAGATGATCCAGAGCCCGAGAAGCCGAAGCCCCCAAAGAAACCCGCTCATGGAGATGGTGAGTTGAATTATCTTCTGCTTTCTTTGAAATTGAACAATACATGTTTCTTGTGCCTGGTGTAGGAGTTGTGCGCTTCAGGTGGACAGATCTTCTACGTACCTCAAGGGATATGAAAGCGTAGAGGAAAATATCAGTAGTAACAAAAGATTGTGGGCCAAAATGAAAGGAAAGGTGGAGAAGACAGAGGTGAGAGCAGCCATGTCTGGTTTGGAGACACTGAGGAAGACAGGAGGCAGAGTTGTGGAAGTTCCCTTTGGGAGTGAGGAGTATGGAGAGGATCAGGAACAAGTTCATGAGAGGGACAGCACATGCTAAATGTTGTGGAGATAAAGTCACACTGAAATGGTTTGGACATGGACAGAGGATAGATGAAGAGGATCTGGGTAGAACGATGCTGAGGTTGGAGCTGCCAGGCAGGAGATCCAGAGGAAGACCAGAGACGAAGTTTATGGATAGAGGGAAAGAGGACTGAAATTTTGTGAGAGCCCTGGGCTTGGGATTTGTGTTAAAAAAAACAAGCACAAGAATATATGTATACGTAATGGTCTCTCCATGTATGGGGAGGGGAGAGTGGTACATTCTCCTGGACCCCTTGTAATCCTCTACGATCTCCTTGGTCTTGTCAGTGTTCAGAATGAGATTGTTGTTTGAGCACCACTGTGCCAGGTGCTGGACTTCTTCTCTGTAGTGGGACTCATTGTTGCTCAATATGCGATCTCACAACCCTGCAGTGTGCAGGTGTTCAGGATCAGTGGGGAAGATGTGGAATCCTCCGTTCTCACTGCCTGAGGCTGTTTGGAAAGAAAGTCTTGGATCCAGGAATAGAGTCATGCAGACAATTCCAGGTTGTGGAGCTTCTATACCAGCTTGTCTAGGAATGTGAGACAGGGCCCTGTGGAGTGCGAGACGGCTCCTCTGTAGAACGGTTCTTCCTGACGGCGAACCGACATCCTTGGCGTCCTTGATGTGCTTTAGGAATCATCCTTTTGAAGCACTTCTTGATCACCGGGGTTAAAGCGCTAGGGCGGTAGTCGTTGAGGCAAGTGGTTACTAGTGTTTCCGGCAAAGGCACAATGATGGATGACCTGAGGCAGACAGGGACTATTGAAAACTGCAGGGACTGATTGAAAATGTCCAGAAACTCTTCTGCCAGTTGGTCAGCACATGATTTCAGGGCCCTACCCGAGGCACTGTTGATGTTGCTCTTCCTCAGGGTTGAACTCAATTGGTGCAGCTTCAGGACAAGAGGGTTGTGCTAATGAGGCAGATGTACAGCCTCTCTGCTGCCTGATGAGTCGAAATGTGCGAAGAAGCTATTCAAGGTGTCAAGCAGGGGGTTATGGCTGATCTGCTGAGCACTGCCCTTGTAGTCAGTGATGGCCCTGATATCTTTCCACATGTGGTGTGGATTATTGTTATTGCATAACAAGTCATCGTATAATAGATCCGCCCCTAACCCTGGCAATTATATTGAGAAACTCCCCACAGGGGCATCAGAACTGAAGAAGCCTCTTGGATGAGGGGGGAAATATCTATAAGTGAAGAAAATGAAGTCAGGACAAGAACATTTGACATGAATTTACCATGGCCTGTATAACTGAGAACCTCCACAAACATCCAGTGCATTGTAGTCTCTTGTTGGAAAGTTTGTGGATTTGTGGAATTTAGGGAGCATGGCTTTTAGTTCCACATTGTTAAAGTTGATCTGGCTGCTGATCAGGCAGTAGAGCTCCACCAGCACTAGCTTAGTGCTAGCTTGCAGTGCAGTGGTATACAGTATATGCTGCTACGATAATGATGGAGCTGAGCTCCCCGACCATCAGTCAGGATTGCAGAACAGTCTGCATTTTACTGCATTGTATTCCAAATTGGGGGAGCAGATTAGTCAGATAATACTCATAGCTGTAAACCACCAGTTGTGGTGAATGCACAGAGTCAAAATGTGCAGATGAGACACTGAGTAGTTGTCTGTCTGTATATGTGGCCCTGCGATTGACTGGCAACCGGTCCACAGTGTACTTCGCTTCTCCAATGGTATCTGGGATAGGCTCCAGCTTCCCCTGTGACCCTGAGTAGGATAAGGTGACAATGGATGGATGAATGGATGGATTGAGTTTGCGTTTGGTCGTTTTTTGACGTTATTCTTCTTCCTTTCCATTCAAGGTGACCTGGACCTTACAAATGCCTTAGGACCAGGTAAAGCAACACATCACACACATGTAGTACTCTACGTTCACTCCTCAACCAAAGCCAAATCAAGTACCAAATTAATAAAACAACATTTGAAAACTGCAGATGATCCAGAGCCTGAGAAGCCTAAGCCCCCTAAGAAACCGGCTTCTGGAGATGGTGAGTTGAACTATCTTCTGTTTTCTTTGAAATGTTATAAGATATGTTTGTTGTGCTTGGTGTGCGACTCAAATGGAGGACCTTCCAAGTACGTCTTTTGGAAAACGTGGAGGAAAATATCAGGGGTGACAAAGGAGTATTAGCTAAAATTAAAGGAGACACTGAATGGTTACAGAGTGAAAGAACAGGTGGAGAACAGGTATGTCCAAACCAGACATGGTTTGGAGACACTGAGGAGAAGAGAGAGATGAAGTAGTGAAAGTTCCTCTTTGGGAGTGAGGAGGATCAGGAAGGAGTCCATCAGAGGGACAGCACATGTTAGATGTTCTGGAGATAAAGTCACACTGAGATGGTTTGGATATTGACAGAGGAGGGATGACGTGGATTTGGATAGAAGGATGCTGAGGCTGGAGCTGTAAGGCAGGAGGTCTAGACTAAGCTATGCTAAGATGATGATTGATTATGTCCATTTTCCGACTTTCCGAAAAGTAGTGTGCTATAGATCTGACCATCACCTTTTTCGGAAGGTCTGGCTTTTATTTAACAAGACATTTTCAATGTTTTTCAAGGTAACCGTTTTTTGGACGACTCCGACTTGCTTGACATCGGCTCTGACGGGGAATACAAGCCTGATGGAGGCCGCTCAGGAGGTGGAGGTAAGGTGCTGCTGCCACCACAGCCGCATCCGAAATTGACACATTTCACTTAGCCTAGCTTAGCTTTAACACCAGAACCTACAGATTTGACAGCACACCTAAGACTCCCTTGGGGGTAAAATGTATCTGCAGGAGATTAGCCTGGAAGTTAGCTTGGAGTTATATCTGCTGTCACTTCTAAAGATTCAAGTTATTACAGTAAATGAAGAGCTAGAGGTTAATCCCCACGTGGAGGTTCTGGATCCTCTTCAGGTGACTCAGTGCGAATCACACCAGGAGATGTGGCAGCATCATGCTTTCCTTCATTCATTCTTTTCCTTCATTAAAGCCTGTGTGATGCTCAATGTTGTTAGTGTTGTTATGCCCACAAGTGGGATGTGAGTTTGAGGTGAAGGAGAAGTTCTGGAATGAACTTGATGAAGTGATGCAGAATATCCCTAGAGATGAGAGAGTGGTAATTGTTGCAGACTACATTGGGCATGTTGGTGCAGGTACTCGAGGGGATGAAGAAGTGTTGGCCAGATTTGGTATATAGGATAGGAACGCAGAGGGACAGATGGTAGTAGATTTTACATATATTGTATAGACAAGGTAACCTGAAAGAGATCAGTGACTGCAAAGTAGTTGTAGGTGAGAGTGTAGCCAGACAGCATAGAATGGTGGTTTTTTGGATGACTCTGGTGGCAAGGGTAGGAGAGGTGACTATTGTAGACCACAAAGTAGCAGAGATTTGTTAAAGTGAAGTGAGGAAGGCATTGAAGAGGATGAAGAGTGGAAAGGCAGTTGGTCCTGATGATATACCTGTGGAGGTGTGGAAATGTCTAGGAGAGGCAGTGGTAGACTTTCTGATTAGATTATTCAACGGGATCTTAGAGAGTGAGAAGATGCCTGAAGAAGGGAGACAAAGTGTGATGGTGCCGATGTGCAGAATTGGGCAACTGTAGTAGGACAAAGTTGATGAGCCATATAATGAAGTTATTGGAAAGAGAAGTAGAAACTAGACTGAGAGCAAGAGTCAGCATTTGTGAACAGCAGTATGGCTTCATGCCTAAAAAGAGTACTTCAGATGCAGTATTTTCTTGGGAATGCTAATAGAGAAGTACAGAGAAGGCCAGAGGAAGCTGCATTGTGTTTTTGTAGAAAATTGTGAGAAAATGCCCGAATCTCAACGCGAGTGCATTTTAACTGCTTGGAGATGTCGTGTCAAACACTGACTTAAAGTTACATGTTACAGGCTCTTCTAGCTCTATGAGATTTAAATTCTGTCCCATAAAGGTATATGAAGGCTTATTTTTGCATATTTATATATATATATATGTATGTGGCACATACCTCTGTTATAACACCATAATACCACAATCTGTGCTTTTTTTAATCTATATGAAGCTAAACCTTGTAACTTGTCACACAACACTAACTGTTGGTGTTGTGTGACAAGTTGCACAAGTAAACTTCCAGAACGGCCTGCAGCCGCAGGACATCCTCTGCCCGTTTGCAGCCTAGACACAGAAAATGGATGTTTGGGGAAGATTTTTTCATTTTAATTATAAAATGGAAGGACATAGTTGTTCCTCGGCCTCAGAGAGAAAGAGCGAAAAAAAAGAGGGATTAGAAAGCCAAAGACTTTGGGATAATCAGAGACACATGGGCTTCACTTCATGCTTCTACATGGTGGTCTGCTGGAGATGAAGCAGAATCTTGAATCATCCCTCTCGAGAACCACCGAGAACCCCTCCATGGGGATGTTATTGATTAAATTGGAAGTCAGCAGGGGGATGGAGGGGAGTAGAGAGGGGCCGGCAAACTCAGTGAAGATGGAAATAGAGCATGTGCAAGTTCTCTGACCTCCTTCTCCTCTGCCCTCAGGCCGCGCTGCTGGATCCGACTACAACCAAAATGGTGGGCTTTCCTTTCAGATTCCCGGTGTTCAAGTTGCTTAAGTTATTATAGGACTAACAGTGAGAGGGAATGTAGGCAAATCACACTCTCACTCATTCGTTCCTCCTTTCTTGTAATGAAGAACGTGATGGGGTTGGAGGCTTCCAAAACAATAATAAATAAGCAAATATGGGTGCTAGGATGTTCCAGGGGTTACAACTTCCTCCTCATAGTCCCTGGTTGGTTTTCCAAAGGGTTCCTCTCCATGTTCTCCTTGTGTCTGTGTTGGGTTCCTTTGGGTTCTCCGGGTTCCTCCAACACTCCAAAAACATGCTGGAGGTTCACTAGAGACCCTACATTGTCCAGACATGTGAATGAGAGGGTGAATGCCCTTTATGTGGCTCTGTGATGGAGTGGTCTTGGGTGAACCGTGCCTCTCATCAGATCACAGCAGAGCTAGCCTTCAGCACCTCTGTGACCCTGACTGCAAGATTGTTGTCGTACACAATGAATTAAAAATAAATGAATAAATAAACAAATTAATATGTGTTTCTGCCATGCATACCCACGACGGATGCCCTGATTAGTCAAAAAGATGAAAACTATGCTTTAAAGTCGATCAGCAAACTGTTCATCTGCCATTTAATTACTGCTTATGTCTGTTACTTTCATTATAAAGAAATGTTGATATTTGTATCATATATTTGTACATGGTGACTGACTGACTGCCTTTTTGTCCTTCCAGGTGGTGGTGAATCTCCACAAGGTGAGCCCATCTTTGCTGCGCTGGGGTGTTTTCTTTGTCTGCTTTCGGTATCTTCATCTCTGGAGCATTTCCTTTTTAACATCTGACAGGAAGTTGTGTAAACTGCCTGCATCTAATTGCTGGTGGCAGGAGTTATTGGAGTGGGTTTTTTGCTCGGATGCCTACTAAGTGGTCATGTCATCGCTGGGGCTCTTCGTGGTGCCGTAAACACATCCACACGTTAACTGCGTGGGTTAGGACCTCAGTGATAGTTAACCTGGGAGATACTGCATCACACCAATATGGGGGATAGATCAGGTCTTACCCCCCCCCCCCCCGGTCTTGTCCCTCCGGCTAAAGCTCTGCTACGATTTTGTGTCGTTGCAGATCCAGGCGTTCCGTGGGGCCAAATCCTGAAGATGCTAAATGACAATATGCCAGAGGAAGTGTTTACTCTGATGTCCAACTTAAAGCAAACTTTACAGCCTGTGTTAGAGAGGGCCTTGGACCTTCTGCAAGCACTTCCATAGATTATAATAAAAACTTGAGCTAGGCTCTCGGGCCGAAGGTTGAAGTGTAAAACTGGATTTGGGCTCTGCAGAAATAAAGCAGGGTGTGTGGAAAGTCGGCTTTAATTTAAAGAAATTTGTCCTTTTGGTTTGAATAGTTGCTCCAAGCACTATTTGTCTCTATGCAAGAATCCTTGACATTAGCTCGTTTCACCCGCTCTTTCCAGCACACATTTGCAAACCCACAAAGCTTTGCCCCGCGAGACGCCTAGGCGAGCTGCTTTGCCGTGATGGGCCGGGAGAGTAGGCATGCAATCCCTGTTGTCACTGATTAGTCTGAAAGCAGTGATGAGTGTTTTGAAATCTTTCTGTTATGCGGGAGGCTTCTGTGTCTGCTCCGTGGACAACAGGATCTGAGCTGAAGTCTGCCATGGTACTGTTTCACATGGATGGAGATAGCCCATCCCTCATTGCGGTTTTAGTGAAGGCACTGGGGATCCGCCATGCTGCCGTGGGGCTGGGATTTCAAGTGAAAGAAAACATTGTGATCAACAGTGCAGCTCCCTTTCAGGACTGATGAGGGTTAACTTCATCTTATCCCTTATCTTCTTTTCCTTCTTTGGGCTGCTCCTTTCATAGCAGCGAAGCCAATCATCTTCCTCCATCTAACCCTCTCCCTTCACACCAACTACATTCCTGTCCTCTTAAACCTCCTCTCCGGTCTTCCTTGAGACCTCCTGTCTGGCAGCTCCAACCTCCAACCTTCACCATCCCTCCTTGGTCCATGACCAAACCATCTCAGTGTGACTTTATCTCCAAAACATTTAGCGAATCTCTCTGATGGATCCCTTTCTGATCCTCTCTACCCTCCTCACTCTCAAAGCAGATCATCCCTGCTGCCTCCAGCTGTGCCTACTGTCTTCTCCCCATTGTCTCCGAACCAGGCTCCATGGCTGCTTTCACCTCTGTCTTCTCCACCATTCCTTTTATTCAGCCTGATACTCTTTTCTCCAACAGTTCCAACCTGCTTTCACATGTACCTCCACTTCTCCTTCACCCTCCCCGTTGCTACAGACTGTCAACCTTCAGCACTAAAAACCCTCCACCGTCTTCATCTCCACTCCCACTCTCACACCATTCTACTTGGGTTCCTCACATCTACACACATGCATTCTGTCTAGTTGCAACTAACCTCCAACCCCCTCCTTTCCAGAGCTTACCTCCACCACATAAGTGGTGATAAGTCCAACATCACTCTGTCTGAAACTCTTTCATCACCCCTCATCCTTTTCTTCCAATTTGCCTGCACTCGTTCCTCCACCTCTTCTCCACTCTCTGTTGCTCCGGGCTGTTGAATCTCAGTACCTCAAATCCTTCACCTTCTTCATCTCCACCCCTGTAGCCTTAATGTCCCACTTTCGTCCCACTCATTAATACATACACCGTGTCTTGCTGCATGGGTGAAACTCTGAATCTGCTCGATACGTTGTTACATCTGACGAACACGTGAACCTTATTGTCCTCTCCACGTGCACTCACGGTCTTGTTAAGTCAACTTACAGGACGCTGTAAAAGTTGGCACAAGTGTGCAAAAGTCTCAGCCCCATTGTCGTCTGACCTCCTTCAGGCTCCGCTCGTTCCAGCGCGCAAAGGCAGTGTTTGGAGCTCGGAGGTTAAAATGTTTCAGGTCTTTGTCCGCCCCGTAACGTAAGACTCTTTTGGCCCCACCCCTGTGACTTTCCAGACGTCTTGGCCAGGGTGCGTGCACGGATTCCTCCTTCCCCTCCCCCACCCTTGAGGGGAGGACCCGTGGCTTGAAAACTTGTGTTTTTATTTTACAGTGGGCGGCGGCTCATGTTGCACCGCCGTCAGTGTGTGCAGAAACGACACGTCATTGAATTATAATGCGGACAACGGGGTATTTTTCTCTACAAAGAAGAAATTTGTGGTTTCTTGTGTGATTTACTAAAATGCCTTTGCAGTGCCTCGGAAATGCTGGGGCAGGGGGGTCACTTCAGGGAAGGAAATAGTATGGGAACATTCCTTCTTGGCGGTGGGTGTTGTTCAAACACGAAGGAGCAGACGATGTGAGTCGACCCACAGCTAGCTTAGCTGAAGAGTTGCCTTCTCATGTCATATTCGGCTGACGTCTGTGAGTCACCGCCATAGCAAAGAGCCCCAAAGATTTTCTGTAGAGGGCATTCTTTACATCTGTAGAACATTCTGCACACTCCTGCCGCTGCTGCCGCTGTGCTGTGACACGCCTTGGTTTCTCACACTGGATCCCACAGTCGGCAAAGACGGAGGATATAATCTATAGACTGGTGTCCAGACGGACTCTCACTTCGGAAGTCTCTTTATGAATACTTTTTAAATACATATATATATACCTCGGATAAAATATGCTAGCAGATATTGGGTAATCTGAGCAAAGACAGCTAATTTTGATGTAGCTGCATGATTTTGTGTGGGCATGTGAATGCATTTAGGGCAAATAACCCAACCGCAACTGGGATAGGCTCCATCCCCCTTCTCCCCCTGCAGGTGGAGAAGGGAGATGGAGAATTCATTAATGAATTTACATCTTTTCTATAAAATGAGCACTACAGATTCATGAAGGTAACCTCAAAATGTTTGGTCAATAAACGCTCCCAGTCGTGCAAAGCTAAGGCTAACACTGCTCTCCCAGCTTAAATTGAATTAAATATAGAAGTGAACGGTATGCCGCGTCACTTCCACTTCTGGATTTCAGGGCCTGCAGGCTCTCAGGTGCCCCTCACACGTGAGGATGAGGAAGCTCTTTGTGCTAGTCACATAGTGGGCGGCAGCTGGTGTCCCGTTTCTTTTTTGTTTAACACAGTCATTTCTTGATGGGTGCCCTCTGAAGCATCATAAGACACACCTCCGCCTCATGACTCACTGTGGTTTGAAAGCACTGCATCTGGTGTGCGTGTGTGTGTGTGTGTGTGTGTGTGTGTGTGTGTGTGTGTGTGTGTGTGTGTGTGTGTGTGTGTGTGCGCATACCCCGCCCTGCCCCGGAGCTTGAGTGTTTCATTCCAGTGTTGCCACCCTTGAACTGTTTGGCTTTGAGAAGACAATAGTGTACTTTGTTTACGTTGTCAGGTGAACATCAGCCACCCCCCACCCCCACACACACACGCAAACATGGACCTTGAATTGCGGGGCACTTTTTTTTTGTACATTGTTAAAAGAAGTTAACGACCACTAATCACAGCTGACAACACCAAAATACGCTCAACAACAATATCATGAAGGTCTTGTAGTTGTTTCACCTCATCCAATAAAACAACTTGGAGACCGGGGACCGTCTCTGAACAGAAGAGGGGGTCCATGACAAAGACTTTCACCCCCATACTGAGATCCCGCCATGCTGAAATTCGTTGAGACAACATATACAAACACAGCTGCAGATCCATGTGCACTCTCCGACTCAACAACCCAAACCAGACCCAGGTGTCTCCACCTGAATCTCAGCCCAGGTGAACTAGCAGATGTTCTCTGTTCAACACATTAACCTCACACCTGTTCAGAATCTAGCTCAGTTGAGTCCACCAGATGTTTTACCTTCATTCCCCAAATGACACACATATTGACAACACACACATTTTAACAGATCTAACAACACCTCTGTCTCCACGGAGATGAGGAAGATGTAACACTTTAGAAAGTGATGTGTGCTACATGGTTTCTGTCAGTTGCCATTTACAACAATGGCGATACTAAGGAATAATCTGGAGTACTCCCGTGTAAATCCTGAGTACTTGGACCTCCATGATTCACAGTCTTCATCCCCCTGGAATGGACCCTCCCTGTAGTCCAGGGTCTCCAAGCAGTGACTCCAGTACCTCCTTAGTTTGTACAAATACTCCATTACTCTCCCTTGTTGATGTTTACACTCTCTGTTGTTCTCTTGGTTGTCATGGGGCCCAGACAGGAAGTGTCTCTCTGTACGCACGTGTTTTTAGCTCATCACAAGGAAACAGTGCCATCTACTGGCATGTGTACTACACCTTCTCTGCTGTTTCCTACGGTCTGGCGTGTATGGAGATGGTTTTCAGGACATTGCCATCTACATTGTTTGACAATGAAACAGAATGCTGTCATTGAAACGGCCTTAGACTAGAAGTGAAGAACCTCTAGGATGAGAGGAGCATCGTCTTCAAGATTTTCAGAAGATCTGGCAACCGCTGACTGACCTGCAGGAACTGGAGGACAGAGAACCTTCACACACACCATGCTCATGGAGTCTGGCCTTTAAACATTCAGGAAGTTTTACCAGCTTGTGTTGGACTGGCTCTTAGAGATGGTCATCTCGAAGGGTCCTCACCAACCGCAGACAGTTGCCAGTCCTGAAACTCACGAGAAAATCTGGAACGCTGTCTTGTCATGTGTCCCATCTCTGTCCTGTTTTTCCGCAGAGGCTGGATCTGGAACCATCGCTGGGATTGTTAGCGGCATTGGCGTGGCTCTGCTGGGAGCCGCGTCCAGCTACTTCGCCTACCAGAAGAAGAAGCTGTGCTTCAAGCTGCAGGGAGGTGGGTGCCTCACCCGGCTTCTGCTTGTAATAGATTATTACTAGGGCGCTGCAAGCTACAAGAGTAAAACCTCTTTTGTCCCCAGGAGTAGACCCGGAGGCTGGGAAAGGCCACCAGGGGACTCAGAGTGACCCTCAAGGTGAGCTTCTGTTTTTTCCGTCACAAACCAAGTGATCATAACATCCAGGCGCTCCATTGCTGTGATTCTTTGCCACTTTCTCACTGTAGGATTTTTTGGCAGCTTCTTTTCAGCAAAAAGTGTTTCTTGGTCATTAATACAACAGAGGAAAAAAGTCATTGACCTCATTGACCTCAGCCATGTGGCTGAGGTCAATGAGGTCGTGATTAGTGGAGCTATTCATAAGCCATGCCCATTTCCAGATACTCTTGCAGAAGACCATTTTTAAAAGCTATGATGGTCACTGGTTTGATGTTCTCTTTGTACAAAATGAACAGAAGCAGTGAGAATTAGTGTGATGAAGAGGTCCAAGCTCTCCTGGCCCTTTCACAGTGTCTATCATAAGTATTCACCCCCTTGGATGTTTTACCCTTTTAGTGCTCATAAATCATAAATCAATCATGGTCAATAAAATTTGGCTTTTTTAACACAAAAATTGATTGGAAAAAACTGTTAACTGTCAAAGTGAAAATAGATTCCTTAAAGTAATGTCAATGAAATAAAAATATATAAAGAAATATAATTGTTGACCATGATTGATTTATGAAAGCACTAAAAGGGTTAAACATCCAAGAGGGTGAATACTGATGATAGACACGGTATGTCCCAGAGGGCTTTCCAGGGCTCGCAGAGGAACATCCAAATTTTTGCTCGAATAAGTGCAGAGTTAGCTAATGGCTAACAGGGTTCTTCACATGGTGAAGCAGTTCCAGGGAAACCTAGAGAGTTCCCTAAAAGGTTCCCCTGGGAAGGCTACTTTGTGGAAACAAATTAAAGCTGGAAGCTACTTAGAACGTTTTTGTCTGAAAACACCTTTGGGTAATGATTAGGAACCAGTAGTTTTTTAAAGAAGTTTTTCTCCCCTCAACCTTTGGCTGGGATAGCAGCAAACAGTCACTCCGACTCCAAGCAGTAGTGTAGTGACACCTAGTGCCAAAGCAATAGTAGTTACGTCCAAAAACTCATGGTTCTCTCTCTTCTCCCAGTTTTAAGTAACCTGCTGAGGACGTCGTAGAGGCCTTCCAGCGCCAGCATACTGCAGGGTGCCAACCTCCCAGGACTCCGCCTCCTCCCTTCGGTCAACCAACCAACGCCACTCCCCTGGAACACCTCCACGTCCATCCCCTCTTCCCACGGCAAACTAAAATCAACATTTAACAATTAACTCTGTCTGTCAGTCCTGTCCGAACAACCTCTTTTGTTTTTTTAAATCTACATATTACATGCTTCAAGATGTGTGTGTGTGTGGCTGCAGTGGGGCGAGGGTGCCACCGCAGTTGTCGTCTTTCAAACCCAGTGCATGTTTTCGCCAGTTTGGCTCCAAGCACATCTTGAACGTTCCCCTCTGTCTGCCCCTTGAAAATCAGCCGGACTCTAAAAAGGAGGAAAACATGCATCTGGTTTTTTTAGTTTCTGTCCAAGACCCGTTACTCTGCTTATTTGAGTGTAATTAATTGATTTTTCATATTTCACTTCCATCTTCTCTACCACTTGGTGGAAACTAATCGCTTCCTGTCTCAAAGGAAAAGGGCAGACAGTTTTTAACGCAGAATCCAGGAAAACCTGGGAGGAAGTGGTGAAATTTGCACCGACGGAGGACACGGATTCAAGAAGGAGCTTGTAAAATGCCGCTTTTGATTTTTAAGATTTTTTACTTCTGCTTGGGGTCTTTGGCAGCATGTCTGTGAATGTGATGTTAATGGTCCTGTGCTGAAGGTCATCTCTCTGAGTCATTGTTCCTCAGAGTCCTACTTTCTTTGTTTTCATCCCCAAAATATAACAATAATTTTAAGGGCTCCGCAGAAAGTAAGAACGAATTTGTGGCTTTCTGAGCCTTCATGAACGAGCAGGCACCTCCAAGGGATTCACCCCCAGATATAGTGAAGCCCTGGAACGGATCTGAAACATCCTTGCAAGGAACTCGTGGATCTTATGGGCTCCTACTCAGGAAACATCTGCCACCACAAGGGTCCTTTAGAAACTGCACATGGGGGGATGGGGTATGTCATCATGGTGACACACACACAAACACACACACACGCATGGGGCAATGACTGGTGGTGCCTGTGAGCTGTACATATTTGAGAATGACACATATATAAATAACGCCTGCTGACTTTTGCTTCTGCCCCGTTTGTATTCGATGAAACTTCTAGCAACAGTCAATGTCGACCCCAGAGGGTTGTTCTGTTTCTGTGTGACGTAAAGGTGTGTATGGGTTTGTGTGTGTGTTTGTGTGTACATGGTTTTAATAAAGTGGTTATACACTCTTATCAGCACTGCCTCATTTGTCGAGACGCCCGGAATAGGCCTTTATCAATAGTCTGTTTTTTTTCATTTATATTTATATAAAAGACAGATTGAGGTAATATGTACTTTGAAAAATATATATTGATTCATTCAATCATCTGTTGAATACACTGCATATCTTGCACTCAGGGTCACTGAGGACGGAGCCTATCCCTGCTGTGATTGGATGACTGGAGGGGTTCACAGGGCCTCATAGACACACAACCATTCACCCTCCCATCCATCCATCTCCGGCAGCAGCCGGAGCAGTGAGGCCCTCTCCCCCATCACATGATCCAGCTCCTCTGGGGGCGTTCCCAGGCCAGCTTGGAGACAGAGTCTCTCCAGCGTGTCCTGGGTCTTCCCCTTGGTCACCTCCCAGATGGACATGCCCAGAGCACCTCACCTGGGAGGCGTCCAGGAGGAATCCTGAACAGATGCCTGAGCCACCTCATCTGACTCCGCTCTATGTGGAGGAGCAGCTGCTCTACTCCGAGCTCCTCTCGGACGACCAAAATTCGCACTCTGTCTCTAAGGAGGAGTCTGGCCAACCTAATTTCTCAAACTCATTTTGGCCGCTTGTATCTGTGATCTTGTTCTTTCAGTCACCAGCCACAGCTCATGACTATAGATGAGAGTGGAAACTTAGATTGACTGGTAAATTGAGAGCTTCGCCTTCTGGCTCAGCTCCCTCTTCACTACGACAGACGGGTACAGAGACCGCATCACTGCAGATGCAACACCGATCTACCTGTCGAACTCCCGCTCCATCCTCCCCCTGAACTCTTGAATAAGACCCCGAGATACTTGAACTCCTCCACTTGGGGCAGACCTATTCCTCGACCTGGAGAGGGTATTCCACCTATTTCCGGTTGAGAAGAATGGTCCTGGATTTGGAGGTGTTGATCCTCATCCTGGCTGCTTCACACTCGGCTGTGAACCACTACAGTGAGAGCTGCCAACAGAACCACATCATCTACAAAAAAGCAGAGACTTGTTCATACGTGTCAGGGTATCACACCTGATCCCCATTGTAATCGGCGCCAGCTGCAGCAGATGCCGCTAATCAAGATCCCTATAAAGGGCAGCGGCATGCTCTGCCTGGCGCCGGGGGATTGTGGCCCTCACAGACCACTGTGAAGCCCCCTGCCGCGACCGGACCCCATCCCTGCCGCGACCGGACCCCATCCCTGCCGCGACCGGACCCCATCCCTGCCATTGTGGCTCGCAGACCCCATCCCTGCCATTGTGGCCCTCAGACCACTGTGAAGCCCTGCCATGACCAGGACCCCATCCCTTGCCACGACCGGGCCCAGGTGTAACCTCTGTCCCCTCCCTCGTTACAACCGGACCCAGTCGGCCGGTGAAACCTCTGTCCCCTCCCGCAACCCGTCCAGTCTGCCACCCTGCCTGGGGCCCGTCCAGTCTGCAACCCGTCCTGGTGAGACCCAGCCTCTGCAGTTCTGCCTGCAACCTGTCCTGTCTGCAACCAGCCCCGTCTGCAACCCGTCCTGGTGAGACCCCGCATCCTGTCCAGCCTGCAACCTATCCTGGTGAGACCCCGCGTCCTGTCCCGTCCGCAGTCCAGTCTGCAACCTGTCCCGGTGAGATCCAGCCTCTGCAGTCCCGCCTGCAACCCGTCCCGTCTGCAACCCGCCCTGCCATGTCAACCCAATAAAAACGCTTTCAACCACCCATCTCTGCTCTGAAGTGTGGTTCCCTGCTCAAGTCCGCCCCAGCGGTTCGTGACAGTACGGCCACCAAACTGGATCCCCTTGTCACTCTGGCTGCACCTAGAAGTTCTACCCATAAAAGTTATGAACAGAATAGGTGACAAAGGCATGGCATTTCCCCCCCATCATTTGAGCCAGCTCATCACCAGGTGGTGATCAGTTGACAGCTCCATCCCTTCTCTTGCGGTCGTAAGTCCGACGACACGGGCACAAGGTGGATCAAAGAACTGTGGCCTAATTTGTGTTGGTGCCAAGTGCACATATGGACACCTTTATGGCTGGAACACGGCTGTGCCCGGCCACCAGGCCCTGGCCATCAAGCCCTGCCCCCGGGCCTGGCTCCAGAGAGTACCTGCGTCCAGGCTAGGGAAGACTGGATCCAATGTTTTTCTTCTTCATGAGGGTCTTCTGAGCTGGTCCCTCACCTGGGACCTGTTTGCCTTTGGCGACCCTCCCAGGGACATAAAGCCCCAGACTTCATCGCTCCCAGGGACGCCCAAACCCCTCCACCATGGTAAGGTGGCAGCTCACCCACTCATCCATACATCATAAAGAGACAATCATTCAGTCTCTCAGTCATAAGTCAGGGCCTCCAGTGAACCTCTTGCATGTTTGTGGACTAAGGGAGAAATCTGGAGAACCTGAAGGCACCCCATGAGGACACGGAAACAACAATATTCATAATAATAACATTTATGACCAGTATTATCATAATCCCGATGATGAATTATTATCAATATTATTATTAATAAATTATGTATCTTAAATTCTGACTTTTCCACCGAGCACCAGAGGTGATTACGTTTACGAACTGTACCCCTTCTCACCACTAGGTGGAGACTGAGTAGCGCCACTACGCTTCAGGTTCAGTCACAACTTTCCTTCTGCAAAGTGACATAGATAGGAAATATAAAAGCTGACTTACATTTCTAATCAGTTTCAACCCATCAGGAATTTCCTGAATAAGGATGAATAAATGAATTAGATAAAAGACAACACTCATTTCTGTTCCAGTCAATGTAATTGATGAATCACACAGAGACACAGATAAAGTCAAGACGCCCAAAGCAGCAAAATATAACCATCCAAGGAGAATCTCCCACTAAAGAAAAGACAGGTGCATGTTTCAAGGAACGAAGAAGGTCCCTCCTCTGGACCTCCATTGTTACGCTCCTCTTGATATTTTTAAGGAAGCGGGAGATGCCTGAGACACAAATGCTTGGCAGCTGGCGCCCTTCACCGGGTGAAGGTCAAGCTGCAGACAACGACGGACGAACATCCCTTCGCTCCACTGTTGAACTATCCAAATGAACCCTGCCTTGCGAAATAACAGTTCAACCTTTTCTGCTTGGCTTTTCTCCAAGGCATCAACGTGTGACCAGGTGAAGACACGGTGATGGAAGTATCACAAGGTACAAAATGCTTGCACGTCACAAAGCCACTGGGTATACTCCAGATCCTGAAGCTAAAGGCCGTGAACGCAGAAGGTATTTGTAGTGCTCTCGTGCACGATGGGCACAAAGTTCAACCAAAACCGTGGACTCCGGGCTCTGGGCCCTCTGGCAGTGCTTCACGGTGCCCAGCGGGGGGGGCGGGATCTGGCTTATCAGAACAAAGACTGGAGGGAGAGAGAGAGAGTCCTCTATGAGGTTTCCAGGCCTCCTGAACCGAGCTGATTTCATGAGTGGACACGTTCTTCGCTCCTGCTGCTTATCTCCTCCTCATCATCAGAACTGGCGCCAAAGCACGTTGGAAACAGCAGGAGGAACTGCATCCGGCTGCCACCTCATCCCCGCAGGTGGACACGACTGGAAGACGTGTGCTGTGTGAAAGGTGACATGTTTAGAATAGAGCTGATGAAAAAGGGCTGAGGCTCTCTATTTAAATCATTAATTAATCTATTCATTCATTCATTCTGTAGTTAGGGTTGCAAGGGAGGGGGTGGTGGAGAACATTCCAGCAGTTATTGGATAAGAGGAGGGGTTTATCCTGGACCAATTACAGGGCCACATATTAGGACATACAGTCATTTACCCTCTCATTCACATGTCATATAGAGACATAACCCTTCATTCAAAAGTCTAGACAATATAGTATTCCCTCCTGTTATTAGCTTTCTGGTAAAGCTGTGGTTTAAACCTGACAAATCTCCTGACAGGCAGCCGGCTCTTGCCGTTCAGCAGATCGGTTCCTATGACAACCGTGGGGATCTTCCAATAAAGTGCTCCCAGACAGGGTTGACCAATGGCACATTGTTTCAGTGCTGGGTTTATAAGTGCAACTCTTTGTTGCGGATGAGGTTGGAAGGTTGAAAGTGAATGACAGCACCATCAGCACAGGGCTCTGGGGTGGGGATATGAACGGGGGGCTGGTCTGGCATGGTTGCACAACACTTTGGCAAAGCTCACATGTGTCTAGTTGAATGACCAGTTGAGCAAACACGCCTTGATCCACAACCAAAAACAGACTGGGGATGGGTCTTCTCATTGCATGCATTGGATATCAACTCCCTCTCCTGCCGTCAGCAGGTGTGAAGATGCCACTCCTAGTGACCGAGACCTGCCAGACGACTGCACCAGAGTCCCTCTGCAACATCCGGCGGACTCCTGACCCCCTGGAAAGACACAGACGTGACCATGCCAGGTAGGTACATTCACAAATGCTGCGCTTTAACCACCTCATGGAGGTATGGTTATTTAAGTTCATGCTGTCATATTTAGATATCGATTTTTGAGCACTGTAAGAAGTTTCAGGTAGCTTTCCGCGCCAGTTGACAATGAATAAAAAATAGCCTTCAAGACCTGTCCCACCAAATTACGTCCGAAAACTGTAATTAGCTGTGGAAGAAAGTGAAGCCACCCAAAGTCAGAGCAGACGCCAGCTGAAATCCAAGGCAGAGATGGCTGCAGACAAAAGGTTAAATATCTGCATGTGACTGAGGAAGAGTCGTCCAGCACCAGGCTTGAAACCGATCAGACATTTATAGTCAAATGCAATTCAATACGAGCAAATATTCCGGGGGGGGGGGGGGTGTTGTCAACTCAGACAAGCTGCAGCTCTTTTGTTCAAATATAAAGCTGCTTCTGTGGATTGAAAACTTCTGGTCAAACCTTCTAATTTTTGTAGCCGAAAGTCATGGCTTTCGTCACTGAACGAGACAACTGTGTAATAGGACAACTTGTGTAATAGGCTTCGAGCATCGTGTGACTCATTGTGTGAAATAAGTTTAAAAGGAATCATTTCCACTGAACGCTAGTGCCACAGTGCCTCATTACACACAACCAGCGAGGTTACAGGGATGTTAGATAAGATTACGGAGCCACTGTTCATTCTTCGACCGGAGACTAAAACGGTGCATCCCTTTTAGTGACATCAGAATGATCTGGTGATCGGCTCCCTACAAGCCAAGTGGTAGGACAACGGCACCCGTCGAATTACATGATTCATATAATGTGACCCAACACCAGCAGCTGCTCGACCTCCATCACCACCACATTCGCCAGAACTGGGAAGCTTCCAGGTGCAGAAGTTTAAAGGACTCTCGCTTGAACAGTTTGCTTTGCTGTAACCTTTGAAAAATGAAAAATTGCAAATTGACTCAAACTGGAGGGCTTCCCGAAGAAGTATCTTTTGACCATGGACAGTTGAGTCTGCGGTTTAAGCCAGGCGACGTCACCGATGCTGCTCCTCTGCGGTTTAGGGAGAAAACGCGACGTGAAACAATGTCTTTCTGAAGAAACACCAGAGGTGCTGTGCTAGGCGTTGGTGTTCAGACACATCGCAAAGGAGCAGCTCAGTCAGAAACCTCATCTCTTTTGCAATTTGAGAACGACATTCATTCACCCCTGTCTGCGTTGATAATTTCTAGCTTAGCGGAGCAAAACGAGCCAATCACGATTGACGTCAGGGGGCTGGTAGAGTTAGAGGAACGAGCAGGTTCCACCACAGACTGTGAAATCACACATTATCATTGTCTCTCTGCTCCGCGGTTGATGTCCTAATGTAATAACATTAGTTCTGCAACCAGCTGATGAGGCCTTCATCACTCTGGCCACAACGGATGCCTACTGCATGGGAGCCAGGGTGGTGGCTGGCAGTTTGCGGAAGCATGGGACAAGTCGGCGCATCGTTGTTATGGTCACGCCAAATGTTTCAGTGGAGACGAGGTGAGTGGGGAATTGATCTGTCTCTTCGGATTTGTCTTTTTCACAGCACGTCTAATTTCACACAATCAGCCTCCCAGGACTTATGGGAGCCGAGTCCTTCACATTTCATACTCAAAGCTGCCACTTACACAGCAACGCATGAAAAAGAAAGTGGCCAAATTGTGTAATAAATCATTAATAAGGGCTATTGTGTCAAAGTCTGGTCAGATGAGTCGTCTTGTCCCCTGTTTCCAGGTTTACCCTGGAAGGGGTGTTCGACGAGGTCATCGTGGTGGATCTGATGGACAGTGAGGACCGCCTTCGCCTCTCCTGGCTGAGACGTCCCGAGCTCGGGGTCACCTTTACCAAGATCCACTGCTGGACCCTGACACAGTTCAGCAAATGCGTCTTCCTGGACGCCGACACGCTGGTGAGTGTGACTTGTGACCCTATAAAGCTAATTGATATTAGCGTGCTGGACGCCCAGGTGGTTTTAGTCCTTCATGTGCTCCCATAAAAGTCAAGTTTGAATCATCAAGTTCTTTCCTTTACCTTGAAAATAAATCTCATTTCATCCTGGATTGTATGTATGTATGCTGTTTTCCCCAATTGTGGGGCAGCTCTGAGTTTTGTTCAGTTTTTGGAGGGTTTCTCTGATCCATGGAGCCCCCACTCGGTCTCAGAACAACCTCCTTCTGGAGGTGGCTACATGCTTGCCAGATGTGAATCACCGCCAGGGGCCCCGTTTGGGTGATCTATGGTGTATGATTTAAGGTACAGGTCTTAAGTGCCTTCAGGGATCTCTCAAATAAAATTTGAATGCCCTCCGGGAGGAATAATTTGGGAGGGAAGCCAGGTGGAGGGCACGTGGGGTTTGTTTTTACAGTCTTTAAATTAGTTATAGGTGTGTTTTAGAACTATCATGACTGTAACCAATCAAAACAGGTCGTCTCCCGCTGGCACGGCTGGAGACTTTACACAACAGGTTTTAAATAAGGAGTGATTTCCTGTCGAGGAAGTGCCTTGTATTTCGCGGGGAAGAAGTTTACAACCGCAACGAGAAACAGCTTTAGATTAAATCAAGAAGTAGACGGGGCGTATATAAAACAAAGGCGGTGCGTTTAAAGGAAGTGACTTGTGCTGTTTGCAGTTTCCAGTGATGATAAATGCACCCAATCATGGAAGTCTAGGTGGATATGTACTTTAGCTGCATGGATGGAGGAGGTGTGAGCGGGTTCATACTGCTGACAATAACGAACAAACAAGAAGATTACTGGACAGCATGGAAACACCCACTCAGTCTTGTTTAAGGTCCATCTCTTTAAGTCCTTGCTTAACATCCCGTCCCTACAAATGTGTATGTTCAAATCAATATGTGCCTCTTATGTTTGTCTTAGATAATGTTCTGACCGTGGCTGTATCTATTGGCTGCTCCAAACATGTTATCATGTTAGTGGTTAAACACATGTTTGAGCATTGGGCAGAGTCAATATTGGGAGCCACAAGGTCACACCGGCACTGACGTCTTTGCATGTCAATGCTCACACATGAACTGCACAGTTAGCTTTGGACCCCTCTGAGCAAACAGAACAATCCACCACAGCAAAGAAGACTTAGGCCAAATGGCAATAGCGGTAATAACAATAACAATAATAATGATACATTTGATTTGCGGCCTTGCTTCAAAACCCAAGGTCACCTTGCAAAAAAGGAATTGAAGAAGATACAATCTGAGCAGATGGGTTTTAAGGGTCATGGTTGAAGACCTGAGAGAGTGGAAGGGAATGACCGTAGGAAGCAGGTCTGAGAGGTATGAATCAGTGAGGATTGTTATGTTGAAGTGAACCCAGGGTTCTTTGCGCAGCCAGTGGACCTGCTGAAGCACAAGGGGGAGATGTTCTCCGTGGGGGTACAACTTACGATCCCAGAAGCTGGATGAAGTGAGCGCAACAAGAGATACAGATTGATCGGCACGAATGCCTGCACAATGCCAGGCCAAGCTCTCCATGAAACAGTTTGACCTCCAAGACTGACTCCTGACCTTGCAGGTCCTATGTAATGTGGATGAACTGTTTGAGAGGGAAGAGCTGTCAGCGGCGCCCGATCCTGGCTGGCCTGACTGCTTCAACTCGGGCGTGTTTGTCTTCAAACCTTCGCTCCAAACACACAGCAGGATCCTGGATCATGCCCTCCAACATGGCAGTTTTGACGGTAGGACCCGACCACACACAACGGTTGCAGCGAAAGGCCTCCAGCCCCATCTACCCCCCGTTCTCCTCTGTACACAACATTCAACACACAACTTTTTCTAACAATTGTACACCTTTCTAGATGTGTTACATAGATGCTCATACTCCACCCTTTCATCCTTTCATTCCCAAATTACTGTACAACCTTCTGCACCATCGCAAAAGTCTGAGTGACTGCACTTTTGCACGTCTGTATGAACCATGAGCACTTCACATTTCTGGCTAATCACACAGCAGTTCTCAGAGACCCTAATGAGGTAAAAAGTTCTGCCTGGATGACTTGTGAAGAAAAAGCTAACGGAATAAAGTTCTTGCTTCTTGCAGAAGATGTAAAGGCCTAAATGAATGGAAACATTCTTTACTGACTTAAATGAGATGAAATTGATGAGTCGGTGTTCAATCCATTACACACAACTTCATATCACAGAAATGTTTAATCTATATAAAAGAATGTAGCGCCTTTAAATAAACCGATCATCAGATGTTAAAGTGATGAAGTGACGGCAAATCGCTGAGTGGCGCATCTGACACGTTCGGTCCCATGCGGAGTGAGATTTTAATCATGGATCCATATTATGATTACAGGCAGGGTTATTTGTACTCGTGCAAGTTATGAGTCATAGCTAATAACGCTCTGACTCAAGTCATAAATCAGGGGTTGTTCAATATTTAATCACCAGCGAACTTCAGCACCGTCACGCTGTAGGGGAGAGTTGGACTCCACGAAATCATCATCAGTGGTTGCAAATTACTTGTTACATTAAAAAGAAAAATTGCAAAATAGAGTGTCGATACTTTCTAATAATGAGCATCTCCTGTTGGAGGACGCTTTTAATGTTGATGTAATTGGGTGTCAAATAATCAAAGTAACAATGTCACTTCAAGGACCTTTGGTCAACAAGTGAATCTTATGGCCGTGAATGACAATCATCAGGATGTTCTGGAAAAAAAGTGCAGATCTCATACAGACCATATCTTTAGTATCAGTCCCAATAGTCCAAAGTAGAATGGTCCAGGTTTGTTATGTCTATGCACCGGTCTTAAATCAAGCTAACAGTATCCACAATATTTGTGAAGAATTTGACTGCGACTGCACGGCATCAGACAAAGCCGATGTTAGCAGAACGTGGCACAAGCACATGGGCTGCACAGTAACGTGACAGTACACGTCTCAGGCCGACTCTACACGACAATGATGTTTGCAGCGCCTGAAAATAGAATAATACATAGACAGAGACAATGCAACACTTTGACAACAGGCATGCATTGACTGTGCTGAAACAGGGAGTATCTCTATGCATGCGTGCATTTTAGCTCATTATAAAATCACACCGTCAACTACTGGTCTGGAATGTGTATTACAGTTTTTCTGGTGTTTCTGACGGTCTGGTGTGCATGGAGACGAGACGTTTGGAACTATATAAATTGCACCTGGAAACAAAACAGAAGATTGTTTTGTACAACAGGGCCTCTGCTTCTGCATGTGCTGCTAAATTTATTCAAAATGGAGGTCTGTGAGCCTATTGAGTGCTCGCTTCCTTTATTTTTACCTCCTGGTATCAGCATATGTTGCCTTGGCTCAGAGAAAAGCAGAACACTGCTTGAAAGGTCTCTTGCCAAGTAGCCATCGCTAATGTTATATTCCTTATCTCTTGCTCTCAGGAGGAGACCAGGGCCTGTTGAACTCCTTCTTCAGCAGCTGGCCTGTGGAGGACATTAGTAAACACTTACCATTTATCTACAACCTCAGTGCCAACGCAATCTATACCTACCTCCCCGCCTTCCAGCGGTGAGTGTGTCGACACTGCTCTCTATTTCACTTAAAATATATATATATATATATATATATATAGTCTGAATAGTCATATCATGATAATATATATTAGACCCTGACTATGAAATTTTAAAGTTGGCAAGAGGTGGGGTTCACTCTGGACAGTTAGATCACAGGGCCACATATAGAGCATTTTGCTATTCACCCCCTCATTCACACACCATATAGACATAAAACAAATTCAGTCCTTCATTCAGATACTATAATGAGACAACCATTCACCCACTCATCAACAAATTTTATAGAGACATACAACCATTAAAACATCTAGACAATTTAGGGTCTCCTGTGAACCTCCTTTTTGGGCTCGGACTGTGGGAAGAAACCAAGGGAACCTGGAGGAACCCCAAGCAGACATAGGAAGAACATGGGGACTCCACACGAACACAGAAAGACCTCATCTGGGAATCCAACCACAGATCTTCTTGTTGTGGAGCAGAAGCACTAGTCACTGCACCACCGTGCAAAATGCTAAAACCGAATCAAATATATGCCTGGGGGTTCAAATGTGATAGATTTGAGTTTTAAAAATATCCACTATCATTGTCCAAAACTAAACTGGTGATATTCTGTTGACATGTTTTACCACATCATAAATAAACTGGTCATATGTGAATGGTTTGATCCCATGAGTCACAAGATCATGATTCTTGGTTGTAGCTGCCCTCTCAATCTACCCACTGTTTGGTTCCACAGTGGCTTTGGTCTTGTGATCAGACTCAGTGTCTCTGGATTCATCTAGTTCATGATCACGCAATGATTAAAAATCCTTCTCAGTGCTAATTTTTGGGGGATTTGGAAATTCAATCAGCTGCTTATGATCCTCCAAAGTCAGTTCGGATTCAAACCGGGGTCTCAGGCCTCCGCAAGATGTCCCTTAATCTTGATGCAACCGTCCTTTTTTAAAGGGGCATTACATTTTCTGAGATAGCCCCTGTGGCTCGACTGTCAATCTTTGTGTCTGTTGCCGAGAAAAAGAGGAGCAACCCGAGAGACCAGCATGAAAGTGTAATGAGCGCGGAATGTAGCAGAATCCATCTTCCTCCAGTTGCACTTTGTTAACCACGAGCAACCGTGGTTTCCCTGTGCCATTGGATGTCTCACATTTTTCCTGTCTGGTCGCAGATGGACAGAAAGACCCAAGCTCTTAGGCATTTTGATTGCATTTTCAAAAGTTGGAGAATGGAGAAACTGTGCACAACTGTGCCGCTCGGTGTGCCGGCACTGGTAGCCAGCGCCGGCACACCGAGCGGCACAGTTTCTCTATTTGCTGAGCCTCGTCGCCAAGTCATTGGGGAAATGGTGTCGCACGCCTCCAGTGCCGCTTCCTGTGTGGTTACCACTTAAGTGAAAAGTCCCTGCCATCACATTCATTTCCCCTCCGAGGCCAGACACTGGCGTCTGACGTTAGCGTCCCTCTAGGATGATTGAGCTTCCAGGCTCTCCAAACACATCAGTTTTCCTTCTGTGTTTAACAAAAAAGATAATCTGTTTCCCATCTTGTGTGGAGACGTGCCTCTCCCAGTCGGGGTTTGTCTTTGTTGTGTGCAATGACGCAAAAACTGCGGTGAAGATCTGAGACCAAATGCAGGCATGGCTGCAGGCCGACCCCCTCTGTTCGAAGCAGCGCCCTCTGTCGGTGGCAGTTTATTTTAAATGGATTCAAGTGACCATGGACTCACCTGTCTGGATGAAAGCCTAATTCATGAACATTTGGGGTTCAGCAGGTTTGGCAAAAACGCAAAGATTGTTCACTTCCTGGGCGCAGACAAGCCGTGGAGCTCCAGCAGCCCGGGGGGTGACAGCCACGCATCCTCCATGGAGGGCTTCCGGTCCCTGTGGTGGAAAGAGTTCAACCAGTCATCTATGTCCCTCCATGCGATGCAGCAGGATCAGCACTCGGTGGGAACTGAAGTAAGATCATCTTCATCAGACCTCCAAGGCGATCAGGTGAGCAAACGACGCTTCCACACTGCTTTAGCTTCTGCGAGAAGCTCAGTCAGATTCCCATGTAAAGAGCTTGACAGTCAGATGTCTGCTGACGCCTCCTCATGATCTTTGTTGACGTTCTCCAAATATGCTGTCACCAGGAGCCTATCGCCACATCTCGCTGGGCTTTGCTCGAGGCCGATCTATTCGCTCATGGACTTCATTTTTTTTTCCTTTTCTTGCTTATCCGTATATACTGAACTAATCCGTAATACTGGACTATGTTTCCTTCCTGGAGGCCCCTTGTCATCCTGGAGGTTCAAAACTTTTTCTAACCTTTCATTTTCTTTTATCCACCACTGGGAGTTTCACTTATTGATTTACTTTATTTGCCGCATCTTTAAATGCTAATTTGTTTCCATCCCACCTCTGGGGTATTTTTCCTCACTTCCTGATTTAATTACAAAGTCACTACTTTGTGTGTGTGTTTTATTCTAACATTTAAAGTTATTTAATTAGACAGAGTGCTCTGTGTCACATTTTATTTGTGTTAAGATGCTATAAAATAAGAGTCTGATAGTTTTATGAGGGAAGGTTGTTTTTACAATGGCATTATTCTTTGTCACTGCCTCTTTAAGTGGACACACATTGCCCACGTTTTCCAAACAACAGTGAGCCATGTAACATTTTACGAATTCAGCCTTTTCTTTTCTAAGAAGCTGGATCCCAGATTATTAATCTGTGACTCCAGCCGCATTATGTTTTGAGGAATGAGTTGATAATATTGATCAACTCTAATATAGCGTTTGACTTCCAAGGTGTTTACATACTGAAAATCTCCACAGGGGGTCCTCGACTCTCATCATTTAATTCAACAGCAGTGATCCCATGAATAAATTAGACTTAAAGCAGGGCGACATAAACGTCATACATGGCGGGGCAGAAAATCGCCTCACGATTGGTCTGTAGGAACAGATCTCCAATATAACTCAAGGACCCCATGTACTCTGTAACGGAGAGCGGCGTAAACCAATGATCCCGGCATCTCAGGGGGGTGAGCGGAAGATTAATAAATGGTGCATTTAGAGGTTGAGAAAAAGATTCCACCCAGCGGATTAACAGTGTTTACTCCTGAGTTTAGTCCTGAGCTCCGCTGTCCTCCTTCCTTTGTAGATGGGGAAACCCGAGGCCCCTGTGTCGTCAACTGAGCGCTTGGATGCCTCAAATTCACTGCTTGCACATTTTTCACCTCCTTCTAAGAAGCTGGATTCACCTGCTGGGCTGGAGCCGGTAAGCCGACCCACCAAAATATTGATCTGTTTGGGATTTTTTAATTCTGTCTCCCCTTGCCCGGGAACGTTCTTAATGGAACCCTAAATCAAGTGGAAGTGTATTTCAAAAACGCTACTGTGTGAGGTCAAGGCAGCCGTCAGAAGACAACTCTGCTAATAAGTCAGTTAGCGTGCCTAATGAAGACAACCAGAGCCGACCCAATCGAGCCCCGAATATCTCACACTGACGATTGTGATGGCTTATTAGGCGGCTCTTGTTAGTTTCAGTCGACAAGAGTGTTAATTTATGAGCATTTCTGCTTGACTGCATCTGAAATGTAAAATAAAGAAAGACGCGTTCTGTTATCTGCGATAGGCCTTGGAGTTACTCGACGCAACAGTTTCCTTTTAGGGTATTTCAGGCTGATGCAAATTTCAGTTTGTAAGATTAGCTTGAGCAGACGTGACGATGCGTTAAGACTCAAAGCTCACTCCAAGAAGCGACCCTGCCATGTTCGAACCCACAATGGGCTCCTGGTTTGTCTCAGTGAGGAGGTAGTCCCGTCCAGAGTTCCTGCTCCTGTCATGCTGTTCTTCTCGTTAGGTTCCATACTAATAGTTTTGCACGCTGCCCTGATGCCAGCCCCATCATCTGGCTTGCTTTTAGAAGGCCAACGACACACTCAGGATACACTTGTCGTGATACCAAACCTCTGCTTTGTGACCTCACTCAGTATTTCACTCAAATTCACCGCCATCCCTGTTGTCAAGGAAACATGAAAACCCTATGCTGTCCAGTCTTCCCATTCAGACAAGGTCCCTTTGAAGGACAATTGGAAACCCCCTGACAAGATGGAGATGGAAGACTCTCAGGAACCTCTGGGCGCAGAGGGATTGGAGGCTGCTGACACATATTTTGTATGTAAACCTCTGACATTTACACTTGTCAAAACCCAGTGTTTCAAAGTAAAGTCTTTGATCTACACCTTAACCCCATCCAGCAGGTCTTCTCCATAGATGCATTCTTGAGTCGGTCCAATAGCGTCCTTGGTCATGATGATCAAGATCTTGCACTTTTCCGATCAAATCTTGCTCCTGTGTGGCGACGCCCTGAATCTGCACTATCCCTCTGCCTTGGCTACTACCAGACCAATGGTTAATAATGTCAAGGCTTCATCAAAGTCTCCATTTCTATCCAAGTTCAAACACAGGTCCTGTTGAGTGTAAATGACAGCTGCCATGAGAGCGAGACCAAATAGCCAGCTCCGAAGCCTTTATGTCTTCTTTCTCCATGGACATTGTGGAGCGTACTGTAACTATTTCAAAGCAGGAGCTGGGATTCTAGTAGGAACTGAGACCGAAAAAGTTGAAAAAGCAGTTCAATGTCCTCCTTATGTTCGCACCAGAGTCCAGTCACAGCAATCATAGTTCATCGTCATCAATGTGCACATACCTAACCAATGCTTGAAGGTTAGCCGAAGCGCTGCAGCTCCAGGAGCTGCAGTCGATTATTTGATGTTGGGAACCATTTAACTGGGCATATCGTCTGCTGACCAATAATTTGATAGTGGTTCTGTTTTTGTTCCAGAGCAGCAGTTCTTCAAGTAGCACATTTTGTATGAAATGAACTTTACTACAGCAGATTTAATGTCACCTGATTTGTTGCTGCTCCATCTCCTGGCAGCAGAGGCCTGATGAGGAACCCATCGAGGTGTCGGAGCATCGCAGAGAGTGGGAGGAAGGACACGTGGACTACATGGGAAGAGATGCATTCCACAACATTCAGAAAATGCTGGACCGCTTCCTGGATCAGAGCAGCTCTTGACGAAAATACAGACTGATACTGGACTGGAGTCAGCAAAAACCAGGGTATCACTCACTTTCGCGAGAGTCACTTCCAGGCAATATTAAAGTGTCTCTTATCTAAAGACGGGTTTTGATTGTGTCATGATTATTACCGGCTGCAAGCCATTAAACCATGCAGGGAACAAAGAGAAGGACAGAATAATTGGCCGGTATTTAGTTTTGAAGACTTCCTTCAAGCAGGTGCCATTAGTACATGTAGGTAAAAAGAAAAATCGCTATTGAATGAAAGAGCGAATAGATTCATTAAATACAGTCTGGACTCAAAACATGGAATAATATATGTTTTCAATTGAGCTCACTCAGTCATGTTACTAACACAGCAACCGTGTCATCAAAGCCCCAGTCATAGAGGTGAATGGCTTTCGGGTTGAAATAAGTGGGGGTTATTATGGGATCCATCAAAGAAGGATAGAAATGAATCCGTTTTACTGTTGCTCTGAAGCCCTGAACAAGCACATGGCAGGCGTGTGATACAAATGGACTCCACTTTTACAGCGCTTCACACACAGATAGTGGCAGAGCTGCCATGCAAGGCGCTAACCAGACCATCAGGATAGACTGGGGGGGATCAATTTCTTTGCCCAAGGACATTTTGGCATGTAGACCCGAGGAGCCGGAAGCCGGTGTTGGAAGCCACAACACACAACAGGTTTGGTGTGTTTTTTGGGGGAAAATGATCTCTTCTTTGAACATTTTCTGCCCAGGTCACCTGACCATCTACCGTTACCAGGAACTTGGCCTGCGGCCCACGGGTTCACCACAGTAGGAACACTGCTGACTGCCCCGAATAAACAAATGTGTTGTGCCAAGACTACTCTTGGTAGCTGACTCTAGGCAAGAGTACAGAAATCAACCTGCTTAGAAGAACCCTCCGGTGACAAACCAGGCACACGTACGTGCTTGGGAGTTTCAAGGATCAAATTTCTAAAAAAAGGCAGTTTGTGTGGAATGAATCTTTCACGTTTGGAAGTGAACTTGTTCTATTGCAAATTAATTCCCTGGTGGAGTGTTGCATTAACCCTCTTAACTTCTTCCCCTTGACTAGGTGTTCCTTACTCAAGTGAGTAACCATGGTAACACGCTTTGAGCTATCGCTCAAGTTTTATATACTATTTGAAAACATTGGTGTCAAAGGAAGGTCATTGAACGCAAGCCATCCTTGAAGAGCCACTTGAATCCAGCACCAAAGGACAGGGAGCTAAGTTGTTTGTCCTCGGCCGCCTCTGTTTTTCTGCCTTTCATGCAAGAGTGTCTGTTGGCTCATCCTTGCACAGCACAGCTTCTGCTAACATGGGAAATGAGTCAGCGAAGGCAAATGGAGCCTAATGCCTGATCACCTGACTCATCGGGCCGTATTTTTATTATATATTGGAACGTCTCTGGGCTCAAAATTGTATCATATTCAAAAACACGGTCATTCTGCAAATTTTTCGTGATGGCACGCAGCGTTCACATAATCCGGATGGAAATACAGTTGAACTGTAGTCTTTGTACGCAAACATCCAACGCAATCTGCCGACACACTTGTCCACAGGGGGGCACTGTGGCTCCTCCTTTAGAACTGCCTCTCTTGGCAACAATGCGACAGATCTCTAGATGCCGGTCTGCAGTCAACAGTATGCTGTGTGATCCTCATCCACTGGGCGCACAGGGCATGTAATTTTCATTGGCATCCCTTCCATAATGTTGGGAAGCGGCGGAGGACGACGGGTTGAATGTAGAGTGAAGTGCAAGCGACGCTGAGCGGGGAGACAGACAACCTGGCGTACGGCTGAGTGGCTCCTGTTCCACTCAGATTCATCAGAGTTAAAGCGCGAGGGCCGATCTAGGACGAGCCGCTGGTTCCCACTGATGTCCCCATTCATTAAATGTGCGGCAGAGGGATTTGGCGAACAGGCCCCGCAGACGCCGACACGACTGAACCAACGCTGCAAAAGCACAGCCTCCGCCGAAAGGATAATGATATCTTTGTTTTCGGGCTTTGCAAAGTTGGCAAAGAGGTTTTTTTTCAATGCTGTGATTAAACAAACTCAAGGTGACTGTTCAGCAGTCCTCCGAGGTCGAATGCGTGCAATAAATCAGTGTCTGCAGTCATTAGCTGGTAAACTTGATCTGAGGCAGCTCTCTCGCGTGGCGTGCTGAATAAAAAGGGCTTGTCAACAATGGCGAGATGTCACAGGCGACAGCCACCTAGCGGTGATCTGCGGTGGGAGTGACTTGCATAGATTACCTCATGCACCAAATCAATAATTCAGGAGTAACCAACAACTTCTCCACTTTGAACAACATGTATACAACTCTGAGGATGGAACACAAGGCCATAATTCAGGGGATTTAGCATTCAGGTTTCTGCTCAATCTGAATCCAAGGGAACATTAGTATGTTTGGTGCACTCTGCAGGGTCAGGCTGCTTCAAACACGCTGCGGTCGACAAGAACACGTTTGTACTATTTAGTGGTTTAAGCAGTGGAATGAAAAAGTCCTTCAGAGGAAGGGGAAGTGAGAAAACACACATTTAAGGTGTTAGCGGCGCAAACCGCTGCGTTTGACCGAATCACCATGGACTGGAGGTGAACCAGATCATGCTCCTGGATTGGGTTCGGACCCAGAACCTCCATCAGGTGCTGTGCAGGCAACATTCCAAATATCAGCTGGGCTGCTGGTGGTAACGTGACCCGAACTCCATATGAATCAACTTTATATATCTAAATGGTGAAGCCTCAACTTCTACCGCGCCCTAGACAGGCCATAACCAGGAACGACCGGGCGTTTGGTGTCTTGACACTTATGGATGCAGGTGGGGGGGAGGGGATCAACCATCAACCATCCAATTTGGGGGACATCTGCTTGAACATATGAGCCACGTCTGTCCAGTGTAAAAGTTCTATTGGTGAGATGTGGCTGTCCAATGGTGAAAGATAATGTACACACATATATGAAACTAACTGCTCCCATCTTATCTGAAAGCCTGTATGTGAGAAAACTGCAGAACGTTTTTATTTATATAGGACAGATGGAGCTGCAATCCCCCCGGTGATGTTTGCTCCAGAAAGATATTGGTTTATTTTTATTCCATTTATTTTATTTTTTTTTAGAGAAAGCTTGCTGTGAAGCCGGATAAATAAAGAATACCCAAGAATTCCGAGGGTACTGTAGCATTTGAATGTAGTACAGGCCGAGTTCCTTGCGGGAAAACAAGTCCAGATCAAAGAAAAGGTCAAGATGTTGTTATTCGCTGTTTCTCAAGATCAATGCTGTCTTCTAAAGTCTGTTGGTTTTGCAGAGACTCCTTTGAAAAGACGCCTCCAACTTTGATCTTGCCATCTTAACTGTTGTCGTCCCCACACAACAACCCCTTCCTCCGTCAGCGAGCTTTGAGGCCAAGTCATGGACGCTTTCATCATTTTTCCCCATGAAATGAAAATTAAAATAAATAAATAAATGAAGGTATAAACTCTTCATTCTGGTCTATCCACCATTTGTTGTCATCCAGTCGCGGTGGGATGGAGCAGCCACCTTTCCTGCCACTTTACAGGATGCTCGTAAGTGTAATTGAGCTGTTCAGAGTAAAACGCGACTCGGGATGCGCTGACATTTATATTGGGCTTTAACAATGTATTCTAGAGCCACTTAAAAACAAACACACGGCTTCCCAACAAAAATATATGATAAGACTGAACTGTTGATCCGTCACCATGGCAGCACCTTTGTTTTTTTTTTTCCTGAAGCAGAGCGGCTCTTTGTGGAAGGAACGCCAATGAACCCGCCACCATTCATCAATCACAGCCGTCTTAGACGAGACCGCTGCCAATCCACGCGGGTGATAAAAGCTTTAATAAAATGTGTTTGACGTGCTTCCTACCTGCTGCTGCAGTCAGACCGTCGGGGGGATCATGCAGGTCATTAGGTGTCTGTCTGGGCTCTAAAATAGAAGCACAAAACATCACAGCAGTCAAGTGTTTTATCTTGGAATGCTAAACTAACAGAATTTCTCATATAGTCTGTGTAAGCCCAACTAATATGAGAAGTTGGTCCTTGTCACACTTCTGATTCTGCAGACTGAGTAAAGAGTGTTGTCCATTAACTTTGTTTGCCCCTAATTAATCTCGCCCCAAACCATGATGGCAGTCTTTTTGGTTTTGCCTGGGTTGACTCTTAAAAGTCAAGACACGCTGGTCTGATGATCTTTGGATTCCACCAGGTCACATCGGCAGCGCCTGTTAGAGTTTCGGAAGAAAAGAACGGAATAACGTCAGCCGTAGGCACGTCACAGAATTAACTTCAGAACCGTCCAACTCACACTTTATGGTTTACCCCAAAATATATGGTCTGAACCTCCCAGGGATACTGGCGACCAGTCTCTTTGTTAGGGTAAGACTGCGAGACCCAAGATGAAGCTCAGTATTCAGGATGCAACTGAAGGTCTGAAAGGACTGAGGGGACTTTGTCTGAAGGTCAACTATAGTTAATAAGAACATTGATTAATTAACAGCACAAAGCTTCATATCAGAACAGAGGTCCATGTCAGATGACCTTAGTGGGAGTCTGGCATAATAAACTAGCTTCTCCGATCTATCTGCGCCAGTTTAAAAGAGTAAAGGCATAAAGACCATGAGTAGGAAACCAATATTGGCTCTCATTTCTCTGAGTCGGGATTTTGCTCTCAACGCAATGAATTCTCAGAAGCTGATCAGGCATGTTTGTTTTGACGGTAAGAGATTGACCCCGGAGAAACTCCAACGGGGATGTGACTTTTTTCGCAGCGCTTGATTTTCATTCACCACCGCAGACCTGGGCTTGTTTGTCCTCCATTTTCAGAAAGCAGTGATTTCCCCCTTGCCCGTTGCTGTGGATCAACAAATAGTCCAGATGATGTTCCCCTCTGATGGATACGCTCTGCTCGCTGAACGAAGATGAGCTGGCGTGTGTATGTGTGTGTATGTGTGTGTGTGTGTGTGTGTGTGTTATCAGAGAGTGGGTAGAAACACGTCCACGCAAGTCAGGCCCCAATGAATTTCAATAATTGCTTTCAGAGACAAACACCGAAGACAAAATGGGAAATGCGATAACTGTCTGAGATCCCAGTCCGGGGCCAGATGCTATGGGCCCACTGGCTCTCCAGCCGTTCTCTGGTGGACGTTGCAAATTCCGATTCATCCACAAAGTCGTCTGTCTAATTTGATCAGCGGTTCAACTGCATTTCTTTTTTCTTGAGTAATGGCCCGCAATTTTGGAGAAGAAGCTAATTGGGGGTGGTGGCTGTAAAAGTAATGACAGTCAGCTGTGTGTGTGTGTATGGCATTTCTTCTGGCTTGCTGACAGATGTCAAAAATCCACATTCCGACAATTACAGAAGAAAGCACTTTGCAGTTTGGTCTTCAAAAGCATCTTCAGGATTTGTGCCTATTTGCACTTCCCGCTCCTTTGCACCACCTGTTTTATTTTTAACTTAAACATTATCTATATCTTATTCTGTTTTTGTCCACTTGGCACAGCCACACCATAGCAGATTCCTTGTATGAGAAAACTACTTGGCGAATAAAGAATATCTGATTCTGATTGATTTCTGATCCATGCTTGCAATGCAATGCTTGACCGTGAAGGTGTCACCTTTGGCACCGAGCTAAGATGATACTTTGAAGAAAATATCCCACAATGAGTGCCTGCAAGTACCTTGACACGTGTTGTTATGACTTAACTGAATACCCAGAGTGAATGATGATCCACATGTCCAGACCTGCTGTTAGAGCTTCTTCTATCAAACGTTTGCCAGAAAGTAGAGATGAAACTCTGGGGTTACGTTGCGTCTAACAGCATTCAGGAAAGACCCCTGGGAGAGGGTGAGATTCTTCATCTCCAGCTTCTTCCATCTGGGGATCACCACAGCCATTCACTCCATCTAGACCACTCCTCTGCATCCTCTACACTCACACCAACTAACTTCCACTCCGTTCATAAATCTCCTCTCTGGTCTTCCTCTAGACCTCCTGCCTGACAGCTCCAACATGATCCAAAGACTGTGGAGATGGTGGTGGACTTCAGGAAGAACCCAGCCTAGCCTCCCCCATCATCTCGAGGGACTCCCCAGCTGGCACGGTGGAGTCCTGCCGCTTCCTGGGAACAATCATCTCCCATGACCTCGAGTGGGAGCTGAACATCAGCTCCTTCACAAACATAGCACAGCAGTAGATATTCTTCCTGAGGCAGTTAAAGAAGTTTAACTTGCCAAAGATGATGATGGCGCACTTCTGCACCTTCATCATCGAAAGCATCCTCACCTCCTCCATCACCATCTGGTACGCTGCTGCCACCGCCAATGACAAGGGCAGACTGCAGCATATCATCCGCTCTGCAGAGAGGGTCATTGGTTGTAATCTACCCTCTCTACATGACCTTTGCCGCCCCCGCAGGCAAGATCCTGGGCAACCCCTCCCATCCAGGACATAGACTTTTCCAACCACTTCCGTCTGGCAGGAGGTTGTGCTCCATCAGGACCAGAACTACCCGCCACAAATACAGTTTCTTCCCATCGGCAACCGGCCTCATATATAATGCCCCGGTCTCCCACTGACACTGTCGCAACCCCTCTAATGCACTACCTTGCACTACTTTGCACAACTTGCCCTTTTGCACAACCAACCCCTGATTTCACTTTTATTTTACACTTATTTAATGCATGTATTTAATACATGTTGTCTGTTTAGCACTGTCAACCAAAGCAAATTCCTTGTAGTAACAAAATTACTTGGTCTGATACTCTTTTATCAACACAGACAGTTTTCTCCACCCAATCCAACCTTCGTGCACATGTTCTCCACCTCTTCTCGAGCCTGTCCATTGCTCTGGATAGTTGACCCTCGGTACTTAAACTCCTCCACCCTCTTCATCTCCATTCCCTGTAGCCTCACTGTTCAAGTCGGACTCCTAAACACCCATGTATTCTATCTTGCTGCAGCTAACATTTGACCCTTTCCTCTCCAGAGCATACCTACACCTCTCATGATGTTCCTCCACCTGCTCCTTGCTTTCACTACAGATCACAATGTCATTTCTAAACATCACGGCCCATTTTGATTCCTTTCCGACCTCATCTGTCCTCAGCCTGTCCACTGCTGTAACAAACGAGAAGGGGCTCAGAGTTGATCATTAATGCACTCCCACCTCCACCTTGAGCTCCCCCATCCCGCCACACCACTGTCTCACAGCTAGCATGCATTTTATGCACTGCTTTGGGTTTCCGAATCTCCAGCTAGTAGGTTGAAATATGTGACTGTGAATGTTATGGAACAAATTCTGTGACATTTCAAAGCGCAGAGTTACGTTAGCCCACTCTGTGGAGGAAACAGAAATAAAGAGGAGTTCTAAAATCATTGGAAGGGGAAAGTTCCTCGGCTGGTTGTCTGCAATAATGTCCCTCATGAAATGTGAAGATGATTTCTTTTCCCTCCTCGAGGCCCGGCACACTGCATAATAGAGTCGTAATTGCAATAGAGGCATGCCTGCGCACACACACGCACACACACGCACACACAGTCAGTTTTCCATCAAAAAGGACATTACATTGACTTGTATTCATTTCCTGGAGACGCTTCGTACCTGAACCCCAACATAACTACCGCTTATGACCCCAAGTCTCATCCAAGAAGGCCGATCTCACTGCTGGCAATGACGTGGTCTGATGGGAGTTACAGGTTGTGACATTGAAGAAACGTTATTTGAGCGTTTATAGTCAACAGAGTCTTTTACAGCCAATGTGACGTCGCCGCATGTAGCTTGATTTCAGAGCCAATTCAAGGCGCCGCTTGTCTACGAAACATCTGTGGACAAAAACAAGACAAGGACTGGTGTGAATCATCCATCCATCCATCTTCTTCCACTAATGCAGCGATCAGGGTCATATCCGAGTTGTGATTGGATGATAAGTGGGGTTCACGTTGGGCCAAACACAGGGCCACTAGGGGGCCAATAGAGAAATACAGCTATTCACACATCATATATAGACATATAACCATTAATCCTCTCATTCATACATCATATATGGACATACAACCATTCAACCTGTCATTTACAGGTCTGGCCAGTAGGGGCTCCATCCAACCTGCTGTTTGCTGCTGGTCAGCAGCAACTGGAACGCCCAGCTTTGCCTGAGGAAATGTCATCTGCAGGCGGTGAGATACCATCCAGAACATCGGTCTGAATCTGAAGGATCCGGCCATAAGCACATCTGGAAACATTCATCCATCCCTTCAGCTTCAGCTCCTGGGGGCATCGGTGAAATTCCCTCCAAGAGGAAGCATCTGGGCATGTTTTTCTATTTGTCTCCTCTTTTGTACACAAACAGAAAACCAGGTAAATAAAGAGAAACACCAGGCGTCCGCCGCCGGTGTATCAGCGTGTTAGCAAGCTGGCAGCCGATACTGTCGTCCTCTGCCAGAAGTGTGTGAAGAGTGTGCGAGCGGCTCAATATGAATGGGCTGCAGAGTTTGCTGAGTCGAGGCGAATCCTACGTATATGTTTACAGAGGTGACAGCAATTTATAAGAGGATGTTGTGTCCCTACTCGTGGCAGGGCAATTTCAAGGTAAACAACGAATCACTCAATGTTACAAAATAAAACATCAGTTTAGAATAACAACAAGGATCAATATCATTTATTCATTCATTCATTATCTATAACACTTAGCCATTCACTCTCATCCACACATCATATAGAAACATACAACCATTCACTCGCTCATTCGCACGCCTGTACAAGGTAGGGTCCCCACTGAACCTCCTGCAAGTGTTTGGACAGTGTTGGAGGAACCCGAAGAACCTGGAGGAACCCGACGCAGACACAAGGATGACATAGAGACCCCACACAGAAAGGAATCCAATCCAGGAATCTTCTAGCTGTGAGGATGAAGCTCTAACCGCTTCTCCGCTGTGCAGCTCTTAAGCATTTTCAGATAAATTGAATGGAAATGTCTCGATATGTGACTTTATGAAGGATGATGTTGAAGGACCACAGCCTCTTCACGCTGCATTACATGGTGGTGACTCTTCGTGGCTGTATGGCCCGCCAGAAATTAGCTCCCGGCTGCCGCGGGACAACGACCAGTAACTGATGAGCACTTTCACTTGGACACTTTTGCATGGACAGAAAAGTTTCTGGTGAAACTGCTGACAAAAAAAGTCTGTGGATTATCGGGTGCAGCCAGACCATGCTTTCTGGAAATAAACATTGCTGTGGGGCTTTTATTTTTTGGCAATTTGAGAACGACTTTTTTTATTGCACTTGAGAGAAATCGTCTCGTCCGCTAAGGCATCCAAACTCCAGCCACTCTCGACGAGGCTATCTAGAAATAGTGGAGCAGTTCTCCCCTGAACCTTTGAGAAGTTATCACATTTGATCAAAGAAGATGTTGGAGAATCACGCTCGGATAAATATTTACAAACAGTAAATGCACAATGTGGAAATTCAAATGCTCTCCTCTAGATCACAATGTGGATTCACACACATGGTGGGCACTGACCAGATCATCGTAGGCAACTGGTGGTTCAGGGTTTTTCCCAAGGACACTTTTGCATCCAGACAGGAGAAGCCTGGAATGGAACTGCCAGCCTTGCTGTTGGAGGGAATCCCGTTCCACCAGTCTGGGCCGCAGCCATCAAACGACCTGGATCCCCTTCAGGGTGGTGGGGACGTGGAGCTCCGCTATCAGAACCAGAAGTTCTTCAGCTTGGCAGCTCTGATTAGGAACATAAGAATGCCAAGTCTCCCAACGGCAGATCAGAACGAATCACTGCACTCTTATATTTTTATCATTTATCTCTGTTACGAATGCTGCCTTCGTTGTCACTGATCTCCACACATGTCCTGTCATGTGGCGAGGAACGGGGTGCCGCTTTTAACTCTTCCTCCTCGGTTTCCCCCTCCGCCGGCGCTCTGAAGGCCTTTTCAAGTAGGCTTATATCCATGGCATCGCTGAAGGACAAAGTGAAACAAGAGATCTTGTTGCGTGAAAAAGAACCGCATCGTCTTGGATTCGGCACAAAATGGAAATGAGATAAGCGAAAGAGAAGGCGGCGTGACTTTGTGCCGGGTCATGCAGTGTCGCTGTCAATCAAAGCTGGTCTGGGCTGCGGCCTTATTGCTCTCTACGACGGGGGACCTTCTCCATGAATCACACACCATTCCAGTGGGAGTTTGCTGACGCAGCACAGAGCGGCTCAGCCGATGCCGCCGTGATGAATGTCAGAGTCACGGCCTGCCGAAACACAGATGTTTCTTCTTTCTGGAGGATGGGTCTGCGGCTCTATTCCCGCGGTGATGATTTACTCTCGCAGCATAACGCTGACCTACTTCCTTCATCCAGTGTGTTGAACTGGATCTTTCCTCAGATCGGTATCTCTGCCTCTCTCTTCAAAGTCCGACCCAACAAGAATCTCTCTCTCTCTTTCTCTCTGGATAATTTCATTAGGAAAAAGAGGAGAGTGTAAAGAATGGTGAAGTTCTTTCATTTCCTGGAGGTTCTTCTGGCAGCTCTCGCAGTAACGCTCCCGCTCACAAATGGATGTCGTTTTGTAGCACGGCGGCAAACAAACTCTGAGTCATCATTTTCCAGGCCCTGCTTTCCCTGCCTCAGCAGAGAGGAACTTTTCTTTTCTCTTTTTTTTTTTTGTATCAGAGTCAGAACTTAGTTAAACAGGGGTTGGGGATTTTTTTAAATTTTTTTATTAAAATGTCCAGATATCAAAGAGTTGTTTACAAGTGGGAACACAGAAGACGCTGGCTCAAAGTGCGGAGAGGAGAGAGACAACACAGCGGAAAATACAACAATCCCTGCAACACAGTTTACTTAGGCACATTTTATACTCAAAAACATACATCTTTTCACAAAGTCAATCCTGGATCATCTGAAGGTGCCGATTCGTCGGGGTAAGATATGTACAGCTGGAAGATGCTACAGAAAAAGACATTTATTCAGAAACGGATCCGCCAACTGGTCCAATATTTGAAATGCAGGTTGTTGAAGGACACATATGATATAGAGAACATCTTGGAGGTTCTCCTGCCGTCTATGGCTTAGATATTCAGATTTCTTGCCTTGAAAACTTGGTAGAAAAATACATACAAACCAGTCAGGTGATGCTGCTGCTTGTTTGGAGTAAAGAACACCAACATGCAGCGGTTTGTCATGCGTGTTCACATACACACACACACACACACACACACACACACACACACACACACACACACACACACACACACACACACACACACACACGCACACACACACATTTCTGCAGGACCAAACCATTTGGGTTCCCGAATGAACTATTAGGATAAAGATTCCAGCCATGTTCCCGATTTTGTGCTTTGAATTACTACAAGTCTGTAGTAATCCAGTACCACGATGTGAAGGTTCTCCATCCTCCAGGTCCTGGTCAGTCATTTTCACATCTCCTGTTGGCAACTAGACTTGGTTTCCCCTACTTGTGGAGAATCCTCCTCTCATCTCAGAGGCTCTGAGGTTCTAGTGGACTCTGGGGCCTTGCAGTTGTACACCTGCTGGAGTTGCTTGTTAGTCCATGTAGAATGAAGGCAGGGAGAGTAACCAAGTCCAGTTGCCACCAGAAGATAACATTACCTACCATCACAGTGATCTACACATAAGAATACACTTCTAAAGCATATCTGTCAAGTTCACCCTGCAATTAGTGGAATGGCAAAAGATCAATGTGTGAAAATAAAAAAAGCAATGCCACAACCCCTGAAAGCCACCGCTGGATAATTACAAGCCCTCTGAAAGCGACAGATTGTAAATCCCTTCTTAATAAACTCAGAAATTAGATTTGGTGAAAAGCACTCGAGTACTTCCTGGAATGAAACAAGAGCACCTTTGTGAAAATTACGCCCTTGAAGTGAATTTATTATTTTGGCTTGTGACACTCCAATCCGGGATGTGATGGTACGGAGGTGGAGGGGGACAAGAAGTTGGGCGATTAAGCATGTAATTCTTACAGAGGGTTGTACTGGCCCTTTATTGTGTAACCCTCGGCTTGGATTGGATACAGTCTGGGAAGTATCAATACACATGCATGTCCTCGTATTTTCAATTTTTTGGAATGGAACTGGGCCGACCATCCCTCTGACCCCTCGGCACCGCCATCAATTATAAACGGGGCAGGCGCCTGGCAGGCCACAGCCGTCTGCGCTGCACACACTGCGACCGGTTACAAAGCCTGCACAAAGATGGTAATACTTGACAGGCAAATATTAATAATAATAATGATAATTTTGTTTCTTAATGTATAATCAGTATCTTAAACCTAAGATAAAATGTATGCTCAAGCACAGTATTAAATTAGGCTTCTTTTCCTGATGTAAAGCAAAGTACTCTGTGAGTAAAGTTTTGCGAGCTCTGGTGCGTGGGCTGCACACGGCGCATTCAAATCACAAAGGGCACCCTATCCAACCCACACACTCACAGCACCGAGGGTTTTGATCGACCACTTCCTCCATTGCTGCCTCAGCTGCTTTACAACGTCTTATAGAATGTAAAACTTTGGCTTCCCTGCGCCTGGCAGTTGCCTGGGCTCACCGGACCACCGCGGGCTGAAGCTCCTCAGAACACGTTGAGGAAGGTAGCTCTAATATCTACGCCGAGGGCATTCCTGGCGGTGCAGCGGTAGACGCCTGCATCCCTGAGTGTCGGATTCTGAATAATGAGGGATCCATGTGGATGGAGGTACTTGTTTGCAAAAATGCGCGGCTGTGCACTGATTGCCAAGCGCGTCTTGTCAGGTGTTTCCCATGCGATTTCTGCTCGGGGGACACCAGTCGCCATGCAGTTCAGCTGAACGGCAACTCCGCGCTTGGCGTAGGTGACGGAGGGCGGCCCATTGGTGATGCGTGGCGGCATAGCGTTCACATCCACCTTCATGGCGAGCAGAGAACTGCCATACTCATTTGTAGCTCGGCAAACGTAGGACCCCCGGTCATAAACCGACACCTGCTGGATGGCAAGTGTGCCGTTGGCCAGGACGGCGTACCGCCCAGCCCTCTGGGGCCTGTTGAGGACAACCCCGCTGGGTAATGTCCATGTTAGCCTGAGCGGCTCAGCACTTGTCAGACAATGGACCAAAAGTGTCTCTCCGTTCATGATGCTAAGAGGAGTATTGTACTGGTTGAGGATCTCCGGCTTCCTCCCTGGGGACAATGTGATCATACGCTCCATGACTCCCCCGGGGTGATATCTGACACACCGGTACATACCAGCCTCCGCGACGGATGGGTTGCTGATAGTTAAAGAGCCATTGAGATGATGGAAAAATTTGGATGAGCGAGAGCCTCTCAACAAAGGTATACCACTTGGTAGGATCCAAGTGACCTGAGGTAGGACTGCGCCCTCAAAGGAGCAGTTCAAAGTCATGTCATTCCCGACAGTCAGAGACAGGCTATTCGTTGGGGCAGGGCCTCTAATTTGTAGCCTCTCGACAACTTCCTTCACATCCAGGTTAACCACCAGCTTGACCTCCCCTCCTTCATTACGGGCGATGCAAACCAGTTGCCCTGAGTCAGACTTTTTGGGTGACCGGATTTCCAGAGTACCATTCAGGTGAACTGTCATTCGGTTGCTGTAGTACGGTGCTGGAAGGACAACATTTCCAGGTAAGACCCACATAACCCGAGGTGTGGGGGTTCCCTTTCCCACACAGTCAATCAGCTTCCGCTGGTCCTGGCCTGAAAACACCCTGATAACATTTTCTGCACCTCTAAACCCATTGATCATCGGAGGAGTAACCAAGACCTCCAGCCTGATGACTTTGTAATCCTGACCCACGCTGTTTCTGGCGGTGCAGGTGTAGTTACCTCCGTCAAAACGCTGGACTTTTTGAACCAGCAGTGTGCCATCATTTAAGATCTGGTATTTATCTGAAGAAGAGGAGATGACTTTGTTTATCGGCGAAATCCAGGTGATGACGGGCATCGGATCACCTTTTGCATTGCAGGTAAGCGACGCCGTCTCACCATACAAAGCCTTAACCGTCCTTTGGCCTGCGTCTTGTATCCTTGGCGGCAGGGCAGAAACCTTGATCTTGACTCGGACCTTCATCTCGTCTTTGCCCAACTGGTTCTCGGCATAACAAGTGTAGTCACCCTCTTCCCGCATACCGACATCGTTGAAGTACAGAGTCCCGTTGTCGAACACTACATATCTGCAAGGTTCCAACAATAGAAAAAGAGAGATGACACAGATGGTTAAACTTGGAAAACTTCAGTGATATGCTTATCTGCAGTGGTGAATTAAAGACAAAAATCTGTACTTTGAACCAAACGTACTGAACCAATTGTAACTAATGCACGTAGAGCGCACAACTTGCAGAACTCCACACACTGGTGCGGATTGGTGCCGATGCCAACTGGCAGTGGAACAGACTGCATCAGAGATAGTCGGCTCTAAACTACATGTCTGCTTCTCCATGGGAAGTCTAAGTCCAAAAACAAACTCAAGATGGGATGATGGTGTCAGGAAATAGTTGACACAGTCGGCAGGTTTTTCCTTTTGCCAAAGCACTTCCTGCTTAAAGTAAATTGTCAACACCAAGCAGACATAACTCTAGAAACACTCATCTTTATATACATATATATATATATATCTATATATATCTATATATATATGTATATGAGTGATTGTGCAGTGCTCTATATATTACCTTTTGTCATGCGTCTTTTTGCATCGTTCGCCCCCGCAAAATGAAACACAAATTAGTAATCACTGTAGATTGATCATGATATAATTTAAATTAATCCACCCTGTGATTAAGAACGAGAATCTTAATCTTCTGTTATCCATTGGGGGAATGTTTTAGTCTCCCTTTTCAAAGACAAATATTTTAAGGAGACGCAGAAAACGACAATCGTGATGCAGGATTACTGTGTTTCTGAATCACAGCAATGCCAAAATTCATTCTCAGACTAATTTTCTTCAGAGAAGTCATCAATCTGCACCCTCAGGGAGGAGTTTCCAATAAGGGCGCCATGTTTTGATTAACTGAGGTAATCACAGAAGGCTGTGTCTAATCAATCAAACAATGTCTCATGTGATTAACTGCAGGGCTGTTGTAAGATAAATGCAGGTTAAAGGAAGCTTGTAACGTCCACTGCTCTATTACACTGAAAATATCCATTCAGAGGAAAGCGGCTTGCTGCCAACACTTGCATGCATACAAGTCGACACGACTTCGCTCCCAAATGAGAAAACACATCTGCTAATGTCAGGTGGACACGGGCGGTGGGTAGTTATCTCCTAACCTGCTTCCAAATGGTTTCCAGAGTGTTGTCGTTCCAGTAACATGCACGGCGGGTCAGACACACGGCGAGACAATCTGTGATTTTGGCCATCCAAGCCGCACATCTTTACTTCCTGAGCACACACAGTGCTTGGACGGTGCATTTGATTTATTAATCCTGTACTATCACCCCTCCTCACCCCCCTTTATCTCATGTCATGACTGAATCATGCAATTTCGATGATTTGCACAGGCCTCTGCATGGGACAAAGCCAAATGATAAATCATCCTGCTTAAATTGAAAACATTTTTGTGGCGGTCTGACGCACCGCCAGCTTATTTGTGATTTGTTTTCATACCTTGTGTCAGAGACAAACGATAAAGGTGGACAAAGAAAACAAACTTCCTGGTAACCAGTACTATCTTGGAAAATATTTTTTCAGTGCGCCCAGTGATCTCCATTGGTGCATCAAATTGGAGGCAACACATGTAAGAGTTCCTAATGTTGCTTAAAGCTTTTTAACAGAAGTATGGCAGAAAGCATCGAGAGGGTGGTCAAAGCTGAAACCCAGAAGGTTCTAAAAGCTCTGTTATCGCGGAGATTGGAGATTTGAGGTTATGACTGCAGGATATGTAGTACAGATAATGAATTAATGAATACGAAGTAGCAAATACCTGCGACTGCGTCCACCACTGACACCTTCCCTCTGTTTGACTGGATTGACCATGGTTCCGTCTGGCAGCGCCCAACTGATTTCTGGGTTTGGGAGCCCCGATGCCACACAGTCCACCTTCAAGTCTCCACCGTACACCACCTCCTGGCTGGATCGCTGCTGCTTCTGCTCAATCTTGGCAGGCCTGGTTAGGACGTCGACCCCCAGCAGGACATAGTCGTCCCCTATTTTATTACGTGCCACGCACAGGTAGTCACCGGTGTCCTTGTTGGTCACAGAGTGTACTGTTATGGTTCCGTTGGGGTACACTTTAATTCTTGGATCAAAACTGCAAAAACAATGAACACATGTTTTGTATACAAGTTCATCAGAAGGTACGCACATTTGCACCTCCTTATCCAACTCACTGTACCTGTACTGGGCGTCAACCAGTTTCTTTGAGGGTGTTCTCCAGAGGATCCGAGGCTCTGGCTGACCCTTTGCTACGCAGTTGAGAAGCAGCATCCCCCCATAAATCACATCTGTTTTCTGTGGAGACGATGAGGTGATAATAGCTTTGGCAGAAGAGGGATTCCTCAGCATATTCAAAACAACTGTTCTGCTACTGGATGCTCCAACATTACTCGCCGTGCACTGATATCTCCCTGAATTTCCCGCGCCCAGTTTGCGCACATAGAGGGTCCCATTAGGAAATACACCAATATTGCGTCCAACAACATGCTGAGAAGTCGTGAGTGTTACGCCATCAGGTGTGATCCATTGGATGACGGGTGGGGGCGAACCCATGGACGAGCAGTGGATGTAGACCGCGCTTCCCTCCATGACGGTCTTGTTCTCTTGTAGCGGTTGCAGAAGCACAGGCGGTGATGGTAGGACGTGGAGGCGGATGGAGGTTGAGTCTGTTCCAGTGGCACTGCCAACAATGCACTTATAAATTCCACTATCTCCATAACTGGCCTGGCTGATCCGGAGGGTTCCATTACTGAGGACAGCGGCACGCTGCTGAGGTGGGAAGCTAAGCAGTGATGTAGACATATGGGCGTGATTGGGGAGCACCCATGTGAATCGAGGTATACTATGACCCTGCGCGTCGCACTTTAAATCAACACTGCTGCCATGACGTACAGTCACGTCTCTAGGCTGAGGCTGCGGGGGCAGGACCACCAGGTTGACCGCCATCTGGTCTGTGCCATACTGGTTCTGCACAGTACAGAGGTACTGGCCTCCATCCACTGGCTGTGTGTTCCTTATAGTTAATGTTCCATTCATATGGACTTCAAACCTCTGGACCCTGGTATTCTGAGCAATACTCGCTCCTGCAAAATAGATGAATTCAATATATTTCACAGGAGTTATGCACAGTTAGTACAGTTGCGTTTCATGTGCTGAAGAATCCATTGACGAAATCATTTCCACCACTTTGCTGAGAATACCTACTTTAAAAAAAATCTAGATGAAGGCTAGCAGTGCCCTGCTTAACAATTGTAAAACATGCAAAGGAAGAGTAAAGTAATTAAACATCAACAAGAAGCTAAAAATGTTGAGGTCAGTGGTAAAGGTGTAAGATCTGTGCATTTGGCAATGCAAGTGATATCGTAACAGAATTCATTGATAATCTCACACCTGTGAGCTGCATTGATTTAGCAATCTGATTCTTCTGGCATTGAAAGACAAAAAGTAGTGGTAATATGAAAATGACACAAGGACATAGATTATGAGAAACATCACACTCATGCTCAAGGTAAATGACAGTGAATTGACAAACACAGAAGACCAACGATAAGGGGGATTGTTACAGATTTGCCAAGATTGAATTATTTCTTTTCAAGATATCGGTGTTTACTAAGCAGGATTTACAAAGGCTTCTTTGGAATGGTAAACGTGAGGCTCACTTGGCCTGAAGCTGCCCTTTAAAACTATCCACATTACATCTAATCCCCTCTTGTTTGATTGCGATCAGATACCAGCGGGCAGTATCAGATCGGTTTGGGCAACTTTGCCAGCAGACACATACCACCTGTGGTGGCCAGCGAACAAACAGAAGCCCAGGCAATAGGGCTACACACTAAGCTAAAGACTGTATTGCACAAAAAGCCTGTGATCATCCTCCCCAGAACATACAGTTCCAGGGAGGATGATTCAACAGGATGGATAAAATTTGGGTGAAAAGAAGCTCTGACTTGGATGGACTAAGAGGCCTTTGGGCTGTGAAGGTCAGATAACAGATTCCTTGTCATTTTAAGGTCTCCATTGTTTGGCAGTTGATAATTACGAGTACTTGGGAGCACTATGAAAAGATTTTTAAATCTCCTTTGCCGTACTGAAATTGTATTGATACTGAAAAGAATAAGTTCAATATTTTGTGTGGGTGTGTGCTTATATGAGAAGGATGTTAAAGAGCTTTGCAGGGTCAGGTAAAGCGAGACACGACTATAAAAAAGCATTTAATTGCCCCCTGAATGTATAAAGTGAACATATGGAAAACGCATCTTTAAAGTTTATACTCTAACCATATAGAGCACTTGAAAATAATAGAACTTATTTATGTTGAAAAATTGGCAAACTTTCCACACTGTAGAAAAGGAACTAGTGTAAAGCTACCCATTCCGCAATATGCTGTTATTCAACAAATCAATAGATTGTCAACAACGACTTTGAATAGAATTCAAAGGAGAACATGTAAAGCTGTAGAAGTGAGTCATACATACCGCTGACTACTTTAGTCCAGGACAGGAAGGGCCTCGGCTCGCCCACAGCCTCACAAGGAAGCTGAGCATCGCTTTCACCTTTCACGGTGAAATTCGGGATGGTGTTCTTAATTATGTTTGGCTTCCCTCTGAGAACAGACCCCCGTGCAGGTGACTGGTGCTTTCTGGAAGGATCCTGATTGGCTGTGGGTAGTCCTGCCCCCCACTTATGAGGCTGGCTGGTAGATTTTGTTCCATGGTTTATAGGTGGCGCATTTGTTAGGGTGAGGTCTAGAAAAGGTGGGGCTGCAGTGGTCAGCATGGCTGATTCGCGGCCATGTAATTGGGTATTGGTCAGGAGGTCAGTTGTCCTCCAATGTTGTGTTGTGGGGGTGGAATGAATTTGTTGGCTTTGGTTGACTGAGACACTGCTGAACCATGCAGCCTCCTTGGTGGTTGCCTGTTGAGAATAAACTAGTTTGGCGTCTGTATCAGAGGATTGAGGAGGGGAAGCGTTGGGAGTAACGTGTGATTGGACCTCAGCATCAAGCCTAAACGAAGTAGTAGACGGTGGTGCTGTGGATATTGAACTTGTAATTGTTGCATCGACCTTAACGTTTATTTTTGCAGTTGTCTTGGCGAGCTGATTGCCCTCTGACTGACTTGAGATGATAGGTAGTCTGGAGTGGTATCGGTCGGGGCCTGTCGGTGTGCTGGCAGGTTCCCCTGCCTCCAAAACATCCTCAAAAAGCACAGTGGTTGCAATCGGGCTACTTGAAGAATATGTGCCAGTGGTTGCCTCGGCTTCACGCGCAAACCAGGAAGCAGCCGAGGGAGTTGGGTAAGGCAACACAAAAGTGGAGCTTGTGATCTCTCCGGCATTTTCGGTGGGCAGGTCTCGATAAGGTGACTGACTCCCCTTGGCATCAGTTTGCACCGGAACCGCGGTGAGAATACTCTCAGGGGACTTTTCAGGAGGGGGTACAGATTCAAATTCTGCGTCAGTGCTTGGCCTTGGTGTATCCTCTGAAGGTTTAGCAGAGGGAATGTCAGTAAACATCTGGTTGACTGATGTGGACATATCCAAGTTCTCCGTAGGAGACACACTCTCAGAGACGGCTGAGATTGTTTGAGAACTCATCTCTTCTTGAACAGTGTCTGGAGAGGCTGCTGGAAACGATGGCGCTGCTGATGTGGACAAGGTTTTGGCAAGAGGAAGAATACTGTACTTTGTTTTTTGCAGAGAATCTGGTAGTGAGGAAGATTTGGAGGCTGCCTCGTCGCCGTGCCTCCAAACTGTGCTTTCTTTATGACTCACTCTGCCTGATGACGCTGCTTGGCTACTGGTGAATAGAACAGTGGCTTGGAAGTTGGCTGTTGTATCTTCTAATAGTTTTATTTTTAGCCGTGAGGGAGAACTCGGGACTGTTGCCAGGGGAGTGTTTGCAGGTGTGGCGGTAATAAAATGGGTGGGTTTGTCTAGTTTTTGTTTCCTTCTATTCAGCCTTCTCCTTTGATTTCCATTGCGTCTCCTAGGATTTCTCTGTTGATGGAGTCTTGGCGATTGCCCCGACTGACTTGTTGTGGGCAAAACAGTAGTTGTCTGAGATGCTGTTGTGAGCATTGCTCGAGATAGCAAATCATCTAGCGTGGCGGTGTTCAGCTGAGCATGTGGTTGGAATGGTGTTGCAGTCTCACTGACATATCTTCCATTCTCCCTGTGGCTTGTGTCTGATTTATCTGGATGGACTGAAGGGATACTTGGAGGGATTTCTCTATCATTATCAGAACTGGCGGCAATATTCACTCTATCTACATTCTTGCTCCTCCCCAGTGTCTTGGACCAATCATCGGTTTTAACTCCTTCAACATCTGCATTTGTGCTGTTCAGAGACACAGAAGCGCCGCTTGGTGCAGTGTTTGCACTAACACGCCATAGAGGAGTTGTATGTAGGGGAACAGATGTTGTCAGTTGGGGTGTGCTCTGTGGAGGTGTGTCCTGCTCCAAATTCATATCAAGTGTCGAGGGCTGAAGATTATATAAATGCTCTGTTGCCTGTGGTTTTGTTGTGACAATCATATCAAATGTGTATTGGCTATCTGAAGTAACATCATGCATGTTTTGTGTATTTAAGCTATCTGAGGTCATCTGTGTACCTTGGCCTTGTGTACTTTCCCCATTTGTTTCCATCTGTGTGTGTTGTATTGGGGCTAGTGTGGTTATTAAGTTATATCTGCCCTCTTTCTCTTGGGTAATCACACTGTCTGATGTTCCTCCAGCACTGTCTTGTGACTGTGCTGTCTGCTCTGAAAGTTTCCTCTCCGTATTACGCTGGGCTGGGATTTCAGTCACAGCATTCTGAACATTTCTGTCCCTAAATTTGGCCAAAATATCAGCCCACTTTTCTGGATCAACTTTGCTGTTTGACATATTAATCCTCCGCCTGTTTTCAAGTGCATCCTTCTTGCCATCAGCATGTGATCCCGTTGGCTTTCGGAGCAATGGCGGTCTCTGCCAAGTCCCCCTTGACGGATGGAGACCTCTCCTTCCTGAGCCCGCACCTCCTGGAACTCTTCTCCTCAAAGGCTCGGTGCGGCTCTTCGGCGGCTCTTCCTGAGAAACCTCAACGTCCCCTGATGCCCCCTCTGCATCATCTGCTGGGACTTTAATCTTAGTATTAATCCCTGAAGCTGACTGAGGTTTTGCTGGAAACCTCCTTGATGCAAAGGGCCTTATCAACCCTTTGCCTCTCACAATATTGACTTTTGTGACCAGTGTATCTACTCCATGTTGATTAATGGCTATGCATTTGTAATACCCACTGTCAGTTAGCTGCATCTGGGGGATGTGCAGGGTGCCATTGGAAAAGACCAAAGCTCGAGAAGAGTTGGCTTGGAAACTAACGACGTTTTTACTCGGTAATATCCAGTTGATTTCAGCATCAGGAGAGCCGGATGCACTGCAAGACAGGGATATAGGGGCTCCTGAAAATCCTTCGATAGGCGTAAGTGCGCCATCTTCTCCTGGAGTAGGGTTAGATGATTCCTGCACCGTCAAATGAAATGACATAACAGCAAGGTCTCCATGCACCTTAGCAATGCAGTAGTAAATCCCTGTGTCTTTGTGATTGACAGACTGAATGAACAGGGTTCCTTCAGTGGACACAGACAAACTGTTGTCTCCGCTGCTGTATGGTGCCTCCAACTTGGAGCCATCTGGCAACATCCAGTGGACAACCGGCTCCTCGGAACTCTGGATGCTACAGTGCATTTGACTCGGGTTGCCCAAGATTGCGGTATAAACTTTATGAGTCGTGTTCGTTGACTGGATCATGACCCAGGACCGTCTCTGTCTCTGCACCAGTTCCACATCCACCATCTTTGTGATGTAGGTGCTAAGGATCAACTTCACTGTGTTACCTGATGACTGAAGTCTGTTAAGCTGGAGGTCCAGAGATGTTTGCATTAGCCACGTAGCCTCAGACATGATAGTAACCTTGACACCAGTGAAGTACAGGGCATCTCTCTCAGAGTCCTGTTTGTACACATAGGTTGGATGAGGCTCTTCGCTGACCAGCATGTCTCGTTGTAGGTGGGCTGGCACGTTGCTATAATATGCAATTAACCTCCACAGTTGCTCGTACTTTTCTCTGTCCACAGGGCATTCGAGATCTGCAGCCAATGTGACGTTGGATATCAGCTGATGCTGGCCGGCCTGTTCCCACTTGATCTTGGAAAGCTCTCTGGGATCGCCGATACTGCAGTCCAGGGCCACCTCGTTCCCATGTTCATCCGTCAAGCTCAGTGAGATGTTGCCGGACGGTTCCCTGAAATCCTCTGTGGCCATCATCTCGCTCTCAAAGTCCTCAGGTGTAGATGTCTTATGTGGAACACTGATGATGGGGCCACTGCAGACCAGGCTCTCCACGGCTTGGAGCTCTTTTTGTTTGAGGTGCCTGGGGGAGGAGCACACGGGACACAGTTGGCCACTGGGGAGCGCTCTGTCCTTCTTACACTTCAAGACACCTGCAGCAAAGACAAACATCAGTGCAAACAAATAAGGTCATAAAGCAACAATGAACTGTTCTCTGTATGTTTTAATGGGCCGTTCACTGGAGAAGCTAAATTTTGCGTCATGATGGACAAGTTGAGGTTTTCAAGGTCTGACCTGGTGTGGTTTTATCCCAGTCCTGAAGCCACATCATGTTGCAGTCACAGGTCCACGGGTTCCCGTGGAGGTGCAGGTTCTCCAACTGTGGCATGTTCGCCACCAGCCTGGAAGGCAACGACGTGAGCAAGTTGTCCGACAGGTAGAGGTGCCTCAGGGTGGACACATGCAAATTTTCCATCAGGGTGAAGGTGGTGAACGTGGCTGGATGGAGTTGCTGAAGATAGTTCCCTTCCAGCTGTACGAGCCGCAAGGAAGTGAGGCCGTGGAACGCGTCAGGGTCGATGAACTCCAGACGGTTGTGATCCAGATGTAACCTCGCCAGAGACCACAGACCCTGAAGGGTGTGTCTCCTGATCTCCTTCAGTTTGTTGTAGCTAATCTTCAACATCTAGGCCAATGAGGGGAAAAGTAATCATGATTATGAAAGGAGAAATTACCAAGCCCCCCAGGGACATTCAACGAGGAGATAAGGGCCTACATTTATCCACAATGAGTCAAATTACATTCTCTGCAGGGGAAGAATCCACAAATGCACGTCTTGAATCTGAGTATGACTGTTACATGCAAACATGTGAGGGTGAATATGAAGCTCTGGAAACATGAGATAATTATTGTTCAGTGTTTAATCAAAAGAAAAAGGCCATTTGCAGGTTCTGGCCAAGAGTTGTGATGGCCATCAATGATGTTACAGCTACTTTGCGCGGGTTTTTTTATTTAAAGAGCGTGGTTTTCACGCACAGTTGTTTTGATTTGTGGCTAGAAATGAGGCTCCGACACCGGCGCCATCGTTCCGCCCTCAGCCCTTCCGCCCTCTTTACTCGGATATGCTCACTTTATATTAACGCCATCCAATTTCCTTTTTCCAGTGGCCGCAGTTAAAGCAGACGGCAGTCGGCCACTGTCACTTTCAAATGGACGTGGGTTGTTTTTTTTTTTTTTCGCTGACTGCTCTTCTGAACCAAAGTAATGTCTCAGCTTGTTTGTAAAACAACATAGCACCTTCTCAACTTCTTCTTCAGGGCAGAGATAAAATAAACATAAACCACCATTTTATCATCAAATAAAAGTTCACCAGGCTTTTCTCTTCCCATCTAACAACCTTCTGATACACGTTCCGCCATCTCCAAAGTTCGCATTCATTGGATGAAGCAATTTACCTGGAGTGAGGTGAGGTCCCTGAACACACCGTCAGGCAAACTGTGGATGTCATTCCCATGGACCATCAGGAGCTCCAGCTTCTTCATGCCAGCCAGCGATGTGTCCGTGATCTTATTGATGCTGTTGAACCTAAGGAGACAAATATTTGGATGCTGTTGAATTGAAGTCCCATCTTCTGGAACAACTCAGGGAATTCCTCCCCGTGAAAACAAGGTTTTACAAAACGGGTGAAATGGAGAAAGAGGACCGACCCCAGGTTCATGCGTTCCACATATTTGGGTGCAGCGGGTGGGATGGTGATAAGGGAGCGGAAGGTGCAGTGGAGCTCGGTGGGCTGGGGGCAAGAACAGGGCCGGGGACAGGGAGCCGAGGCCACGGCGGGCAGCGCTATCACGCACAGCAGCAGGGTCTGGAGGACGCACATCTTAATCCAGGGTTTTGCAATCAAGGCAGCTGGGAGATGAAGACTAAGAGCGAGTTGCTGTCACTGAAGTTGCTTCTTCTACACCAGCGCTGGACTCCTACCAGGACCGGAGGAGCTTCAGAAACTTGATGAAAGAGCAGAGAGAGAACAAGACCATCTATTAAGCATAAAGCAGATCCAGGAGTCCACAATCCCTCACAATCACAGAGAGAAAAATAGGGATTTCAAAAAAATTGGAAACATTTTTCTAACAGTTATGATGTTACTACTTTGACACATTAAAGACTTAAACCAATTCATATTTTAATTTACGAGCCATTAGCCATCACTTACAGAAGTCTGGATTCATTACTTATTGGCCTCTAAGATGCTGCTGCTGCTGATGAAGATGTCGATGCATCAATTGGAAAAAATTCAGTTGAGGATGGAATATAAAGTGTGGTTGAAATAAATGCTGCATCCGGGGTTAAAATGTAAATAATATTATAATCTAAAGTCTCCGCATGGATGGGATTCCCGGAGGACGCGGGAGTTTTCAGTCATATTGTCTCATTCAATATTTGACATGATGCATTCATATCCCCCCAAAGACGAGAAAATGAAAATAGACGCTCCTACCTCAGATGCTTGGCGGGCTCTCTCCCGGCGAGCACCCGTGTTCTAACCCCCCCCCCCGCGGCTGAAGCGCAGGAACCCGCGGCAGAGGTCCACGCCGGCCCCTCGCAGGCGGATGGAAAAAACTTGTAGAATCCCGAGGAGAGGGAGACAAACGCGGCTCCGGAGGGAGTTTGTCGTGGGTGTCGTGGATCGGGGGTTCGAGGGGATGGGTGGGGCGGGGTGAGGGGGGGCGCGGAGCGTCCTGGTCCGGGTGTGCGCGCTGAAGACCTCCGGCCGGGGAATGAGGGAAGGAGCTCGGGAGCACCGGGAGGAGACGCAACAGGAGGAGCCAGGAGGGGTCAGCGCGGGGTCTTCCTGGACCCTGAACGCACCACCGGAGCGCGTTCCAGCTTTTATACATTCAGACTGACATCGTGAGAGGAACAGTAGAACATATGTGAAGGCAGATTTTTTTTTTTATTCTATTTTTTTAATTTAAATCAACTTTCTACCCGGGGCAGTTTTCCTGCACTGGACATTCACCCTCTCTTTCAAGTGTTACATAGACAACCAGTCAGTCTCTCATCCAGATGTCATATGGAGACATATAACCATTCGATCTCTCTTTCACACATTTGGGCAATTAAGGATCACCAAAAAACATCCTGCATGTGTTTGGACTGGGGGAGGAAACCCACGCGGACGTGGGGAGGATATGGAGACTCCACAAAGATAGGCCCCCTGTGGGAATCCAACCCGAGACCTAGCCGGACGGATTCTGACAATCTCACGTGTGAACTTGAGCCATTAGCCTCTAATGACATGGGCTCTCCCTTTCCTTTCTGCTTCTAAGTTGATGTTATCAATGTTGGTTTGGTTAAAAACAGAGAAAATACAGAGACATTTTGAGATTCAGTCACCAACGCTTGGAGCCATTGGCTGTGACGTCTGTTTTCTCTCAAACGCAACAAAACTAAATGGGTTTTCTCCAATATCACTCCAAGTGTCCAAAAAGAAAAAGCATAAAACCCTCAGCGGCTTTCTCCTGCCAGAATTAATGGTTCGGTTGGCCCAGTTAAACGTGGACCTACTTTCTCTCTCCTTCTACATGAAGCTGCTCATGACAGAGTCTGCGTACTATCATAATGCTTTTTGGACACATTGGGTACTTATAATAAATACTTTTATATTACTAATATGCAACAATTTGCTTGCTCTTTCCAAATGTTTCAGGAGGATCCGCTGCTCATTTGTTTTTCTGTTATCCCCCCTTTGGGTTGTTGGATTCTCTCAACAGCAACACTGTGGGAAGATGATGAGAGTGAAGCGTAATCACTGGAAATGAAGTGCACATGTGCTGCATTATGAGAGTCACTAAGGCAACAGGGCAACTTAACAGGGTATAAGCCATGATCCTGGATGATACCCTCCAGCTTAGGCTAATGTTCTGCCCGTAGGCAAACTTCATTTTGAGATTTTGGCTTGTTTATGTGGTGCATGGAGGACCACATAAAGAAGGAAACTGCTGACTTTGATAGCCTAACCCCCCCTAAAATCAGAAAATCTACCTTTGACAAAGGAATTGGTCTCGACAGAATGGACAGGAGTACGGGAAACTGATCCAGGATGCATGGTCCGACTACAACCACCAGCACCTCACCACCGCTAAGACCAAGGGGATGGTGGAGGATTTGTATAGTCTTGCAAATACCTGGGAATGCTGCTGGATGATAAACTGGATTGGACTGAGGCTCAGAGACAGCTGTTCTTCCTTAGACACACAGTGGCCACAGACATCTATGAAATGCTGGATAGCATGATTTCTGTGGCAGAGGGACAGTTGCTGAGCAGGCTCCCGTCAATCATGGAAGATCCACTGCATCCCACACTCCAACGACACCAGCTTCAGGCAGAAGAGCAGCTTCAGTGATAGGCTGCTGTTATTATCCTGCTCCACTGACAGACTGACCCTCCTCCATGTGGATCTTCAACTCAGTTTCATGTCTATTTTTATTCTTCCGCTGTCAGTTTATCTATTTTTATCCTTCTTCTGTCGCTGTTCATGTCCGTTTTAATGTTTCTATTCATATTTATTGTAATTGTTAATGTCTTTTGTTACCTCTGCTGCTGCCACACTTGAACGTCCCCTATTATCTTACCTTAACTCTGTGAGGCAGACTAAACATTATTGCTGACATTCCACACTTTTCTGTTTTTTCTGATTGTTACACAACACACAGTACCCCATGCACCTTCCACCATACTACACACCCTGCACCTTATACAACGCACACTCTGCACCTGAAAGTCCCCAGCTGGGTGCATTGTATTCCACTAGTGCTTATTATCTACCTCTTCATTTTGGTGAACTACCTAATGATTGTGGATTACCTCCCTAAAAGGCAGGTTAAACCCTGCACCTTGACTCCCTTAATCCAGAGTAGCTGTGAGTGATGGCTGGGACCAAAGTTTGTTTCATAATATTTGTTTTTCTTCAGCAAATTTAGCTCTGGTTTGGAACCACACAGTAATATCTAGTTCCCACAGTTTATGATTTCATGGCCACATGTTGAGTTTTTAATATACATATTTAACTGTTTCCCATGGTTGAGGTATTTTGTGGCTACAGTCTGTTTACTTTGTGGTGCTGAGATACAACTCTTCCTCGTGCTTCGTTGAATTTGTGGCCACAATATAAGTTGTCTATATGGACGTTAAATAGGGAAAGCATGGAAGCTAACTGTGTTTCATGGCCACTGGACCTCTGCCAGGCTCTAGATGTGGAGTCCCCCTCCTGATAACTAACTTTTCATTGAGGATGAATGATTATACTTGTTTGTGGGAGTGGCAGGTTGTGGGCAGACTGTGGTGGATATAATGGTAAAGTTCATGCACTTTGCTAGAAAAGCTGTTTTGCTCGATGCTCTGTGATTGGGTCTTTCTTTCATGTGCTGAAACCAGTCTTCTTCTTCTCCTTTGGGCCCTTCTTGTCCTCTCTCCCACTAACCATAAACATCCCCTCTGGTCTTCCACTTGACCTCCTGCCTGGCAACTCCAACCTCAGCATCCTTCAACCCAGATCTTCACCATCCCTCCTCTGTCCATGTCCAAACCATTTTAGTGGGACTTTATCTCAAGAACATCTATTATGTGCTGTCCCTCTGGACTCACTGCTGATTCTCTCCACCCTCCCCACATCTCACATGTCTACTGCATTCAGCCTTGCCTCCCGACTTCTCTTCAGTATCTCCAAACCAGACAAGATGGCTTCTTTCCCCTGTCTTTTCCATGTTTCTTTTCATACCCTTTTAGCACACCCAACATTTTTCTCCACACTTTCCAACCTGCTTGCACATTTCTCCAACTCTTCTCCACCCTCTCTGTTGCTCGGGATGATGCCCTCTCTAACGAAAACCTTCATCTCCACTCCCTGTAGCCTCTCCATTCCACTTGGGTTCCTCTCATTCACACTCATGTATTCTGTCTTGCTGAAGCTAACATTCACCTCTCTCCTCTCCAGGTCACACCTCCACCTGCTCTATTCTCTGCCTACAGATCACAATGTCATCTACAAACATTATAGTCCATGGCGATTCTTGCCTGTCCATCGGCATCGTAAACAAGTGGGGGCTCAGAGCTGATCTCCGATGCACTCCCTAATCCACCTTGAACTCCTCCGTCACACCCACATCCAGTGATGTGTGGTGAGGTTCATAGCTGGTGAGGCACAGACGTCATGACAGTTAGATTTACAAACATATGAACCCTACAGAGTAACTTCTTTATCATTTTATTGGCAGTGGTTAACGTGTTTTGTTTAAAATATTATATCAACATTCTTTACCTATACAAACTGTAGCATAGAAAAAGAGCACATTTAAAAAAGAATACGTTATTATCTCTTATCTTTACTTATAAATGAAGTCCATGTGCCGTTCCCTCTGATGAAAAGCATCGATAACTTGCTTGTAGAAGTCTTCCTTATCTTTCTTCAGCTTTAAAAGTCTCTCTGTCTCAATGGAAATTGCTGCCAGTAAAGACAGTCCTGTTCCGACTGTAAGTTTTGAGTCTTTTCAGTGCTGAAAATGACCGCTCCACCAATGCTGTTGTAGCTGGAACAGTGACCACCAGCCGGAGCAAATTTGTCGCCTCAGGAACAGTTTGAATGAGATCCTTCTGGGCCAAAAAGTTGAGAAGCTGTCCAGGAGTTTTGCATTCATCCCTAACCTTTTGTGAGCTATACAGCCCAATGAGATCTGGAAAAAATAACTTGATGGCTGCATTTGACTTGCTAACTTTTTACTGTAGCTTGCTATTGCTAACTATATTATTCTGTAGCCGAGTAGTGAGAAGGATCCCTGGGATCACCAGTGCCCCCTACCATGAGGCACCATTACCGCGTGCCTCACTTAATGTCTCTTCACAGTCGTTTTATGATCGCTCAGCACAAGAAACACGTAACAGTTGTTGACGAATAACATTATGCAGATCAGCTAAACTATGGAAATTCAGTTCATATATTATAAGTGTCTTTTTTTTAATAATGACGTACACAGAGACAGCAATATGGTCTCAGTGCATAGCATGCCAGCACAGTTAGCATAAGCATTGTGCAATCCACGTCTCTTCTTCATATTTGAACGGTAAATGTGAATTTTTTTTTCAGCGATAAAAAAAAAAACAACTAAAAATGGTGAAGTTATGTGGAAAATAACTTTATAGTACAAATCACTGAATAAATATAACCATCTAATTCACTTTTTCATTTTACGTTTTTTTCTTTCCGTGATGTCAGATGAGGCCCGGCCTCCCCTGCCACAACTGACTGAGCGTCACTGCCCACATCATATCTCACCACTGTCCTACAACTCTCCTATGTAACCTTCACCAGTCAAACAAACTTCTCTGTCACTCATGACCTCGTCATCTAGCCAAAGGTCTTCTCTCAGCTCCCATTCTGATGCTTTTTCTAGATATCAAGTCCTGAAACCAGTCACCTACTAAAAACTATAGTGACTCCTTACCTCTGTATCAACTGGAAGTGAAGTAACAGCAAAATATCAAAACGAAACACCATAAATTTTGATCTTAAACGTGACAGCGCTTACATTTACTTTTGCTAGCTTGCAGTCGGTAATTGCTAAAGAGTTATTTTGAAGGTCAGGTCATCTGCACATAAAATATTAAGAATACAGTGGTCTTGAGGGACGGTTGGATGCAGAAGAACGTTCACTGCAGCAGAAGTAAAATCCATGGAGGAAATAAGAAAAATGGCCCATTTTCCAAAAAAGGCACTATATATTCCTCTAAAAAGAATATTATTCTCTATTTTCCAGTAGTGCTTTTCTTGGAAGTAGTCATTTGAGTTATTGCCTGAAAGGAAGGAGGAGACCATGAATCATAACGAGAAATAAAAAAGAATGGTATCCCGGCAGCGTGATAGATTGATGGGGGTGTCAACTTTCCAGAGGATTTGATTGAGTTTCAACAGTGCGGTGCTTGCAGCGAGCAGTGGGAGGTCATGTGACATTACAGAGTTTGGGGACTCCAATGTGTCTCCGCAGCTGCCAGACCCTTAGCGGTGACAGGCTGACTTCACACATCTCGGGGTTTTGGTAGTAATTGTACTGCGGTATTTAGTGTAAATTCCTGGTCAAAGCGATTTTCTGTCGCTCAGCCTCACAGACTGTCTTTCACCCCCCCCACCACCAGAACAGAAACCGCTGGAGCCTCTGTGACAGAGGACATCTCAGCGTCCTCAGGCAGACAGCTTTTCATCCCTTACTACAAACACATGCAGGCCTTACCCTGCAGCCACAATTACCTGCCGTCTTCTACTCCACAACTGGAGAGAAAAAAAAAACTACACAAAGACGACATATATCTTTGAAATGAAGCCTGGAGTGACATGCAGACATTTCTTTCAGGTCACCATGTGAATGCCAAGACAATCTCCCCTTCTCTGTCTCACTTATTAAACCTAGTGCATTCTTACAATGTCACAGGATTGTGTAGGGAGTATTTTGAAAGTGATACCATGGCTAGGCATACTTATTGATAATATTAAGTGCCATGTCCTTTAACAGTTCTGCAGAAATGCATGTCGTAGTACATTTTACAGAAGAAAAATACGGCAATGGTCTCAAACAGCATAACACGACTCCAAGAGACAACCCAGAATCCTGAAACCCAATTTACCCAATGCGATGGCACAGAGGAATCCAGGTTCAAGGCAGGTTGCTGAAGTTCCCTTCTGGAATACATTGGTTTGATCCCAGGCGTCAGCACCAGGGAGAAGGTGTTGTCAGGTTAAGGCACTTAAAGACTTCAGTCAGCTTCTAGATTGAATTCCAACAGAATTGATTCAGCCTATAGAGCACTGAAATACCTTGTAGTTTCAAAATGGTTTACACTAGATCACATTCACCAATTCACACACACCAATGGTGCTGTGCGGGGCACCAACCAGACCAAATGGGAGCAACTCAGGGTTCAGCGTTTACTCCGATGCTGCTTCGACGTGCAGGCAGGAGGATCCAGGGTTCCAACTGCCAACCATCAGACTGGATTAACGTCTGCTCTTCCCAAGGGACAAAGGGACTACTTTGTTATAATGTTCTAATGAGTAGGGCTGTCAAAATTAACGTGTTAATCCAAATTGATTAATCTGCATGATGAATTTGATTATACTTTTTTAACATGATTAACCTTGGTCCAGTGCACAACACTCAAAGTCCTACGCTCCCATTTCCTGGAACGGATTGTAGCTGCAGCATATCTGGTGGCAGCACCAACTCCATCAAGATGACCAACTCTAAACAACACGTCGGCCTTTGGACGGGAAGTTTGAATCCTAAGGAACCTGAGATGGGACAGTGGAGTGACAGGAAATAGCCGTCGCAATCTGCCAGAAGCAGTTTTCCTTTCACCAAAGCACATCCAGTTTGCTAGTTCAATTCTCGCATTCCTCAAACGCATCAGAAATGCATGGATCCTGAAATGCTCCTCCTCCCAGCAGCGTGTTTAAGTTGGTGGTTTTTACTTTCATTTTTTTCCGCGACTAAGTCGCCATATAAATTAAAGTGATTTAAATTCCTGGAGCTGGTTTTCAGCCACTGACAGATCTGCCTCTGCGCGCCTCCTCTGCCAGAGGTAATAAATGGTGTGAAATGAGACATGCAAACCAAAACTGCATGATGGCGACACCTGAAAGGCCTGGGCCAGAGGCTTTCATGTTTGACGAGTCCAGGCTGCTTCACAGAAAGAACTGCTGTACCAAAAACGGACTATTCAGAGAATATAATGGAATTTATCGAGCAAGCGGTCCAACTGAATTATCTCTGACCATCGTTTTGAGCAGAATTTCGTTTCAAATTTTGGACAAGTAATGAAATCTCTCATTCATTGAGAGCGAACCGAAGGGCAGCTTTAATTTCCTTTGATTCAACGTCCAATTCAAGTCCCGCTCGTCTCGGTCAGAAAAAAGAAGAATCATCTCCTAGCAAATTTCACCGGAGCTGCTGCTCTGCAGAGAACCTCTGGTTGACCTTCGGATATTGAACTCAGTTTGGCTGATTTCTTTTGGGAACACAGATACAGCTCAACAACAACTAGCATTAATGTATACTTACTTTCTTCTTTATCCGTATTTCTTTTGAATAGAACAGAATAGAACTTTATTAATCCCAAAGGAAATTTTGCTGAGCGGCTCAAACATCACATGCATTCACTCGAAACTTGATATTGATTTCTTTGCTGTCAGGTTTCCTTCTTGAAGGAAGGGGAGGAGTTATTTAGTGTGATGGCCACAGGTGAGAAAGACCCTCTGTGCTCTTCTGTGGTACTCCTTGGTGGTCTCAGTCTACAGCTGTAAGTGCTCTGGTAGGACTTCAACCTGTCATATGGCAAATTTATTATTTTGATTTAAAGGGTAAATTAAAGATTATGAACAACTGACAGACGCGATTTTTTTGGGGGAGGGAAATATTGATTTTAGCATCATAGCGGCGCAGCTCTTCTGGCAGACAGAGGTCTCCATTCAGGAGGTTCACTGAGATCATCACACTCTATGAAATGATGAATTCATAGATGGATCGGAGGGCTGTGTGCAACACACAAGCAGAGCGGTGATTTGAACAATATGATCATTTTTGTGGCATGTGCTCCCTGGGATCTTCCAGGTCGATGTTTCAGGCCTCTCGCCCACACCTTGGGTGTGGACCATGCCATATGACAGGTTGGTGAGGAGAATGAGAGGAACCTCTGTGCCTGACCAGCAACCGTGACACACATAGCATATAAACACGTGTGCATGTGTATGTATGTGTGTGCGCGTGCGAGGGAGGTAAAATAAAACAGGAATGAAACATGGGAGGTCATGAGGATTCTTGCAATTATACACACTATAAATCTTCCTCCATCGGACATATGGCGTTTGTATGTTCTCAGGGTGACGCTGCATCTAATGTGGGTTTGTTTTGGGGTAGAAACCCAGGCCGGAGAGCTTGGATACCATTTAGCTGTTACGTAAATACCAGGGGGAACCTGATGTCTGGAGAGCGTGTGTGTGTGTGTGTGTGTGTGTGTGTGTGTGTGTGTGTGTGTATGAAAGCCCCAACATCTGCATCAACAGGCTGCAGCGTTTGAGGCTGACGAGGAAGCAGAAGGTAAAGGGATTAGTGCTTCATCCCTCCTCCCTCCAGGCTGTTTGCAGAGGGAGAGGCTGAGCAAGGTGAAGCAGGAGCCCTCAAGATTTACTCACACACACACACACACACACACACACACACACACACACACACACTCACACACACACACACACACACACGGTACTTCACCCTCTGAGAGCTAGGCCAGAAATTGGCAGAGTAAGGATATACACTAAGTGCCTTCACTGAACTTTAAGTTGTCGCTGAGATAAGGGTTCTTTACAGCAGAGAAGAAGAGTAACTCATTGCGGGGTGGACCTCCTCTGTCCTCCCGGGACATGTTATGGAACGTACAATAAGTCAGAGGAGTTACCCTTTCTTCTCGTCAACGTGTCAATTAAACTGAGGTACTTTGTTTGGAGTCAAACCTGTGTGGTGGATGGAGCCGTGCTCGGACCCTCCACCCTGTGGCAGGAACATCCCTGGTTTGATTCTGTTTTTTGTGTGAAATCTTTATGTTCTCTTGGATGCAGGAGTTTCCTCCTACACTGCCATGAAATATGAAGGTGAATGAATGACTTGTGAATGAGGCAGTAAATGTTTTTTTGTCACTATCTGATGTAGAATGAGAGCTCGAGTGGTTAGATGTCCAGGGTGAACCCCGCCCCTCACCCAATCACAGCTAAGATAGCCTCTTGCGACCCTGACTGCAGGATTATCAATAAAGCAACAGTTCTCAACAATCTCAGAGTTTCTGGTGGATGGAGTACAATCTATGATAGCCCACTGCACCTCCTCGCACCCTGAAGATGGTGGCCCGGAGCTGGAGTGCTACTCCTGCCTGACCGCTGCCTGACACGGTGGATTTTATAGATCATAATAAAACTGGAAACTCGCTGAATTAGGACACTCGCTTTCATGATACGGCTTATATTTGTAGCCTTGAGGCCAGTGTTTGGCCACCATCACTTTGGCTCCCAGCTCCCAGAGGTGACCACATTCTGCACAATAGGAGCGAGGGATGATCGAATTTCTTGGCAGTACCAGCAATGACAACACACGGCGGGACTTTGGTTGTTTGCAGGAAAGGACAGAGGAGGAAAGACAATGGTGGCTTGGCTTGGACTAATGCTGAAGTCAAGGTTAAGTGTGTGTCAGTGTAAAGAGACTTCACTTTAGTCATTAAAGAACACATAATAGGACAACCGGGCAAGGAACATTAAAAACCTTAAGCATAAAAAGAACCACATGACAGAAGAGAGCACTTAAAACTATTTGTATGGATGAAAGCCGTCAGAAATGGAAAAAGTTAGCAGGCGTAGGCTCATTTAAGGTGACAGCGTTGTGAGGCCGGGGCCAGGTCTCAGAAGCCAATAAAGAAGTCCAGGCTTTCAGCAGTTATAAAATGACTGCAAGTAAGGAGCTTGCGGCAGGAGGAAAGAACTTTTTAGCAGACTTTGTTTCAGATGAGCGACTGGTTGTGAAAGGCCTCTGCTAGCAGGCAAACGGTTAACGCAGCGCGGTGATCTCAGCGCGGTGCGTCACCCCTGCCGCTCGTATCCCTCCACTAACTCCCAGTTGCATTAAATTCAAGTGTGTCCTGCTGGATTGCAAAACAGTGTCAAAAGCATTTCAGGGGAAAGTACCTGCGCCCGACTCTGCAGCTTCCTGTCGGGGCAACCGGTTTGTGAACAGAATCCAGTTTCTGAGAAAATATTCAACACTCGCCTCTTTCACTGCCACTTCTGCTCTTGTACTTGCAGAAAATAAGAAAATAAAACCTGCCTCCATGTACCTTTGCTCCCTCTGCCTCTTGCCACTTCCTGTCAGTACCTTTAAGACCTTGATAAGATCCTCGCTTCTGATGTATCCACTCAAAGATTGTTCTGTTCGGGGGAAATAAAGCCTGTGCTGAATGGAATTCCTCTCACAGCCACTCCTGGACTGGTGATTTAAGGCAGCAGCCAATAATAAAAACATTTGAGATAACTATCCTGAGAGGCAGCAACCGTACATTCAACCAGCCCACAGACCGCCCTGAGCTAATCTCAACCCTAACTAACTTCAGATCCTTTTATTTTTCTTATTCTGTTTTTCAAAGTTTGTCTTGGTTGAAGAGCAATCCCCCATACTCTCTGTGAATCAGCTAAAATATATTATCCGCTGGGGACACAGACTCACTGTCTAGCATCCCAAGGAGGTAAAGGACATCACTCAAGAGGCAGGTTGGTGGCTGCTATCGAAAACAAAACAAACAGAAGACTTGAAAAAACCCACCATATTCCAGAAAGCAGATGTTTCAGTCCTGGGAGACCCCCGTCTATTCCATCTGGGTTATTTCAATAGACAGAGCCAGGACTTCTTTTGTCTAAAGCGACCCTGACTGCATCTGTATCAGCATGACAACACCAATATCCGTTGCAGGGAGCGTGATAACATTGTAGCAAATGGTTCAAAATTAAATGGTGCTTTCAGAACCAAACTTCGGAGGGACACCTAAGTGCTATAAACAGAGCCACGATTCCTGTCGAGCAAATGTTAGTGTGCGTCCAACACAAAAAAGAAAAAAAAAATCCAGATTAGCCCAAGAGATACTGTACATGCTCCTACACCCCATGCACACAATGCTGAGCCCAGATATCACAGTGTGTTTCATGTGAATAAGATAGGTGTGATCACATGCACAAATTCCCCTGGAGCTTTAATCAGACATGACGGAGCCGATCCGCGGGGGCCCAATATGAGTCAGAACCCTGGTGTTCGGTGACTGATGGTTTGACCGGGAAGAGGTTGATTTGTCAGCGGCATTGATGTCTGAGGTGAAGATGAGTTCCACCATCAGTCACCGAGGGGGGGTGGGAACACAGCAAATGAAATGATGAAGACTTTTTGTCCAGAGACTGAATGTTGGTTCTGGTAGCAACAAAGATCATGGTTTGAGGTTGACTATCAAACAGGAGGTTAACTGTAACTTTTTAAGATGAGTACTTCATTCTGACTGAGTTTGCTGCCTTTTGCAAATGAAACAGAAGGAAACATGAAAGGCAAGAAAAAACAAATCTCAACATTTCCTGCCAGCTTTACACAGCATACATATGAGCCTGTACACCTCCCCCATGTGTAATGAGGGTACAATACAAAGACCTCAAGAGTGAAACCCATTTGGAACTCATGAGCCTCTTTCGGACAGAGGAGTTCGAAGAAGTATGTCAGGGTATCACACCTGATCCCAATTTGTAATCGGCGCCAGCTGCAGCAGATGCCGCTAATCAAGATCCCTATAAAGGGCAGCGGCACGCTCTGCCTGGCGCTGGGGGATTGTGGTGCTCAGACCGCTGCGGGGCCCTGCCACGACCGGCCCCCCAGGTGTAACCGCTGTCCCCTACCCTGCTATGACCGGACCCAGTCGGCCGGTGTAACCTCTGACCCTGTCCTGCCTGCCACCCTGCCTGTCCCGGTGAGACCCAGCCCTGTGCACCTCTGTCTCGGAGCCAGGGGCTTACCAATGACACCCCACCTGCCGTTTCAACTCGAAGCGCTTTTGATCCAGATCCTTGCTCTGAGGTGTGGTTCCCTGCCTGAGTCTGCCCCCGCGCCTCGTGACAAAGTATCTGGCTTGAATTCAGTTCCAGGAACTCCCCTCCTCCAGGGGAACCTTTTAGCTTAGCATTCCCACAGGGAGTGCGGGACCATGGTAGGGATTGATTCGTTGTGCACCTTGAGCACCAGACTCTAAATCAAAGCAGTGCAAAGGAGGAGGAGGAAGACGAGACCGACCACATGGAGGTGGAAGCTGCCACAGTAGTCATGGAATAAAAACCAGAGACGATCACATGGTTTAAGTGTTTTTATTCCTGCACTGATTTGCCGGGTGAAGAGCCCTTTGAGCCGTCAGGCAATTCCACATCTATAGATGTTCCTCTGCAAGCCCAGGACACCCCTCTGAGGTGTTAGCAGGCCAGAAGAAACGGAACCTCTTTGTTGCTCCATTTCTTGCTGTTTCTATCTCAAAATGTTTGACCACAATAGTTTTTAAAAGTGACACTCCGCAGTCCACAAGAGGTATCTGGTAGCGTGCGTGGTTTATAAGATTGACCAATACCTTATGAGTTTCTATGGAAGCGTAAAAAGACCCTGTCCTCAAAGTAGGAGCAAAGATGATTATAGAAACTGAAGTCTCAGTTTCTATGCTGTGCAAATACACAAAAGGGGCTTAGCTACTGAAAAGGTTCAGGGAACTACACAAAGCTCCTACAATTTGAACAAGGTATTAGTAAACACATAGAACTTCCCATCAGCAGCAAGCCAGGAACCGATAGGCCCAGCAGTCTGCTGCTGCGAGAGGTTCTCCAAAAGGCAGCCGAGCTGCAGAAGATGAATGAAAGAAAAAATCCAGAGATAAACGACCACTTTGGCTTCAAGTTCGAGAAGGACAATGGCTTGGCCATGGCTACAGTGTCAGCCCTATTCACCCTTTGAGATGGATCTAGCAACTGCTAAAAATTGTCTGGATAATACGCAAGTGAGGGGAGGAGCAGAGGTGAGGAAAGAGGAGGTGGTTACTGGATGTCCAGCATCTCCACCCCCAAGACCCTGGTGCGTTCAGATTTCCCCTGAATAGCTGTAGTGTTTATTCATGCTGATTTATTGCCACATTTAATTCAGATGTCCGTCTTTTATTGGCAGAACTGCTCCACCAGTAAGAGCTCAGTGTGATTTACTTCTCCTTGTCCTTCTTTGCCCGACATGGGGGCTCTGATTGGACGCCGCCAGCAACGCCCACCATTTGAGAACTGCCAAGTGACCTACTTTTTAAGTCTCCGCTCAGATAGATACCAGGAATTTTACTCCTACATGAGTACAATTACATCATGGGAAGTGGGCTTGAGCTTCAGCAGAATATGTTGTGCTTCACCTGTGCGACAGGTGTACGTGGGAGCTAGAAGAAAAAAAAAAAATTCATTTGTATGAAGATGTTCTTCTTTGACGTCAATTACATGGAAACACAGATGAAATAACAAAAGAAAACAGAAGCAGGTGTGACCCCATTGGCTCCGAGCGCCATGTCCGTCAGTAGCAGAGTTGACTTCCCCTGGAGTGTTTCTGGAGCCGTCTAGAGCCAGGTTTCTAGGTCAGCTCCGTGGTTCAAGGCCAACTCTTTTCGCTGTTTTGTATTCCGCTGGCCTGCAGCCTCACTTCAGAGAATAACTCCCCTACACCACTGCCGCCACCGCCGCCGCTGCGCCTGCTGGGCTGCAGCTGTGCTCTGGCCCCCGCAGATGTCGACTGGCTGGTTGGCGTGAAGAAAAATGTGAACAGCCGCCAGCGCGCTGTGCTACCTGAGACCGCTCGTAGACCGCTGGGCTCGCCAGGTGTCGTGAGGCTGTCATTGAACACTAATTACAGGATTCTGGAACGTGAAACATACATGATGGCATCGGCAGCATGTCAATTAAAGCCAAGTGTGAAAATTGATCAGGTCAATTTCACGGGAATGTTGGTGCATTCATCCTGATTTATAGGAACATACCAGTGGATCTACGTTCCCTAGCTCCAGGCAGAGGCCCAAAGAAGCAGATCTTGGATGCAGGAAGCCTAAATGAGTTTCGTCTCCAGGGTGTCAGTGTTCTCCCTTGGAGATAGGGTGAGAAGATTGGTCATCCAGGGGGGATCAGAGTGGAACCACTGCTCCTCTGGCATCCAGAAAAACCAGATGAGGTTGTGTCTGGTAAGTATGCTTCTTGGACACCTCCCCAAGGAGGTGTTCTAGGGAAGTCCCATCAGAAGGAAGCCAATAGGGAAGACCCTGGAAGCTTGAGGGACTATGTTGCTGGACTGGGAACATCTGGGAAGTCTGGGTCTCACTGATAAGGCTGCTGGCCCCATGATTGCAGCCCAGACGAGAGGCAGGCAATGGATGGATGACAATGTTTTCATTCTTCTGAGAGCTGGAAATGATGGATGGATGGATATCCTGGTGGGCATTATGTCCAGAAACTGACTCCCTGTCAAACCACAAACGCCACTTCCTGAAGTAGAAGGGGTTTATCGGCTGTTCAGCTATCAAACAAGTACTTTGTGCCCGTGGAGAACTTTGACGGTTACGTTTAAGAGTAGTTTCCTGACACCATCTGCCGGAGCACCTCCTCAGAGGAATCCTATAAAACAGGAAAATATCATAAAACCACTTTTAGATTTGCCTCAGGAAGACAAAGCAATGTATTAATACCAGAATTGTGAATGGAGAGACAGGAGAAGATGAATAAATCATGGCTAGTATGACGTTTATGAACTAAACCCAGCATTTACATCATTTTGTCTTATTTGTACAGCTCAAGGTTAACTTCAATGCTTTTATGTCTCCTCGGCACAAGGGTGACTCACTTTCGACAAATCAGATCTTAATGTCAGCAAAAGAAATAACATCAGCAGATGCAGGAGCAGGGAGAAGATGAGATGGATTTGATTCAACCAAGTAAATGTTGGGAGTTTAGCCTGAGGGCTTGAGTTTGTCAACTGTCAACCTGGAAATATTGTCAAATGAAGTCGTTGCAAATAAATATGCAGTAAAGTCAACACAATGCATACAACTAAGAGCAAAGAGTCACAGGTCCTTCCTCTTCTTCTCCAATGGGCTGCTCCCTCCAGGGATCTCAACAGCCAATGACCTGCCCCTGTCTAATCCTCACTTCTCACACCAACTGGCTTCTTGTCCTCTTTACGTCCATTCAGAAACATACTCTCTGGTCTTCCTCTAGACTTCCTGCTTGGCAGCTCCAACCTTAGCATCCATCTACCCCGATGTTCATGTCCAAACTATCTCAATTTGACTATCTCCAGAACATCTCTGATGGACTCCTTCCTAATCCTCTCCATCTTCTTCATTCCTAATAGAACTTCCACATCTTCATCTCTGCTGCCTCCAGCTCTGCCTCCTCTCTTCTCCTCAGTGTCACCAAACCAGAGACCATGGCTGCTTTCACCTCCATCTCCGACTTTTCCAAACTGCATGCACACATTTCTCCACCTCTTCTCCACCCTTTATGTTGCTCTGAACCAAGGATGGGCAGTTAATTTGTACAAGGGGGTGAATGCGAAACCTGAACAGTTTTGGAGTGGTGAACCAATGTAAACAGAAACCCAACACAGTTGTACAACATGAACATAATAAAAGTTTTCATTCATGTTCTGACTGACCTCATGCAGGGCGGACAGGGACGCTAAAAGGGGCACGTGACCCTCAGGCCTGCATTGGACTGTTGACCCTCGGCAATTCAACCCCTCCACCTTCTTCATCTCTATCTCCTTCAACTTGCTACAGCTAACCGTCATCCCTCTCCTGTTCAGATCATACCTCCACCTCTCTAGATGTCCCTCCGCATGCTCCCTGCTCTCACTCCACATCAAAATGTCATCTGCAAACATTATAGTCCATGGAGGTTCCCGTCTAACCTAATCTGTCAGCCTGTACATCACCAAAGCAAACAAGAAGGGGCTCAGAGGTGATCACTGATCCACTACCACCTCCACCATGAATACCTCTGTCACACCTTCGTCAGTCCTCCCAACTGTTTCACAGCTTGTATAACACATTGCTTCATCTATGATAAAATGATATGAAGTCAGATGTTTAACCCTCATATTATGTTAAGGGTCAATTTGACCCATTTCACCCATTGACCCAATGGGTCAAATTGACCCTTAACATAATATGAGGGTTAAGTGATTGTGGAAAAAAAAAAAAAAAAGTTTCAGCAGCTGTTTACCCCCCAAGAACATGAGCATCAAAAAAAAAAAAAAGAGAAGGCATCCTTCTTGTGCGCTCCCTCAGTTGAAATTGTTGACTTTGCATTTGGACGTGTCAACAGATCTGTCCATCTGGCTGCGGCTCGCTGGAGCTGCTTGTTTCTGGCATCAACTGTTTTCAGCAAAATGGAAGAATAACAAAGATTCACATTTGACAGCTGAACTGTTGGATGAAGTAAACATCATCTGAAGCAAGATCCTCAATTTTGTCTCTCATCAGAACTTTTATCATCAGAACAGCTTTTAAAGTCTGGCTTCAGAGAGTGAGCTGCGTGATCCTGGATGAACATGGAAATGATGCAGGTGAATTAACAAAGGGGATACAATGACTTCCTGTTATTCTTCTGGCCCCGAAATGTTTGTCCCGGCACTGCGATTCACTACATCAGTAAAAGGCGTTTCACACAAATGTTTACTGGAATTTTTGTAAACATGGGTTTTCATATGGTCTTGTGAAGCCGGTGTGGCAGCGGGATATTCATCCAGAGGAAATCACTTTTGCAAGAAACCTGATTACAGGGAAAGTGAAAATCAGCTGTGGAGGGAAGTGTTTGCCAAAGATGTCAGAGCTCTGTTAGCTCACTGCGCTGAATAGATAAAACCCCTTAAACTCAAACAGCCCATGTTAACAAATAACGGACAGGATAAACATCTGGAGTACTGAGAAGATGCTAATGTAGCTGATAGCAGCCCCATGCTGACTGTCACTAAACAGCACTGGTGTTTGATAATAACAATTTTTTGGAGATATGTGCAATAGTGCTATAAGGGTACTAAAGTTCACTCTGGAAGACTGTACAGTTATGTGGTTTAACGTCCCGTTGCAGAATTGCTCAAAACAGCTGTTTCGACTCACAGCTGGTTATGGTGACTCACATCGCTCCATTAGCTCTGATCCCGCCCCCCACCATTTTCTGACACCACAGACTCCCTACCTTCATCTGGTACCGATTGTGATGCCAATCCATAATATCTGTCACTTTCAAGTTGGTGAGGCTTTTTTTCGCCACATGTCACTCTAGAGGCTGGGGTTGTCTGGAGTCACTTTCAGGCAGAGCTGTGCGGTACGCTTGCACTTTGGTGTGAAATGATAATGCCAAATTGTAGCCGTCGGTATTGCGTCAGTCCCTAACCATACGTATAGCATTCCATATGGGGAGGTCCCGCCACTCCCCGGGGAGCAATGAATTCGCCGTTAACGCCCCCCTCATCTGGCATCTCCAGTGCATAAAGATGAAGGAGGCGGCTGGATCGTGGGAAAGCTATGCGGGGTGAATAATGCAAATAAAATCTGCAGGCGAGAGCTTGACGGGGGTGCAGGGTTTGTCAGGTGGACACCTGCTTCCAAACAAGACAGAGTCTGAATCCTTGACTTTGCTCATCTCGTTGCTGGAGAACCTCATTTTTTGAGCGCTCAGAGATCTAGCCAAATGGCAGGCAATCCGTCATGACAACCTGGAGCCATCAGTCCTGGCGTGCCACATCGATTCGGATCATAAAGATAAACCAGACTCCAGGATGATACCCCAACTTCTCCAAGTCCCATTGGAGCTTTCAGCATCACCCCACGGAATTTCACATTATGGCACGTCAGCTTTTTTGACAAAACACCCCCTCGGGGAGGGCCCGAGCCAGCCCAATAATGGAAGGGGTTCGGCCAGGCCAGTCTGTCTCCATCCTTGTGCAGAGGAGAAGGCCCAGCTATCCAGAACCACTCTTGCATGCTAAGAGTTTAGGAAAAAGAGCCCACATTTCAGAGCGGACAGCAATTTGAGAGCGAGAGGGCACTGAGAGGCAGCCTGTTGGATTCCATCTGGACTGAGGCATTTATTGAAAAGCAGCAGCTTGAGGGGGAGGAGGGCGGCTCTCACAATGATCTGTCATAACGTCGATCTCTCTTTCAATAAATCTGACAGCCAGTAAGATTTCCAGAAGGCTGACACAAAGAACCCCATGATGATGGAATCGATTTGTGTTGTATTAAAACGTCAAAAGGAGTGTGGATCAACTATCCGAAGATGGAGATGTCACTTCTGGACCCGAACGCCAGCCGACACACCCTCAGTGCAGGAGCGTGATCTTGATTCCTGCTCAAGAAGCCGCTGACATTGTCCATCACTATCTGACTCCCATGAGGTCACGGTCGACACACCAACCGAGCCGTGAGATTGGCCACTTATTCTGCACTGATGCCAGCAGAGAGAAGAAAAGCCTGAGGTTTTGAGCAACAGGAGCTCCGGAGGAGGTTTCACCTGGTCGACGCTGAGACAACAACGCTCCTGTTTGCTTCAGCCTGCAGACGTTCAGCGGTTGTCCTCAGGAAAACTCTCATCATACATAAGACGTGATCCGCTAGACCCCGCTAGCAAAACAAAACAAGGCATTTATTGGAAAATCCTGCGGTAGAGCGAAGGCAGAGTGAGGAGGACGCCATCAGCAATGAAACTGTCCTTCGCTGTAGTGACATCATACTAAACAGATCCCAGCTGCTGGAAGGCTTCATCCACCCATCTGGAAGAGGACCCAACCAGATGATGATGATGATGATGACTCTTTCACCTATTAATTAGTCTGAGCAACAAAAAGATATAAATGGCATACTCCCTGGGAGGGAAATGCCAGAAGGGACAGCCTGAATGCATCTGGAAGAGGGTGCTTAGTCTGCAAAATGACATTCAATCATTCTTTCATTCATTCATTATCTGGACTGCTTAGCCCACTCAGAGTGGCATGGAGGCTGGGACCTATCATATTGGGCGGGGGAGGGGCTAACCCCTGCAATGTAGTGCCACCATCTGTTACAATGAGCTCCAACTCTTCCTGGTTGGTGGGTATCCTTTGCCATCACCCCGATCTTCAGCTCCTTCCACGGAGGGCCATCTCCAAAACCTTCATGTTTCCATCTGGTGAACTTCCATTGGGGAACTCGAAACTGGCCGACCAGGAGACAGGAGGGCAAACCCCAACACAGGGCTCATTAATTTAATTGAACTTCTGAATTCCAGGGAAATCACAAACGCCAAACATGGGGTGAGATTTATACCCTGACTCTGGGGTCGATGGGTGGGGGGTATGTCGTCAAATGAAAATGATGTTCCCTTCCCATAAATACATCAGTGGCAGCTGAATATAAAAATGATTTTCACATGGAGGGTTTGTAGCTGTAAATCTGGGATTAGATGCGATATGAACAAGCCCTAGGCGGGTGTCAGTGAACGCATCTTGGCTGCAGGAGTAGACTGGAAAGGGAAAGGCGGGGCGGGTTGGAAATTCCACCAGGATCTTTCACTTTGGGCTGACTCAGAGAGCGCCGTGGTGCGCCGGTCGTGCCGAGGCGGTGACAACAGCATCAAGATTACTTTGTTTCCACGGTAACAGTCCAGTGACATGTCTGGACGCCTTCAGTGACTGGTTGGTGATTCATGAAGGATTGGCCACTGCAAGAATCACCTCCGCCGTGTAAACATCAGAACGCACTACAACGGCAGCTGCTCTCTGCGATGCGCTCGCTAAATCAGGCGGACGCTAAATCCTTGCACGCCATCCATCACGCACGCAGATGTGCGTCTCCGTAAAGAAGACACATTGAGCTTCGGGAATCAGGGTGATTCATGGGTGAGCGGCGGGCCAAGCGTGCAGAGGAGCCGCTGGCCAGCAGGAAGATGAAGCCCCGAATGGCTCTCTCTGTCGCCGCACAGCCCGGCATTATGTTTCCTTCCTCCGTTGCCAAGAAGACGCCTCCTTTAGCCCTTCCGCAGGAGGCCATGTAGGAGGGTGGTGTTGGAGAACTCTAAGGGTCATGGGGCTAAATGGGCTCAGTGTGCGAAGAGGGATGGCCGAATGGCTGAAAAGCATCCCGGGGCTGAAGGGGGCTGATAAGAATATCCTTTAGTGAAATCAAATGTTTCGAGGGGTGACAGAGCAGGGCTTCAGGGGAAACCTCCTTCTACTGTCTTGGAAATGGTGATCTCCAGAGTTGTGGCTTTTGCTGGAGGGGTTTGTGTATAGCAGAAAAAGCACTCAATCACATCTACCTGTTTTGCTGCTCGAGTGATGGACCGCTGGCCCTCGCCTGCATCTACATGCGCCTCCACCCACTCAGCAACACAACAATTAAGCTAGAAGATAAACGAGATTTTTTATTCTGCATTTAACATCTGCAAAGATTAGCACCAGGCTTGTCCTTCGTACATATAAAGATGGTCCATCCAACTCTTGAGGATGACTTTACCAGATGAAATAGTCGAACTCGGTGGGGTACAGCAAACCTGAGATGATATGGGATCTGGATAGAGTAGAAACTTGGTGTTTTTGGTGACCTTCATTAGATCCTTACATGCAGCTCCAAAGTTGGCGATGATGCAGAGAGGTCCTGATGTTGATCCAAACCAGACCCAATTCCAGAGAAACAGTTCATCAGATGAAGATCGAGGTTAAAGATCTCACTCTGCTTGGATTTTTCACCTCCTTGCTGTCTTCGGCCTTTTTTCCCCACAGTTGCTGAGGCGGAGAAGGAAAACACCCCTGGTGTGAAACAAAATAAAATAAAATAAAAGCGTTTGCATGTTTTTATGCTTACGCTGTGTCTCTGCCTATGGCCCCCGGGTCAGTGGAAGATCTGGCTAAGTTTTCTCCATGTCAGCAAGAAGTAATAAGAACAAAAGGAGGAAGATTTTACACAGACGCTTCAGAAGGTTAGGGGTCTTTCAGGTGGAACCAAACATGGTGGTCACCAGCTGCTTGGGATCACAGGTCCTAAAGGAAGCTCCCAGGCTCACGTTGCCGGCAGTGAAATAGATGACTGGATGAATTTAGAATCCGCCCCTCAAGGATTCATGCAGCCTCTGTGTTTGTGTGCCCCCCCCCCCCCAGCCCCCCATCTTCAGGGCTCCAGCAGGTACAATTATCTTCCATTAAAAGCTCTCAAATCCCTTCTCGTCCTCTAATTAGTCAGTACCATCAGACATCACAACCTCTCATCTCAGCGTGGAGACTCCAGTCCTGGGTCGGGCTCCACCGGGAAACACACCAGCCATAGCTAACGTGTGACGATAAACATGTAATAACACAAGAATAACTCCTTGTCAGTGCAGGACATGATTTCCAAGAGGTCACAGATTGTAGTTATGATTTCCAGCGTTTGGGGGGGGGGGGGTTAAACTGGGGATGGGCCTTTGTGTGTGTGTGTATTTGTATGTATGTGTTTGTGTTCTATGCCCAACTTGATGACAGGAGCCTCTGATGAGGCTGCGGACCAGAGTGCTGCTGGACGGGGAGGGGTGGTTATTAGCGCAGCATCACAGAGCTAATTCTCCAACGCTTCCTGTTGTTTGTCCCAGGTGGGGCTTCACAACCCGGGAGGATCACATGTCCTCTTCCCCCCACTGCTTTTCCATACACGACACACATTCTGTATCTGTATTTTCAATAGGGTTATTGATAAGATGGCCCAGAGAAGAAAAAGAGCAGAGTGAAAGGTTATCTTGTGAAATGTCCACATTTCTGGCTGCTGCTCATAGCAGGCACAGGCGTTGAAGAAAAAAATCTATGACAGAGCGACGCTGCAGCCCTGCATCACTCCTGGATTTGACTGCTGATCTGTACTTTCCCAGCGAGTCTCACTGGACAGACCATGGCTGAGGCAGAGACGGACAGACGGATGTTTAAATCCAGGTTTGAAATGGTGTCCTGTGGAACAGCTGACGTGATGGAAAGTCCTACCCCACCTGGTGCCTCTGAGCACCGTGACAGTGAGCGCTTCCTGTCACTGAGGCCTTTTAAGGAAGCAGAGATCCAACAGACCCCCCCCCATCCACCTCCTCTGTGGGCACTTGGCCAAATTCACCTTGAAAGAGTTTCATAAGGCATTCATTAGCCGACTATTAGAGCTCAGGAGTCAGACTGCAGACGGAGACTCCAGACCAAACATGACTCACTTCTCCCACAGCGAAAGGAGCACCCTCCACCCCCCACAGTCAGAGAGGAAATGAAAGAAGGTAACACAATCTATTGTCAAATAGATGTAAATACACAAAGGGGAGTCGGGGGCGGAGGAGGAAGAAGAGGAGGAGGAGATCGCGGCAAGAACAAAAACCATCACTGTCATGATGCCTCACTGTCAGCCGCCTAAATGGCTGCCATCTGAGCTTGGAGCTGGTGAGGAGCAGCGGCGCGACTCTCTGGCAGCCCCTGACAGCGAGGAGGTGAACTCCTAAGTGAAAAGGGAAGGCAATGCGGGATCAGTGGAACAAACCAGCGAGATGGATGGACTAATATGTGGGAAGATACAACTAAGTGATTTAAAGAGGAGGCAACATCATCATCACACACACCAACACACGCACACACAATCTCAGAGTCATACTTTGTGTGCAAATGTTTTTCGCAGCTGCTCACAAACTGCTGGATAGAAGCTGGACTCTGAATTGAAAATCAATCACTTCACCTCCAACCCCCCAGAGTCAGGCCCCCTTTCCTCAACAACATTACATTTCGCTTTTGGTTGCCGTTTGCTAAAGTTTGCACATCCAAACGGCTTTGAGTATGATCTTTGTGCACAGCAGACCACAAGAAACAGCAGATGTACTGTAGTATATCTTTCAGGCCAGTAGTTGGCACTGTGTTTTGTGATGGTAGAAAACAACACGTGTAGGGACTCTTCCTGTCTGGCCGCCATGAAAACCGTGGGAACTACTGCGAGTGTAAACAAGAATAATGGAGCGTTTGTATGGACTGAAGAGGAGGAGGATTTACTGCTGACTCTGGACAGGGAGGAGACCGGATGGACTCATGAGGGTCCAAGTGCTCAAGAGTACTCAGAGGTCTACCATTGTTGTTATGATCAACCCTCCAGTGCATGGCAACTACCACTTCAGTGAGTCTGTCTGTTTCCAAAGTGCTGCGTGTTCTGGCACCACCAACGCCATTCTGGGGAAGATGGACGATGATGGATCACCTGGTGAATACAAGTATTCATCTGGTAATATTGCCATGGAAACCAGGCCTCTGTCCCAGTCTTACCTGTCCTCCCTACTGTGTTATTACCTGTAGTGGACAGGGTTCGGTTTTCTCTCCTAGTTGGGCCAAAAAGAGGGTAAACCTTCGCGAAGAAGAGGAGGGGAGAGCGAATTTAGAAAACAGACATCTACCAAATGACGCAATGATGTCGTTCTGGCACACATACACGCACAAACCCACGCACGCACCCACACATACACCAAAACCAGGGGGAATTGCTGCACTTTAAAACAAAAAAAAACAGCAAAACAGAAACTCTAGATTTCCCCTTCCCTCCAAAATGATGTCCGCCTGGAGGTGTCGGCAGCTGAGTGACAGGAAAGGACATGAGAAGAAAGAGAGACGGAAAGAAAGAAAGGATAGTGTTTTGTTTTTTCAGTTGTTTAAACATCTAAAAAGCTGCCTGTGTCTCCATGCAATGTGACATTGCTTAAAAGTTGCGTATGCAAGGAAACAAAGGGAGTGCAGTGTTTGTGTGTGAAGGCCTTTTGGAGCTGCGGGTGGAAAACTGCTCATGATGGCAACAGCTCGTGGCCCAGGGGTACAGAACGGGTTCGGATCGCAGGACAGACGTTTGTCAGCTGCAGAAACACATGGAACAGCAGAGGTGGAAGGAGGAATCACATTCACCCATTCATTTCTTCACTCACTCATTCACTCACTGATGTCTGCAGAGCTGCTGTGAAAGGTGCTAACCAGACCATCTGGAACTACTGGGGGTTTCAGTGCTTTTGCTCAAAATTACTTGAGACACGCAGGCAGGAACACCAGGAATTGAACCTCCACCCTGCAGGTGACGGTGTCTGGAATGGAAGGTCCACCTCACACAGGTTTGACAGCTGAGATCTCAAGCTCTGAGTACCTCCCTCGCAACTCATCTGGGTCCCGTTTGCAGTTGTGGGTATTGGAACCCAGATGAGTTTGGCTGATGGACTGATGAACACAACGTGAACAGAAAACACAACCTTCTGGTAAGGTGTTTGAATGCAAACAGAAAAATAACAACAAGAAGTGGATCGGTGAGGAACTTTACTGAGATGCTTTGACCAGAAGACAGGAATCAGAAGGTTCACCTTGTAACAGTCGATAAATGGACCTACAGGAGATACAACAGGACACATATATATTTAAGGATGTCCAGGTGTTTCACACTTGATCTTGCCAAGAGTATAGTGTCATAAAGTATCGGACCAGGACAGGGATCGCAGCATTAAGGCCTCCTGGAGCCCCTCGGAGCCCTCTGCAATCGCCAGGAGGCCTTTGGAGCTAACTGGAGTCTCTGAGCCTCAACAGGCCCTGGGCCTGTTTGAAGAGTCCAACCTGGCAGAGGTCATTGGTGAGAAACACCTGATTGGCTGGTGAGATTCAGCCAATGGGAGCACCACAGAAGTTCAAGTCAGCTGAGCATGATGGTTTGTCAGGAAGTCACATGTTGCTTTGTTGGGGAATGTTTGAGAACCGCTGTGCCCTTCCTATTATTCCCAATACCTCTTCAACCGGAGGGGCACCTCCTGCAGGTTTAGAGCCCTTCAAACACAACATGGACGTGTCCAAACACAGCTACTAACAAGTTGGCAAACTCTTTGAAGCAGGCTGGTCTTCCCCCTGAATGCTCATCAGTTCCTCTGTGTGAGTGTTGGATATCCAAATGCTTTATCACAAAATGGACTCCAGGTGCAGACGGATGTGGCGGTGAAGGTGGTTGGTTGGGACATTTCCTGGCCGGTGGGTTGACACTTACTCCGTACAACTGCAGGTTCTAAGGATGAACATACATGGGTTCGACCAAAAGAGGCTAAGGTTCTCACATCATGAAGGATAAAGGGACTTGTGAAAATAGCCACTGGTGGTTAGAACATAAATATTATCAAAGGAAAAGAAGGTAAATGCATCACTTCTCTGGCCGTAACTGGATCTGTCCCATGACAGAGTCCACTGTTTGTTTTTGGAATGGAGCATGTAGGCGTCAAAAACGATGCAACAGTGATGCTCGGGCCATTATGACACTTGCACTTATCAAAGTGATTTAAGGCAACAGAGATGTCAATGATCAAAAGGGAGAAGAACGCTGGACTGTCGTCTGTCGTCTATCAAGGCCCCCTGTCCTGTTATGCAGGTGTTGCTGGACATTTGAGCATCATGCCGACTTCTGACAAACGTCACAGGTCAGAGACACACATGTACAGTATGTACCAGGCAGGCCGTAAAACACTAGAATTCCTTTAACCACGACTTGCCTGGTTATCTCAGGAAGCTAGTTTGTGTAAAAAAACAACGTAGAAATGTCCTGTTGGCCTCGACCAATCAGCTGGAGGTCTAACCCAACCAGGAAGTGCACGAAAATCAATAAAAATGGCTAAGAATTAGAAAACAATTGAAGCAAACAACAGAACTGTCCAGAACTCCCTTCAGAAGTTCATGTGATCACTCAGCTCTGCACTGATATGTTGTACTGACAGGGAAAAGGCGGTTTTTGAACATTGTGATATTATTTCAACTATTAGTTTACGGATATATGCAGTATCCCTCAGTGCTGGCATTTCAGAAATGGGTGGTGAGCGCCCACACATACCCACCGGGCGAATAGTGTGTACGACATTGGTCTTGAATCGATAACCCTGTAAAACGGCGCTCTGCCTGCAGAAAAGTGTTTTCTTCCACACTACTTCTTCTCGCCAAGGCAGAAATAGCCACCCAAACCTCCAGCTTCACCCTCCATCTCTCTGCCTCTCCTGGAGAAGCTGGATGTATTTATAACTTTAAGGTGCGAGTCTAGGTCAGAGTGGTCACCTGCTTGCAGAGAAGTGGTGTCTTTGCCCAATTTCTGTTGAGGCATGGTGTCAGCTCTGGCTTACATGGTCCGGATGGGTGAGAGTGCCATGGAGCTGCTGAGGAGAAATATTTGTCTACCTCTAGACATAGATATGGAAACGCATTTGTTGCAGGGGATAGCAGAATGAGGGTCTTGGAAAGGAGCTTCACGGGGGCCCCGTGAACGTGGGGCGAGTTGAGGTTTTGGACCATCAGGAGGTAGAAGAACTGGGTCCCTCATCATCCTGCACATCTTTTAGCCCCGACTGCACACGTGTTTGTGTGTGTGTGTGTGTGTGTGTGCGTGGGGGGGGGGCTGTAAGGTGCTTGTCAAATTCCCCCGATCTAACGTGGCCCCGCTTCAAAGGGTAGAGCGGATGGCACCACAGCAACACAGGTCACCTGTTTGCAGAACAGATGTGGCTGTTTACTAATAACAACGTAAGCAGACGCCGGGGTAAACATTGCGGCCGCAGGGAGACTGACGCCTCACCTTCAACCAATCTTGCCATTCCAGGAGCAGTGCCGGAAAAAGCATGAGTGGATAGTTTTTTTTGCAGTTTTTCTGAGACACCGGATGTAAAGTAAGGCACCTCCAACAAGTGCTAGCAGTCTGGAGTTCTCAGGTGAGGTGGCGGCCATGACAGACAAGGTGGACATGACGTCTATGACGCCGAATTGTGAGACAACTGGCCGATGTTTGGACGCGACAAGTGTTTTTAAAAAAAAAAAACATTGAATATAAAATATGAGGATTATAAAAAAAAAAATGACCCGGTTGTATTTTCAACCTGGAACATAACAGTCCTTTGGTTGCCAAGGAACCCTGTTTTTTTTGTCTTGTTTTTTGTTTGCATATAAAGCAGGCTCAGAAAAAGCAGTGATAAAAAAATCGCAAAACTGATAAACTTTAGATAAATAAACGTATAAAAAGCAAAAATTATCTGTGCGGTGCAATGCACAGGGACAGAAGTGTGACACCCCCTCCTGGGACAGTGAAGACTTAAACAATAGGTTCTGGGAGCTCCAGGGTGGTGCTTCAGAAGTTCTTGAAGATCTCCAAGTCCTTCTGGGGCACAGGGGGGTCTTTCTTCCAGTCGTCCTCGGGGTACACCTCGAAGTTTGATGTGTCACCCTCATGGGAAACCTTAGGAATTATGGGTGGCTGTGTATATGAGGGAAGACAGGGTGCAGGTCAGGGCCTGTCTGTGGCAACAGCAGATTAAGCTAATGCTAGTGATTCCTGGCTAGTGACAAAGGAAAACAAAACTAGCCAGTAGTACTACTACAAAGATACCACAAGCCAGAGCTCTGAGTGGCGGCATCAGTCTCACCTTCAGTTTCCTCAGTGGAACTGCATCCCAGTCCACCGTCTTGAACCAGCGGTGCTTTTTCACGTCCTCTGCTCCATTCTGGAACACAAAGTCGAGTTTGAGAATAAACTCCTCAAGGACAGAGCCCAGAGGAACCGGTAGTCTGGACTCAGACACAACGGCTGGGTGAATGTAGCCTTCACCATGTCAGCCAACTGTTTTTCAAGTCCGTCATATGCTGGGACTTCAGTAGGTGTAGGTCAGTGTAGGTCATGACCTGAGGAGCTTTGGTGTCAAAGGACTGAACTGACCAATCATAGCCCAGTCAGCCCCCCCCGGTGGGGATCCATCCGGGGACCTTCTTACTGTGGGGCAGAAGTGCTAACCACTGCACCCCCTTGCAGTCAACAATAAGAATCAGTTGATAGGAATTTAACCAGCAATCATTTGTGAAAACAAAGCCATGGATTGTTTAAACTTCACCAACTTGAAGAGTTAATAGTCGTCTTCGTTGGACGCAAAAATGACGGGACACCCGGGGAGGTTATTTCCTGTTTCTGACGTTTCACGGGCAGCAAAGCGAGGAGTCGGACGCTTGTGTTTATTCGTCCAGTAAAAACACAGGGATCCGGAGTCGTTGGTTTTAGAAACAGGAGTGCCAACAGACGGGTACCACTTCTTCTGAAAGTGGAAGACCTTGGAAGGGCTAATTAAGCCCTTCTGTAAATCCTCATTTGTTGCTAAGTGGAAACATGTTGAGCTGCAGCCCTCCTCCCTCCCTCCCCTTCCTGTCTTGGTTTTCAGACTGCTGACACTGAAACTTTGAAAGTATGAAATACGGTGAGTTGCTGCACGGTTTCAGGGGGTGGCAGGAAGTCAGAGCAGCTCACCTTCATGTTACCCAGCCGTCTGGCTCGATCAATGACCAGGAACTTCTTGATGAGGTCTCTGGGGGACACAGGGAGAAGGTGGTGAGGACCAGTGTGTCTCTGAAAGGCGCTCTCTCTTACCCAAAAGCGAAAATGTGTCAGAATGACGGATGTGTTGGCCTGATGGGGCGTTGGGAGCGGCTAACTGAGCAAGGTCCTTCTGACAACCCTCTAACTGAACAAGATCTTTTTTTTGTTCAGACCGAAACCTTCTCAAGCTACGAACTTGTGACGTCTACCTACAGGAGATGAAAGTGTGTGTGTGTGTGTGTGTGTGGGCCCAGATGAAGCTACCGCGCTTTCAGCTTTGAGACTCCATCTGTTTTGGAAACATTGAGGACAAGACAGGAGGCAGAGACGAAGATCTGGAGGTTCCTCTTTGGGATTGAGGAGGATGAAGAAGATCAGGAGTGAGTCCATCAGAGGGCCAGCACATGTAAGATGTTCTGGAGCTAAAGTCAGACCAAAATGTTTTGAACATGGGAAGAGGAGGGATGGTGAATATCTGGGTAGAAGGCTTCTGAGGATGGAGCTTTCAGACAGGAGGTCTAGAGGAAGATCAGAGGCTTATGGATAGAGGGGAAGAGGACAGAAGAGAGATGTTGTGAGAGGAGAGGGTTGGATGGAGGCAGGTGATGAGCAGTGGAGACCACTGCAAGGTTGCAGCACAAGGAAATAGTAGTAGTAGTAGTAGTAGAAGAAGAAGAAAATAAGGCACTTTCATGTTTATTCTTATTAAAAATAAAAGGAGCACAGAGGTATTAGTCCACCAATCCATCAGTATCTGATCGTATTGGCCTTTTAACTGTTTTGGAGACGCCTCATAGAACAAGTTGATAGCTCAGAAAATAAACAAATAAATAAATAAAAAATCCAAATCCAGTGGACTACTAAACACATGCCTACAGAGAAGAAACCTGGACCAGAACATAAAGACATGCATGAGGAGGTGTTGTTGAGCATGTCAGCGTATCGATCCGCAGAGGGAAACATCTGCCAGAACACATATTTGCAAGCTTAAACAACGGTGGAATTTTAGAAGGTGAAGGGGGAAAAAAAGGGCGGTTTGAGCAACAAAGTAGTAAATAATCCTGATTTTCAACTGAATGAGTAAGGAAATAAAACAATGTGTCTGGCTCTGCAGCAGCACACATGCACGCAACACTGGTTCCATGGACCTTCTCATTTTTCACATAGCAACTGCGGGAGAAGTTCCCAATTTCTGCTGAATTTTTTTTTTTCCTTTTGAAAAAAAAAGCTTTTATTTTCAATTTCCTACAAAGCAACCCGAGGAATGGTTCTGTGCTCTTGTTTACTGGGATGTTTGTGAAAAGTGCTTCCAGTTGTTGCCGAGGGACTGTCATCGCTGGAGTCCACTGGACCTCAGGACTGAAGGGAAGTCAAGGAGGGAGGGAGCAGGGAGAAGATAAACCAAAACATACGATGATGCTGAACGTCCGTTCACCTTTCTGATGCTGACACCAGTGAGGGTGTGTGATGGGAGAAGAATGGACTCAACTCCATTTCCATCTTCTGGGAGCCAGACAGAGCTCCTCCATTGTTATTTCTATTATGATTGCTGCAGCAACTGTTGTAGCATTTCAGCAGTTAGCCCCGCTGGTACCAACAGTATGAACTTTCTATCTCTCTGCGCTCTTCACACCCATGGTCAAGCCTGTCGACCTGTCCAGACTTTGATGGGTGGGGTAAGGCTAGGGTGGCCTTTCCCCTGTGGGTAGACGGGGGAGTGTGACGTGGAACCCGCTAAGACCGATAAGAGATGTGGAAATGTGAGAATTCCCCTGTTTTCTGCCTGCGAGATGAAGGGCTTTGTGCGTGTGTGGGATTGGTGTGTTCTCTGAATCATCAGGGGAAACTGTGTGTGTGTGTGTGTGTGTGTGTGTGAGTGTGTGTGTCAGGTCTCCCCAGGGCGACTAGGCCGGCGCTGACGGCTGTGCTCTCGCACTTAGACAATAAACATCACTGAGTCTGTAATCTAGAAGATTCCTGCTGCGGCCAGCTGGTCTACGGCGTGTGTGCGTGGGTGCATGTATGTGTGTGTGTGCACGTGTGTTGGGGGAGGTGGAGGGTCATTCGTGATTGCAAGTCCACCTGAAGCTGCTGTTTGACTCCAGGCAACACTTAAAGAGTTCATGTGCAACAATCTCTGTAAATGGTCTCCACGATGGTTGGGTGGTGTGGTGTGTTTGCTTGATATCACCAAGCAGCAGAATTCATTGCATATATACATCACAGGATAAATTGTATATATATATATTTTTTTTTTAACAACAACTGCAAGATGACTTTCCATTTGCCTTGGGAACCGAATGGAAAATAATCTACACAGCTGATTCACCTGACTGCTTTTTTTAACTAATCTCATGTTGGTGAAAAAAAAAAGAGAGCAGGAGAGGGGAATAACTTTCCTGAGAAGTCCGAGTGAAATGGGTTCACATGGGCGAATTATTTGGGGAAACCCTACAGACTTAAATGGTGACCAATGGGGCGGCTGCCTGGGCTACCCTCAAATCAGAAGCTGGGCGGTTCGATCCCTCAAATGTAAGTGGGCAAGGCACTGAACATCACAATAGCTCCCGGTGGTCTAGTTAGCATTGGCATTGCATGGCAGCTCTGCGGCCATCGGTGTGTGTCTGATCCAGTGGAGCTTACTTGACGTAGAAATCCAGATGGCGTGGGAACTCCAGTTTTCCTGCAAGAATCTTCTGGTAGATTCCGAATGGATTGTCATCAAAGAAGGGTGGGTGCCTGGGGAGAGAGAGAGAGGGATCGTCAGTGGTGCATAGAGGCTGGGGGGCCGTCATTGCCACCACCACCACCACCACTACAGCAGCACATGGTGGAAATAGCGGGGCACGATCAAAATAACTTTGGATACTATCTCATGTTTACTATAGGCGAGTGCAGTTGTATCCTTATGCAACGCTTCCAGACACCCACAATTTAACCCCTATTTAAACCAATAACAGCAAGATACTGACGATCTGAGCTGTCTGTTGCATGACACTTGAACACTGAGAGGGAAAAGCTGCAGAATGGTCCGTCACATGGCTCTGTGGGTTCAGTGTGATTACATCTCAGTGCTTATCCACTGAGGGACCCACAGGGATCGTCAACAACGGTCGAGGGAAAGCCCCAGGTGACAGGCATGGCAGGATTCCAGAGGGGACCCTCTGAGGACTCTGAGTTTGCCATGAACAAACTGGAGTGAAGGCCCAAAGAGCGGGAGGTGGTTTCCCTGGGGTGCCTGCCACCGGCTGGCCTCCTGGGTGCCATCACTCCTGTCCCCTGCTGTCCGTCTTCCTGATCCTGGACCAGGACCAGTCACCACCAGCCTGTTGCGTAAGGGGCCCGGCCCCTGGAGGCCTAAGCAGCGAGCAGGCAGGCATGTAATCGCACCCGTTTGTCACACGCTGCTCGGCTTCTTCTGTGAAAAAGCTGCTCGGTCGGGAGTGAGGAGGTCGGGGTGTCTGGGGGCTGGCTGTGCACCACACTTTTTATTTTTTTCTTTCAAATCTGATGCTGTCATAGCCGGAGAATCTGGGTCATTGCAGCAAAAAAAAGTGGGTGGAGGAGCATTTGATACGACTGTTTTGGGTTGAGCTCCAGACAAAACAAGGTGTGACAAATAGGTGAGAATCAACCGAGCGACAAGGACGGGATAAAAGGAGAGAAAGGAACAAAAAAAAAAAAAAAAAAAAAAAATCACTGCGAATGAGCCGTGCAAAGATTCGGTGACGAGACATAAAAAGGAGCTGATTGATCTGAAGAACACAAACAACCCGACTCTGATCAGACCTGCATATCGGAGCTGATCTGCCACTGGATTCAAAGGTGAGTCAAGGTTAACCCCAATTTTCAGGTGTGGGTAGAAAGGCTGAGCGTATATTAACACCCAAACTCGATGCATGAAGCACCTGGACATCAGAGAAGGAGTCCACGGGTCCTCCAAGTCCAAATTCAGAGCGCACTGAAGGTACATCTGGTCTAAATGGAGGAACACACCTATGATAGGCAATTCAGCCTCAAGGGGATCCATCGCGCCTTCTCTTACACAGTCTGACCTAACACGGCTGTTTGGGACAACAGAGCATCTTCACCATTTAATTTTTTCATGAGCTCTCCTGCTGCTTGTTTGTTTTGGACGTAAATTCATTTCATTTGATGTCAACGCCCTTGTGAATTCATCTCTGTCATGTTTTTAACATCAGAGGGCCGCATCATATCGCCCTCGTCTTCAGCTACTTCTGGGATTGGTGAGATACAAGTACTTCTCACAAAAGTTGAGTCCGAAGGGTTCCAGGGCCTGATGAGGGCCCTGGCATGTGCCCTGATGAAGAGCTTCACTCTCACACTGCTTTGTTGTGTTGAAGGACCTTGTTGGCCTTTAGCTAATGCCACACCCCTTCGTCGTCTTCTCCTTTTGACTTTTCCCTTCAGGGGTGACCATAGCGAATCAACCTTCTCCAACTTACCACACCTATTCTGGCCAAAATGTAGATGTTCCTATGCACGCCTGGAAAACAACTCTGAGAAGTAGCAGGTCAGAAGAGCTCGGACCTCTTTGTAGCTCCCTTTCCCTTTGCTTCTGTCCAGGAAACATCTAACCAGTGACCACCATAGATTTTAAAGATGGCACTCTGCAGGAACTATCTGGCAATGGATGTGGCTTATAACCTCAACCAATCACAAAGTGTCTGTAAGTTCCTTTGGAACCATGATAATTTACTGCCTCGGAGAAGAAGCTGAGAGGATTCTAGGAACTGAGGTCCATGGTCCCTGGTTTAATATGTTCTTCTGTAGGATGTTCCTGACATGATCTTCTACTCATAATTCATAACTTCTCTCTCTCTCCCTCCCTCTCCCTCCCTCTTCTCCCTCTCTCTCCCCCTCTCTCCCCCTCTCCCCGTTGCCGCCGATGCAATAAAAGCCATTAAATCATCATCATGGGCTAATATATAAGAGCGGAGGATAAATTTAATATTCAAACCTCGGCTGCCGCTCCATTGTTGACCACAGCGGTCATTTCATTCTCCGCAGCCTTTCATCCCCCCCCTTTGGAGCGGTAGAATAAAAGTAATTGGTTTTGTGATGTCAGCGTTTATTCTCGCTGCTCCAGATTCTCTCCATTTAATGTCATTTTCATTTTAATCATATTTAGACTTTATACTCTTTTCTTACTGCACGGTCTACCATTTAATTTTTTCATGAGCTCTCCTGCCGCTTGTTTGTTTTGGACGTAAATTCATTTCATTTGATGTCGACCCCCTTGTGAATTCATCTCTGTCATGTTTTAAACATCAGAGGGCTGCATCATAGCGCCCTCGTCTTCAGCTGCTTCTGGGATTGGTGAGATACAAGTACTTCTCACAAAAGTTGAGTCCGAACAGTTCCAGGGCCTGATGCCGGCCGAGGGATGACGGCCCCGGCATGTGCCCCGATGAAGAGCTTCACTGTCTGTGAATGTAGGCCAGGATTGATGAAGATACCTTTGTGGCTCTGAGACAGTGGATTGAAAATTGGTGGGGAGCTTGCTTCCTGATGTTGCTGGGGACACACAGGAGTGGCAAAGCCAGACAAGACAACAATGCTAATATAAGAGCTGCTGCACATGTAGAACCACATGAGCCGCTGGTGTGTTCTAAAAGGTGTTCAACTAAAGTTTCATTCCACGACTTGGCCTCTGCCGAGGGAACCTTTTAGCTTTGCATTCCCACAGGCAGAGAAGAACCACAGCAGGGATTGGTGTGACGCGAACCTTAAGGTCCACGCTCCTATATAAACCTGCGAAGAAGAAGATGAAGACAACGTGGAAATCATGGAGATGGAAGCAGCCACAGCATTCATGGAATAACCATGGACTATCAGATGGTTGAAATGTTTTTTTCTTCTCCCTGAACTGCGGTGTTGTGTGAAGGACCTTGTTAGCCTTTAGCTAAAGCCAGATCCCTTCTTCTCCTTTTGACTTTCCCTTTCAGGGGTCATGATAGCAAATCAACCTTCTCTATCGAACCACACCTATTCTGGCCAAAATGTTGATGTTCCTATGCACGCCTGGAAAACAACTCTGAGACATAGCAGGTCAGAAGAGCTCGGACCTCTTTGTTTCCCACTGCTTCTGTCCAGAAAACATCCAACTAGGGACCACCATAGATTTTAAAGATGGTACTCTGCAAGAACTATCTGGTAATGGGCGTGGCTTATGACCTCAACCAATCACCTGTAAGTTCCTTTGGAACCATGAAAATTCCCTGCCTCAAAGAAGGAGCGGAGAGGATTCTAGGAACTGAGGTCCATGGTCCCTGGTTCCTTTGCTGTATGAATGCACCAAAATATGTCCACGTTCCTGAAAAGGCTCTTGGAGCTGCAAGAAGTTCCTACGGTGACAAGAAGACTGATACGAACCTCACCTGAGAAGCCATTTGAGTTCCTTTATGGGAATGATCCCGACATGGATGTCCCAAGCACTTTAGCAAATACAGCCTCAGGGTTGCAGAACCTGCTTAGCAGCAGGTTCAAGCGATGGACAGGGACTTGCGGTGGAACCAGAAGGTGAGGATATGGGTATTTGGGGAAGGGGATAGTCGGTCCACAAAGCCGTGTCCAGGATTATAACTGAAATATGGCTGTAGAAGTGGGCTTCCTTTTCATTACGACACTCTTTGATGTAAACTGGGCTGTACAGCAGGCTTAGCTGCTAGGCGTGTCAGCTGGGTTATATAAGAAGCTAGGTGGGGGGAAGGGGGAATGAATCACTGTTTCATTTTCAACTTTTTTCTCACATTAAAGCGTTTCTCGTTAATTTTCCGAGCACATATGAAGGTGACCTTGGCAGTATTTGTGGTTTTAATGTCTATTAACCATGGATGGTGTTGGGGCCGGCGGTACTAGAAGATTACTGGAGCTGACGGGACTCAGCAAAGGTCTGTGCTCCCCGTGAACCCTCCGGTTTAAACAATTAACACCAGAGCTGGGCCTCTGAGATGCCGAGGCGTAGATGTGCAGTAGCATCCATCTGTCCTCCGGGTTTTCAAAGGAGAGGAGTAGGCGTGACAACAGCAGCATCAGCACACCGAGTGATTGGTTTCCATCAGGAGCGAAACTCCCCCGAGGAATGGATTAGAGACCTATTCTTTATCTGACGCCTGCTCCAGACTCCCCCCTCCTGGGGGGCCGCAACCCCTCAATGGCTGTTTTTGAAAATGTCTGCTTCACCAGCTCTTCACTTTCTAGAGGATGCTTTCTGGAGATCCGAACATCCCCGATACCACAGCTGAACTCACAAACTACTTTTAGGGGTCACAGTGGAAACTGGTTTTCATGTTTACGCCTTTACAACCTGGGAAGAACTCTCTCTTGATTTCCTGCTACTGCTTTGTCCTTAAAGAAATGCCTTGGCTTATGAGTTGAATTGGTTCTGTGATCGAGCTCATAAATCAATGTGCTTGTATATCAAATTAAAATTCACCACTGAAATGAACTGAAATGCTATTAACCTGTTCCACCCCCTGGTTTTGTTACATGCGATTGCAACATGAGATTAGTTAAAAAAAGCATTCAGGTGAATGATTTTTGTTTTAATTAAGAAAAATGTATTTTACAAACAAATACTGTATAAAAAATCATAATCCATACTAAAATAGAATAAAAGGAAAAAAGTTGTTTTTTTTTCTTAAGTGCAAATTCCTTGAAGATGGGATGGCGGAGGAGGCTGGGGAAGTTTTTCATTATTACTTCCTTTATTGGCTGCACACTTAATGCTACAATGTGTTGCTAAATGTAGCTTGCACACTACAAGACTTTATGGCCAAAACATTCTTTAGCAAAAGAGTGAATGCTGCTTATCAAAGGGTCCTCAAATGGCTTAGAATGATTCTTCCGATGCCTCGTCCATTGACGTTTCCGCCGTCTGCTGCACCAAATCCGGCTAAATGTCTCCCACCTTCTCACAGATGATGCTCTTGCTCACAGTATCTCACTGACAACAATTTTTGTCCGGGCTACCTAGTGGTAGGTGCTGTGCCCCACAAAGTCTTTAAACGCCACTTCAGACAGCGGCGACCATGCTAGCAAACGCTAGTGCTGCTCACTCCAAAGTCAGACTGGGGTTCGAATCACAAAGAAAGAAATCCACTGAGCGAGGACTTATATCTCAGAAAACTCCTAAGTTGATGCACTCAGAAGTCAAGGCTCCTCTGAGTTTGTAAACGTCATCATGGATATGGAAGCAAAGTGCAACCTGGGCATCAATACAATGATTAAAAGATAATAACCATACATGAGCATTTGTGACCTCCTCAGAAACAAAACACAGGTCCCGTTGTTGGATTCCTGACTTTTTACAGTGAAGCCTCAGAGGTGCAGCAACTCCGGCCCAGGCTCAAGTGAGTCTCACTGACCTTTAAGACAGTTGCCACAGTTAGAAAGCTATCACAGCTACCGAGGTGCTGAGGCAGCGCCAAGGCCCTGCCAGGGCTGCAGAGATTGAAATCCCACTCGGCAGAATGCTTTGGAAAAGGTCACATTCCTTCCACAAATCTAAAGCCGGGGAGCCTTCCCGCCAGGGCTTAAAGAAGACGGATGGCAGGGGCGGAGGGCAGGATGGTCACAAAAAGGTTACCTTCCAGCAGGAGCGGGGCATGGTTCTTCATATTCATGAAAGAAGGCAAGAAGGTCGGACTCGCTGATGAAATCGTAAATCCTCTAAATTGGTCAAAATTATTAAGACCGCCATTATAAAGAATATTTATGGGCTGATGATTGTTGGTGTTCAGTTACTCAGCCAAGGGGCTCTGTCCTCGTCCTGGAGATAAGATTTCTCCAGGAGGTTCCTGATGTAATGGAAACAAATACCGGTTCACCCTCGAAGCAGCATGAATCACGCGTTCATAGTGGAACACATGATAGCATGAGATGTGTCACTTCTCCATCCAGAGCTCGCACCACCAGGTTACTTCAGCCACTCTCAGCTGGGTTTATTGCCTTGTTAAAAAAAAAAAAAAGTAAACCATTAAGCCCATTTTCCACAGCCGCAAGCAATTTCAGTAAAAAGGAAGCACTTGGAACTCATACAGAGATGGGTGGACCTGGACAACCGGGTCCACAGAGCTCGGGCCTCCCCTGCAAGGACAGCGGCAAGCAGCGCTCATTAGTCTGGAGTTTGCGTCCGCCTGGTCCAATGTTACCTCCGAGTACAATTAAACCAAATAGTAACAACGCTGTTTTGGGGGGAAGCTGATAATATGGAGTAATGATCTGTTCATGGCTTCTTCTTCCAGCCCAAAGTAAGCAGAAAAAGGAGCTGATGCAGGTTCTTAGCAACAATTAGAGCTGCTGAGTCCACAGCAGCAAAGACACCTCAAAATATTGTTACTTTAAGACAGAGGGTGTTTTAATTACAGCCATATTTCGTGTGCCGCATCAATATATGACAGTGGGGTATAGTGTAAACTATTCCACTTTGTGTGTGTGTGTGTGTGTGTGTGTGGTCTGAACCCCCTGCCCCCCCAATTTCATGACAGCAAAGGGGAAGGGGGGGGTTGTGAAGTGCTCTCACCTTCCTGCTGCTCATCACCCCCCAATGCTCAAAGTGGAATGAAAAAAGAAAAGACAATCAAAAGCAATAATGATATTTCTAGGATGTCCTGCAGCAGAAATTTTACCCCCATACCGCCCCCACACACACCAACTAGGCTTCTGCTTTGGCCTTCCTGCATGAAGTTTGCCTGTCTGCCCTGTTGCGGTGCATGTTTTGGAGGTTTCTCCGGTTCCCTCCCACATTCACCCATTGGGCTGGCAGACTGCTATCTTATCCAAAGGTATGGATGTGTGGGGGAATTTCCCTACAAAGGGACTAATAGAGGACCCTGATCTGGGTTTGCGTGTATGTGCACAGCGAGCGTCCTCGGCATACAAGCAGCACAAAGTATGATCACTGACATCTAATTTGCATGGAGACATCTTTCTGATCCATGTGCAGCTCTGCGTGCAGGCTTGTGGGGATCTTGCAGATGGAAGTGGACTCAGACCGGGCCATACGGGGCAGCCATAGGGAAGGGAAGGATCAGGGTTTCAGGGGCCGGTGAGGACCAGTCCGTCCAGGCTCGAGTTACCGGTGGCTTCATGTGATCGGAATGAGTGTCCACGCTGTGAGAGACCAGTGGCCAAGGGAGACTAGTGTACTGCATGCTCATTTCAGACGCTCACTGCCAGGATTTACTCTCTCTGGTGCTTTCTGAGTTCTTCCATCATGCTAAGGAGGTAAGCATTGCCAAGCTTCAGAGAGAGAGACTTCAGAATTTGGAATGTGAAAAGCTACTTCCTCCATACTACCAGAAATGTTCTTCCTCTTTGGTTTAACTCATCTTTGGAATAGATCTTAAATGGATCACTGGGTCTGAGACTGACATGCACGCACACTCACACACCTGCAGCTCCATCTGCACCCTACAACTCACCTGGAGAGCTCAAGAACCCAAACCAGGTCCAGGTGTCTCTGGGTGAACTAATAGGCGTCTTCTATTCTGTAGAACAGAAGACGCCTCACAGTTACCTGTCCCACCCCAGCAGGTATACACCAGATACTCCCCACCATCTGCTAGACCTAAAGAACCTCTGGAATAAGAAGGAACATCTAGAAGGAGAGAAACGAAGTTCCCCTACCAGCAACAGATCTGACAAGGACTGACCAGGAGCTGGAGAACTGGAAACGTCAGGACACCTGCTAAGAATGTCACTAAGATATGATGATTCAGCATGGGGGATGAGAGGAACCTTTTCATGAACCTTCTCTCAATGGGTATCAACAATGGTGAACGTCACGTGACTCCCACCCAGTGCTAGAAGATGGTGGCTGTAACAAAGACGCAAGCAGTTGTGGCATTAATTGCACTGTTAGGGTGCACACCGGTGCTCTTTCTTACTGAGCTGTGCTGCGGAGTTGCATCATTATTTTGCCGCAGCCGTGTTATGGCATACGCCCACCACGCAGCCACCTAATTGTTCTGAAAAACGATTGTCAGGTGGGCCGTGGCCGTGCAGACATGTTCAAAAGACTCCTGTCTGGGCTAGCCGTGCCGATCCTTCCACCTCTGTGCGAGCACAGATGTGAAATTCCTTCTGATCTTTGAGATGGAGCCCACGTCTCGGCGGGAAGGTCCCACCCTCAAACTCTCCTCGCACTTTTGTGGGTAAACTTTGTTTTCTTTGCCACCTACAAGTGCTCTTCTTGCACAGAGACGGCAAGGGAGTCACTACAGGTTTTCCCTGCCCCCTGGGGACAGTGCCCCCTGGTGTCCTCCCCCAGTACAACTCCACACCTTGGCACTTACCCTGCCAGCATTTCAAAGACGAGGATGCCGAGGGCCCACCAGTCCACTGCTTGGCCGTGGCCTTTGCTCTGGATGACCTCAGGTGCCAAGTACTCAGGTGTGCCGCACAGCGTCCAGGTCCTGCACAGACATAGCACATCCAGTCAGAAACCGTGATGGACATCAAATGCAAAATATTAAAAATTTTTTTTAAAAAATCAACATTTTTTTCCTTGATGTGATTCTTCCCGTATGAGTGTGGATGTTTGTCTGAGCTAAGACGGCAATTGTTAACATGTATGCCTGCAACGTGATGCATCTAATTACTGAATCATCAGATGATCACAATCGGCGCTGTGTTTTGTTGATCAGTCGGCAACGGAAGCCTCGCAGATATTTAGTGGGAGAAAGTAATGAGCAAATGTTTCGGCGTCTCCATTGTGTTTTCAACAACTCAGCTTGAATGCTTTCGCTCTGCGCCGCTGCCTATTGTGTGCCTTTTCCAGCAAAACAACATGATTGTGGAGTGGCCAGCAGTTTGCACGTCCTCCACAATACCCTCCGCCTTGTTAGAGGCAGTCGTTTAAATGGAGCTGTTATTTTTGAAACAAGGTTATCTTCATCCCATCCCAAATGCTCAAGATGAAATTAAATAATATTGCTCACATCTCCAAAATATTAGAATAAAAAGACGGGGCTACTATTTGCTGAACAGAACCCAGCAAGTGCTCACATGTGAGCGCTAAACCATCGCCACATCTAGCGATCCTGTCAAGACAACTGATGAAACTCAATGCAATGACGGCTGAGACACGATCAATAATTCACTGCTGGCATGCATTTGTTTCCACACAGCGATACATGTGCAAAGTAAAAGAAGAAGAAGGCCAGAGAAACCAAACACCAGCCATATCTATCAGAATCCTGGTTTAAATCCTTATCTGTCTTTTGGCAAATCAAAACAGAATACCAAATGCAGAAGAATAAATGCACCTCCAGAACGTGTCTACTCTGCTCGTGTGTTTCCATCTGAAAACTAATACCCTCAAGAGGATAGCGAGCCGTACGCACCGGCTTTGTTTATTTCACGAGCTTAACTTTTGTTCAATACTTCATGCTCTCCAGTTTTAATGCGACCGGGAGGAATTAATACTTTCAGGCTCCGAGGGTGATAGCAGAGATCAAACACTCAACTACAGGCAGAAATAGCACTCTTCATGGAGCGCATTCAACATACTTGAAACACTGCTCCTGACCTTTGTGGAAAAAAGTCAAAGTTAACTATTTGAGTCTATACCAAATTTGGCAGTGACAGAACTATTTTTGCTGCCCCTAGAACCTTTTAAGGAAAGGTTCCTGTCCACCTTGGACATCCATATTGGGATGAATCCCATAAAGGGACTCACGTAATCTGTTGAGGTGAAGTTAATTTCAGCCTGGAGCAACGACATGGAGTGACGAAGAGGTCCAAGCTCTTCTGGCCAACGTTTCAAAGATGTTTCCAGGCCTTGCAGAGGAACTTCTACAGTTTTGACCAGGATAAGTGTGGCGTTATCTAATGGTTAACAGGGTTCTTCACACAGCGATGCAGGGCAGGGAGAAGATAAAAGCATTCAACTCATCTGAAAGTCCATGGTTATTATTTCGTGGGAGCCTCCACCTCCATGTTCGTGTCTTCTTCTCCGCTTTTTTTTTTTTTTTGGAATTTGGAGCTTAAGGCTCATGTCACACTGGTCCCTCATTGCCCTCACATGCAAATCTAAAGGTTCCCTTGGAAGAGGCAAATTCCTGGAATGAAACTTGACCTGGACAGTTCTTACAATTTTCTGTCAGGGAGTGGCTCATGCCATCTTAATGGACGAACCATCCTGGTCAGACAACCAGGGCTAATGGGTCTTCAAGGCTCATCCCTTCTAATAGCCTGCAGAAGGGGAGAATTCTAAGAGGAAGCCAGAAGCACTGGTTGCGACTAAGTGTGATGTATTTCCTGCCTCGTGGTGTTGTCTGAAACGTCATTACCAGAAGTTGAAAATAAATCAATAAAATAAATAATACAGAGATGACAGACAAAATGCCAGATGGGTAGGATTCCATTTGCTCTGAGGACATCTTAAAGAGCCTCAGATCACACGCAAGAAGAATGGAGAATATCAAAGGCATTAAGATCTGAGGAAATGTCACAGACCCCAAAGTTTATGAAAGCACCTTCCAACGAAGGAGGAAAAACAAATGAGATGTTTGCCCTTAAAGAGATAGCAATGCTTAGTTAAGTTTGGCTCACAAGCTGTTTGATTTTCACTTCTGTGTAACATTTAACGTCACAGCCTGCCGCTGCTGATAGCCCATGTCTGAATTTCAGGGTCAGAAATAAAATGTCAGATTTCTGAGGATTCTCTGCTTTGGAGTGATGTCTGGTTAATAAACAAACATTACATATATTGACTGTCAGAGAACAGAGCAGAGGCGTTCATTCATGTTCCTCTAGTTTGTGCTTCCTTTTGAATTTCCTTGATTTTATCGCAGCGGTGCCCAAGAGTCAGTTCATGATTAGGGTCTTGGGTCCCTGGACCAGGCAGGGCTGAGCTCACTGCTGCTGGTCGTTATTCAGCAGCGTGGTTCAGGTGTATTTGTCGAAATGCAGCTGACCGGTGAATTCACACCCTGTCATTTCCACTACCAGCTCTGTCAGTAACTTGATGGAGCTGATGTGCAAGGAATTACCACGTCCAAGTTGGAGTGGATCAGTATGGACTGTACCAAGGCTCTGAACCAGCTGAGGAGGGTGGCCCCCGATGGGGTTTCCCCTCCAACAAGTCATTAAGGCTTCTGTTCAGAGTCAGGCAGTTAGTATGTGGCCTGAGGCGTTGGTCGGTCCTTACGGTTGGGTCAGTGTTGGCTTCAGCACCTCTGTGCACGAGAAGCAAAACTGTTAAACACTAAGTTGAACCTGTCCATGCTGGACAACTGACAAATTCTCTCTCTCTGGGATATTTTGTTTTTATGAATTTCAGACTAGACTAGGCTGCCGATAACAGCGAATGTTCCGACTTGAGAAAGGTCAACTTTATAACCGAAGGCATCCAGATCTACTGAGCCAATTATTCGCCTCAGTCTATTTCAAAGCCGTGCCGGGAATACACAGTCACGGTATGGTAATGGGACTCCTGGTTCGGAGGTAATTTCTGCGGTTCTGACAGTATTTTGGGACAGGGGAACGCTTGTCACAGACGTGACAGAGCTGATAGAGCGATCTGAGCGTGAGGCTGAGCGGGAGGCTGCACGGCGGCACTGCAGTTGCCATTCCAACAGATTATCTCGGATGAGCCTGACAGACAGGCGAAGCTGACAGCGGATCTAAAAATGTATCACCACTTCCATTGCTACGCATGCAGAGGGGCCACTTATTTGCATGGAACATACTCCACACATGGGCTCAGAGCTGTGAGATGCATAGACACTGACAACTTCATGGAGTCAGTGCTGAACATTTTAAAAAAATCATCACAGTGAGTTGTTGTGGAGAACACTTGTGGTTGTTGTTGATGGAACGTTGGACACGAAAGCCTCAAAGAGTCAAAATGGTGGTTAATGGCGAGCCAGACTGGAGCGTTCAGAAAGCGGTCATCAAGTGAATTTTGGCAACACCAGACAAGAGGTCACTTTTGGGCGTGCTACATCACCCTAACTCTTTCCCCCTCAAATTAACTTCTCAGAAAGCAGGCCTTGACATCTTCTAGGGTCCTCTTGGCACTCACGCTGCAACAGCTGGACATTCAGCTCCATTAAATTCTAACAGTCCGGGTACAACATAACTGAAGTTAATTTACAATTCGCAGTCATTCAAAGCCAGACCACTTGCTCAACCTGTTTCGCGCACTAATGAGATGGTGTGGTTCTAAACAAATACTTTAAATATTGATGACTCCATCCATTATTCTCTCTGGTGAGCTTTTCAAGAGTGAAACGTTCCTCACAACTTCCCTGTAGCCCAAGGTCATTCTCTCAGATTGCTTGTTTTATTCATCAAAAAGTACAAGCACCAAACATTGAATTATATATCCAGGGAGAGTTCCACCAAGGTCAGCTGTCCCCCGTTCACCCCAGCTTGGAAGACTGCAACCCAGATGATTATGGATAATATGTTAATTAAATTTAAGAAGATATTGTTAGATTGTCACATTGGAGAAGCTGAGGGCCTGGACTAATTAAACGATAGGCAAGGAAAATGCATTCTAAGCTATCAAAATAGTGTTGAGTGTCTGGCACAAAAAAAGAAAATGGTTTCAATTCTTGCAAGAGCATATATAAATCAAGGGACACTTCGCAGATCTAGACTGTAGTCCAGAATATGACTGACAGAGTCCTCGTGTGACATTGTTTTATGAACAAGAGCACATATTGCCTCGACTGTAACAAGTCAAGCATCGACTTGCAGGACTCTTGAAATAAAAAGCTGGAGTGCAGATGGAGAAAAAGGAATCCTTTGGGTAAAATGATCTGCTGGATCTCCTCTGGTATTACAATGACAGGGGACATCGGAGTAGTAGTTGTTGAGGTGTGAGTATTGTCACAGAATTAAATAGCAATGGGTGGGGGGTGGTTCAAATACATGTATGCCCGCAGACATCGAGAAGTTGCTGGCAGATTATTTACCTCTAGTTCTTCATCCTTGCGCCTGACAGAGCAGCTGATTGACACTGAGCATGAATATCAAATAGGGAGAGCGTTCTCCGTGAAAGCCACTTGTCCTCTGATGAAGAGCACTTGGCCTGGCGCCAGGCTTTCATCGGCTGTCACTGATATAACCTGGGTAATGACCTCTTTCGCCAGTTGCCATAACGACAGTAATTTGAATGGAAATTATGTTGGTACGGGTGGAGGACAGGGAGGCTGCTGATGTTAGGGGAATAGGTCGTGGATGGGTAGAGGTTTGGCCACAGAAGGGACAGGAAAAAAAAGGAATCACGTGTTGTTCCTCTTCAGGGCATCATCTGTCATCACGGAGGGCTTTGTGCTTGACCATGCTGGTGAGCATTTCCTCCAGCAGGGGACACTGTAGCAGCACAAGGGAGGCCGGGCAACCGGGAGACTCAATCACAATCACAGAGGACACACAAAGCACAAGAGGGCCGGCAGCAATGAGCGAGTTGTCTTCCATTCCAAGGCAATTCTGCTGCCCTCCATTTAAGTAAGTGGGTCACTTGCACATCACAGAGGTATCTACTCGCCATCTGTTTTGTTCACCCAGTCTGGGAGAAAATGTAATCTTACTCCATTAAGTTTACATGTCAGTTGGGGTCAAAGCTGTGTTTGGTGAAATGCTTCAGAGAAACATTGCTGCAGTAGGACTGCAGTGCAGACAAAGTAGTCTCTTCTGCCGTGTGACTTCCATTCTGCTGAGGTTGCTAAGGGGCCTTGTTCAGATTCCATTGCTTTAGTCAGGGAAGGTCTGGTCATTTGGTGTCACTGAGACTGGTCTATTGAGAGAATTCCCAAAGAGACTCAGGAAGACAAGGCTTTAAGCACATAATTGAGAACGTGGGCGAGATGGCCTCTACTCCTTTTCCATGGTAGGATGAGACCATTGTATCAACCAGTTTATAAGAGCAGGTCAGTGAAGCAAATTTTGGACAACTAGGACTACTGTAAGATGTTAACAATGAATTGCAAGGATACGGAGGGATTCGGATTATTGAAAATCAGCACTGATGTGGCCTTGGGACCCTGTTCCTCTTCACTAACACCCACCCACACCCACCCACCCACACCCACCCACACCCACACACACACACACACTTCCTGGCTGAAGCTAAACGGACAACATCACATTTCGGGTTTGCTTTCATCGTTGAAAGCTTCTGGCTGATAATGTCTGTGGCGTAGGCTGTAAATACCCGACAGATCAAACCAAAGGTTAGAACAGAAATGGCTTGTTCTGAGAGCAAGTCTTCTCCAGGTGAAAGGCGCGGCGGTAAAACGGCAATCAGTGGATTTTACGCAACTCAAGCTTTGACCTCTTTTCAGTCTATTCCTTCTCACAAAAACCCTCCCCGGACTGGAATACAAACAAAGTCATCCCCTGGTCAGGTATTAGACAGACAGGAAAGAAGAGCAAGCTTGAAACTTTTCATTGTCCTTTTTCCCCAAACAATGTGCACTTAATGCCAACAAATCACTGCCATGATTCCACCAGGTCTTACTTTTTTCTCCTGACTGAACCTTAGAGCCAGCTGTGATTGCTCCACATAACACTCCTGATCCTGCCAGAAGTATCATTGCACATGAACAGAAATAGAGGTTCTCAAGTTAACTGCTTGTTATCGTTCCCGTCACTGCTTACTTGTCATAAAATTAGAGCCCCATCTTCACCAGACACCAGGTAAACTAGGCCAGGATTCTGTGAGCATTATACTTGGAGATTCAACATGTGGTAACCAATTAGTTGGCCCATTTTCAAGTATCTTGATTTTATTGGGCAATCAAAGTAATTGGCTATTGTAGTTTGGCCCACGAAAAAAGTTGAGCAGCCTGCCTGACTTTTTCTCAACTCTTTCCATTTAGCCTTGACCAGGTAGACATGAAGAAAAGGACACACCATGAGGCTTGCTATCAAAACTACTTCTTTCGGTTCTTTCATATGTCTCGGAAAGAATTCTCTTTTGTTGTGGGCTCTGAAAAGGGGAAAAGTTTGGAGAAAAAGTTCAAGCCCTGCATGTCGTCTCATCTCCAGATACATGTCAGGCGTTATCTGTATCTTGGCTCTGACGGCTGCATACATAAGAGCAAGCCTAGGTTTGTGATATAACGGCTCCATCGCACAACAGGAGCCCTGGGTTCACCGGGTTGGACTGCAATGAGGTCAAAGAGCATTTCATCATCCGTCAAACCTTCCCTTGATATTAAAGACCAATAACAGGTAAAGAAATGGTAGCACTGTTATCTGTCTACTAAATGTATTATCTTTATAGTAAGAAGACAATGCCCATGCAGGTGCAAAGTTGACTTCATTCTCCTCAAAGACCACTTAAGATGATCATCTATTTTATTTGACAAATGAAGAAGTGCAATCAAACCTGTATGCTGTCAGGTAACAGTGGGCTTAGTTTGATGCCGTCTTTACTTTCATGATGCCCTTTTTTTTGCTGGAGACCTAATGCACATATTGTACATTTCTAGTAACCATCAGAAACACAGGCAGTAAGATGATCAAAATCACTTCTGATTTAAGAGAGGGTAGAGGAGGCGCTTAGCCACGGAGGTAAAGTGAAAGGATTTGCATGTGGCTTCAGCCTGAAGACTGAATATGAATGAATCTGTCGTCTCGGCTGGGACCCTCCCTTCGACCTGAGGTCTAGAGTGCAAAAGGCTGATTTTCAAAGTACCAAATGCCATCTTATTATACAGAATGTTCTGTTTCAGATATTTGCTTAGGCGTCTCACCTCTCCTCCTAAGTTCAAGAGGGAGGCAGAATTTCTATAGAGATGACAGTTGAGATGTTGGGTGTGGGCTGGGATCCCTGTGGGACAGGGAGAGGAACCCTGCCAGAGGCCTCTGCTCTCTGCTGCTTCCTCACTCTCCTCCCCCTGACAGTCCATCAGGCATCAAACACAGTGGGAGCACTGTTTCACCAACTGCCAGTCACCAAAACACAAACGCACGCACCCACACACACAGAAATGCACTAAATCCACAAACCAGGAAATTTTATAAATGCATTTAAATGATAAGTCAGTTACAACTTGACCCTTGGAGAGCAGAGCTTTGGTGATGCAGTTGTTCATGTTTAAATATCCCAATGGGGAGTATTTTTTCAACACGGTTATAAACGTTTTATGTATTTGTCAAGTATAAAGAAAGTAGGCCGGCTTGTGTACGGTCAGGAGATGCCATAATTGACAGGAAGGTCACATGCAGACAAATGGCTTTTCCAGCCAGGTTCCAAATGCTGCGTCTCAGAAGGCCTTGGTAGATGATCCTTCTCAACGGGAGATTGCTTTTGTCACAAAAAGATAAAAAATGTTTCTCTGATCTTTCCATGAGGGACCTTCATGATCCCCTTCTTGGAAACAGCTGATCAACCAGCCTAGCCCAGCCCCACAATGACTCAATAGGGGAGGCATGGTGCTGCCATCATGCCACATGAACTCATGCTGATGGTAGGCAGTGACGCTGTGACTGACGGGGAGAGTACAACTCTGCATGTGTGAGGGAAGTGCCTCCTCCCTCTGCCAGGGTATCAGTGTGTTTGTGTGGCTGTGGATCTGAGTTCACCAGAACATCAGCAGATACATGCAAAGCAACCAAAACAAATTCTGAGCTTGGTCTTTAATTAATAATGGATTTCATTCATTCACTATACCGCCTGAATACTATACCGGTGCTGAAGCTCATCCCAGCTGTCATTGGGCAAGAGGCGGGATTCACCCTGGACCGCTCAACCGCAAGGCCTAATATACAACCATTCACCATCTCATTCACAGATCTGGAAAATGTAGGGTCTCCAGTGAACCTCCTGCATGTGTTGGGACTGTGGGAGGAACCCCATGCAAACACGAGGAGAACATGGAGTCTCCACACAGACAGGCCCCCTGTGGGAATCCAACCGGGGACATTCTCACTATGAGAGGTGGTAACCACTGCACAGCCATCTCGCCCTAACTGTTTTGTTTTAAGTCCTAAATGATTTTTAATCTAAATGAAAAAGGCACATCTATTTATGAACGGATTAATCAGATGCTTGTGTTTTAATTTGTCCGTAATGCTGCTGGCCTGCAGGCAAATAAAACAACATGAGCTCTGCATGAATATTTAAGACGAGAAGAGAGGGGGAAAAAGCCGGTGGAAAGAAGTGATTAAAATGATTACTTCATTGAACGTGGCTGTGCGAGGCGGCTGGGCCGTCCTACGCGCCACCGGCACGCAGACGGACAGCCTCCATCTAAATGCAGAGCTGCTGATAAGCCTGTGAGAAATACCGGCCATTTAAGAGAGCAGAACATGGCGTGTCCCGATGACTATCTCCTCTGGGAAACACATGGCGGTGGTTTTAACAAATGCACACACTAGCAAGATGAGGCTGTTGTTGCATCTCTGTGATGGAGGAAACACCGCCGGAGATGCAAATCTTTTTTCTTTTGCTACCCAAGTTGCTGTGACAGTGATGGCATCCACCGTCCCTCCACAGAAACACCAGCTGCTGCAGCGATGATGATCGAGACACTTTTTAACCCCCTCCTCAGTGGAGATGCGTGTTATGTCGTGCGAGTTTTGTATCTGATGATGGGTCGGTTCGATGTGATGTTTACAAACTGAGAGTTATGAGCTGTCCAGAAGCCTGAATATGTTGGACCCCAGAGTCACGACTTGAAGAACCCCCGGAGATCGAAGTTAATAAACTCACTCACACAATCTTAACGCCATCTTCAAAATGTTGAAGAGACAGTTATACCGTCAATTCCAGGGATGAGTTATAAATAAATTATACATTTTATACCACCTAAAGGCTCCCCCGCTGACAGACTTTGAATAATTCAAAGTAAGTAATCGATCGCTGTTCACTCCTCTCACCTGTCAGAGAGCTTCTTTGCAAATCCAAAGTCGGTGAGGCGGATGTGTCCCTCCCCGTCCAGCAGGATGTTCTCCGGCTTCAGATCACGGTAGACTATCTCTCTGGAGTGGAGGTACTCAATGGCACACACAATCTCGGCCGTGTAGAAGAGGCCAGTGGAGTTGCTGAAGCGCCCGCGGCTGCGCAGGTAGCTGAACAGCTCGCCGCCCGGCACGTAGTCCATCAACATGTAGAGGAAGCGCTCATCGTGGTGAGTCCAGAAGCTGTGGCAAGACAGACAGCAGCTCGTGGTTCATCTGGTTTTCTACCAGATGAACCACAGATGAACTCCCTCATGTTTACGTGTTAACCGCTGACTCTACTAACGGTACAGTTTTTTTTAACAGCTGTAGAGTAAAACCTTGACTTACAAGCTGAATTTGGGACTGGGCTCATACATCAACGTATACCTAATCAAATTTACAAATTAAAATGAATACAAACACTGCTTATCTTTCCCGGCCCTGGGTCTTGTAATGTGTTTTAAAATAAGAAAAATGCAGTTCATTAGCAAATAATGTATAAGAAATAATAATACATAATAAAAGAGGATATAAAGAAATAAAGGATTTTTTTAAGTGTAATGCCCTTGAAGATGGGATGAAGATGCTGGCAGTGGCAGAGGTTGGGGGAGTTTTTCATTTAGTATTCTATCCTCAACTTAACTTACTGACTGCACACTTAATGCTACAATGTGTTGCTCAATGTAACTTGCACACTTTACTACACTTTATGGCTAAACTTCATTGAGCGACGGAGTGAACACTGCTCCTCTTTTTGAAATGATCAAACCATCCCCGACAGTCTTTGAATGACTTTTCCAATGCCTCTTCCATTTACGTTCCTGCTGTCTGCTGCACAAAATCCCTATAAATGTCTTCTGCCTTCTCACAGATGATGCCCTCACCAACAATAACTTCTCCATCTCTTCATGGACAAGTTTACAACATGTACACCTTTGTCGTGACTTTCCATTATTTTCTCTGGGCTATCTAGTGGCAGGTGGTGGATCCTATTGTCTGTAGACACTACTTCATGGACTTAGGCGGCCATGTTCGTCAAAAACTCTCATCCTGCTTGCTACTAACTCAGATCTAGAATCGAATCACATAGCAAAAAAAACACTGAGCAATGGATTGGATCCTAAGTTGACGCACTTGTAAGTCAAGGTTCCACTGTATGTGGAGTCAAAATGGGGGGTTGAAAAGGCATCTAATTTTTGTGTCTTTTTAAATTAAACTAAAAAGACCACAACTGTTTCTCAGAGGACAAACCAAAATTGCTGTGATGCGTCTTCATTGTGATGTAGACGAGTTCTTGATTTGCTCTCAGACAGGGTAACACGAGAATACCTAGCCTTCAGCAAATGTGTAATTTGAGGTGTAGTTTTGAAAAACATATGGTTCTGATGGGTCATTTTAAGGTCCTCATCGAAGAGGTACACAAGCACACACACATGCACACACAGACACACAGACAAAACTCACAGTCGGATGAGGAAGGGGTGGTTGACCTCTGTCAGCACCTCCTTCTCGTTGTGAACATGTTGCTCTTGCTTGAGCCGGATCACATCGGGGATTTTCATCTGTTTGAGAGCGTAGAAAGCCCTGCTCTTCTTGTCCTTGACCAGGAAAACCCGGCCAAACGTCCCTGTGCCTGCAGAGGAGGAGGAGGAGGGTAGAAGATTAACCACTGTGAAAGGATTCCATGGCGCACTGGGGGAACTAGACCATAACAAATGAATGCTAGTCTGGCATCCTGCGCACTCTGATTGGGATTGGCTGCAGAGATGTGCAGTGCCGAGCCTGCAACGCACCGTTTATCAATAATGTGTGTGGAGAGGAGGGGGAAAAAAAAATTAAAATTAAAAGAGAAAAATCAATGCTGTCAAGGAAAGAAAAAAGAAAAAAGCTTGAGGATGCGAGTTACATTAAATCCTAAATATCACGCAGTAAATAAAGTCAACCGAAATAGAATTGATCATAAGAAGGGTCCGGGTAACCAACAGATGAATACTTCAATAAATGCACCAAACAGGGTGGAAATAAAGACACTGCAGATATTTACTGAATATATTTTCCATCTTTATTGGCTGCCACGGGCTGACACCATTAGCGTCTGGTTTAAGACCACCATACACTCTGTTTAACCCTTCAATGGCACCGTAGAGGATGTAAGAGTGTGTGGGTAAACTTGTTTGGTTCCCACAAGCCATCTCACAAACGCTGATGTTGTTGAATAATTTAAAAATAATGTTTAAATGTTAAAAAAAGTGTTTCCCCCTCGAAGAGCTGTGGTAACCAACGGGCACTGACGTGGTTATTGTGACATATAAAGAATAAAACTGTGGTGGAGTGTTGTATGCTGCTCTTAACTGGCGGTCCCTGCGTACTCGTACGCTGGCCATCTGCTCTGGCGGCAGCTCATTTGACAGAAATTAGTCGCTCATTGTTGAAGTCGCAAAGGCAGGAAACATGAGATGATTGAATTTTAACAAGGTTACAGTGTATACGATGTATCAGAACCCTACCCGGAGATTACCCTCTCTTTTTTGCAATTTCTATCATCAGAACCACAGCAACCCTCACGCTATTACTTTATCGCCTCTCTGTAAACAAGTTATCTGCTAAGTACTCATTTTCTAAATAAGATGTTAACACCTGTGATTTTGCGTACTGATGTGCTGTTATGAGTGTGTTGAGTCAGATCCCCCTTGCAGAGTGAGAGCAGATGTGTTGTAGAGGCATTTAAAGTTCCACTCTGCAGCTCGAAAACCGCCCAAATTCCTGATCAGATTTAACTAAAAATCAATAATCATCCAATTTTGTCTTGCAGCTCAGCATGGCATCCCTCAAACTGGAAGCATGTTGGTTTGATCTCCTATGTCCTCCTGTCTACAGGACACTCAACCCACCAGCTGCACTATGTGTCCTGGTTAGCGCCTTGTTAGGCAGCTGTGAGTGTGTATGTGTGTGTGTGAGTGTGTGAATGGGTGAACGTTATGCCACAGAAAGCACTTCAGAAGCACAGGGTGATCAAAGTGCTGTTTAAGTGGAGAGCATTTACCGCAGGCCTGCTTTGGCAGGTCTGTGTATTACAGTTTCCACAAGCCCTGAATAGCAAGTGCAATCTTGGTCTACTGCCAACGACTAGCATAGCTGAAATTACCTGCAGCACATATTTCATGCTACAAGCACACACCACTGGGTTGTTCACAGGTGGTGCTTGGGGGAGAACGTTCAAGTTTTCTGGTGTGGGACGATGGAACCCCTTCTTAAGTGTTTTTTTTTTTTCCAATGTTCTCCAATGAAAGTGGAGATGGTCTGATAGTCAGCTCTGACATTTCCAGGAGTGCTACGCACTGCACAAAAAACATCGCCGCTTCCCAACCTGGCAGTACGTCCACTGCAGAGGCTAATTTATTGTGTTTAATCACCTCGCTGTCTTTGTCACACACGCTGGTTATTTTAGTTTTGTTTTTTTCTTTTTCCTTGACTGAGGTAATGTAAATGGAAAACCGCTAGCATACAAATGTTCTCTCATTTGATTTTGTGCAAGCGATTACAGGACCCCCGCTCCAACAGCCAGCTTCCAGGATACGGCAGCCCGACGCGCCCATCTGCTCTCCGCCAGCAACACCCTTTTCACACTGGCATGGAGGGGAGTCAGCATGCAGCCACAAAAGAAGAAACCCACACACATGCTTCTGACAGGAGCATAATGTGGCATCGGAGGCACTGTCAGCTTGTAGGACCCCGTTTGTGAGCGGCGCTGGAATGGCTCAGTAGCATGATCAGAATTCAGCAGAATCCACAGCTGTTGCATCTCAATCTTTGGAAGCGTAAGAAAGTGGAATTTCCTGGAAACACCACCTCTCACATGTTGGCACAAATAGAGGAACAGGTTTGAAATATTCCACGGTGTGCCTGCCCGAGAACACCTTCCAACGCCCTGACAGGTCCATCGTCATGGGCAGGTAAAGAGCAATGTCTGGAACACCAAAGATTCATTTGTAATTTTTCTTCTTCTCAATAATGATCCTATACATAAAAAAAAACAACAGACCGTTGGAAAGCCCTCCGAGGAGGAGTTAATATCTGTGACCAATAAACTGAGTCATTTAATTCAGTGTGTATGAAGTCTAGTAAACGTGGTAACGTTTTAGCACCTCTTCAGGTCCGGATCGATCAGCTAAGCAGCCCAGTCACAGCTGGAGCCGGATAATTACACACTTTCGTGGTAATCATTGTAAAAAAAGAAAATGCCCTGGGGAATGTTCACAATCCTGGGCAGGATTGGGAATCTGCATGATCCTAGGGGAAGGGGTATGACAAGGAGCACATTAATTCCCTGCTGTTGGTTTAGGACGCGGCACGGCCCTTGGAAAGATATTCGCTGCTTTTGTCCCATCCACCTTTTCATGCATTCACTCTGTGCACTGTTTGAAGTCTTGTCCTCTGGGTTCCTCTACTGGGACGGACACAAAGCACAAGACACTGAACTTGGACCTGGCAGTGGCTCACACACTCAGGTTGCGTTCAAACGGGTGAAATTGCGCATGAAAGAAGTACATAACATCTTAATGGCCCGTTAATTGGGGCTTCATGAGGTTTCATAAAATTCCAAAAGCAGTGACGGCAGATACGTGGAACTGTGTTCCCCATAAAAAGTGAATGCACAACAACAAATCCTTCTATTTTGTTATTGTTATTTTTCAACGTGCAACTGCAGAACCTGACAGGTTCTAGTTTTGCTGTTTGACCTGGCTGTGCTACCTGATCCCGTCACAACCATCGTGTGTTTATACAGCAAAGAGGAAAAACCTGAAAGAGATCTTGCTTATGCATTCTTAAACAGGTGATGAATGACGTTTCTGCTTCTTCGCAGTGTTATCTAAGAACAGGCAGGCCGGTGCAGTTTCCACTGAAACCTACTGTAACTGATATTCTGCTTGTTGGAAAATGGGTCATCCTTGACTTGTCTCCAAGCTGCTTTGTTTCTAGGGTGAGAAAACAGCTGCGCGGCAATCAGCTCTTGGAGCCGGTGTCGCTGGATCTGGCGGGACATGGCATTCGCATGTAACAACCTCCATGTTCTCCAAATCCAAATGTCTACACACATTATGCAGATAGGCATCTTTCATCCTTGCAGACTGCAGTTCGCTGTGCCTGCAGGCAATATATTCAGGGTCAAATGGGCTCCGGCAGCAGCAAACATATCCGCTGCCACAAGAGAGTTGCCTTATGATTTCAATGACAATCAAACAACAGCGGGCAGATAAAGAGCTTTAGCTGATTTGTTTTAGTCAGCAAATCCTTCTCATCAGACAAAATGGCTTGGCAAATTGGATTTTTATGCAGTGCTCGTAAGCCTGGAACTTCTTCCCAACAGCATAGGATGGATGTCGTACCGTGCCATGCACCTTTCCCCGATGCACATTAAGCCGCCACGTAACTTAATGCAAATTATTAAGCTCGATGGCTTCCATAAAGTACGCAGTGTGATAGCATAAATCAGAATGTGTTATCTGCTGGAAAAAGAATACTATCGCCGATAATGAAAGGCGCTTGAGGAATGCAATGTCAGTACAATGGGCTGCCTCACCATCTGCTCTTTTACCATGAGCGTTCGCCGCCGTTTCACTGTCTACTGTGAAACTGATTGGAGCCATGTTTCCATTACATGCTATCGTCTCTCCTTTGCTCGCTTTTGGCAATTTTGACTTTTCCTTTCCAACACACACACACACACACACACACACACACACACACACACACACACACACACACACACACACACACACACACACACACACACACACACACACACACACACACACAGTTCAGCCCTCAGTGTAGCCAGTCGTCATGGCGACCAAGCATGAAACTGCGGTGACCTCATCCCAGACGCGGACACACCTTGTAGCGAGGCGGAACAGAAACCAGATGAGATGTTTAAGGGAAAATGGAAAAGCAAATGCTGCCGTCCCATTAAAGTGGCAAGATTGTACCGTCAGGCTCATACCGAGTTGTGTCACAGAAAACGCAGCAGACGGTGGTCGGCGTCGTTGATGTGAAGTGATTCTCACGCACACCGATTTCATTCGCCTGCAATTTTATTCACCAACGGGGAAGGCACAGGGCCTCTGAGGCGCAGCACTGCCCCGAGTTAACCTCTGCTCCGACAAAAACCCAACACAATTCCCAGGGATTAGCTTTGGAAAGAAATAAATCAATCAACCATTCAAAGCTCATTCTGCGCCTGAGGTTGAGAAAAGTCATGTTTTTCATAGGAGCTTTGCTTCCAACTATAACTTTTAGGAGTCCAATCAAGTGACCTGTGTTAAAAACTGGGTTGACGTTCCTGTTGATGTGTGTGGGGTTCCAACGACACACGACAGAGCAGAGCATCGGTCAGGCTTAGGTGCGGCGAGCTCTCTAAGCAGAAAACAAAAATGGTGACCGAGTCGCTTTGTGTTTGGGTTGTGTGTGCACAGCATCTGATATTTGCTGTGATTCATCTCCAATGTTCCAGAATCTAGAAAGATGTTTTCAGGATGGCACAATATATAGCTTTGGGCCTACATGTGTGTTTTGTCCAATCTCCCCCTGATGAGAAGCCATAATAAAATCACTGCCTTGAGATGAAATGCTGCCGTTTTTTTTTTCCTTTTTTCCCATTAGCTGCACCAAGACATTCTGCTAAAAGTCTCCATCACTCTTTTTTTCAACAAATAAAAACATGCTTGTCTGAAAATGGGTCAGGAACCAGTCACCTCAGCGAGAAGCAAACGGAAGATGAGTTTGTTCTCGTCTGACAGACCCAGCTCAGCTGACCACTAAATATTATTAGGACAATTTTGCGCATGTGTCCATTGTGCCGACATCTGGGGCGGCCTTTTATCACAAGCACCCATCCTCCCCAGCGTACTCTCTATTGGCCCTCGGGCAACACGGACACAAATCAAAAGTTACAGAAAATGAAAAGAAGCCATGAATGATAGCAGTCCTTCATCACGCCACGTCTCCAGAGAGAATCGAGCCACAGGAGCAATGACTAACCACTTTGCCCGGCAGAGGTCATGGAGGAACTGTTGCTCAGATACACAGCCAGAGCCTTCAGGCTGTGTTTTTTTTTTAGAAAGTATGGTGCGAAATCAAACTACATTTCCTGATCAGTATTGTCAGTATTAGCATTTATGGCATAGTGTGTGCTCTTTTTCCAAAAAAAAAACGGCATGGGAAGCCTAGGTGCAGGCAGACATGATGTACAGCCGATCAGATGGACTAAGTAGGTCAGCTGGACGGGGTTGGCATATTGATAAAGTGATGATGGTAAAGTCACTAATTCAATGCAAAAGTACTTATTGTTATAAATAAACACTAGACGCTCCTATTTTTGTCCAAGCTCTTGATTTAGCTTTATTAGATCCATGACCTCAACTTGCAGAAAACTAATTTAAAGCTAATAGTGTCAGGTTAAATGGCGAGTAAAAACCTCTCTGCGGAGATCATTTTACCTTCTAGTCCATCACTGTCACTTTGTGATATGACCTTCACATTGTACTCCTGGTGTCAGCATAGATGTGTGAATCTCCTAATGTGTCCAATTACATTACATGAAAAGCCATTGATCTGATTTGGGCCAGAACAAAAACAATAAGGCACCCCCCTGATATTCAAAAACCCCTTTGTGAAGAGACAAATAAACAACTTTTCTAGGAATACAGCTAACTTGGTCCAGCCTCTCTTCCGAAACCTTGTGTACACATGGGATTAAGTGAGATTATTTTTTTGAGTAAAACAAGGGGCTGTTATTTTCATAATTCACCCAGATTTGTAATAAAAGCAGCGAGGGTAGAATCTAGGGATAGAGATCACAAAATCTGCGAGAGAGTGGAATCCATTCACTTTTCTCCTGATATTTACAGAGACGACCTTGCAATATGTGGAGTTACTAAATTTGCAGACTATTTCACAGAGGCGAGTTTTGCTTCAGAGATACATTGCAGAGACACACATTTTTTTTCTGAGAAAGCGCACATTATTATCATTATTGTTATTATGAGTTGTGTCTGGGACTCACCCACGGTGGCAATGGTCTCCAGCTCCTCCAGGGTGTACACCCGATGGTTCGGCGCCGCCTCTCCAGCAGTGCTGCCGGGCCCGCTCTTCTCCCTCAGACAGTTTGCGTCCCCGCTGACCCCGACCTTCGCCCTGGAGGACGCCATTCTCGGGTGTCCTGGACCGCCTGAGCCGGCACTTTAGCTCTGAAACGTCCGGACGCAGCGCCGGGGACTCACATCATTCATCCCCGGCTCGGCGTCGTAACAACCGTCTCCTTTGTCTAGCGTCGCCGGTTGTTTACACTCGGCGACACGTCCAACATTGGTGTGAATGAGCTACGGAAGGGGGGAGAAATGAACAAAAAAGTGGGATTTAACGTTTAAGTAAGCGGGTTCCGCTTGCAAATTGACCCCGATAACCGAGCCAGAGACGGGGGAGAGGGGAAGGAGCCGGCGACAGGTGCATTCCTTAGGCATGTAGCCTTTAGCTACTCGTGCTAGCGGCTTGTCAACCACCGCAGGCTAGCCGACCACCGCAACCGGCTTGACTATAGGCTCGCCGATCACCACAGATCTCGATGCGGAGAATCGCGTCCCGGGAATTGTCTCATTTTGACAGATAAGCTATTTTAATTTGGTGGCGATGCGGACTGAAATTATATTTGTTATTTACTTAGCAACACCAGTTCTCACCAAGCGGCTGCCCAGCTGCCCACATCAACCAGGAAGAGATAGAGTCTACAAGTCACTTCCGGTAGGGAGTTTCAAAATAAGAGCCCCAAATGCCCCACGACTGCGTGTGGTTGGTGGAAGGAACCAACGAACAAATAAGTAAACGTTTCAAAATTTAAATTCAACTACAACTACTGAGTGACAATGAAAATAAATTAATGTTACATATGTACACACACACACACAGACACACACACACACACACACACACACACACGAGAAACAGGGTATTTTTATATATTAGGTATTAATACAATCATATGACTTGTGACCAGCGATGCTGTATGGACTAGAAACTGTTACAATGAAAAAAAGACACGAGGCAGAGCGAGAGGTCGCAGAGATGAAGAGGCTGAGGTTCTCTTTGGGAGGGATGAGGATGGATAGGATCAGGAATGAGTCTATCAGAGGAACAACAGATGTTAGATGTTTTGGAGAGAAGGTCAGAGAAGCCAGACTGAGATGGTTCGGTCATGTACAGACAGGGGATAGTGAATATATTGGTAGACGCATGCTGGAATTGGAGCTGCCAGGCAAGAGGTCTCGAGGAAGACCAAAGAGAAGATTTACGGACATAGTGAGAGAGGATATGAAGGTAGTTGGTGCGAGAGAGGAGGATACGGAGAATAGGGTTAGATGGAGAAAGTTGATTCACTGTGGCGACCCCTGAAGGGAAAAGGCGAAAGAAGAAGAAGAAGAAGAAGAAGAAGAAGAAGAAGATGAAGAAGAAGAAGAAGATGAAGAAGAAGAAGAAGAAGAAGAAGAAGAAGAAGAAGAAGAAGAAGAAGAAGAAGAAGAAGTAGAAGAAGAAGAAGAAGAAGAATACAGACATATGACTTGTATGCTCTGTTGGACAGGAAGGAGGGAGAGAATGATCTATACTGGTTGGCATAACAGAGAGATAAAGGATGTACAACAGGTCCAGGTGATTAAGGATAGAGGGAAATGTATTGACAGATGCTTGAAGAGTGATGAGAAAATGGAAAGAGTACTTTGAAGAGCTGATGAATTTGAAAAATGAAAAGGAGGCAAGGGTAGAAGAGGTGGCTATTGTAGACCACAAATTAGCACAGATTAGTAAAAATTAAGTGAGTAAGGCATTGAAGAGGATGAAGAGTGGAAAGACCTGATGGTCCTGATGATATACCTGTGGAGGTGTGAAAGGGTCTAAGAGAGGCAGCGGTAGAGTTTCTGACTAGATTATTCAATAGGATCTTAGAGCGTGAGAAGACACCTGAAGAATGGAGAAGTGTGATGGTTCCCATTTTTAAGAATAAGGGGGATGTGCAGAATTGCGTCAACTATAGACGAATAAAGTTGATGAGCCATACAATTAAGGAAATGGAGGTGGGACTTCATCAGGGATCAGCTCTGACCCCTTCTTGTTTGCAGTGGTGATGGACAGGCTCACAGATGAAGTTGGACAGGAATCTCCATGGACCATGATGTTTGCAGATTACATTTTGATCTGTGGTGAGAGCAGAGATCAGGTTGATGAAAATCAAGAGAGGTGGAGGTATGCGCTGAAAAGGAGAGGAATGAGGGTTAGTCACAGCAAGACAGAATATATGTGCGTGAATAAGAGGAAGTGGGTGGAACGGTGAGGCTCCTGGGAGTGGAGATCAAAAAGTTGGAGGATTTCATGTACTTGGGGTCAACAGTCCAGAGCAACGGATAGTGTGGAAAAGAGGTGAAGAGCAGGCTGGGTGGAGAAAAGTGTCAGGGGTACTATGCGATATAAAACCATCAGCCAGAATGAAAGGAAAGGTGTACAAGACAGTGGTGAGACCAGCAATGCTGTATTGCCTGGTACAGTTACAATGAAGAAAAGACACGAGGCAGAGCTAGAGGTCGCAGAGATGAAGAGGCTAAGGTTCTCTTTGGGAGGGATGAGGATGGATAGGATCAGGAATGAGTCTATCAGAGGAACAACAGATGTTAGATGTTTTGGAGAGAAGGTCAGAGAAGCCAGACTGAGATGGTTCGGTCATGTACAGACAAGGGATAGGGAACAAATTGGTAGACGGACGCTGGAATTTGAGCTGCCAGGCAGGAGGTCTAGAGTAAGACCAAAGAGAAGATTTATGGACATAGTAAGAGAGGATATGAAGGTAGTGGAGAAGGTTGATTTGCTGTGGCGACCCCTGAAGGGAAAAGCCGAGAGGAGCAGAAGAAGAGGAAGTTTATAATATAGACAAATGTAAGAGGTGTAAAACATCATATATATAGAACACAGTATCTGTATTGTATTGTACAAGTACAACAACATTAAAAATACAATCCACTTGGTGAGTCATTCATTCAAGGTAAAATAGACACATAAAATTAAATAAAAACAAAAAAATAAATAGCGTAAAAGCTGGTAGTACGCACACACAGATTTACATTATCTGGTTTTAGCAGCATTATGCCTGTTGACTGAAGGGTGATATAAATATTTTTAAGCCTTTTTGTCTTTGCTTTTTGATTCCTGTAATATAGCGTATTTCTTGTGATAAATGGTCAGTTGTATATTTTTTATTTTTATTGTTCATAAACAGGCATCTGAATGAATGAATTAAATCGTCTCCATATTGTTGCTTAGAAGCTCAGTTTCAATTTTTAAGACATTTAATCATTGTTGGACTAATTGTTTGCTTGTTTTTCCGTCTACCCGGTGTATTCCAATTACCTATATATCATATATGTATGTGTATGTTTATATATGTTTATATATATATATGTTTATATATATATTTATATATATACATATATATACATACATACACATATATTTTGTGTATATGTATATATGTGGTTATTTATGGGGTTCAATGTGACGTCGGCCCACCTTTTTCAGCTATTACATTACATCTCAGTCATTTAGCAGATGCTTTTATCCAAAGCGACTTACAAAAATTGTATTTCAATAACTGAAGATCCAAAATAACAGCAGTCGTTATTCAGAAGTCACCACTCTACCAAATAGCCATCTCAAAACCATATACATACATGTATTCATATCTTTGTTTTTTTGGGGGGGAGGGTGGGGGGGCTATAATAGCGTAAACTCTTCTGGGAGGGCTGTCCACAAGGTTCAGGAGTGTGTTTTGTTGAATTTTTGATCATTCTTCTAGATTGGCATTTGTGAGGTCACACACTGATGTTTGACGAGAAGGCCTGGCTCCGCTCTAATTCATCCCAAAGGTGTTGATGTCAGGACTCTGTACAGGCCAGTCAAGGTCATCCACACCACAGTCTGTCATCCATGGACCTTGCTTTGTGTACAGTCATGTTGGAGAAGGAAAGAGCCAGGTCCAAGCTGTTTCCACAAAGTTGGGACCATGGAATTGTCCAAAATATCTGTTATGCTGAAGCTTTCAGAGTTCCTTTCACTGGAACTTAAGGGGTCAAACTCAGCCCATTTGTCATGGTAGGCATGTTAGATTATGAGACCAAATGTACTTCGAGAAAAGTTGAACAAAAACGCATACTGACAGATCCATCCTTTCATTATCTATAGGAATCATCCCGCAGTGTAATTGGGTGAGAGGCGGGGTTCACCCTGGACAGATCCATCACAGGGCCACATATAGACATACATTCACCCATTCATTCATCATGAACAAACTTTTACTATTATACTTTCTTCCCTGCTGCTATATATTTCTTGATATACTCTATATTTAATTCTACTTGCGATGAAACTTTCTTCTGTGTGCACTAGTTGCACTGAATGACAATAGTCTGTCCAAGTATAAGCCCGTCTCTCAGTATGCTCCCAGGCTCGATGGCTGCAAAGCGGGAGACTGCTCAACATTCCTCAATGTGCACCAGTGACGTGGATGTGATCGGTCTATAATTTTGTAGTAGGGAAAGAATCCTAACAATCAAGATGGTTCAGAGGATAGGGTGTTGACTGAACGGCAACGGATAAGTCCAACAATAGATCCAGGCCTCTACTTCCATCTGTCGACTGAACACTGATGATGCAATATTCATTTTGTTCTGAACTGGAAACATTTTCTTAACATGCAATTTAAACCAAAAAAAATATCTGTCACAATATGGCAGCCAATGCTGAGGTGGTACTATCTACTGAATACACCATCATCATGATACTGCTGTTTTCCACCAAACATTTTGATATTAAGTGACAACGACACATTCAAGCAGTTATGCTCACCGTCAACGGGCATCCTCAAGTAAATGCATGGGACACGGCATGCACTGGACGTAGAAAATCAATGTGAAAGGGGTCCCAGTACCGGCCTTCCATGTCAGCTGTTTGTAAATACAACATAAATTCTCAGTCGTACCCGTCCATTACTTTGGGCTGGGGAAAAGTCAACAGTGACAGTGTGTAATTTCCCGAGTGGCAGGGGGAGCTTCAAACCCAGTGCACAAAGGAAAGATCAATGGCTCATCGCCTGTTTGAGAGGGATTCCCTTCTCCGCTGACTACATTAGAGAGCAGCACATTTCCTGCATCGGTCGATAAATGTGAAGGGGAGGAAACCAAAATACCAATGTTAAATGGGAGTGCGTCGAACAGCCCCAATGTATCCCCTGCAGCATTAGGAAGGGGAGTTTGTTGCAGCAGAGCAGCTCTCACCATTCTACTTCTGTGTTGCCGAGAGCAGGTGGCACATCAATCCACGGACACTCTAACATCGTGGTCCAAACCAAGCAACCAGAAGGAGCCTCATGGTCTTTGTTTTGTCCTGACAATACCTTTGTGAGGAACATGAGAAGGCTGTGTGATGCGCCATCAAACCGTTGCTAGAATCTTTAGCAGCGGGCGCTGCTAACTAGCTACCCCCCATGTTCAGCAACCTAACTTTGGATGTGATTGAAGGGTAGCAGGGCTGATAGCAATGCTGCCAACAAATTGTGTGGGGCTCATGTAACTAAATGTCTTTTTCACAAATGGGCTGAGCAGGAAATAAGACACCAGAGCTTCCAGTTCTGCCGTGAAACCATAATACTCCAACACAGATACCAGATACCTCATTCAAATTGAATGACATGGTCAAACTCCAGCACCATGACCGTTTCTATGCGACAGTCCTCTTGGATTTGGGTGGAGCCTGATGGTCACCCGCAGGATCCCTTAAACACGTCTGACCCGGAGGCTTCCAATCATTCATTACAGATGATCTTTCAGGAGTTTTTGAGAGCGCAGAGGCACCTCACTGATGGGGGCGACAGCAGCAGCAGCTTGTTAATAACCGCAGAGCTTCCCTGGTGGTATTTTCAATCAGGGCGGCGTACGAGTGCCTTCTCAGACATAAGGTTATCCTAAGTCACTGATTCCAGCAGCAACTGTTTCCTCCACAATTTCTTCTCTGATCATATAATCACTTACCACCCCTCATCAGCTTCAAGTGGAGCAGCTGCATATTGAGCAGTCAACTCATCAGACTGCTGGGCTCCTTGGAGAGGCCTACCCCCTCTCGCTGCAGCAAATAAGTCGGTGACATACCCTGTTTTGGAGGAATGTGGGGTGTCAGCAATTGCATCTCCAGCCAAATTTCAAGACCTTGGACACAAAGAGCAAGTGTTATGGCATTTTAACACCACACGCAGAATTAGTTGTTAAATTTAAATCGAAGCAAAAGTCAATGGCTGCTGCGTCCTGCTATCCAAGTTCTTACAAGCACCCACTGTCTCTCTAGAGCCCGGGACATTGTTCTGACACCAGAAGAAACCCATTAATCTAATGAAATACATAATTCATCTGTTAGTACTAGCCAATGCCAATTGGGCCGGGAAGGCTCTCTCTGAGCCCAACAATGTGGGCTGAAAAATGAACAGCCAACCACAGTCCATTAGCTGCTAGAGCAGCCCACGTGATTGGTGGTTACATGGTTCCAAAGCTGCCAGTTGCCTGCTGTGCAGAGATAATGACCCTGGTCAGCACCCCCTTTAAGTCGTTTCAGCCATATGGTCTGTTGTTACGTTGACAAATCACCACTTGTTTTTGTTCTTTTGTCAAGTTTGTTTCAGTCACACACATAATAATAATCTTAAAAGTAGTAGGAAGAAGAAGAAGAAGAAGAAGAAGAAGAAGAAGAAGAAGAAGATCCCTTGCTGCATCCCCACAGGAGGTCTTTGTTTGTGGAGTCTTAATGGTCTCCCAGTTTCTGCATGAAGTTCCTCCGGGTTCCTCCCACTGTCAAAAAACATGCAGGAAGTTCATCGAATGATGATGAATGAATGAATGAATGAATGAATGAATGAGTAATAATGATCACAATAATAAAAACGAGGTGCCTGAAGTTAAACGCAGACAAATCAGATGGCTAATATATAAACCTACATGATTCATATGTGATAGGATTAGGTGAACACGGCAGATGGAATAACGCACCCTTAAAATGCCCTGGTGCTTTATACTCCACCTTATGAAAGACTGGGGTCAAAAGTTACTTGTGGACTTCAAACCTTCACCAGAAATACCTGGCCCTAAGCTGCCTTTGAGCTGCTCCACAAGCCTGTACAGCACATGTATTTTCTTTTGTGGTAGCTCTCATTTGCTGGATGATTGTCCTCCCACATATGACACATTTGACACAAAGAAAGGTATAATTGTTTTTGTTCTTTTATTATTATTACTTAAAGCAAAACTGATCCGACAAGCAGTTATAGATTCAATGCTGCCAAACTGTATTAGAAATGCAAAGCAGATGGAGTGTTATTAGTATTCAGACGGTTTCTATCGGGCTGTCTGAGGCATGCATGGAATAAAGATGGACTGGATTTAGATGGGGGTGGCCCAGCATTTGCTCTGTGTCTCCATTGACTGTGAAACTATTGGGCGCTTGGCGGTGATTTCAGCAGTCGCTTTGAAGACGTCTGTCAAGCAGGTAGAAAAGGAGTTTGGGATTCGGAATGATCTCTGCCGAGGTGATAACTCTTCCTGCGTTGCTTTGCGTCCACACAATATGAACCGATGAATTATCTTAATGAGTGAGACTTTAGGTGATTATGCATGGTCACCCACTGATCTCCTGTCGTGGAGCAGGTTTTTCAAAATGACTTCAGATATCAGCAGAAAATGACTATAATTCTATTATCGCACTCAACTCAGACGCTTTTTAACTTGTTTGAATATGAAATAATAGTCTTAAATGTAGGTGGGAAAAGAAAAGTGTTGAGAACCTCAATGCCATTCCAAACACTTAAGAAGATGACCTCCTGCTGAAACGTCCATGGGTTTATTATTCCCCATTCTCTCCTTCTCAGATGCAGTGCCTTTTGTAGCACATCTCCTGATTCAGGTGTTATATTTTCTTTCTGTATGTCCAAATGGTACAAAGGAAATCCCAAAGAGCACTTCAAACTCCAAATGACTTTTGTGCAACTTTGTCTCAGAGTTTTTTTTAAACATTCACTGTCAGAAGCCTCTGTAAATGTCAACACTCCCGCCCACAGACAGCAGGCACTCCCTGCATTAGGATACTGTGAGAGTGACAGCAGAAACAGTGACAGTTACAAAATAAAATGTAATTATTTACTGGCAACAGTGTATTAGTCCTGTCTTCTATCAGTGGACAATTCCAAAAAGTACCTTTATTTTTTCCTGTAGTTCAAAAACAGCAATCACATTTCTGTGACACTCTCTGACAGACACAACTGGAGTCCCTGGTTTCTCGGGCTGTAAAGATCATGCCACACTAATCCAGGATCAAATCAAATCTGCCAAAGTAGACAAAGACTTGGACGATGCCTGTCGGTCCTGCATAGGAAAATAAGCTTTGTGTTGTGGCTCAAGTCTTTCTTTCAACAATGTTATTCTGATTTTTCCAGTCGCTGTGGAATGACACAGCTGACCTTCAGCAGCTTGGCAGGGGAAGAGCAATGGGGTGTACCATATCTCCCACACCATTGCCAGCTACAGTGGAGGCTATCTTCATTCCTGTGAGCATTATTGCCAGAGAAGTGTGTTATAGTGCAGCACCAACCCTTTCCACGCTTTGATGAGGCAACAAACCTGTTGTGTGCAGCTGATTGCAGACAATTGGTCTCTTTAAAGAGTCGGAGGATTGCTTCCTTTGGAGAGGATGATGATAAAACCTGCTAAATCCCACTGTCACAGAATCTGCAAGGGTAGCCAAGTGGACAAAAGTGGCAGGAGACAACTTCTAAAATCTGGGAACAGAATACACAGCTGGTGTAACGCGCCACAGACTGGCAGAAAAGGGAGGACCGATCAAAAATCATACCAGGCATATGTAAAGTATCTTGCTTTCACTTTCATTTCATATGTAAAGTTTCATGCTTTCACTTTCATTTGTGAGGTAGCTACCACCTTTGCAACAACTACAGTGGGGAGAAGTATTTGATACACTGCGGATTTTTCTGCTTTTCCCACTCACAAGCATGTAGAGGTCTGTAATTTTTATCATAGGCTGTGAGTTACGTAATCTAAAACAAAAATCCAGAAAATCACATTGTATGATTTTTAAGTAATTACTTTGCATTTTATTGCATGAAATAAGTATTTGATACATTAAAAAAGTAGAACTTAATGTTTGGTACAGAAACCTTTGTTGGCAATTACAGAGATCATATATTTCTTGTAGTTCTTGACAAGGTTTGCAAACACTGCGGCAGGGATTTTGGCTCACTCCTCCATACAGATCTTCTCCAGATTCTCCAGGTTTCAGGGCAGTTGCTGGGCAATATGGACTTTCAGCTCCCTCCAAAGATTTTCTATATGGTTCAGGTCTGGAGACTGGCTAGGCCACTCCAGGACCTTGAGATGATTCTTACGGAGCCCTGGCTGTGTGTTTGGGTCTTTTTCATGCTGGAAGACCCATCCACGACTCATCTCCAAGGCTCTTACTGTGGGAAAGAGGTTGTTGGCCAAGATCTTGCGATATGTGGCCCCATCCATCCTCCCCTCAATATGATGCAGTTGTCCTCTCCCCTTTGCAGAAAAGCATCCCCAAAGAATGATGTTTCCACCTCTATCCTTCACGATTGGGATGGTGTTCTTGGGGTTGAACTCATCCTTCTTATTCCTCCAAACATGGCGAGCAGAGTTTAGACCAAAAAGATCAATTTTTGTCTCACCAGACCACATGACCTTCTTCCATTCCTCCTTTAGATCATCCAGATGGCAAACTTCAGATTGGCCTGGACATGTGCTGACTTGAGCAGAGGGACCTTGTGTACGCTGCAAGATTTTAATCCATGACAGAGTACTGTGTGATTAATTGTTTTCTTTGAGACTGTGGTCCCAGCTCTCTTCAGGTCATTTACCAGGTCCAGTCATATAGTTCTGGGCTGATCTCACCTTCCTCATGATCATTGATGCCCGATGAGTGGTATCTTGCATGGAACCCCAGACTTCCTCCATTTTCTAATAATTTTGCCAACAGTTGTCTTCTCACCAAGCTGCTTGCCTATTGTCCTGCAGCCCACCCCAGCTTTGTGCTGGTCTACAATTATATCCCTGATATCTTTACACAGCTCACTGGTAATGGCCATGTAGAGAGGTTGGAGTTTGTTTGACTGAGTGTATAAACAGGTGTCTTTTATACAGGTACAGAGTTCCAACTGGTGCAGTTAATAAAGGTTGAGTGAGTGGAGAGTGTCTGGAGAACAAGAGGGCAACTGAAAGAAGAACTAATAGGCCTGTGAGACACGGAATTCTTCCTGGTTGGTAGGTGATCAAATACTTAGGTCATGCAATAAAAAGCAAATCAATTATTTAAAAATCATATAATGTGATTTTCTGGATTTTTGTTTTCGATTCTGTCACTCACAGTTGAAGAGCACTTATGATAGAAATTACAGACCTCTACATGCAAGTGGGAAAAGCTGAAAAATCAGAAGTATATCAAATACTTGTTCTCCCCACTGTATTTACCAAAGGCAACAACTACAAACAGAAGTGCTTGGGACTGGTAGTGTGCTTTTTTCCAGGAAAGGTCTGCTGAGACAGGTGGTGCTCCAGCTACCTCTTGAACTGTGATAATCGGTTGAGCAGGAGTACCGGGTTTCATCTGGCATGGAGACTGGACCATCGTGTGAACAATCACAATGAGCGACTAAAACTTGTGGGATGAACAACAGGGAGAATGTGGCCTGGGCTCAGGAGATCCCTAAAGGCACCAAAAACTGTGATGACTGGGGACAGAGGCTGTCTGAGCTGACAGAGTTCATGTCCAAGCAAAAGAGTTACCAAAATACCATCAAAAGTGGCCAGGTACACCTTTTAAACCCATGAAGAACAGGTGCAGAACTCTCCAACAGCATGGGGAATATTGTTCTTGGCATCAGAGTTGGACTGGCAATAAAAGGAAACTTTGCGACCCCGGTGACACTACATTCACCACTAGGAGATTTTTCTTCATCACGTGGCCGCCCTCTATCAAACCGCCAAAGCCATGGGAGAAGGTCATCCAGGAGGCACAGGGAAGAAAAAAATAAAGTTGCAACATGCTGAGCTGGTGGCAGAGGGCCCGCAGAAAGGCACAAAAGCCAAATATTTCCGGTGGCGGTGGCAGTGGGGAGAAGGGATGGGTAGGTTGTCACTGCCATGGCTTTGAAACTTTAAGAAACTTTTACCAGAGTGACTTTGGCGTCATGTCAGCAAAAGCCAAGAAAGTTCTCAAGGTTCCCCCAGAGCAAGCAAACAGTTTTATCTTTCTCTTACGTAACCTCCTGGTCAACGGCGTTGTTCAGCTGCAGTGACAAGGACGGCGGTGAGGCTTCTGAGCTGCCCGATGTTGGAACCACTGCCGTCTTCAGCGTCATAATTCCTGTCAGCTCTTTTTAAAAATATATATATTCTTTGTCCCAGCGCTTAATGATCTTTCCCCACATTCAATGGGGAATAAAAGAGACACGGCGGATATCAGAGTCACTTTATAATGAAAAAAGGGTTCCATGCTGAATAATTTAAACTTAAATCAAAACTTGAAGTGAGTCCATCCAGAGTCAGGCAAGCCATCTCCAGCTGCTTCTTCGAGGGACACAGCACTTGAAGAGAACTAGTTGTCATCACTGGAATAGATGCTACGTGTCCTGTCCATGCAATGGAATATATTTGTGTATTTGTATTAGTAATACTTTCACTTATAAAATGTTTATATGTATTACATAACCACACCAGTTTTCTTACACTCTACACATCAATCCAAATAAGTGCTTTATTTCCAGAGAAAATTTGAAACTGATCAACGATTTAATACATTATAAAGAAAAATAGACTATCTTGCCATGTTCATGGCCATGTTGTGAACATGTTTACATGTTTTTTTTAAATCAGTTACATGTGTTGATCAATTAATCTTGAGAATAAACCCAATGAAAGAAAGTTCACAATATTGTTTAATGTGCTGCCAAGAAAGAGCACTACAGGTAAAGCAATGAGATGAGAGAAGGTAAGAGAAGGTCAGCGGGAGCTGCATGGTGCCATTGTAGATCTAGACAAAGCATAGAGCATAGGGCTCTGCGAAGTACTGTGGTTGAATGAGGGGCTCTGAAGTGTGTTAGAGAGCTGCAAGACATATAGGAGAGCTGTGAGACAGTGCTGAGGTGACGTAGGAGTTTATGGTGGAGGTGGGACTATAGCAGAAATCAGCTCTGAGCCCCTTCTCGTTAGTTATGGAGATGGACGGACAGGAATCTCCATGGAATATGATGTTTTCAGATTACGTTTTGATCTGTAGTGAGGGCAGAGGACAGGTATGGGAACATCTAGAGAGGTGGAGGGATGTCCTGGATAGTAAAGGAATAAAAGAGGAATAAAGGCCACACCAAGACAGAATACATTTGTGAGAGTGAGGGACTCAGGTGGAACAGTGAGGGGACAGGGAGTAGATGTGAAGAAGGTGGAAGAGTTTATGAGTTGAGGGTCAACAGGCCAGAGTAATGGAGAGCGTGGAGAAGGTGGAGAAACATGTGCAAGCAGGTTGGAACAGGTTGAGACATGTGTCAGGAGTGATAAAGTAGTATGAAAGGGAAGAGAGAAGACAGAGGTGAGAGCAATCTGGTAGGAGGCAGAGCTGGAAGCAGCAAAGATGAAGATGTAAAGGTCCCTTTCTGGGAGAGAAGAAGGTGGAGAGGATCAGAAATGAGTCCATCAGAGGGACGACGTGTTAGATGTTCTGGAGAAGTTAGAAGAGAAGGATGATGAGGATGGAGATGCCAGGCAGGAGAACTGGAGGAAGACCAGAGAAGAGGTTTGTGAATAGAGGGCAAGTTAGATGGCGTGGGAGGAGCGGGTGGATGGGAGATGGGTGATTGGCTGTGGAGACCACGAAGCAAAATAATATTAATAAATGTTTGTTGAAATACTGGAATTGCCTTTGTGAATTGTTCTGGCCCGGAAGACCCCATTTGGTCCACAACACAGCCATCCCTGCTGTGCGATATTTGGAAATATGTATGGAGAGAATCATTATAAAAAAATGAAATAAAACTGCAGAGACAACTATTGATAAATGGGCCAATTTAACATCTAATCTTTGGCCGGACTCGTTTTAACGATCTGCCAGGAACCATTCTTTTTCCTCCTGTGATAGGTCTCCCCCATGCCTCCCCTCCGAGCTGCTTTGTCACCAAAGAAGATCTCCTCAGAAGGTCTCCTCTGAAGGCCTCCTGTCTTACATTCACAGTCTTACAGCACAGCGGCTCATATCTGGCTACAGACCGCTTGGAAAAAAAAAAAAAAGGTCAGTGTGAAGTCTGTTTTCACACGGAGGTTGGAAAGCCAGTAGTTTTATAATTTTCCTGCATTTATTCATCCATCACCATTGATTGATTCATCCATTCTATCCCAGATGTTATTAGTGTTAAGGTTGGGTTCACCCTGGACCAATCCTCATAAAAAGACATACAACCATTCATCCTGACATTTACACATCTGGACAATGTGAGGTCTCTGATGAACCTCCTCCATGTGTTTGGACTGTGGGAGGAAATCAGAGGAACCCCACACAGACATAGGAAGACCATAGACACTACACAGAAAAGTGTCTTGTCTGAATCCAACCAGAGACCTCCTTGCTGAGAATATTAATATTTTTAGGAGGGAAAATTATAAAATTTTAAATTGCAGGTCATGTAACTTTAGATCACCGATTAGAGCTGAGCTTTTCAGAGGCGGGGAAGAATAGAACAGCGAGGTAGATGAGCTGCCATTGGAAACGTGGCCTGCAGGTCTATGAGAACTGGAAGGGGGGAACCAATAGCAGAAACTGTGATTGGGAGAGGAGCAGCAGAACTGGGGCCTCCAGGGGACGGGTGGAGCAACACCTCATTTAGCAGGAATCAGAATAAATACATGCAATGCACGCCTGGGTATCAGTGTGTATGTGTATGCGTGTGCGTGAAGACAAAACAAAGCAAAAATCTCGACAAAAGGTTTTCATCATTTCCACCACCGGGTGCAGCTCTAGAGGTCAGCGCGGCATCGTGCTGTCAGCTGGTGGAGATAAAGGAGATTAAAACTGCAGTCAGGTTTCAGGCCGAAGCATTAAATCATGGTGGGATTCGACATAAGTCATTATATTTTCCATGGAAGGGGTGGAGGGCTTCATCCTTACAGCCTGGGGGTTTCTGGTTGAATCCTCACCGGGGACATTTCTGGGTGGAGTCTTCATGTTTTCCCCGTGTCTGCGTGGGGTTCCTCAGGATTCTCTGGGTTCCTCTCACAGCTCAAACACATGTAGGAGCACATGGATGAGGTTGACTGGAGACCCTACATTGTTCAGACCTGTGAATGAGAGGATGAATAGTTGTGTGTCCCTATATGTGGCCCTGTGACTTGTCCAGGGTGAATCCTGCCTCTTGGCCAATGACTGTTGGGATAGGCTCCATCCCTCATGTGACTCTCATTGCAGAATAAGATGTGTAGCTAATGAATGAATGAATGAATAAGTGAATGAATAAATGACTCAAATGCCCAAAATGGCAATAAACCCTCTGACATTTTCTTCTTCTTGTGCCAGTTTGTATTCCCGGCAGTCCAGACGAATGAAGTGCTACCCTGAACAAAAATGATGCTACAAAACAGCCAAAGTTAGATTATTTTTAAGGGAAGAGATTTTATTGGATAACGCACCACAAATCCCAGAGTCAGTGTAGATTATGTGTTTTGTCACTGAGGGGAATCATGGCCAGTCTGTGGTCGAATCTACCAAAGGGTGTTAAATCCATATTTGGTATATGACATAGAGGGGTCCTTGATCCCAGTTATCCTCAACTAACTGCTTTTCCGCCTTTACTCCGCAAAATATTATCAAAATAAAATTTCCAGTTATAGCAGCGCAAGATGAAATTTTATCATTTTTGTTTCAACTTGTTTGTTTTGGAGAGGTGACACACGTGTTAAGGATTTTATAGGTAGAACCCACAAGGAGGCATAAGACAGAATGGGTTAGAAAGAGCAAGTTTACTAAGACAAACGAACAGGTACTCACAGACTGGGGGATGCAGGGCGGATACAGGTAGACTAGGTAGGGGGACATCAGGCAGGAGCAGGCAGACTAGGTTGGGGAGATGCAGGGCAGGCAATGAGGTGGAAGGCACTAGCATATCCAACAAGGGAGAGGCCTGGTTGGGGACGGGCAGAAGGCACTAGTATACACCAACAGGGAGGAGTCTGGCTGGGGATTGGGTGGCCTGGCAAGAGGCACTGGCATAGATCAACAAGGGAAGCCCAGCTGGATCCCAGGCACCTAGGTGAACGGTGTTACGATACAGTAATGAGGGGAGTGGGGGCCCAGCAGGATGTATAACTTTACACCGGTAAGTGAAGGAGCGAATGGGGAGGACCGAGGGAAATTGGTGAATGACCTGGCAACCAGTGAGACCCAAAGCTCTGGGTTTTAAGGCCTCACTGATTGCCAGGAACCAAGACTGCAACCAATCACACGGCAAACCATTGCAAGTTGGTGCTAGCCGAGGGTTGGGCTTGTTCGGCGCAAGCCCAACCCTGACAGTCTGCCCTTTTGGCTCCCACCTTTATGACTGTGTTTTTTACCTGATAAAATGGCTCCTAGACATAAGGCGGACTCTTAGAGTTGAAGAAAAGGAAAGGTTAGCGAGGGTACCTACACTTGCGAGGGTCCCAGATGGATCTTCCAGAAGTCCGAAGACCTCCAGCACTGTCTCACAGTTCTCCTCTAACTGGAAGACCTCCTTCAGTGATGTGGCTCTGGTCTAAGGTCTGCTCAGGCAGCAGAGGTTTGCAAATAAAGAAAAATAAAAAGGACCAATGCACTTCAGATCCAGTATGAAGCTTTGAGGAACCTTTGAGAAACCTTTGAGACAGCCAGTAAGATGCTGCTGGTTATCATGAAGTAAAGCAACTGATCCAAAGCAGATTCAGTCTCCAAGAAGGAGGGTAAGAGCTGTCAAGACCTATTTAGGGCAACAAGCCTGGGGATACTGGATGGAAACTCCTATAGAAGAGCATCAATTCTGATCCCATCGCCTCTCTGCATTTGACACTATCAGGCTACAGAACCACTGGCGGCCGTGAAACAGCTGCAGCGAAGGACTTCAATTGAAATCGCTTTCACTTTACGTTCTAATGTCACCTACAGAAGCTCACCACACCACACTTATCCTATGAAAGTCTGGGACCTCATGGTGGTCCAGGTCCTTGTAAATAAAACAGATGAACATCAGCAGGACACAATAGCTGGTTCAGTGTCTGGATGAGAGAATCACTTTCAAACATTTTGTCAATATATATACACAGTATATATAAATATATATGTGAAAACAGTTGAAATGATGTTTTAAAGCCTTTTTCATTGTGCAGACTATAGTTCTGTGGTACAGCAGAAGAATAGTATTAGCTATTCTACCAATAATAAATCATTTTCATTGCTAGGTTACGTTTAGGATTCTGCTGCAACAGAAGTTTCAACTCTGGCTGAGGAGGAAAAAGCAGCAGCCGCCGCTTTGCAGATACATCTGTGTCTGCCCTGAGACAGAGATTACATATCTACATCACTCGGAAAGGATGAGCATTATTCATTCATTCATCATCTACAGGGCTTATCCTGCAGCCAGAGTTGCAGAAGAGGCTGGAGCCTATCTCTGCTGTGATGAGTGAGAGGTACGGTTCACCCTGGACCGGTCCATTTAGGCCATTTAGATATACAACCATTCACCCTCTCATTCACATCCTATGTAGAGACATAAAATTATTCACCCTGTCATTCATGCATCTTATAGAGTACTACAATAGTTAACTCAGTCGCTCAGTCATATGCCATATAGAAAGAGACCACCCTCTCATTCACATGTCTGGACTATGTGGGGTCTCCAATGAATCTCCTGCATGTGTTTAGACTGCGGAAAGAACCCAGAGAACCCTGAGAAACCCCACGCAGACATGGGGAGAACACGGCGACTCCACACAGAAAGGCCCCTATGGGAATCCAGCCAGGGACCTTCTGGCTAGTGCTACACAGATAAATACTGGGGCAGACAAACCCAGCTAAGCTCTAGGGAGTTTCCATCTGCGGAGTGTTTGACAAATGTAGTGAGTTGAAGGTGAAAGAGGGAAATGAAGGGTCTCACAGAAGGTGACTGCAGCTGATCCTGGGAGAATGGCTTCCTGGGCAAAAAGTTAGAGATGGGGCTGTGGAGATATTTCAACTCACCGAAAATGTCAAGCCCATAATACTGTTCAGGGGAAAAATTAGGGTTCTGCCAAAGGTTCTTGGGATTGGTCTTCAGGGGAGAATCAATGTCTGAAGCATGGTGGATTTAGTGAGCGGTGATTGTAATAATACTGCAGCAGCAGCCATGGTACTCCATCTGACCCTCACCCAATCACCAGCCTCCATCTGACCCTCTCCCATCACACCAACAATCTTTCTGTCCCCTCTCCCTCCATCCATAAACTTCCTCTCAGGTCTTCCTCTAGACCTCCTGCCTGGCAGCTCCATCCTCAGTATCCTTCTATCCAGATCTTCACCATCTCTCCTTTGTCCATGTCCAAACCATCTCAGTGTGACTTTATCTCCAGAATGGACTTCCTGATCCTCTCAATCCCCCTCACTCCCAAAGAGGAACCTTCACATCTTCATATCTTCTCCTTGGTGTCTCAAAACCAGACACCATGGCTGCTCTTCTCCATCTTTACTTGTATTCTTGCTCATAGTCTTTCATCACCCCTGACATGTTTCTCCACCCATTCCAACCTACTAGCACACCTTTCTTCACTTATCCCCCTCCTTCTCCATTGCTCCAGACTGTTGACCCAATGAGCTTAAAGTCCTCCACCTTCTCATTCCATGATGCTTTATTCTAGTAACATATGAAATCCTTCTCCAGCCTGGTTGCCTCCAATCTCCTGGAACCCTGTGATGGAGAAGGGAGTAACCTCCATAGCTGGTCCTGACATCTCTAACCTCTCAGATCATGAGAAATGTAACCAGGCTGAAAATGTAATTTTCACATGGCACTTGTGCATTCTGGGAAATCAGGGCGAGAGATATGACTCTCCATTTCCTGTTATTTACCGAGCGTGAGGCGGCGCACCGGCATCTAATACCGGGGATTGGATTAGAGCGGGGGAACTAATGATGGCTGAAGAGCGTGACGAAAAGAAGCGAGCTGCAGAGATGTCCGCTCAACTAGAGCACGATTTGATTTTGTCGATGATATTAGTGAAATGCTCAGCAAAGAGCGGCCTGACAGGTGCAGGAGATGATAGGAGGTCAGGAGGAGTTTCAGGAGGTGGTTATTCCAAATAGCTTATCAGATTGTTTTAACTCAAATTTAGAGCTGTCTGCAGAACCTGGACTCTGATACTTTTCCTCTACTCTGTCCTCCTTCACTCCACACACCAGTTGTCTCTCACCTGAATTTGATCACTGGCAACCATGGCCAGTATGAAGACACCTGCCCCAGATTCATATGGTTGCTAGATATGCATCTCTGTTCGCACCATCTTTATTAGCATCAACTCTGTTCGCACCATCACAGCCAGCATCGTGTCTTTCAGCACTATCTCTGTAGGGGTCAACTCATTTAACATCTTTGTTAGCATCAACGCACCATTTAGCCTAGCATCAACTCTTATGGCACCATTGTTCTTAGCATCACTTCTGGAGGCATCTACTTTGCCCGCATCAACTCTTTTATCGTCACCCTGGTTCATAGCATCTGTTAGCATCTCTGTAAACATCAACTCTGTGAGACGAATATTTGGTCGCATCATCTCTATGCGCACCAACTGTGTTAGCACCTGCTCTGTAAGCATCATATCTACTAGCACATCTCTGTTAGCACCATCGCCCACAACAACAACAGTGCTGAGACAGGAAGTGTCACCACGCCTACCCATGCTATAAGGAGAGCTATACGGTGAGATGTTTCCTCCGCAGATTTCAAAGAAGACAGACCAGTCCATTGCTTCCTCGGGTGCATCTGACCTTTGCGCCGCTGGCTCTTTATCTTGGCCGACAGCTGGCCTGCGCTATATGTCTCTCACACCGGCGGAATCTCCGCACCTTATCAGGTGTGCCGCAGAATAATTGTGCACAAAAAAGGCTCTGTTTGAGATTGATAAGGAATCAGAGAAGGTTTTTTCTTTTTTTTCCCATCAAAGACTCGGGGCTTATCTGAGACGCAGGTCTGGAGAGGCGAATGGATAACGAGTGCACTCTAAAGACTGCGCTCCGGTCCCTGGGGACCCCGGCTCTTTGAACGCTCTGGAGAGGAGGAGAGGGGTGGGGGAAGGATCGGCCTCAACGAGGAGAACCTAGACCTGATCAGTGCAGTGCAGAGAAACCCACTCACCTTCAGACTAGTGCTCTGGACCTTGTGATCTGCTGGAGCAGAATGATGTTCATCAACACCACACTGTAACACATGGAGTCAAACTAACCTGAAAATTTCACGGGTGGAGGAAAGCATCAGCAAGAAAAGGACAGTTGGTGAAGACAGAGCAGAGAACAAGGGGTGAGAAGAAAGGAGGTAGAGCTGGAGTCAGCAGAGATTAAGATGTGGTGCTTCCTCTTTTGGAGTGAGGAGGATGGAGAGGATCGGCTAGGAGCCCATCAGAGGGACGGCGCGTTAGATGCTATGGAGATAAAGTCACACCAAGATGATTTGGACATAGACAAAGGAGGGATGGTGAAGATCTGGTAGAAGGATGCTGAGGTTGGAGCTGCCAGGCAGGAGGTCTGGAGGAAGACCAGAGAGAAAGTTTATGGATGGACGGGAGGAGGACACAAGGGGTGTTGGTGTGAGAGGGGAGCGTGAGATGGAGGTGATTGGCTCTGGCCCCTGCAGGGAGGAACCCCATGGAAAAGAAGACTTATTCCAGTCATCATCTGCAATGCTGACAGTTCATAGCTGAGAATGACGCTGATACAAACACAAAACTCAAATGTCAGATTTCCTGTGAAACATATCAAAACCTGATGTGGAGCAATAGATGACAATTTTCAAGTTATTCCACATTTTGATTCTGAAGACTTTGAAGACTGGAGCTGCTTCTGAAGTTGCAGGTGACACCAAAAGGAGTCAGAAGCAGTTATCTTCTCCTCCTATTGGAGTGGGTGCTGGTTCAGGCCGAGCTGCTGCACCAGATGGCCTGCATCTATTTTGGATAGCAGCTCATTTAAATCCCACCCACCTTCAGGTTCTTCTACAGCCGAACGTCCAGCCAACCTGCAGACACCTTGCTTTGATTCAAGGGCCAGCATATCTGCATTTCTCTCTCGAGGCTTGATTCCAATTACAGAATTTGTAAAATACCCTTTTTTCGTCTGTGTGTTCGAGCTCAGGCCTTCAGATGTAATTTTCTCCTGTGGGCCCCCCAATGCGCAGCAGAGTGTCCGAACTCAGGGCAGCAGCGCCTCAGGCCATCCCAGAATGCTGCTTTGTGCTGTTTGCTCTGCTGGCCATCCTGTCCTCCCCTGATTCATTTTCTGCTTCTGTAAATAGATGGCGAATGCGGCGGCACTTTGGAGAAGAGACACTAGTTTCCTCCCCACTCCTGGTCCTTCCACTGAAGTATCCAGATGTTTGTATTCAATCTAAATACGGGAATGATTGCATGATGTGATGAACAAGTGAGTTGAGCCCGAAGGTAGAGCTCAACCATTCGCAGCTGCCTCGCTCAGTCCTAACCAGACCATCAGGAGTAAATGAGGGTTCATGCCTTGCTTGAGAACACTTCTGCATACAGACAGGAGCCGGGGAAACGAACCACCAACCTCACAGACATCCCCCTTCCAACTGAGCCACGGTGGCAAATCACATGATCTGCTGCTCAACTGCATGCCATCACAAACATACACAAACGGTATGGAAACAAAATTAAAGTGAATGAATAAATGATAGAGTAATGAACAAGCTACAGTCCCCGGAGTGATGAAAGAGTGAATGTGAATGATGTCACTTCGGCTTGAAGTTGACGACACAAACAATCTCTCCTGATGGACATGTCCACGGCTGACTCGATTCTATATCATCCTTTCTGATTCACTGATGAGATGATAGTGTTGCCACATCAAGACCAAGACTGTATCCATACTCACACTCCATGTAAATTGATGGTATATCAGGGATTTCTTTTAGGGGGGATTCTGATGAAACACACTTATGACTTTTAGATAAACAGATGAATGAAAGACAACCTGAAGAAAATGGAGGTGGAAGAATCACCCTTTCCTCTGCAACACGGGGAAAACTCCTATGATAGATCTTTGACTTTCCCAACGGGTTCCTGCTCCACACGGCCTATCTGAATGTGAAGCATTAACATTTCCGGGACAACAGGTCACCCCTGCTAACGCATCTTCCTCCCAGAGAAGCTGCTGGGTGTTTGAATCTATGCAGAAACCCTCCCTCCCACTTGGTCGCCATTGGTCTGAGGATGGTCTTCTCCCAGAGTGTCCTTCGCAACGAGGAGAGAGGTCTTTCTCCTCCACCACCACTTCAAAGTGCCGCCATTTGCCTGGAGCCACCAGGTCGATGGAAAAGGAAAAACGTCATGAGAACAGTGGTATTAAAAGTACTTCACCCGGTCTTCCTGCTAAAAAGGCTAATTTAGCAGGTGTGATTGTTATTGGAAAACATATGCAAAAATATTCGCCAAGTGTGTAAAGGGTCACCTGGGAATCACACAAATGTGACACATGACACTCCTCTATAACTTTTGTAGCAAAGTATACAGTACATCATTCATTCATTCATTCATTCATTCATTCATTCATTCATTCATTCATTCATCCATTTTCAATATCCTGAAACAACTGATCAGGGCCACATGAATAGAAATGCAACTATTCACCCTCATTACGACCTCACGGATAGATATGTACAACTCTGTTCACTCTCTGATTCATTTTCATGATCAGGGGTGAATCTTGCAGTGGACATAAACAGACTGCCTTCAAACGCTGACCTGGCTGTTGCGGCTGTCGGTTTAAATCCTGGAAAAGAGAGATTACCTCTGTTGATAATGATGTCAGCGCAAGCACCTTTTCACCCCCTCCCCCCCACTCTCTTCTGCCCTCCACATTCACATCATCTGACGCCAGAGGAAGGGAGGAGTGTAACAACTTACATAAGGGCTTAACATAGAAAAGTCCCTCCGGCTCCAGTTGAACTGCACCTGCTGTGTTTTATAGCTCCTTAGCAAACAAGAGGATTGTCTCTTTCCACGTCTGGCCACAGGGAGGGGGGGGGGGTCCCCTCTGTGGCCAGCGGGGGGCGCTGTGGAACCTTGCATGTCCTGTCCTCATAGGCCGGGCTCTGCGCTGGAGGTTTAAATTAAACATTAAAACACTGAGGAGAATGAGCGAAGGGGAACAGGAGGACGGCAGCAACGGAGGGAGGGAAAGGAGAAGGATTCTATTCATGAAACGTCTACTTTCTTTCGCCGCGAAATCTGACATAACATGGTGGGCGGATGATTCATTGCTCGTGAGGAGTGATTTGGATCCGGAGACAGGATGAATATTTTTGCTTCCTGGGACTTTTCACTAAGCTACCCTGTTGCTTTGTAAATATACGCCTGTTCTTGAGGGTTAAGCTCAGGATCCTGCTGGGTTCCCAGCCCGGCCCATTGCGGCGTTTAGCTGAAAAAGATGAAAAAATATCAGCAGAGTGAGTGGTCACCTCGGGGTTTTGGGCTCAGGGTCAAATGTTGGGTTATATTTGGCCATTTGTAAAAAAAAAAAAAAAAAAAAAAAAAAACTTTAGGGATGCACTCTCTCCTGAAAGCAAATGGAGGGTTTGCCAATGGGGCTTCAACATTGCAAGGATTTCCTGAAAGGTTAATATGCTGCCACTGATAACAATGGCAACCACAGCCAAACCGCCCCTCCACCCCCTCCCCTTCTCCTGTAGTTGGAGGGCTTGGCGTGATGTAATCAAGTGGCTGAAATGTCAAAAGTGAGTTGGGGTGAGCGGATTAATGCTGTGGCTCCGAGCCAAATGCGGCCAGATTTGCTATCATGACCTTGTCGACTAACTGCCAGTCAACTGGGACCCCTGTGGGGATTCTCGGCTTCCTCAGCAGAGGCTCAATGGCACGCACGCCGCCGCAGAAGTCCTCGCCCTTCACAGCTACAGGCCACAACCTCACAGTAGCTTCTGTGAACCTTGAACTGGCTGAGCAAAACTGGAGTTGCTGGGTCGGACCTTCAAATAATTAAATAGCCATTACATCTGAAGACAGTCATTTCATCCTGAGTAGACGCGAACTTGTCCTGCTGGCGCCATGAGGCGGCACAAACCAGCATTAAATGATTCATATAAACCATCCTTCCCCCTCCATTTTTCATCCACTGTAACCAACCTGGTTGCCAGCTAACAGCGCTATAACCAGTGCTAAAACCAGTGCAGACGTACGTGTCCATTGGAGATATTAAAAACCTGTGAGTGGTTTCTCGGCACAGCCTGAAGGACTGTTGCAGATGCGAAATGTGTATCTGAAAGCGTTACAGTCTTGTAGCCTGGCTGGTTTCACTGCTAACATCAGCTTCAAACGCTAAATTGACAAAACACAGGTTTCCAGTGGTACCTGTTGTTGAATAAAAACAAAATAGTGTCTCTGCTGGAAAAGTCTAGGCCCCCGAACCCCTCCAATACTCCCCCACCTCTATACCCCCCCATCTGCACCGGAACGCCGAACTGGCCTCGAAAATATTTCCCTTCTGAAATAAGAAATGTGCCGGGGACAATTGAAGGACTTTCTCAAAGACACACTCTCTCATTGTGCAGCTGGGCGATTTTGTGTCTGGAAGAAAGTGAATAAATTAAATCAAATTAGATTCCGCACAAGCACTTGACACCGGTGTCCAATTAAGATCTGCTGTAGGACCTGGAGCGCAGAGCACGGAGGCAGCCTATAGCGTTTCCAGAGAAAGAGATGACAAAATGCTAGGTTTCTGACTTTGATAACCATGTATTAATTACTCAATTACAGACAGTCTTCAAGCCTCATGCTCCTCGGCGCCTTTAAAAGCAGGCTCAACAGCCAGGGCCATTTGTTCAGCATAATGACAGCTTTGAACTTGAGGGGAAATACTATGTAAAACCTCTCCTTTGATGCAGAGCAAAGTGTGCTTATTAAACAATTAGCATAGATATTCCAGTTGTAATCACCCGGAGACGCCCCACAAATTGGAAGGGGGGTTTAAAAATAGCCTTGTTTGAAATTTCTGCAGCGGGCGTTTAATACCTGACAGCAAACCCCGGGGCAAAACATTGCAAGTGTGTTTCCAGTGTGGCTGCGGAGTTCACATTTGCATTCACAAAGGCAACAATACCATGTACATCTTTATAGTTGTTAGCACTTTTGATGGCTTCCATCTCCCATTCTGTCAGAAAGAACGTCGATGTTCACGCGCATAAGAATGACATGACAGTGGCAGCTCTTGATCGGGGCGCTTATAGATGAAATACTGATGATATGGCATCTCCACCTCAAAACAACTCAGCTGTGATCATATTTTAGCCGGAGCTACATCACATATGAAACAAGGGAGAACAGAAGGCAGCTGGGAGACACTAAAGAAACCATTCCTGCCCATCTGAAGTTTGACGCTGGTCAAAGAGATAGATCTCAGCCATGGAAAGGAGTACGGGGATCGACCGAACAGAAGAGGCTACAGGTCACCAATGGAGATGAACACTTGTCCTGAGGAAAGACGGACGCAGCTGGGTTTGGCAATGATGGCAGGTCAACTACAGTACGTTGGGATGGCCAGTTCAATGTGAGGAGGAGAAGGCATGAACTCAGCTCTATCAGGAAGCTGAGCAATCCAGTCAAAGCTAGAGTGCTGAACCCCCAACAAAGGGATGTACCCACTTATACTTCAGGAAAGGCAGGAGCACAAAAGTTTTTGTACCTGGGACTGGTGCAAAATTATCTTGGAAACCCCAGGCCATTATGTGTCCTCTTCCTGAATGCTCTTCTGACCAGTTCAAACCACAGTGCCATTCAACAAGGACAGATGACGACTGCTACCTCTTGCATATCCAGAACGATCTCTCTGCCCAGGGCTGGGAAGTCCCCTGCAGGCCACTGAACAACCGGCCCAAATAGCAAAACAGGAGCTGCTCGCTTGCTATTATTGTTTTAAGCACAAAAGCACAGCCGTGAATTTTATAATATAATTTATTTCACCCAAAGGCTCGGAGGAGGAGATTACTTTATTTGATGCTAATTTTGAACCTCTCTTTTTTCCCAGGCTAGTCAAGGACCTGCCATTCTTGCACAAACGTCTCCAAAACGCCTGGATCTCTTGAGGCTTTGCTGGCTTTGACCGACCGGCACAAGGCCTGAATGTAACTAGGGTTTTTGCAGATCCTTTGAGTTATAAATAACATTTAATGCCTAAAATAAAGACGACTGCTGTGCAAACATTGCCTCGTTCGAGAATAAATTAATAAAGGGGACAGTTCAGTGAAGCCTGCTGTTGGGCAACCACCAGATCAGTTCCCTGTTAAGAGGACAGGTGCTGTCATTTTTAATGTCCAGATATCTTAGTGTTTAAATGGTGCAGACTCTGCATATGCTGTAATAACTGTGATGGCCTGGCATTCGCCCGGATAACCAAAAAAAAGGATTGTGCATCGTCACAAGCGATCAGCAGAATTGATAATGGGCTTGGCGTCAGCGAGGGGATCTTTTTTTAATTCTGCAGGTTCAGCCTCGGCGCGTTTAAAAGAAACTCTATGGAGGAACAGTGCATGGAATTTCAATCTGGAGACGTCCTGTGGTCGACAAAGTTTGAAGATCGGGAGCAGCAGGTTGGGGCTGAAAGTGCAGAGAAAGCAGGAGCACGGTGAGGCAAAGTGAGGCAAGTTGATGGAAAAAGCCTGAGATGCAGCTGTCTGCTCCTAGTCTGATGTTTTCTTCCGGGGGGGGGGGATGCAGAAAAAGTTCCGCTTCTTTCACCTCAAAGTTTATTTATTTATTTTTCAAACGTTAATGCTGGAATGACTGGCAGCTGAGGATGAGGCAAGAGATCAGGGGTAAAAAAGAAATCACTGTTTAAAAAAAATTGGAAGTAGGGGTATAAATGGAATAGCATGTTTGCTGGGGGTTAAAGGGTCTCTTGTTTCTTCCTATAACTGGTGTTTGCATCCAGTTTAGATCACTGATGCCATCAGAGCAGAGATTGAAATATAGCCTTGAAGTTATTTGCCATATGGTCCTGTTGCTTTTAGCCTGATTCAGAGAGAAAACCACTCCCCTCGATGCTCCCTGGCATGATCTGTCGAGCACAGAAGAGATGTCTCCTCTCCGAGTAAGTTTATAGAGGTGTCCCCATCTGGAGCAGCGCTTGGAGACCTCAAGGCTGTCAACGATCCATCCTCTGGGATAAGGAAGGTTGGCCGCAGAACCTGCATCCCAGTGCACGTGCCCGGAACATTGGTCCTGACAGGATGTCTGAACTGTATTAGGTGGTTCTGAGCTCCTTGTCGACATCAGAGCTTCTCAACCTGTCTTTATGTTTAGGCTGCAAAGCTGCAGAACCATCCTGTGGGTTTCAAAAAGGGCTTCCCGTTCACTCTCACACACACACACACACACACACACACACACACACACACACACACACACACACACACACACACACACACACACACACACACAAACACACACACACACACACACACACACTGGTAGAGCTGCCATGGAAGGTGCCAACTATAGCAACAGGAGCAACTGGTGGTCAGGCTCTTAGCCAAGGACACTTTGGCATGCAAACAGGAGGAGCTTGGGATCAAACCGCCAACCTCTCCATTGGGGAGAGACGCTTGCTCTACCAACTGGGACACAGCCTCCACCACAGCAGATCATGGAGGAACTTGAAGAGGTCCTGTTCATGAATACCATGCAGTAATGACACATGAACGCCCAATACCTATTGAATACCTGCAGGATCCTCCACAGAATACACCCAAGGAATATTCCCATAGTGTCTTCAAGAGCCTGGTGAGGATGAAGATATGCAGGTGGTGGCTCCCCTTCAAGAATTACAGAATTGAGAAACTTAGACTATCAGGGGAACACTTGTCAGGCACAAGGCAGATTTGTCTTTGATTGTGGAAGACAATCATGCACTGTCAGGTTGTTGTGCTACAGTTCCCATCTAAGACTGACCGTACCTGGCTGGGACCAAGGCACCAGCCATCAGAGAAACTATTCCCAATATGAAATCTGCGACTTTATTTTGAAATTGTGCCACAACTGGGCCACATTTCAACTCCCCCCCCCCAGGAGCTGACGCAACCCAGCGCAAGGGAACAAGTCAGGAGGTGGGTTTGGGAGGCTGGTGTGATAGCCCGCTGCTCGACCCGGTGTTTTACCAATGACAAAAGGTGGCCCACCTTTGATGGTAACCTGATAGAAACCCAAGTGGGTTCAGGTGAAGACAAAACCTTGCAGGGTATGCATACACAACTTATTGACAGATTAATCCCCTTTATATCAATGCTCTTTGGCGATCGTGAGGGATTTCGCTCCACAGCCCCCACTCTGCTTTTACTTCTTGTAATTAATTTCAAAGCAACTCCCTTCTTCTAAATGTCTTTATGCGGTGATTTAGTCCAACCACTGAGAGTAATTAAGCACCACTGCCATGCTCCTGTTGAATGTTAAAAGATTTGCACGTAAACACATTTACTTACTTGAATGGTGCTTTCCCTGTTCCTTAGGGCCTCCAGAAACCATTCACTGCTACCCTGACTGTGGATGAGGGACAATAATTTTGATTTATGCGCCGAGAATGCACATCCAACCACCCATTCATTCCTCGAAATATGGAATTATACTCACATCTTCTGAAACCAAAATGATCAGACACTGATATTGATAAGCCTCTTAACTCACACATTGGCACAGTCAGCGGTTTTTGCTAGCATTCCCTCCATGCGTACGGCTGCGTTAATAACATGCATATACTCTTAGCCTTTATTATTGCATTTTCTTTTGCTATAGATCAGGCTTTGGTTTTTGGATATGTCACAAAGAGACATCGGTCAGCAAAGATCATGCTTAGAGGATGTTTTAATGTTTTAACATAGTGACCTTAGGCGATGCTCTCCTGAGAGCACCTTTACTGTATATCAAGAGGCTGTTGGTTTTTATAAAATGTGGTCAAAAGTATATTTTTTTCTGGGTATTCTGGCTGCAGCGTTACAATAATCACCATCCATGCATCCATCGTCTGCTGCTTATCCTGCACTCAGGATTGCGGGAGATGCTGGAGTCTATCCAAGCTGTCATTGGGTGAGAGGCAGTCATGAGAGGTATCCCTTGGACTTGTAGCCAGTCAGTTCCAGGGTCAGATAAACAGACAAACGATCATTTACTCACTTACTCATTCGGGGAAAATTTTTCAAATTAACCTGCTGCTGCACCTGGAGAAAACCCACACAGACACGAGGACATGCAAACTCCACACAGAATTGAAACAGGGTCCTTTGTGCTATGAGACTGAAGTGCTAACTAGTATGCCAATTGTGATAATGATAATAATAATAATAATAAAAAAAAAGAAATGTCTTGGAAACACAAATTGGCCTGTGGGCTGGGGGTCAATCATACTCCTGTGCAAAGGACCCACTGACCTCTAACTTCTTCTCGCAAGTCCTCAGGCATTCTCATTTTGCCAGATCTCAGGGGGTGTAGCTTGATATACTGCAGCGTCTGGCCAGGCATCCACCATGTTTTATGCATATATATTAAAATTATTATTAGGTGGCACAGTTGTGCACCGGCCTCCTCCTCACAGCAAGAAGATTACTAACTCCGTTTGTACTCTCTGTGGCCTTTTTGTGTGGAGTCTCCATGTTCTCCCCATGTCTGTGTGGGGTTCCTCTGAGTTCTCAGGGTTCCTCCCACAGTCCAAACACATGCAGGAGGTTCATTTGAGACCCTACAATGTCCAGACGTGTGAATGAGAGGGTGAATGGTTGTATGTTTCTGCATATTTTGTGCTTGACCGTTCAGGGCTAACCCTGCCTTTTATCCATTCACAGCCAGGATAGGCTCTAGCCTCTCTGTGACCCTGAGCGCAGTACAGGTGGTATAGAAAATGAATGAATGAATGTTATTATTGCATTATTTCAGCTAGTAATGATTAGTAATAATTGATTATTTGCTCCTGTCCCTTCCAACTTACATACCTCCTCTTTCTCTATCACACCCTTGGTTTCTAGCTTCCCCTTTGTTATAGCGTTCAACATTTAGCTGGGGCCTGTCGGATTTTTCTGCACCGGTCAAAGACATTGTTTTTTCATCACTGTCTACAAGTACTTGCTCCTGGTGGAATGTTGTGTTTCTGTAGATCATCTTAAATAGTGTGGTCCAGACATGCTCTGTCTTTAGAGAGCTGAGTTAGGATTTGGACCTTTAAAAATAACATCTGACTTGACTTTCGATGGTCCTCGAGCAACAAACTAATATCCAGTAAGGATTTAAATTCTGACGGGAACTGGCAAATTAATACGCTTCAGTGCAAGCTTTGATCTGGACTTAATGAATGAGGAAATGAAACAGTGTTCCGGGGTCTGTAGCAGGGAGGAGAGAACACTGTGCTCATCACAGAGAGCCGACCCCAACATTTCGAAAGTGGAGGCTGAAAATTAGGGTTTTTTTTCCTTCTCTTCTAAGAATGTTCTGTAAAAATGATGTATTCAGATGGAAACCAGTATGATGGTCGTGATGTTCATCCAGAGTTGTGAGAAGTCTGGTGATCTTACATTCCTGATGAAGGCACAGGAGAAATCCCAAAACGCCAGGCATTATTTCAAAGAAAACAAGCTTTGGGAACAAAGTGATACCAAAAATCACTTCATCAATCCATCTTCTGACCCTCATCCAAGGTGGGGTCTCAGGGACGGCAGCCAGTGCAGGGGGACCCAGAGAACTTACCAGATACCCGAGACACCTCCTCTTGCACCTCTGGATGTTGAGGAGTAGCAGCGCTACTCTACAATCCTCCTGAATGATCTAGCTCCACATCCTTTCTCCAAGGGAGCGCCCAGACATCCTGGGGAGGAAACTAATTTTGGCGGTCTGAATCCACGATCCCCTTTGTTGGGCTACCAACCACAGTCTCTGACCAGAGGTGAGGAAGGGGACCTAGATTCCACCAGAGAGCTAGAAACTCTTGGGTCCAAATGCCTGCTCAGGGTCCTTCCAGAGAGGTGATGTTTGACATCCCTAAAGTTAGCTTATCCAGTTCAGAATTGAACCACCAAGGTCACTCCCTATAGCCACCACCCAGCTCATAGTGCACCTGAGCCCCTTGGCCCCTCTTAGGGATGGTGAACTAATAGAAGTGGAACTCATGAGGTCTTTTCAGGCTGTGCCAATGGGCGCAGGACACCATCGCTAACCATTAAGCCCCAGTCCTGGGATTAGCTACAGAAGAGGCCAGCATCTGAGCAAGGTCCATGATCAGTAATCTGCGTAAGAGATCTTCTGAATCAAATTTTATTTGGTCCCTCACTGAAGACCGGTTTGCTTTGGGTGTCCTACCAGGGAAATTGAGTCCTAGCATTACTGGGACACACCAACTCATCCACCATGAGGAAGCAGCAGTTCAAACATGGAAATTAAGAAGCTAGCCAGAAAACCTGACGTTCATGTGGAAGTGACACATAGGAAGAAGATGAGCTAGCCCTAGACAAAGGGAGGCACCGACCATATGAAAACGCTCACTGGACCTGCAGATGGGTGTGGACTTCAGTAGCGTCATAACAATCTCCTGTGATACAATTTTTTTGTGACAGTGCACTGGAGGGAATGACAATGGCTGAGATGAAAGGGCTCTGTCCCTCAGAAGGTTTATGCTAGCTTTTAAGTGGCTTGATTATTCATATTTGACCATAGTATTTTTGTTTTGCAGGGGTAACATCCTTTGGTATTACCAAACTACAACCAGACATTGTGCATCAATTGGCATAATTAATGTTGAAAATCCATGGATGAAGATGAAGGCTGGAGTTTATGGACATGTTTCGGCATGAATCACATATTCTGGAGGCGAAATCCGTTCTGTATGCCTCAGCTCAACACTGCATGTATTATAACATAGTTTCTTATTCCTGACAGTCACTCTCTGAGATCACTCTCTTGGGTCCACCATGACCAAACCACCGCCATTCAAGTTCTTCTGTGATTACATTTTGGATAACTACATTAAGTCTTTGTATTTAGCAAGTCAGGACCGGTGGGAGTGTGAGAGTTGCGGGGCTTGGGGGTGAGGGATTTGGGGGGCGTCAGAACTAACAGCAAACTACAACCAGGGTTGTCAGGGTGAGATGGTAACATGGTGGCAGTGTGCACAATCCCGAACACCACAAATCAGGCTGTAAATGTGAACCTTGGGGTGGGTGCCACCCAAATAGGCTTAATGATGATATAGTAAAAACAACATGTTTATCTTCCTCTTCTTCTCCTGTCAGTTTATGCCTCCAGGGGGCGTCACAGCTAATAATCCACCACCATCTTACCCTCTCCTCTCATACCAACTAACCTTTTGTTCTCTTTCTCTTTCCCTGTATCCCTAAACCTCTACTCTGGTCTTCCTCTTGACGTCCAACCTGGCAGCTCCAACCTCAGTATCCTATCCAAATCGTCAACATCCCTCCTCTGTATATGGCCAAACCACCTCAGTGTGACTTAATCTCCAGAGCATCTAACAAGTGCTGTTCCACTGATGGACTTATGGTACTCTCTCCTCCTTCTTATCCACCTTTCCTTCCTTTCCTTGGCTGATAGTCTTTTATCACCCCTGATACTTATTCTCCACCCTTTCCAACCTATGTTTCTCAACCTCTTCTTCTTCCCCGCCATCCCTTTGGACTACTGACCCGTGGTACTTGAAATCCTCCTCCTTCATCTCAACTCCCTGTAGCCTCACCTCTCCAAAACAACATGTTCATCTAGGAGCTCTTGTTTGCACTCTGTCTACAAAGGGTATATTGCTTTGCAGAATTTTTCTCCTCCAGGTGGCGTTGCAACATGCCGTGAATGCTAAAGGACATCTTGGATTATTAATGGATTATTGTTTAAGCAACGATCCAGGAAATGACAATGAGTGGTTCAGACCTTACGGATGAGGTGATGAGGGGTCTGATGTTTGTTCTTGATCCCATCTGACACCAAAAAATAACGGAATGAACAGAAGTCATCATGATAACATATCTGCTTACTCGGAGGGTAAAGAAAAGCGCCAGCAGAGATGGTAATATTGGCAAAATGATCTTACATTGTGATGCCGCTCATTTAGCAGCTGCAGAATGTGTCCACCCGTTGCTTTGAAAATATGAAATAAAATTTCCCGTGCAGTGAATAAACACGAGCGAATTACAACAACTTGTGTCGTGAGGCTTAATTGTAGGATCTGTTTTGCAGACATTTTATGCTATGCCTTTTATGATATTCATCCACAGGAATGATCATTGCTTGAAACAGTCGCACAAGGCCAATTTAACCCTGACTGGAACCCCTGCCCTGAAGCACTCCGGGTACAATAATACTGTAAACATCGGAGAGTATTCTCAGAGTAGTTTGGCTCCAACACAACAATCAAGGTGTCAGCCCGGGGATCCATGGTCCACAGGACAGTGTGGCAGTAATGGCTCCTTGCCTTCAAGTCAGAGATTTGCAGAACCTCCCCTTGTCGGTCACTGAGGACACATAAACTTACCTTTCATCACCAGCTTCATGTTGTAACATCTGGCTCCTTCTGGGAGAACGTGGGCTCAGGGTCAACGCCTTCAGAAGATGACAAGGCATGTTGCTCGGATGGCACAGCAGACGTTTGATCCCCATCTCCTCCTGTCTGCATGTTGTAGCATCCTTGTGCAAGACACTGAACCCTCCCAGATGCTTCAAATGTTCTTGCTAGCTCTTTTCATGCCTGGTGTGTGTGTGAATGGGTGAACATAATCCAGTCAAAAGTGCTTTGGCACAACAAGATGATTTACTATAAGTGCCTGTGGATTTTTTAGCTTGGACCTGGTACTCTCCCCACACACCAGCCAAAATACCTGCAGATGCTCACCTGATATCAGGACCAGTCTATACAAAACAACCTCAGACTCATCTGGTTGTTTGATTCTTATTTCTGCTAGAATCACAATTTTCAGTGTCATTTTGATGGTACCATCACCCACATCATTGCCAGTCCAGTTCCTCGTTCCTTGCATTCTGAGATTTTATCCTGCCAGGTCTCCTAGTTCTTGTCCTGACTCAGCTGGTAGTTCAATCCTTGCTTGCTCTGAGTACACCAGATGTCTCCTGTCAACTTGTATCGTCCGCCAATGGAGGCCCCCGTGATCATCATGTTACACTCAGGTCCAGAAGAGTTGAGACAGTGCCAGGCACGTGACAATTTTGATCGCTCTATAATTATTCCACAACCTCTTTGTGACAAGGCATCTTCAGCTTAGTCTGAAGCTGATCGCAAAATTGCGTCACCTCTGCTGTGGATCGGGGTGGTTCTCGCCAAGGCCCTCCGAGATCAGCAGGACCCCCGATTCATGTCTGAAGGTCTCTCAACCTGAATGAAATCACGATGAGTGAGAAGCGCTATGGGAGGGGTTGGGATCGCCGTATGAAGGGCCTGTTTCTAAATTAGCTTATGAAGTGAAGTGGTTGTTGAATGACCAACAGAAGGTTCCAGGAACACAGACCTCTGAGAGATCACTGGTGTGGTGGCTTCTAACAAAGAGAGGAGGTTCAACATTAAAAGCAGATCTGTAATAATGCTCCCTGTTAATATACCAGAAAGATTAAACGACTGATTTTGAAAAAGCTTTATTTTATCATTTTACTGAGAAAGAGGGGAGAAAAAATTGAATTATAAATAAAGATTTAATCAAAATATCCGATCGCTATCTGGATACATTTGGTTAATTGCTCTATTAAATAGCGGCTGAAGAGGGCTCTGCTTTGATCGCTCATTATGAGGACACATATGGAGATGTTCTGTCTGAGAAACTACTCAGGACTCACATTCAATGATATTCTGAGGGGCTGTTTTTGTAAATTCATCCATTTATTATCCATCCTGCTTATCCTGCAGTCAGCGCCCATTCCAACTGTGATTGGGCAAGAGGTGGGGCTCAACCTGGACCAATTACAGGACCACATTTAGAGACATATGACATATGAGGAGTGAATGTCATCCTCGCATTCACCCTTTCATATAGAGACATACAACAATTCACCCTCTCATTCAAATGTTTGGGCAATTCACGGTCTCCAGTGAACTTCCTACATGTTTCTTTAGGAACCCCATGGAGACACTGGGAGAATGTGGAGACTCCAAACAGAAAGGTCCCTGTGAACTTCTGACTGTGAGGAGGAAACTCCAACCACTGCATCAGTGTGTCGCCCCTTTTCATAAATATCAGCAAAATAAAAATTCCTCTGCACATAAGAATAAGTATTGTTATGAAGAAAATACTGCAAGGAACAAAAAATGCAGAAGACCGGCAGAGAATCTGGGAGAAGAGATGAGGTCAAACACCAGCAGAGACTAGAGAGACTAGATCCCAACTGAAAAGGCCAGCTAATAAACGACAGAAAGCCGGCGCCACCTCTAAATAATTGTCAGAACATCTCATACATCATGACATGGCACACACACGTACCATCACTCATTTTTTACATGTGGACACAGAGATGAGATGGGTAGATTCAAAGCTCTCATTTCCCACAAGCGTTAATTAACATCCTCCCTGCCTGGGATTCATCCTCTCTTCGGGTATCGGTGTCCCTAAAAAAAGCCCCAGCATTAATTAGGGGGATAAACCTCTGGACTGCCTTGATCCTCAAGGGTTCTCCAGGACTGAACGTACAGAATTGTAATCACTGTTGGACTAATCCTGCATGTGTGTCCCAAATCGCGACAGATGAGGACTTATTATTATTAGCATTCTGGGAACACTAACGCGTGTTTGGTATGTGTAACGGAGGGGAATTGGACTGCAGAGGCTCAGTGGCGTCCCAGGAGGCTCGTCCCATCTGCTCAGGTAGGAGGCATATACCGAGTTAGCCGAAGTGTGTGTTCAAGATGGCCCGTTAGACGTAAACGCTGATTTAACAGTTGCTTGGTTTACTTATTTGTGGTGCTCGCTACATTGTGCAATACTAATTAGCATATCAATCAAACCATGTCGTCCCGATTTCACCATGTGCCTTACATCCAACATAGCTATGGTTTCTGGCTGCCTCCTAGTTTCCATCAAGACGCTGCACAGACGTCTGGGTTTGATGTTACATGGCGGGGGTTGGAAGAGGGTTGGAAAGCAGCTCAGACGAGACCCCCTAAAGTTAGCAGTTCTTTTGACCATCACTCCCCAATTCCCTGAATAAATTCATGAATCCGTCACACTTCAGAGCTCCTCAATGACGGTGGGGTTTTGTATTTTTTTTTATAGTAACTCCCACTGTTTTCACCTTTTGCAATTTCCTTCTGAAGTGAGGCTCATGCCCCTCCTGGCCCCGCTGACTCACCCTGTCCAGCAGGAGAAAGTGTCTAGATCGTCTAATGGACCTTGGCCTGAGGCTCTCCTTCTCCTCGGGTTCTCACATCAGTAAATGTTTGATATTTCAAGTGTGAGAGTGTGAGTCCCCTCGGCGCAGTGACGCGCTGCAGCCGTGCAGTCAGCGATGGTCAATCAGCAGCAATGGAGATCTCACAACTCCATGTCCTGACTTATTATACTCGTTAAGGACAGCTCTCCACCTCCTCTGTGACCTCTTCTCTTATACCAACTAGCTCTCTGTTCTCATTCCCTCCATCCTCCAACCTCCTCTATGGTTTTCCTCCAGACCTCCTGTTTGGCAGCTCCTACCTCCGCATCCTTCTTCCCAGATCTTCACCATCCCTTCTCTGTCCATGTCCAAACCATCTCACTGTGACTTTATCTCCGGCACATCTATCACATACAGTCCCTCTGATGGATTCATTCCTGATCCTCTTCATCCTCTTCATCCTCTTCACTCCAAGAGGAACTCAACATCTGTGCTGCCTCAAGCTCTGCCTCCTCCTCCTTCTATACATTTCACCTAGTGAAAGCTACATGTTTCACCAATAATTGACCACAACCACCACCTGTTAGTGTGAAACCAACGAATAATTAAAGGTCATGCACAATCCCTCAGTAATCGCTGTCTGTAAAGTATTATTTTCATGTTTTCATCTCCTCTAAGATCCACTCACAAACAACGTGTAGGACCTATTCCAATGCGTAGATGTCAACCAGGGGAGTTGCAATTCCTCTTGGATGTCTTGGCCCAGAAGAGAATCCCTTGAAATCATAATTATACGTCGTTCTTTGCAATTGCAAGCAACAGTTCATAATAACTGTAATGCTAAAAAGATGGACGACAGCTACCTTTACCAGAAGTGCTCACAAATTGATCTGCTTTATTCTTATATCTGGTAGAAGTAGAACTGCAGGTGCCTCCAACTGGAAGTGTTGTATCAGCTAGTTCTGGAAACGCCCACTGGATACTTAACGTGGAGGCAACAAGTGGAAACAGGCCTCAGAGAGTCTGCAGTGACCCTAAACTCACCGCTTCCCCTCAGCAAACACGCCGTCTGATCATTAGCGTTTATCAACCCTGTGGTGAGCTAATATGCTCCGTCCCTCAAAAACTGCAGTGCCTGAGGTGAATTCTGATTACCTGCAAAGACTGAGCAGGTGTTTTTTTTTGTTTTCCATTCAGTTCCTGCCATCGTGCTGTCAGTTAGGAAAAACTCATGAGGAGGGAGACGGAAATGCTTCATCTGCAGAACAAACCATGACCTTTGCTGATCTTGTTCTAGCTTTGCACCAAACATAGACTAATCTCCTGCTGGCAAACCATTACATATTGTTTTCTGATTAGGGCTTTCCGTTTGGCCAAAAAGGGTCTTTGAAGATTCAAGATTCAAAGTACGATGAATTCTTACTTTGCTGTCTGAAATTCTTATTATGCTGGCTTGCATGCAACTGAGTGAGCAAACATGTCGGCACAGACGACACCATGTTGTGTGTAAGAGAAGAGATGAAAAAGGAAGAAAAAGGGGAAGGAGAGGGGAAAAAAAGCCACTCCCGAACTAGGCCCTGTTGAGGGTCTCAGTGCGGGATTAGGAAAAAACACCTTAGCAAATAAGCAATATAAGACATTACAACAGTATTTGAGACTTGCATGTGTGGGAGGGGGGTTGGGTGTTGGTTTGGGGTCGGCCAGGCATCACAGTACTGCCACTGGAGGCCGTGCCTGCTGCCCCACAGGTGCTTGCACAGGCCTCCGTATGCTGCTCTGCAACAAGGGGAGGGAGAGGGGACGGGGGCCAAGAAGGTGTTTATTTGAGGGGGGGATGCATTTTGTGTCTTGATGTGTATGTATGTGTGACGTTGCGGACTCTTGTCTCCACACAGTCCCTACAAAATGTCTCTGCCTCGTAGCAGAACTCTCCAAGTGCAAAGTACATATGTGGAGAGGGGATAAGGGGTGTCCAGAGGATGGATCATCTTGTCTCGATACCATCCAGGAGGGCTTAGACCAACCCTCTAATGCCGGTTTCAGGGGGGCCAATGAAGACAACAATTGTTTGGCCTTAAGTCTTTTCTGGTTCTCCTAGTGTGTTGCGCCACTAGTCCAAATCAGGTGCTAATTTCCATCAAGGCGAGCTGACAGTTTCTCCAAGTTGGTATCCATCCTTGACAAACCATCATCATGTCTGTGACAGCGATCGTCTGTCAGTTGAGTCTGAGTCTGACCAGTCCTGCCCATTCTGAAGGCTCTTCTGTCCTCAAGTTGGGGAGTGGACTTTGGCTGAGATACAGAGAGCAAACACATCCTTGAAAACAGCTCCGCTTTTCCCCGTCTCTTATGAAAGTGAGGCTTGGACCTGAATCCTCCCATGATGCCTACCTCTTTCAAGAGAGGACAAGCCAAGTCCAGGCGTGTCCCACCCATCGAAATCAACTGTGCTGCTGGTTGAAAGCGTCTCTCTGTGACTGTACAGCGAATTAATGGAGATTTACAGTTGGTAAAACAACATTTGTCAATGTTTGTGTGCTTTCAACTTCTTGGCCTCAATGATTTACCTTGTGATTCCATAATAATCTTAGTCTAAAGCAGGGATGTCAAATTCAAATACAGTGGGCTAAAATTCAAAACTGGGACAGTCGCAGGCAAATATATATATATACATATGAAAAAAATCTTCCTCCAGATATAGCAATGAACCTTTCCCCAAACGACTTTTGCTTAAAAACTGAAAACGGATCAAACAAAGCTTAATACTATACGATATATAACTTAATATTGCACATATGCAAAATCCAAATTCAAATTAAAGAACACATCAATGCCATTCCATTTCTTAAATAAAAATCACCTGTAGTATTAGCAGTACATGCGCTATAGGCTATAATACTGGTGGGCCAGCTCTAATAGTCATTTGGTGTGTCTTCGCGGGCCAAATATAATTTAAATGCCAAATTGGTCCACAGGCCAGAATTTGACACCTTCGTATGGTCTAGAGCCTCGTGGAGCTCCACGGCAAGGTTCGATTGGCTGGCATGGAGTCATGACAGGCAAGATAATCTGCTCAACTCCAGTGCTGTCAGCAGTTTGACATTCTGAAGCTGCTTGAAGTCGATGATACTCAGGCTAAGATATTCTACACATTTGTAGTACAAGTATGTTGACCTTAAGCAGGAGAACAGTGGCAGACTTCTTGTGAGCCATAAAGGTGAGTTAGATTTCAAACTACATCTTAGTCGATCCTGTGAAATCATAAAATAGCAGTACTTCTACTACGCTGCATGCATACATGTCCTGCACCAGTCTAACATACTTCCCTGCCACTCCATTGTATGTAGTGGCATTATTCCTTCACACCCCTCTTATCGGTGTAGTTGAGATTAACTACTTAAGCCCCACCTCCTTGTCCACCTGTTCTCCTCTTCCTGCTGCTCGCTCTCCCCGAGGTTGGCTTGTTACACAGAGCCCAGCTAAACCTTCACATTCTTAATACATCTATTACCATCAGCCTTCCATTGGTTCCATGCCTTCATTAAGGGGCCTCAGTCGCTTCAGTATGACAAATTCTGAGACGTATTTGTTCAGTGTCCTCAGGTTGGAATCGAGGTCGGCGTGCAGGGGGAAGCCAGCATTGCTCAGCTGTTTGACAAACAGTGGCTGAGGCAGCTCTGGATTGGAAATCATTCCCATCAGTGCCTCTGGCCAAGAGGTCAAAGGTCACCGTGCAAATGTACAAGCCCATTGAAGAGCTACTCGCTGAGGCATCTGGAGCGTATCGCTAATGTTGACGCTGGGCTTGTTTGAGTGCTTTTTTGTTTAATTTTTATTTTTATAACATATCCCATTCAATCATACATCTGCTTGATTCCATTTTGTCCTTGTGTTGCCATAGCAGCGAAGACAGCCGTGGCAACAAACACAGGAGAGGTCATGGCGCTGACTCAGACACAGGATTAGAAAGATTTAATGAGTGAGATTGAAGGGGTTGGGTGATCAAGGGGTCAAGCTTACATTCACTCTCACATCCCAAACGCAGGCATTTCAGGGACTGAAAACCAGGACATAAAACCATTCATTCATTCAGTCATTCATTGACAAAAAAATGATCGTGGATCAACACTTTGAGCTCTTCACCACTTCATTGGGTTCAGACAGAGCAGCAGACAGATCAGGCACAGTTTATTACATGTTTTGTCATTCAGTTACAAAACAGTTGGTTCATCCCCCTCTTTGCCTTCTAAATGCAACCCACATTTAGCAAGAGGAAGCTGCAAGCTGACTTACTGTTCAGATCAGAGCTGGTCCCTCTCTTTTCCAGGGCGGTGCTGGTGAAGCCCTCCGACGAGCTTTCCGTTCTCAGAGCAAGAGCAGTCATTTCTCCGATCCATTACCCTTCACTCCCCAGTGTCTGCTTGGACTGGACTTGACGTCTGGCAGCATGCTTGTAATCTGCTGGATGTGAAACATTAACTCATGCCGCTAACACCCCCCACCCCCCACCCCCCAGGGTGTCTCGGTTCTGCTCACCCCTGACCAGAGAACACAAGTAAACACTGAAGCTATATCGCTTTCCATCAGCCTCAGGCTCTCTGTCTTTCTGTGTTCATGGGATGCGTGGGTGCAGCCATGACAATTACCGCCCGTGTTTTGATATATATATTACATAAAAAGAGATGAAGCAGCACGTATTAGCGCTATTTACTGCCCATCCATGTTTTTCATTTTTTATCCCTGTTTTCCCTTTCAATCAAAGGTTAATGCACCTGCAGCAGCTCACTCTGAATGCAGGAGGAATCTCGCCCTGCTTTGGTGTCTGCTCACCAAGCCTCCCCGCAGAGGGCCATCACGTGAAAGCTCCTATGACAGATCAGAAGAAGAGGAAAGTCAAGCTTCAAGATGTGAATGAGAGGGTGAACAGTTGTATGTCTCTATGTTTTGTCAAAATGAAAGAGTGAATTGAGGTACTTCTCTAAATGACGTTTGAATGAAAGCATGAAGGGTCATAAGTCGCTAATTGTGGCCCTGTGAGGGATCAAGGGCAAACTCCGCTTCTCACCCAATCATAGCTGGTACAGGTTCTAACCTGCCCGTGACTGTGACTGCAGGATAAGTGGTATAGAGAATGAATGAATGAATGAATGAATGAATGAATGAATGTTAGACAGACAGAAGTCTGCGAATCCTTTCCCACCCAGCGGTTTCCCATATTTGTGACTGCACTGGTTTGGCGCTGACAAACTGGGCCAGCCCATCTGGCCCGGCTCATTTGCCACCGTTGCCAGATGGGCCGTCCGAGCCCACTCAGGGTCTAATTGCATCTGGTGTTGGAGGAAATTACTGTTTGCAGCGACAATGCATAAAGTTGTTTGTGAAAACCCTCATGTTTAATTTAACCACAAAAGCAGAGCCATAAAAATATGCTTGATGATTTAAAAAAAAAAAAAAAAAAAAAAGTAAACAGCTTGGAGGGCTGTAATGCCGGCCTGCCTGGATGTGACCAACAGACTGTACCCTAGCAAGGATTCACGTGAAACATCTCGTTTTCCGCAGCAGAGAGCGAGGAGCTGCGAGGAACCAGCGCCGCTGATGGCTGCAACTCGCTAGGAGAACTATTCTTTGTGTGTTATCGGAGACGCTGCCGTCACTGTGAGTTGCTCAGAGCGTGCCGGCGGTGCTTGTGCACCCGACAAACTCATCTCTCCTTATTTAAGGTGTGTGTCTGTGTGTGCGTGTGTGTGTGTGTGTGTGTGTGTGTGTGTGTGTGTGTGTGTGTGTGTGCGTGTACTAAGAATAGAACTAATACAGATAATGTATAAATATTACAAAGGTTTTGGGTGTAGAGCTCCTGCTGCTCCTGATGTTTGTTTAACCCGTCATGAAACTTCCTGCCGAGACGTCCTGGCTATATATTGCCATCAAAAGCGCGGTGGATCTAGTATTGACGTAAATGGGTTCAGGTGGGTTTGAAGGCCTAGCTGCCACCTCTCATGCAAACACTTTGTCTTGTGCAGTGTTGCTGCAAAAAAAAAAAAAAGGGTCACTATACGTGACTTGAAAGCAGACATTTTTTTGCAGCGTTTTTAAGAGCGTTAAGATGTCAATCATCCCCAGATATAAAACTTTGAGTTTGTACTTCTCCTCTGGCATTTTGTGGCATTTTCATGGTATTTATTTACTTAAATCATGAACAATACTAACACTCACATGCGATATCTTAAAATAATTGTATTTATATTGTTGCCGAATGGTGGTTAGCATCTCTGCCTCACAGCTAGAAGGTCCCCATTTAGATTCCTGCAGGGGGCCTTTCTGTGTGGAATCTCTATGTTCTCTCCGCGTTTGTGTGGGGTTCCTCAAGGTTCTCTGGGTTCCTCTCACAATCCAAACACATGCAGGAGCTTCATTGGAGAAGTTACATTGTACAGATTTGTGAATGAGCGGATGAATAAGATAAAATAAGATAAGATAAGATAAGATAAGATAAGATAAGATAAGATACGATAAGATAAGATAACATAAGATAAGATAAGATAAGATAAGATAAGATAAGATAAGATAAGATAAGATAAGATAAGATAAGATAAGATAAGATAAGAACAACTTTATTAATCCCGAAGGAAATTGTTGTGCCAGAGTTACAGAAAATATAACAGTAATAGATAATAAAAAGAAAAGGCAGAATTAGAAATAAAAATAAACTATAAACTATAAAGTGTCTCAGTGAAACTATAAAGTGTCTTAGTAAACAAGTAATAAAACCATAAGTGTCTTAGTAACAAGTGAGGTAAGGAGTGCACAATAGTATGAATGATTGGTTATCTGTTGTGTGCCCCATGAAGTCTGCAAGTGGCTCCCAGATAAGCTGCATGGAAAATGAATGGATGAATATTCCCTCCCTTATACTTTGACAATACTTTTTAAAAATATATAATTTGTGATGTTTGCATAAAATGAATTACATAAGTGAACATCAACTGCCCCATAGAACGTGGGATCTATTTGTGGAAAAAATAAAAATGAATTAAAATAAATGAAAGAAACAAACGGCAGAAATAAGAACAGCTGGAGGTGGTCTGACCCTGGGCCTCAAGCCGCTGTCTTCACAGATGGTGAGCTGCTCATCTCACACGCAATTAAATCGGCTCAGTTTTTCAAACATTAATTATAGAAGCACCCGATCGTAAAAATCTGAAAACGCGACGGCCTGCGCGCAGATAACCAACCGTGACATCCATAAGCACCTTTTAATCCAAAATGGCAGCTGGAAATCTTACTTTCACAGTCCTTACAGCTCTACATGTGTTGGCAACTGTGGTACTTCACAGGAACCATCACTGCTGGTTGAACAGGTAATATTTAGTTCTATGGCGAGTCAATGCTGTGATAATATCTACAATCCTGATGAATAACATTCACTATTTACTCAGTGAGATTCCCCAGGGAGGAGTGGAAGCCATGTTCCTCACTCTGATCTGAAGAGCCTGATGAATGAAAGGATGTTGTTTTCATCCATCAGATGCTTGTCTATGAGTCTACAAGTGTTTTCCAACCCAGTAGTTTTCCAAAATTGATGACTGTGCTGGTTTTGCAATGACTAACCAAGTGGCATGTATAGACAACCGGCAATGATCACAGTGAGAAAATCCGTGAGAAAATAGCTGCGTCCCAACACATTCATTAAATCCATACTAATCTGTGCGAACAGTTCCATTCTGACTTCCACCCCCACCCACAGTATACAATCTCCTCCCATTAAAATAACTGATCTCCTACTGGCAGCTGACTCTGGTCTGTTTCCTCATCCTCCTTGACCCGAGTGTGGCCTTTGATAGCATCTCCCATACGGTTCCTCTCAATGGACCGTCCTCAGTGCTCATTCATACCTAACTAAAGATGTTCAAATCATACCTTTCAGGCAAATTGTCCAGTCTAAGCACTTGACATCCCTGCCCCACCCCATTACCATTGGTGTGCCTCAGGACGATGTTCTATGTCCCCCTTCTCTCCAACAGCGTCTTCCTTCCCCTCTGCAAATTTTCCTAAAACACCGGAGAGTGCACTTCCACTCTCATGTGCTTGACCCCCGACTACCTTTCTGGGAAGCAAAATTCAGATTTCTGACCTTCCTCTTTCTCCGGTTGTGAAATACCATAAAGTCCTGGTTCTCTGCTAATATCCCCCAACAGTCATAAAACACATTTTTTCTGATTGGAACCAAACCACAGCTTCAAAAACATACAGGTTTTCACTTTGAATTGATCACTCCCTGGTTTCCCCCTGCCCTCAGGTTAAGAGCCTGGGTGTCACACTGTATGGCATGCTTACATTCCACTCATATTAATAATACATCTCATATGCATACCTTCTGTGGTCCCATCACCCCACACACCGCTGCCACTCTAGGCTACTCCCTCCTCACCCTCCATATTGCCTACTGTAATGGCCTTGTTTTTTCACCCACAAATCAGTGCATGATTGCCAACTGGAGTACAAATACTGAAACCTCCTTCCTCCACATCAACCCTAATCTACAGCTACTTCATTGGGTCCCTATCACACACTAGGCCCTGATCACCTTCTTCTCAACTTTTAGCCCGTCTCTCTCGCCCCTCAGTATGTCTAACATTGCCAGCCCTTCCTGCTCCCCCATATCCTCCGCCGATCTTCACCTCACTGCCTCTCACCCACTCCCAACAGAGCTTTTAATGGTTAAATCACAGCATTTGAATGTTCAGTGTCCATACGTGCTCTAAGAGGTGCTTTCAAATAAAACATATCATTAATATTGTTATTATTGTTATATTTCATTAGTGCTGCAGAGGATTTGCTCTGAGCTCTCCGATACGCCGCAATGACACTCAAGCTGAAGCGCCCTCGAGGGGGAATGATGGTTGGCTGTTATGCTCAGCAAAATTACACAAGTGGAAATGTCCTTTTTCACCCTGAATACAGTGCAGACTCTTGCCGGGATTGTACCTGGAGTTGCCTCCCCCTCCATGCCATCTACACAGGGCGTCCTCCTCCATCTAGCCGCAGATCCTCTGTTAAGGCTGGCTGGTGGAAAAGATGTGGATATCAGGATGGAATAAGTGGCTGAAGGATTTATGGTAGGTATACCATGGAAGGGCTGACATCACCCCGTGGGCTAAATGATAATGACTCCCGCTTTAAAAGCTATATGCGATTCGGTCATTGCAATCCTGGCCTTTTTCTAACAACATATTATTTGGCTATAAATGAAATATATTTTGTGAGAGAGATTGGAGCCAAAAGCGAGAGGTGGACTTGACTTGACCCGCAAACGGGTCTCCCGTGGTAGCAATGAGTCCATTGTAAATGGTTGTGATTAAAACTTAAACGGGAAATGGAAAAGTGTCTAAACTCTCCCCCAAAGCATCTCAACTGCCCATGAGCCCAGAGACACCTCAGCCGCACAGATGCAAGACAGGTATGCTGGTAATTATTGCTTTATTAAGGGCCTAAAGAGTTTGGCCACCTGGGAGTCCAATGCTGCTCCTTTGACCCTGAGAATTCAGTTAATGCAAGTTTTTATTTGTCCCTCAGGAGATGCATGATACCAGCCCAGAGTCTCCTGCGGAGTTTATTTCAGAGCAGAACTTGTGGCCTGGAAAACAAACTATACCTCCTGATAAATTGTCTTCTCCTTTGCATCTGTATTAGAGTGTTAATTATTTAAATTTCCTGGGTAACATTTGACAACAACCCCTCTACTATCACTCCAGGAAAATCAAAAGAAAGTCAGTGAGGAGAACCTGGTTGCCCACTTCGATTCTTAGCGTCATCACTCATTTTATTTTTCGGGGAGGAGTCCATGAGAGGGACAACATGTGTCAGATGCTCTTGAGATAATAGTCAGACTGAGATGGTTTGGACATGGGCGGAGAAGGGATGGTGAAGATCTGGGTTGAAGGATGCTAAGGCTGGAACTGCCAGGCAGGAGGAAGACCAGAGAGAGGGCTTCAGGGATGGGGGGAAAGAGAACAGGAAATGAGCTGGTGTGAGAGGAGAGGGTAAGATGGAGGGAGATGATTGGCTGTGGGGACCCCTGAAGGAAGCAGCCCAATGGAGAGGATGATAAAGAAGTAGAAGATGCGTATTTCAGCATATCTGTATTCTCAAGGCACACATTCATTTATATATAGATTGCCTTTAGATATAGCCTGTTTCAAGGTGGGCTGCATTAAGTTGCTGCATCTTGCTAATCTCTCGCTCAGCAGCACTGGATCAGGTTGCTGGACCGTCATGTTGATAAGGCCAAATACTACAGGAGATGTTTGTATATCTATCTCTGCTCTCTGCAACACCTCTGTGCTAGGCAGATGATGAAAGCAGAATTGCTTGAATGATGAGCAACTCTTGACCCATCCTAAGAACACTGTTTCACAGAGAATAGCGAATACCTGGTTTCAAGGTTTTCAGCCTCGGCCTTATTTTATTCACGTAATTACAAAACAAGCAGCCTTTTCCTTTCAATGTTTTGTCAACCTGGTGTTATTATGTCCTCTGAGGTTCTCTCTAGTTTCACTATTGGAGTAAACTCAAGTCCTAGATTAACGTAATTATTACTATTATTGCTGTCATAATTATGATGATTATTATTTTCAGAGAGGAAAGGTGGTACAGTGGGTTATGCCTCCGACTCACTGTGTGAGAGTTCCTGGTTCGTGTAAAGTTGTATGTTTCCATATCCATATAAGGTGTGGATGAAAGGCTGAATGGCTGTATGTCTTTGTACGTGGTCCTGAGATGAGCTGGTCTAGGGTGAACCTGCCTCTCACCCAATGACAGTGCTGGGATATGCCTTGTTTGGTTAAAGATCAATTAGCCACTGAAGGTGTCATGTTGCCGGGGAACTGCGCTCATGAGTCCGGCAGAAAAGGAGATGTAAATGCCATGTTTCTTTGTCGCTGCCTCCGACCCCTCTGGAACTGTCCCTCTGGGGACAGGAGGGGTCCCTTCGGTTGTGACACAGATGTGTTTGCATGGTCCAGGAGCTCTGAGCTTCTCATCCCTGCCATGGAGCCAAGCTGAGCTACACTGCAGAAGACCATTTCCCAGAACCCATGTATTTCCAGCGTGAAGTCTGTGACACAAGAAGTTCACCGCCTCAGACCTCTCAAACATGTTGCTCCAAAGTCTGTCATGACTATAAGCCTGGACTTAGCCTGACTTGTGCTTTGCACAGCATATTGCAATAAATAACATTGTACATTAATAAATAATATTACAATATGATAATAAAATGAAAATAAATACATACATAGAATTAGGGGGCGGTGTGGCACAGATTCCTAGTTCGATTCCTGGCTCCTTCAAGTGTGTCAAGGTGTGGTTAAGAAAGACAATAAACACCTAACTGCTCCTACGCACTGCTAGATGGCTGCCAACTCCTCATGGCTCATCCATGATGGGTAAAATGCACAGAGGGATTTCCTGCAAGGGATTAATAAATTACATTAAACTTTATTGTACTTTATTGAATAAAGTACAATACAATTACAGTAATGGGTAGTATTTGAACAGCAGAATTTCAAAAACTCTCCTAATTGGAGAGTGTTAGACATGCAGGTCTGATCAGCCCTGCAGCACCATGTCGATAAAGAGGGAACCTGAAGACATGAGTCTGGTTATTATTGGGCTGCTGTTTGATTTCTGACATCATAACATTGAAGCGATAGGACAATATACTTAAATAAAAATGGTTTTCTAACACACAAGTTTTATATTCAGAGGTTTTATAACATTTTATAAAGTTTAGAAAATGTAGCTAATAAGAGAATTGTTTGCTGTCATTATTTTATTCCAGAGATTTTTGTTGTTATTTATTGTATTTTGAGCCTTTTTTTAAAAGAGTAGCTCAAACATTTTGTCTTTGCTTTTAAAGACACTTGATGTTATTTCCTGAGTTTTCAAGCCACACAGAGGAGGCAGACATTAAATATATTACAGTAACAAGGCAACTTGGAGTAAACTTGGAGTATAATTGAGATACCTGTAGATTCACTGAAATATCTGGAGATTCCCTGAAGTATCTGGAGTGTCCTCCCTCAGGAACTATGGTCCCACTAGTTTAACAGGGGCTTAGACCATTATAAATACCTTTTTTGTGAATTGCTTGTGAATTTTGTCCATATTAAATAAGGAGCAGTTTTTCTTATCTTCTCCATATCTCCAGTGTGATATCCCTAAAACAGCTTCCTGTGCCTCCTCCCCCTCCCAATGACAGAGGAACATAGTAGACATGAATAGCAAAGGAGATGGGGGGGGGGGTGTCACTGATCTATGCCTGAACCCTGAAGATAATGGGAATAAGTTTTATGGAGACATTACCATCTAACCAAAACATCTGTAAATATACATTTTGTATTATCTGTGGCTCAGGGCAATGGAGGTGTATGAGACCTCTGGAAGAGGTGATATTCCTTCTGGTTCACTGTTAAGGTCATGGTGGTGTCGGCCGGCAACCTTGATATTCCTGCGCCCTCCCCCGGACAGGATGGGGACGCAGGGATCTCAGTCCTCCATTCTAAAATGTCTCTGTTAAATATGTACAGTCTATCTAATTGACTGCGTCCCTTAAAGGATTAAATATAAGAAAGGAGACGTCGTGCCAGCGGGAGATCTTAGCAGACCATATGTTATTAATAGTGAGGAGAGAGAGAAAAAAATCGGGAGAACTGCCTCGAGGACATGAAAGATTTAGAATCGTCTTCCGCGTATCTCGAGAAGCTCCGCTGGATCAACAGCACTGGTTACATCCAGCTCATAATGCACTGCCAGAACCACTGCTGCCATGACGACAACGATGAGCACTTCAAGCTCGCCTTTACGGTGAATGTGCACGCCTGCACCGTGCACGTGCACTCCCTGTTCAGATGACAGCCTTCAGGTGAGGATCATCTCAAAGGGTGTGGTGTGAGTATGGAGGAGGAGCACAGGTCTGAGAAAGGCTGCATCACCTCTGTCACCTCCCCCAGAGGCTGCAGCCCTGCTGCGCCCATCAAATAACCCTTCCAGCTTACCAGCTTACAGTGGTGGGTTTGTTCGAGATCAAGCCCACTGCTCGCCGCCGTGAGACAGGGATCGCAGCATGCTGCCTGTCAGCAGACTCGCAGGAGGTGGTGACAGCTGTCCAGGCCAGAACCAAAGAGAAGGTATGCAGTGAGCAGACGCAGGCCTCCCATCCACGTCAAAGGTGGCAACTGCAGCAGCCGAGGCGCTGTCGGAGGCGCCAAGGTGACAGCTCCACCATAGGAACAACCCTCGGGGAACTTTGCCACTGTGGGTGATGGGCTGATCAAATGTTCCGGACCAGCTGGGCCACATGGAACCCGGCTGCAGATTCGGTCTGATCAAGATGGGGCCAAAGAGAAGGAGGGATCTAGGAAGAGAGGGACCTTGCCAGAGAACATATGAGGAAACAAACAAGAACCAAGATGCATCACAAATGTGCACAAAAACACATCAATGTGACAAACTTCTTAGCCCATTGATAACATGAGGTTTGATTGGAGCCTCTGCAGGTGTCAGCATTGCTGCAGGCTCCTGCATCTCTGAGCGTGATTTGCTGGCTGTGCAGAAGGTCTCCTTTTCTGCCAGGAGCCCATCAGAGGTGTGAAGAGCCATCAGCTGATGGTCCTTTTCCTCCTCATCGGATTTGATATGAGAAAGATGCATTGTTTTCCCCAAAAACCTGATACTGTTTGGCTCAGTTTTGTTTAACGGCCTCCTTTCAGGGGGAAACCAGCCCGTCAGAGGCTTTCTTTGACAATGGGGTGCAAGTTGTTCATCCAAAACATTTGTCACAGTAGCTCCAGGAAGCAGAAAGCAGGCATCACCTCCACACATAATGTGTCCAAATCCCTTAAAGGTTGGTCCAGGTGCTGCCTTGAGTCTTGCCGATCCACCTTCATCCAACCACAGGGGGCGCTAAGCTGAGCCCAGTGGCCGTTTGGTGCTGTGCTGCATGATTTCCTGGCTTATTCCTGGTGAGAGTCGACCCCAGGAGAGTAAAGGCTCATTTATCCCAACGTTAAATCCTCATATGGCCGGAGCTTTTGTCCGACCTCTGCCTTCACTTCCTCTGTAATCCTTGACATTCTCGGGGAGCTTGTTGATGCGTATCCAAATGCAGCAAACAAAGCAGTACCACTGGATGTCCTGAGGGGCAGTATTGCATGGTGTGCTGAAATGCCAACGGCGAAAGCAGCAGAGAAGAGGAAGAAGAGTCTGAGTTTGAAAATTCCCTTTTTTCAAGTGCTAGGATCTGACAGGTATACATTCAACAAGAACAACAAAAGATACCCAGTACAGCTCGGTGGCTGGGGATCAACTCAGAGTGAGAACATCAACATGCCATGGTTGTTTACGGAACACCAAACACTTCCTATCGCCCAAGTAGAAATAAAGTCCTCCAAGTTGCCGGTTAAAGAAAAGAAATCAAAATCCACTTTTAGGTGAGTCTTTATCAGTGCTTTTAAGGCCGTCACTGGACTCTTGTTCCCTTGTTCGCAGGCCTTCGTCTTCTGGGTCAGCCAAATAGCTGATTTTGTAGCGCCAGGTAAAAAGTTCAGCACAACTGACTGGTCTTCGAATATCTTGGACATGAAATGAATAAGTGCAAGGTAAAGGTAACGCTCAAACCAAGGAATAAATCCTTCAAGAAACTAAACAGTGGCACCAGCCTGGGGCATTCAATAAATAAATGAGGCAATGTTTCAGGGCGTCAACAAAATAAACAGTCTCCAATCACCCCAGGCTCAAATTGTGCCCCGTATTATATTTTTGGCTATATTACCATGCACAATCCTCCACTGGAGGTCACCTCCCCGCTTCTCCAGTGGTGGCTCGTCCAGCTCCTCTTTGGAGGGGCGTCCAGTCCAAAGAAATTTTGTCACTTTTAGTCCTTTACCTGCCACAGGTTGAGAACCTTGACTCAAGTTGTGTAAAGGTCTTTTTTGTCTGTTGCGTAAAAAGTTGTCAAGCTTGGGGTTCTGAATGCTAGTCGTAGGCTGTCCTTGTCCTCCCACGCCCCAACCTGTGGCAACATGGCCAGTGAGGGGAACCTGTAGTCAATGTTCTTGTCTCACAGCTCGTGGAGGTAGCTTCCTGACACATAACACTTCAGGTGGGGAGGGTGAGCGTCACCGATTGCCTTGGTGACCCATGTTATGTCTAGTTTCCCTCAGTGTGATCCAGGACGGGGGAGTTAGCTGCAAGAGGTGACCCAGCTCTGTGACACCCGCCCTGCTGAGGCTGAGACCCAGGCCTGTGGAACCCAGGACTGGGACCCAAGAAAATTGTTAAAGAGCAGAAACCCGAGCAGAAACCCTAGAACCTGCCAAGCTTGGAGGACTGAACCCTAAAAAGACGGGAATCTGGTCAGGTTGAGAATTCACGTCTGCATCAAAAAGAGCTGTCTGTCCAATTCCAACCACCCAACATTTCTCAAGAGTAGCTTTGCATTGACCAGCCAGCTGAGTCTACACTCATTAAGAACCCTCCTGTGGCGATGCAAAGCTTTGAAACTCACCTGTTTATGTATGGAACCCAGGCGTAAAAACATATGATAACGCTTGGATGATGGATGGATGGATGGATGGATTTGTTAAAGTCTAATCATAGTGAGATCAGCAGCCTTCTGGATGGAGGCTGTTTGTGACGACTGCTCGGCCGCCTCTTCACCTTTCCACCAAACCTGTTTGAGCTTTGGTTTGACAACTTTGCGGTGATTCATGTGAAATGCATCTATTAGCCTCCAAGCCTGGGTTGGCTTGTGACAGGCGGTCTGCCCGGGCTGTTGTATTTTTTCGAGGTGGGCGGGATGTGAGATCTTCCTTGGAACAAATCTTTAATTTTGCTGTTGTTATTGCCTTTGGATTATAAAGCATCTTTTTTTCGTCTTTCAAAATGCTTGTAGAGGAGTGATGCTGTGGCTGACTGGGCAGGAGTAATATCTGATGTTGTCGTACATCATAAACTCATAATGATGATTCATTCATTAGACCGTGGACCTTATGAGGAGCGACACACTGGGAATAAAGGCATCCACCTATTTTGGTGTGTCAAGGGCGTCGTCATGGCAACTGATTTACAACTAAAACAATATGATATGAAAAATTGTCTGTATCAAGGTTTTCTTCAAGAAGATCCTTTTTTCCCTCAAGTCTTTTGATTTGGCTGTTTTTTTCTGTGATGCACAATGTCATCAATTACACCGTTGATGTCAGTAGTTACATCATGGGACGTTGTGCCTTCACAACATAAAATCCACATGCTGAGAGCTGTTCTGTTCTCGATCTCCCATGTTTGTGTCTGCTGAGATGGTTGTCCTGGAGCACTGAGACACGGGACGGCTCTATGCAGCCACCATCCAGGGGAAATCGATGTCCTTCAAAGTAAAAGCACCACTTCGGTAATTTGGCAGGCTTCATATAAAAGTGTTCTCTTTTTTTTCCCCTCCAGCAACTTTTTTATCTCACCACACACACACACACACACACACACACACACACACACCCCAACCCACTTAAACTAGCCACTGTGACCGACTTTAGAACCACACATTACAAATTAAAGAGGTCAAACAAACGTGTTTGAAGGTCTTTGCTTCTATCAGAAGGCACTTCTCACCACCTGGTCCACAGTTAGCATTAGCCTAGCCCCTGGTGATATGGCCGTAGACTCACTCTGCTGAGGGATATTTTCATGATGCACCTTGTTCTACCCTCTCTGCACATGTGTACCTTCATCCGTGCATGGAAGTAACCTTCTAATCAGAGTCACTGGGCTCTCTCATTTGTCAGATTCCCAGGGGGTGTGTCTTGATCTACTACAGCATTCACCATTATTTCTTGAATGAATCTTAAAGTTATAACTGTATCATTTCAACTATTAGCATGTAGCTGTTAGAGATACTTGGAATACAAGTAGCTCATTATCTCTATCTCGATTTTTCCCCAGACTGGTAGAGGCAGAAGGCGGCCCATTGAGCTGGGATCTGTCCAAGATTTCTGCACCGGGAGTGGTTCTCTGCCTGCTGTCTCCAAGTGCCTGCTCCAGGGGCAGCTGCTTTTCTGTAGATCATCTTAAAGAATGTGGTCCAGACCTGCTCTGCATGGGAAGTGTAGTCGAAGTAAAATCTGCTGTGACTTTCAAGACCAGCCTCCTGGCCTGGGAACCTCGTGCTCTTACCACAATGTTAGCTCCTCTCCACGCTTTCAACCCCCTTCATCCCGTTTCCATCACTGCTCCACCCTAGTGACGCTCTCTCTCTCTCTCTCTGCTCCTCCTCCAAAGAGACGTCCCTCTGGCAGCTAAGATCTCTCTCAGATGAAGGTAAAATGCTCCACTCAGAATAAAACATTAATTTAATCAGCCTCGCTTTGCCATCTCATGAGTGTGATAAAAAGTTTGTCTCGCAGAAATCCTGTCAGTGCTACTTAAGTCCTCTGATCTCCGTTTGTCTTGAAATATGTTTATCTGGTAAATTCATGTCCCGGTGGGAAATATAGATGCTTGATGCACCTTCTGACAGCAGACAGGAGAACCAGGAAACCAGTGTTATAAAACTCCTTCGATTAATTCTCCCATAAATACAGACATCACATCGCACACGTTAGCTCATCTATCACTGGCCCACTGGCCCAGCGTCAATGTTCATTCATTCATTCATTCTACATTCGCTGTGGGTAAGTGAACAAATGGTCGGATATCTCTATCTCTATATGGAGTATGAATTAGAGGGTGACTGGCTGTGTGTCTCTATATGAGGGCCCTGTGATTGGTCAAGGGTGATACCCACCCTCTTGTCCAATGACAGCTGAGATAGGCTCCCCTCCCCCCTCGCAACCCGGACTGCAGGATAAGTGGTACAGAGACTGCAACAATGCATGAATTAATTCATGAATTGATGAATTGCTCAACCCTTATACAAGCCCATCTATTGGTGTTCCAGGCAGTAGAGAGAAGACAAAAATCCAACTGCACGTAGATAAATGGATTTAGCATTAACTTTAGCTTAGAGGGAAGCGCGAGGTCTGGGAAAGGATTTCATTTGGAGGAAAACACGTCATTAACTAGACCATTAACTAGACCATTAACTAGACCGTTAGCGAGACCGTTAACCTTCCATTCACTGACGTACCTGGAGATGTTTTTATTTTCCTCATAAACCCTCTAGCATAAAGATCTTCAGAGCCTCTATTAGGACACAACGGGTCATAAGTTCTTCATCGTCCCAGGATCCCGGATCGATACGTTGTCATTGAGCTATCAGACAGCGTCAGGTGATCCATCACTCACATAGCCAGAAGAGAGGCGGAGGGCAGCAATGATGGATGGACTCTATGAGGATGGTGCTCAGCCGTGACGTCTGAATTCCCTCATCTTCTCACTGAGCAGCCATGAACGCATTTCCCCGACTTAGCCACTTCTACCTCTTTATTACATCAGGTACTGGCTGCAGCTATGAGATGGATTCCAGTGAGAAACAGCGACTCATTAAGTCTTTGAACAGACCAGATAAAGGCCAATTGCATGGGATTTCGAAACAAGGCCATGTCTAAAAAAATGGTTCCTTTTATCTCTTTAATACAAATAATCTTTTTCTAAATATGAGAAAATATATCAGTGCTGAAAATAGTATTTATACAAAGAAAATAATAATAACACAAATGCTAGTATTACTAGTAGTTTAGAATTAATAGTTATTAGCGGAGTAAATTATTAGCATAATGACAAAATCAGTAATAAAACTAATAGTTATTATCACTATGTCACCACTATAAATATTACTGCTAATAAAAGTTATTAGTATGATATGAAAAATATTGACAACAAAAATGATAACATTCACTTTCACAATAATTACAAAAAAAATGCCAATACTATCATTAATATTAGTGATAATAGCAATAACAAGCATTGTTATGATTATGAATAGTATTATTATTTCAGTTATTAGCATTAGATTGCTACTACTACTAATGCAAATAATAATAGTTTTGGCATACTATGAAAAATAATGCAGCCTCAGGGCAGCTCAGTCTGATGTCTCCCTGAGCAAACCTAAGGAGGGCACGGCCAGTGTCTGAGCCGGTCCCAGAGTCCAGATAAAGCCAAGAAAAATGCAGTGAGCATCTGGGTAAAACCTTTGCCAGAACCAAACATGTAAGTCAAACCTAATAAACAGATCATACCGGATCAGTGGAGGCCCGGGTTAACAACAGATAGACTGTAGGTCATTGGTACCAATGACCTACAGGGTGCCAATGGAAACTGGGATACTGTAAGTCAAAGAAGGAGAGGAGAAGGCGTGTTCTGAAGCAGAGAGAGAAGAAGAAAGGCAAGCGTCTAGCACTGAGAGTAGGTACTTTGAATATTGGGACTATGACTGGAAAAAGTAGAGAGTTGGTCTACTTTTGGTTGATGCAGAGAAGGAAGGTGGATATACTAGGATGGTGTCCAGGAGACCAGGTGGAAAGGTAGTAAGGCTAGAAGCCTAAGAGCAGGCTTTAAGTAACTATCATGCTACTAACAGGAAGAGAAATGGAGTTGTAGTGGTCTTGAAGGAGGAGTTTGTGAGGAATGTTCTGGAGGTGAAAAGAATGTCAGATAGACTTACAAGTCTGAAACTGGAAATTGAAGTTGTTTTATTTGCAAATTATGTAGGAAAACAAGCATTTGGTCACCTACAAACAAGCAAAATTTCTGGCTCTCACAGATCTGTAACTTCTTATTTAAGAGGTGCCATGGTCCTTCACACATTACCTGTATTAATGGCACCTGTTTGAGCTGGTTATCAGAATAAAAGACACCTGTCCACAACCTCAAACAGTCACACTTCAAACTCCACTATGGCCAAAACCAAAGAGCTGTCAAAGGACACCAGAAACAAAATAGTAGACTTGCGCCAGGCTGGGAATACTGAATCTGCAATGGGTAAGCAACTTGGTGTGAAGAAATCAGCTGTGGGAGCAATTATTAGAAAATGGAAGACCTACAAAACCACTGATAATCTCCCTTGATCTGGGGCTCCACGCAAGATCTCACCCCGTGGGGTCAAAATGATCACAAGAACGGGGAGCAAAAATCCCAGTACCATGTGTGGGGACCTAGTGGATGACCTGCGGGACGCTGGGACAAACTATCAAAGGCTACCATCAGCAACACACTATGCTGCCAGTGATTCAAATCCAGCAGTGCCAGATATGTCCCCTTGCTTAAGTCAGCACATGTTCAGGCCCGTCTGAAGTTTACTAGAGAGCATTTGGATGATACAGAAGGGGATAGGGTCAATGACCCATAGTCAGATGAAACCAAAATAGAATTTTTGGGAAAAAACTTAACTTGTCATGTTCGGAGGAGAGGGAATGCTGAGTCGCATCCAAATAACACCATACCTACTGTCCCATGCTTCATAACTCTGAAGCATGGCAGTGTTTTTCTTCAAAGGGACCAGGGCAACTGATCCGTGTAAAGCAAAGAATGAATGAATGAATGTATTGTTAGATTTTAAGTGAAAACCTCCTTCCATCAGCAAGGACAGTGAAGATGAATTGTGGCTGTGTCTTTCAGCATGACAATGATCCCAACACACTTCATGGGCAACGAAGGAGTGGCTTGGTAAGAAGCATTTCAAGGTCCTGGGGTGGCCTAGTCAGTCTCCAGATCTCAACCCAATAGAAAATCTATGGAGGGAGTTGAAAATCCATATTGTCCAATGACAGCCCCAAAACATCACTGCTCTAGAGGAGATCTGCATTCAGGAATGGCCCAAAATACCAGCAACAGTGTGTGAAAACCTTGTGAAGATGACAGAAAACATTTGACCTCTTTAATTGCCAAGGGTATATAACAAAGTATTGAGATGAATTTTGCGCTTGACCAAATACTTATTTTCCACCATAATTTGCAAATGAATTCTTTGAAATCAGACAATGTGATTTTCTGGATTTTTTTTCACATTCTGTCTCTCATAGTTGAAGTGTACCTATGATGAAAACTACAGGCCTAGCTTATCTTTTTAAGTGGGAGAACTTGCACAATTGGTGGCTGACTAAATACTTTTTACCCCACTTTATAGGAAAGAGAAGTGGAAATTAGACTGAGAGCAGAAAAGCATTATGGCTTCATGCCTAGAAAGAGTACTACAGATGCAGTATTTACTTTGAGAATGCTAATAGAGACGTACAGAGAAGCTCATAGGGAGCTGCATTTTGTTTTTGTAGACCGAAAAATAACATACGACAGGGTGCTGTGAAAAGAACTCTGGTATCGTGTGAGAAAATCTGGAGGGGCAGAGAAGTATGTTTGCTGGTGCAGAACATGTATGCTAGCTGTGAGACAATGTTGGGATGTGCTTTAGGGGTAACGGAGAAGTTCATGTTGGAGGTGGGACTCCATCAGGGATCAGCTCTATGCCCCTTCTTGTTTGCAGTGGTGATGGACTGGCTGACAGATAAGGTTAGACAGGAATCCCCAGGGACCATGATGTTTGCAGATGACATTTTGATCTGTAGTGAGAGCAGAGAACAGGTTGAAGAAAATCTTGAGAGGTGAGTGTATGCGATGGAAAGAAGAGGAATGAAGGTTTGTCGCAGCAAGACAGAGTATATGTGTGTGGATAAGAGGAACCTGTGTGGAACGGTGAAGCTACATGGAGTGGAGATTAAGAAGTTGGAGGATTTTAGGTACTTGGGGTCAACAGTTCATAGCAGCAGAGTGTGTAGAAAAGAGGTGAAGAGATGGACTCAAGTAGGTTGGAATGGGTGGAGAAAAATGTAAGGGTTGCTATGTGATAGAACACTATCAGCTAGAATAAAAGGAAAGGTGTACGAAACAGTGGTGAGACCAGCGATGCTGTATGGCCTGAATACAGTTACAATGACAATGCTAAGGTTCTCTTTGGAAATGACTAGGATGGATAGGGTCAGGAATGAGTCTATCTGTGGAACAGCTAAATGTTTCAGAGAGATGGTCTGAGGAGCCTGACTGAGATGGTTTGGTCCCGTTGAGATAGTTTAATCTCAACGGGACTTTTTACCTGGTTAAATAAAGGTTAAATAAAAAAATAAAAAAAAATGTACAGAGTAGGGATTGTGAATATATTGGTAGGTGCTGGAATTGGAACCGCGTGGCAGGGGGTCTCAAAGAAGACCAAAGGGGAGATTTATGGACGTTATGAGAGAGAATATCAAGTTAGTTGGTGTGAGAGAGGAGGATACAGAGAATAGGTGTAGGAGCCAAAATGTATCTTTTTAGGTGTGACTTATTTATTTATTTGGGTTAGATGGAGAAGGTTGATTCACTGTGGCGACCCCTGAAGGGAAAAGCCAAAAGAAGAAGAAGGCCTAATATGAAAATAATGCTGGCAATAATAGTTACGAGCATAGCAATAATAATAATAATAATAATAATAATAATAATAATAATAATAATAATAATAATAATAATAATAACAACAATAATAACAATAATAACAATAATAACAACAATAATAATAGTAATGGTACTACCATAACTACTACTACTACTACTACTATTACTACTACTATTACTACTAATAATAATAATGAGAATAATAATTCCTTCTCAAACTGGAGCGTGATGATTTCTGCTCCCATAATTAATTCAGGTAAGCGGACGGCTCCCTGAGAGCTCTCTGGGAATACAAATGCTGCAGTTGTCATGCACGTCACGAGCCCGCTGTTACTACTGTATGTCCCACAGAACAGCAGGTAGTAAATTTGAGGCGTTTGCTGTCGCGGGGGGGAACCACAAACGTGGCATTTGGCGATATTGGCTTGCATGTAATCCTCTGACCGTGGAATCCATTGATTGACATTTGTCTGGATCTCACGTGGGGTGAAGTCTTCTTCTCCGCTCTGCCACCATCCGAAAGCCGGTTTCGCAAACACAATATTTTAGGATTAGTAGTGCATGCATAATTCATACACGCCGGCAGAGTATCAATCTCTGCCACATAGCATCAACCGTGGGGGATATTGATTCAGTTTGTTTTCTTATCTCTGCGGCGTTCCATGGGGCCGCTGCTGCCGCCGCCCCACGCTGTCATCTTTCTGTTGACTGGAATTGGTATCAATGAATAATTCTATAGATTTATCCCTTTTTTGGTCCTGGTGCAGGGTGTCAGAGGGCCGCAGCTTTAACTACACACACACATACACGCACGCATGCACACACGCATGCATGCACGCGCGTGCACACACACATACACACACACACGCTTTTATTCACCTTCTGCAGAAACGCACAGCTGGTTACTGTTCCCGGTCCCTGTCGGTGGCGACACAAGATCCATGTTAAGTCGTGTTGACACAACATTCAGGCGCAGCCATCGTAAGAGCTGCCTGTGACACGGAGTGGAGAGTTACACACACACACACACACACACACACACACACACACACACACACACACACACACACACACACACACACACACGTACACAGAGCATGGGCACCATGAGCAAAAGACTCCAATTCCAATAAAGAGCCAATAATAGAGTTGCTTTCTCCCAGCCATACCTGCGTTTATCTCCTGTGGCTGGGCTCGACATCTGACTGCCTGCACGTGGCTGTTTGTGTGAAATCGAACCAGCTCAATTATTCTTCCATGTTCCCCCATCCCCGACCCGATAATAATTCTAATAATGCTAATAATACTTAGAATGCTAAAAGTGCCAATAATGATAATAATCATAAAATAACTGTTATAAGTATATGGATAATATGCTTATTATGCTAATAATATTTGTTATCAGTATGTTAAAAATACTATAAACAATAATAAGAAGGTAGAAATGATATCTTTTTAAAAGGTTCTCCAAGGTGTGCTGCCTACGCCTGGAAACACCTTCAATGGAAACTTACAGCCGCCGCTTTTAGAGATCTTTTCAAGATTGGTCATCAATTTGTCATATCTTCTCATCACCTCTTTCTCTCCCCCTCACCCTGAAACCTTTATAGACGGTGTTGTCACATTCAGAGACACTGAGGAAAAGACTGGAAGCAGAGCCGGAGGCAGCCGGAGATGTGGAAGTGCCTCTTTGGAAGTAAGGAGGAGGGACAGGATCAGGAAGGAGTCCATCAGAGGGACTTGTTAACTTGTTAACACTTGTTAAATGTTCTGGAGATAAAGTCACACTGAAATGGTTTTGACATGGACAGGGGACAGATGGTGGATATCTGGGTAGAGGGATGCTTGGGTTGGAGCTTCCAGGTAGAAGGTCCAGAGGAGGACCAGAGAGGAGGGGAAGAGGACATGAAGTTAGTTGGTTTGGAGAGGGTTCGATGGAAGCAGGTGATTTCAGCCTTGAAATGGTGACAAAGAGGCAGGTGAAGGCAAACTTGGGGCAATTCTGGACAATCCTTCTTACCCCCTGCATGATGAGCTGTGGCTGATGGGCAGCTCAGCTGCAGCCAGTGGATCACCCTACCCTGGTGCAGAACACAATGCTTCAGATACTGCTCTGTGCCCATGGCTACCAGACAGCACAATGGCAGTCTGGACAGCAGACAATTCTGATCGGCCAGTCGCATCTCTGCTACTGGTCACAGTCTGCAACTGTTAGATGCTCATGTCACTTTACTCTTGTCCTCGTGTAACAGTTTATCTATTTTCATCCCTCTACTGTTGTTGTCTCTGTCCTTTTTAATGACTCTATTTGTATTAATTGTCTTTTGTTACCTCTCCTCTGCGACATCCAAATTTCCCCTTTGGGAAATTATTATCTTATCTTTTTTGCTGAGGATTAGATGGAGGCAGGTGATTGGCTGTGGGTCAGATGGTAGCAGGTCATTAGCTGAGGGTTAGATAGAGGCAGGTGATTGGCTGAGGGTTAGATGGCGGCAGATGATTGGCTGTGGGGCGGACTCCTGAAAAGAGTAACCCAGAGGAGAAGAAAAAGAATCCTTTATTTCCACGACAATGGATTATCAGGTGTTTGGTTGTGTGTTCTAAACATTGGAAACGCAGCATGAATAAACCCAGGACATGGAGAGGAAAACTCACCGATCTGAACAAAGAGAAGAATAAAAAGACAGAAGCTTCTGGCTTCAGCAGTGCAAGTAATGAGTTCTAACAATTAATGCATTTTATTTTCAATTAGTTTGAAAAGATGGATGCCCAGCGCCGGCGTCTGGTCCTTAGAGCAGGGCCAAGTAAGAGGAAAGGCAGGCAGAGAAGGCAAACACCTTGAGGTGTGTTTAAGGATGCAAAGCGCACAATATCATTTTGACACTAGCTTGCGGAGGTGACTCCTCCACTTATGTCTGAAGGTTCATGAACAAATGTGACCCGAGCCTAACCTGGATCACATCTTCTCATTCCCTGAAGCTGCAGTCAGCTAATCCAATGGAAGCAGCTTCTAGAAAGCAGAAAACAAAATTCAACAGCTCCTTCCACTGGTGTTCTCATGGTGGCTGAGACATTCCACTGGAGATAGCCAGGTCCAACCTGTAGATCTTTCTTTTTTTTTTTTTTTTTTTGTGGAGATGAGGAATCAGCCGGGAGGGAATCAACAAACTGTTTTTTTTCCAAAAACAGAGAAAAGACAGCAGTGAGAAGCTAGGCGCAGCAGGCAAAAACAAACCCCCTGGATCTGGCAAAGTCCAGAGACAAAAGGCGGGAATAAAACACAAACCGAAATCAGCACGCAACAGGAGACAGGTACTCGACACCGGGCCAGGGAAGGATTCGATTGGACAGAAACAATGGGAACAGGCGGGCCGACGAGGATTGGTAAACAAAGACAGGTGAGGTGCATTTTGGGCTGGAGAGCTAAATAGGGAAGAAAGACAAAGAGAATCGGAAAAGACAACGACATGCAGGAAATGCATAATGGCAGAGCTTTCAACAGCAGCTGCTGGGAAACAGCTTGAAAACAAAGACCTAAAAATGTCAGTCAAAAAGTTCCGGCGTGGAAAAGAAAAGTCCTGTCAGGAACCCAATCAGATGACACAGGTGGTCATATAACCCTCAATTATTAGATATTGTGAACATAAAGCCAGCACTTTAAAACAGCTATTTATGCCTAAAAGCTCCGAGAGGTAAAATGTACTCACATAGTGAAAACAGTAACTTTTGTGTTGTTTGTTTTAAACTAATGGACTAAAGTATTTGTTGCTTTGATAATGATTTTTTTTCCAGCACCTGTTTGTGATGGAGCTGCTCCATAAACCTAAATCCCACTGATAAGGACAGGAAACAAATGCAGGGATGGAGGTCAGGTATTACATTTGATTTACATTTTAATGAATGAAAGATAAATTGCAATGGATGCTCTCCAGACCCAGCAGTGTCTCCTGGTGGGATTCACATTCTGACCGGAAGGATATCCAGCACTTCTTCCTCATGGAGATTTACCTCAAGCCCTTGATTCATCAGAACTAACCGCCATTGACAGGTACAACTGCTAACAAACTTCTCGTGCACTTACCGTATTTTTCGGACCATAAGTCACAGTCTTTTTCATAGTTTGGCCGGGGGTGCGACTTATACTCTGGAGCGACTTATGTGTGAAATTATTGAGCTCTCTTGCTCCGATGTGTGTCTGTTTGTGTCTGCGTGTGTGTCTTTAACATAACAGCGATCGTCAACCACACTCACACACGCCAACCAATCAAAATTCAGCGGGGGCGGGTCATGGCAGAAGAGCGTAGTGAAAAAAAGATGCTACCTGCTTTTTCCGTGCCTATGAAAATTAACAATTTCAATATTCCCGGTAACTTATAAAAACAACTGAGAAGGGCTGAACAAAAATGGGACCAAAAAGAAAATCATATTCTGCAGGTCACAATCCGGAAGTAGTAAAATATGTGGCCGAAAACAGCAATCGAGCAGCAGAAAGAAAGTTTGAAGTTAGCGAGAAACTTGTAAGGGACTGGCGAAAAGCAGAAGTTACTCTTACTGAAATGAAGAAAACTAAAAAAGCTAATTGCGGCTAAAAGCTAGTTGGTCACAGCTAGAGGAACAAGTTCACACATGGGTGCTTGAACAACGTGCAGGAGAGGCTTGTCAAAAGTACAGTTGCATCTTCACACCCATAAATTTCCCCATAAAAAGCGACTTATACCCCAGTGCGCCTTTTTTTTTTTTTTTCATTCTTTATTATACATTTTTGTCTGGTGAGACTTATAATAGGGAGTGTCACATAACCCGAAAACTATGGTAAATGCATCTGATTGCAAACATCATCATCACAACATAAAACATGAAAGTAAAGACTAGATAACAAATAATATCCCTCCCTCTCTGGAAGTGGAAGAATGATAAGGACACACAAAAAAATCAATGTGTTCTATTAGTGGGTACATTTTACCCTGAGGGCAGTTTTAGGTCCGCAGTGAAGCCTCAAAGGTGTAGCACAAATGATGCTGATAAGAAAATAAAATGTTTTGCCAACTTTCAGTCATCTGCAGAGCCTCTGGGGTGAAGATCCCCACCATGTCCTGGTGACACCGTACTGCCGTTCTGTTCTGGTCCAATATCAGTGCACATTCATCAAACTGCTCATCCGCTCTTCCCCTGTAACCCTGAATGACATGTCGCATTTGTTTCCGGTACTTCCTGCCATCGCTGATTCAGGGGCTTCCCTCTTCAGCTCTAGGCTGATTGATGAACAAAGATGCCTCGCTTCTTCACCTTCTTCTCACAAATCCCCCTCCAGGCCAAACGTCCAACGTCTGTCGTCTTCAGAGTTAATTTGCTGCCGAACAATTCACTCATTAGTGTAACAAACCCTCTCAACTCGGACAGATGCCCAATGCCAACAGGTCAATACTTGCGAGAACTGAAGAACCAAGTCCATTCGCTGCTCAACATCTGACAGCAGTAAGCAGAATCATTTTTTATTATTTATGGATTCTTTCAACAATTTCCCTTCTAACTGATGACAGTTCAGAGGCTTCTAATCTTCTTCCTCTTTTTGTCTTTTCCCCTCAGGGGTCACCACAACGAATCAAACTTCTCCATCTAACCCTATTCTCTGTTATCCTCTTCCCTCATGCCACATAACTTTATATCCTCTCTCACTATATCCATAAATCTTCTCTTTGGTCTTCCTCTAGACCTCCTGCCTAGAAGCTCCAATTCCAGAATCTGTCTTCCAACATATTCACTATCCCTCTTCTGTACATGACCAAACCACCTCAGTCTGGCTTCTCTGATATTCTTTACAAAATATCTGATACATACTGGTGGACCCATTCCTGATCTAATCCATCCTCATTATTCCCGAAGAAAACCTCAACATGACTGCGACCTCCAGCCCTGCCAGCTGTCTTTTCTGCATTGTCACTGATTTTAAACCATACAGCATCGCTGGTCTCACCACTGTCTTGTACACCTTTCCTTTCATTCTGGCTGATAGTCTTCTCTCACAGAGAAATCACTGACACTTTTCTCCACCTATTCCAACCTGCTTGAACCAATTTCTTTGCCACACCCTCCATTGCTGTGGACTGTTGACCCTAAGTACTCAAAGTCCTCCAACTTCTTGATCTCCACTCTCTGTAGTCTCACTGTTCCACTCAGGTTTCTCACATTCACACACATATACTCTGTCTTCTTGCGACTAACCTTCTTTTATCCCCTTTCCATCGTATAAACCCACCTCTTTAGATTTTCCTCTACCTGTTCTTTGCTCTCACTACAGATCACAATGTCATCTGTAAACATCATGGTCCCTGGGGATTCCTGTCTAACCTCATCTGTCAGCCAGTCCATCACCACTGCAAACAAGAAGGGGCATAGAGCTGATCCCTGATGGAGTCCCACCTCCAACATGAACTTCTCTGTTACCCCTACAGCATATCTCACCACTGTCTCACAGTTAGCGTACATATCCTGCACCAGTCTAACATACTTCTCTGCCTCTCCAGACTTCCTCATACAATACCAGAGTTCTTCTTTAAGCACCTTGTTGTATGCTATTTTTAGGTCTACAAAAGTGCAATGCAGCTCCCTCTGACATTCTCTATACTTCTGTGTTAGCATTCTCAAAGCAAATACTGCCTCTGCATTACTCTTTCTAGACATGAAGCCATACTGCTGCTCACAGATGCTGGCTTCTTCTCTCAGTCTAGTTTCCACTACTCTTTCCTATTACTTCATTATATGGCTCATCAACGCTATCCCTCTATAGTTGCCGCAGTTCTGCACATCCCCCTCATTCTTAAGAATGGGCACCATCATTCTTCTCCATTCCTCGGGCATCCCCTTACTCTCTAAGATCATGTTTAATAATCTAGCCCGAAACTCTACCACTGCCTCTTCCAAACACATCCATATCCCCACAGGTACATCATCAGGACCAATCGCCTTTCCACTCTTCATCCTCTTCAATGCCTCCCTCAATTCACTTTTACTGATCTCTACAACCTTGTGGTCTACAATCAATCAACAGTCACCTCTTCTACCCTTCCCTCTCTTTCACTTTTCTCATTCATCAGCTCTTCAAAATACTCTTTCCATCTTCCCATCACTCTTCTAACATCTGTCGATACATTTCCCTCTCTATCCTTCATCACCCAGGCCTGTTGTACATCCCTTCCATCTCTACCTCTCTTTTTTGCAAACCTGTCTAAATCATCTTCTCCCTCCTTCTTGTCCAACCGAGCATACATGTCATCGTGCGCCCTTTGTTTTGCCTTTGCTACCTCTATCTTTACGTTATGCTATACTGTATATCCCTGTACTCTTCTCTGTTGTTTTCAGTCCCCTCAGTGTCCCATTTCTGCTTTACTAACCACGTTCTCCGTATATACTCCTTCACTTCTTCACTCCACCACCGAGTCTCCTTATCTACTTTCCTACCAAACGACACACCAAGTGTGCTCCTACTTGTGTCCCTGATTACACTGGCTGTAGTTGTCCAGTCATCTGGGAGTTTTCCCTGACCACCCCAAACCTTTCTCAACTCATCCCTGAAAACCATACAACACTCCTCCCCTTTCAGCTTCCACCACTTTAACCTCTGTTCTGCCTTTGTCCTCTTGATCTTTCCTGTCACCTACAAACCACTATCCTATGCTGTCTGGCTACACTCTCACCTACCACTACTTTGCAGTCATTGATCTCTTTCACATTACCTTGTCTATACCAAATGTAGTCTACCTACGAGGTCCTGCCTCCACTCTTATAAGTTACTCTATGCTCCTGTCTTTTCTTGAAAAACTACCACAGCCATTTTCATCGTTCTGCAAAGTCTCTGCATTCCTATCTTGGATACCAGACCTGCCTACTTCTTCATCACCTTTACTGCCTGCACCAACATGTCCATCGAAATCTGAACCAATTACCACTCTCTGGTGATATTCTGAATCACTTCATCTAACTCATTCCAGAACGTCTCCTTCTCTAATTCACAGCCAGCCTGTGCGACAGAGGCACTAACAAAATTGAGCATCACAACTTCAATTTCCAGTTTCAGACCCATAAGTTTATCTAACATTCTTTTCAACTCCAGAACATTCCTCACAAACTCCTCCTTCAAGATCACTCCTACTCCATTTCCCTTCCTGCCAGTAGCATGATAGTACAACTTAAAGCCTGCTCCTAAGCTTCTAGCCTCCCTACATTTCCACCTGGTCTCCTGGACACAGTATATCCACCTTCCATCTTTGCATCATGTCAACCAACTCTACCTTTTCCTGTCATTGTCCCAATATTCAAAGTCCCAGAATCTTGCCTTTCCTCTTCTCTCTCTGCTCGGAACACGTCCCCCCCCCCCCCCCCCCTTCTTTTTCGACCCACAGTATCCCAGTTTCCACAGGTACCCTGTGGGTTCTGGGCACCAGTGGCAGCTGTTGTTAACCAAGGGCTCGATCAACCTCATATGAGATTCTTAGGTTCGATTCACATATTTGGTTTTGGCACAAGTTTTATGCCAGATGCCCTTCCAGGCGCAACCCACTGTATTTATCCAGGTGTGGGACCGGCTCTAGGACAAACTGACCTGAGCCCCACTGAGCCTGTGTTTATTCAGATGCTTCTAATATTCCCCCAGAATTTATACCAAGAGTGGAACTCAGCCAATACGGAGTCTCTGAATACCTTTCTACCTCACCATGACTGAGCCCGAGATTCGGCCCCTCTGGAGCATCGATTGCTGCAGAATTTTGATTAGAAAAAAGAAAATCAAATGAAATCAATTTGCAGGAAAAATAATTTGTAGGGGGTAAAAAGCAATTTCCCGGTGCTATTAGAATGACATCTTGACTTTCTCCCTTCACAGTCAAGGCTGGAATTATTTATCTGTGGTTAACTTTTTTAAAAATGCATTTAATATCCGTGGCTTTTCTGGTGACCTGACCTTTATTTCTATGGTGCCCTCTGCCTCCCGCCATTGCCTACATAAAAAGTACTTGAGTTTTCATTTCTAAAAAACACTCCCTGACCATTAACAAAATGCTTGGATTTTGATAAACGGTTTCTATTTATATAACCCTTTCAAACCTTGTGGTTCATAGGTTCTTCACACCCATTCATCCATTCACACACTTATGGCAGCAGGGCTGCTATACAATGTATTAAACATACAGCTACTGGGGCAACTGGGGAGCAACTGGGGACTCCGTGTCTTGGAGTCTTCAGCATGCAGACAGGAGAAGCTGGGAATCATACCAACATTAAGTTAGGAGCTGCCACTATTATTAACCATTTCACAAGGCCAGAGGAAATCATGAAGCCCTGAATTGGACTTTTTTGGTTTTTGGATTTTTGAGTCCCATAGATGCTTTGAAGTGAATGATGGATTGCAGTGCAGCCTTACACTGTTACATTGTAATTCATTCATTATCTATACTTCTTATCCTGCATCCATGGCCTTGGAGGGGCTGAAGCCTATCCCAGGTGTCCTTTGGCAAGAGGCAAAGTTCACCCTGGATCCATTACAGAGCCACATATATGTGCAACTATTCACCCTCTCACTCACACATCATGTAGAGACATACAACCATCCACTCTGACATTCATGCCATTTAGAGGCACACATCCTTTCAACAACAATATGTTTTAGCTTCTGCAGTTTGTTTTAGGTCCAGTGCTTCTGCGTGACATCATCTTTCTTTCTGTATATGACCTGGATCTGGCAATATCTGCACTTACGCCTGCTACCCGTCTGAACCTGGTGCAGCTCAAGTCAGTCAGTGCCAGTCCGTTCCTCCCTGTCACATAACTCCTTCACCAGAGTGAAACGGAGTAGGAGACAGAACCCAATTTAGATAAACCGTAAAGGCCACCAGAGGCTGAGGACACTGTGATTGGTACAAAAAAATCAATATTAGACTTCAGAAATTAAACCGCTGCTCTAAAAGCTGGATGGAAAATGTTAATTAAGCTGAAACAATTACATCTGCACAGCAGCTACACGAGCATATCCGACTATGTCAGTAAAGTCCAACCCAAGAACCAGATAGCAAAGGATGCACCTTGATCCCGCAGCATCTGGAGTCATGATACAAATCAGGAAGTGATGACATAATTAAATGGTTTCCTCAAGAACCACAAAAGTAATTTTATTCTGTGTTGCCCCTGGTGACCCTGCTCCTTGTCCATGGATTCGCCAGTATGCGCCAACACAGAAACACTTCCTTTAACCTGCAGGGGCCTGTTGAATCACTCCTGCCTCTTTATTGACAAGGGATCATATGACAACTGTCTCAGGTCTCACCCCCAACCAGCAGCCATCCAGGTAACCTCAATCAACATGACTTACTGTAACCTGCCTGCCATTTCACACAGTCACAGGACACCAGGGGTTAGTCTTCATCTGACCCGATGCTAAATTTTCCGCTTGGAGATTCTAGCACGAGCAACCATCAAATATGTAAACGGCAAGTCATCCTAATGGCCAGGAACGCAAATACTCGGAAAGTACTTAAGCTTGTATGAGGGAAAGGTGCTCTCTCAGCAGCCCAGAATATGCAGTTGGATCATGTAGGCTCACTATTTCAGCCGAGGGGGTGGCTATTTTGTTCTGTCTGAGAAAACTTCCTGTCAGGGGTGCTGTTGAAAACCCCCAACAGGAAGTGGGAAGCCACTTCAAATTGCAATAGACGTTGCTGTGATTTCACTCCGCAGGTCCCGTGGCTTAGCTGGTTAAAGCACCTGTCTAGGAAACAGGAGATCCTCGATTCAAACCCCACAGGAGATATCCAGCTGCAGCACCTTTTATACATTTAGATTTTTATTATTTGGAAACTTTGCAGAGGATAAAATGGGCACATTGGACTCTTTACATGAATAGAGTGAGTGAGAGGGTGAATGATTGTATGTCTCTATATGATGGGAATGAGAGGCTGAATGGGGATGCCCCATGATGTCCATCAGTGCTGCTTCTGTTGGAAGTCACAGCCAATGAAAGAGATGAGTAGATGTGTTCAGACAACTGTGAAAAAACCTGAGGTGATCTATCATGGTGCCTCAGGGTGCACAGGGGGCGAAGGGGTCCCCGGGCCTCGAGGGGGTAGGGAGGGCAGTGGCGCTCCCTCCTACTCTGAGAGGACAATCCATCATTTAACGAGGCTAACAAGGCGAGGGATTTCAAAAATAAGAGATAAGAGCAGCGGCGGCGATGGTAGTGGTGATGGTGGTGGTGGATGGGGGTGCCTCCAGGGACCCGCTCCCTTATCTACCCCTGCAAGGAAGCTGCCCTCCTGACATGGGGGAAGGGCAGCACAGGTCCAGGGACTAAACGTTAAGCTGTGCCTGAATGGGAAAGTTAATTGGCTTCGGTCATTGTTTAGTTATTTTTCTTTTTCCTTCCCAGCTGAAGAAAAGAACACAGTCTCTCTTTGATACCGGCCCCAGATTCACACCGGTGGAAAGAAATGCCGAGGATGCGCTGAGTTCTTTACAAGAACAGGAATAGACTGTTTAGTCAGTGAGTTTCCACCCCTCCATTGGAGAGAGGTGGCCATCTTTCCTTCCGCAGCTGCAGGCAGCTTTATGTAATAAAACAACACAGTAAAACAACCACATGCACACACACACGCACGCGCTGAAATCAATGGCTGTTTCTACAACATTAAGTGCAGAGACGTAACAGCTCGCCAGGGAAAACGTTAGGAAATAAACACATTTAATCAGAAACCAAGAAACAAAAGGTCAAAATACTATAATATCTATCTATCTATCTAGATAGATAGATAGATAGATAGATAGATAGACTGATACTTTTTTGTGCATGGAGGAGAAACTCTGGATTTCCCACCAGTGTTCCTGTGTTTAAAGGACCTTTGGAACACCTGGAACCTTCTCTTCTGGATTGGAAGTTCATTTGCTGGTTCCATAGAAGCCATTGATGCTCTCTTGGAAGAGATGAGCGGAGGATAAAACTCCAATGACAAACTCTGCCAGCCTCGGTCACATGTTGGGTGACATTACTCCCCCCCCCCCCCCCGCGCCTGTCCATAGTCAATCAATGCTATCAAAATCCAACCCTCTGCTTTGCGGAACGACTACCTTCTCCACAAGCCATTACCCCCGTCTCTCAAGGACGGGACCTGAAACGGTGGAGACAAGCACTGCAACCTGATCTATATTCTGCGAGGGCTGTGCTCTATATTGGGAAGGAGGTGGGTGTGTGTAAGTCTACCCGGGCCGCTTCCTTCGAAAACTTCCTGTTACCATGGGACAAGCGACTGCCTGATAAGGCTGGCTGATGGGCGAGACAGGGAGGAGGAGGATTTTGTACACAAACACAGTTGTCTCCACTCCACGTCAGCAGCTCCTCTGCTCCTCTCTTATCTGGAATCCAGGTATAACAGGACGTATCCTCACAGCTCCTCTTCCTCAGGTGTAAGAGCACGTCTCCTTCCATTCCATCCACAGTGCCCGTGGACACGTCCAAACAGCTCCATATCATCATCTGCTATCGTTGGCACTGATGATAGCTTCTTGTGACACTGGGATTGAGGTCCATGTGCTTCCTTGAGAAAACAGACGGTGTGCCGGAGATCTTCCTTCTGCAGGAAGAACGTACTGAGTGAAAAGAAAATCAGATTCAGAATCAGAATCAGAATACTTTATTGATGCCCAAGGAGGAAATGGCTCTTTGTTGAAAGTAGCTCCTGCTCACAGACTCAAGTGGAGAAGAATCAAAATAAAGAATATAGAAGTGAATAATGGAAATAAAATAAAAAGCGGTAAAGATCAAAATTAACAAATTTGGCCTCTCAACCCACAGGAATGGGGGCTAGGGTAGGGGTGGGCAAACTGTAGCCCCCAGGCCACATCAAGCCTGTTGGACTTTTTTAATCCGGGCCCCCAAAGATCGGTACAGAATTCATACTTGATGTGAATGATTGAATGATTTGATCAATGAATGTGGGAGCTCAAACAGGATATTATTTCATTTTTGGAGCTACTTGAGAATACTTGAGAATTTTCCTGAGCTGAATGACACAGATTGGCTTTGTGATTTAGCTCGGTGATTTTCAACCAGTGTGCCGCAGCACGCTAGAGTAACGTCTGTGACGCGATGACGTAGAGGTCAATGTTAGAGTTAGTGCTGCCCGACAGTGGCAGTTTGGGATCACAGCAAGACAAGCGAGTGACAGTGATGGAGATGGACAAAAGAAAAAAGGAAAGACGGTGAGCTCGAGACAATACAGTGAAAGCTTTCTTTCATTTGGATTCACTTTCACTGGGATGCAACGGCACCGACTCTGCTGTGTATGGTGAGAAGCTATCCAAACGCGCCATGGTGCCAAGCAACCTTAAACGCCATCTCCAAAAGAAACACCCTTCTGTTCAAAACAAGCCGATGGATTATTTTGTAAGCTTATGTCCAAACAATGAGAAAAGGGCAATATTTTGGAGAAAAACCACAAAGGTTAACGAGAGAGCCCTCAAAGCTCGCTACCTTGTTGCTGAACTCGTAGCTAAATCAGAAAAGTCCCACACTGTGGTAGAGACATTAATACCGCCAACTTGTTAAGCTTGAGCAAGAGCTTTGTGTGTGTCTTTCTACCATTACTGCCAGGATAGCCATTGTCTGTTCATCGAAACAGCCCCAGGTTTCACACTAAGAGTACTACAGATGCAGTATTTGCGTTGAGAATGCTAATAGAGAAGTACAGAGAAGGCCAGAGGGAGCTGCATTGTGTTTTTGTAGACCTAGAAAAAGCATATGACAGGGTGTCAAGAGAGGAGCTCTGGTATTGTACGAGGTAGTCTGGAGTGGCAGAGAAGTATGTTAAACTGGTGCAGGACATGTATGCTAGCTGTGAGACAGTGGTACAGTGCTGTAGGGGTAACAGAGAAGTTCAAGGTGGAAGTGGGACTCCATCAGGGATCAGCTCTGAGCCCCTTCTTGTTCACAATGGTGATGGACAGGCCGACAGATGAGGTTAGACAAGAATCTCCATGGACCATGATGTTTGCAGATGATATTGTGATCTGTAGTGAGAGCAGAAAACAGGAAGAGGAAAATCTAGAGAGGTGGGGGTATGCTCTGGAAAGGAGAGGAATGAAAGTTAGTCGCGGCAAGACGGAGTATATGTGTGTGAATGAGAGGAACTCGGGGGCAACGGTGAGGCTACAGGGAGTGGAGATCAAGAAGCTGGAGGATTTCATGTACTTGGGGTCAACAGTCCAGAGCAACGGAGAGTGTGGAAAAGAGGTGAAGAGACAGGTCCAAACAGGTTGGAATGGGTGGAGAAAAGTCTCAGGGGTACTATGTGATGGAAGACTATCGGCCAGAATAAAAGTAAAGGTGTACAAGACAGTGGTGAGACCAGCAATGATGTATGGACTAGAAACTGTTACAATGACGAAAAGACAGGAAGCAGAACTAGAGGTCGCAGAGATGAAGGTGTTGAGGTTCTCTTTGGGAGTGACCAGGATGGATAGGATCAGGAATGAGTCTGTCAGAGGAACAGTACATGTTAGATGTTTTGGAGAGAAGGTCAGAGTAGCCAGACTGAGATGATTTGTTCATGTACAAAGGAGTAATAGAGAATATATTGGTAGATGGATGCTGGAATTGGAGCCGCCAGGCAAGAGGTCTCGAGGAAGACCAAAGAGAAGATTTATGGATGTAGTGAGAGAGGATATGAAGGTAGTTGGTGTGAGAGAGGAGGATACAGAGAATAGGGTTAGATGGAGAAAGTTGATTCGCTGTGGCAACCCCTGAAGGGAAAAGCCCGAAGAAGAAGAAGGAAGGGATTGACCTCCTGGGTCATTGCATTTCACTGCAAGGTGCAGTTCTATTGCTTTCAAAGGTGCGAGCGGGGACAGATTTTACCCGATCCGGCCTTGGTCAGGGCATTGCAGGAGCTCTTAGGCATGGTGAATTTCTACAACTGTGTCCTTCCTCACTCTGCTCACCTCCTTCAGCTGCTTTGTGGGACTTTGTGGTCCAGGTGGAGGAGCGACACATCCGACTGGACTCCGGAACAGGTTCAACCTTTTGATGGGGCTACGCGCGCCCTGGCTGATGCAGCCCTTCTTACCCTGGGCTTCCATAGCATTGATGACCAATCTGTCTGACATTGACATTGCGTGGTTGAACAGCGGGTGGAATGCATGGTAACCCCTTGCATTCTTTAGCCACTAACTCCAGGATAGCTAACACAAGTATAGTGTTTTTGACAGGTAGTTGTTGGCTCTGCATCTGGCGACGCGTCATTTCTTCTGGAAGGCTGCTCATTCACAGCATTTGGGGATCCCAAGCCGTTAACTTTCGCCATGTCCAAAGTCGCTGAGTCATGGTCTGCCTGCCAGCAGCAACAGAGTTTACGACAAACTTGGGCATGTGGCAGGGAAATCTAACCCTGTTGCTAATTGCCTGTCGCATGTGCTCCCTTGCCCTGTGATGGACTTCTCAGTGATGGACAGCCTGGAGACTCGGAAATTCTCACCCTGAAATCAACACGTATGGGCCTCAAGCTTGGAAGAGGTGGCAGTGCAGGAAGGTAGCCCTGCTCTGGGATGTTTTTACCGGCCATCCCTGTCCCCCCATCCCCCGGTTCTGTCCTGGGGTTAGCATCTTTTCGACACTGTGCACTCCCTCTCACACCTGGGGGTCAGAACGTCTGTGAAATTGATTAGTTCTAAATTTATCTGGCCTGGCATTCATAAGGATAACAAGGATGAATTCACCATAATAGGGCAGCCCTCAAGCCGTTTCTGGCCAGGCGTTTGACCACATACATATCAACCTGGAAGGCCCTCTGCCTCCTTCACAGGGTTTTACACACCTGCTCACCATGGTCGATTGGACCACTAGGTGAATGGAGATCTTCCCTCTGTCCTCCATGGTGACCTAAGACATGTCCAGGGCTTTCTTTCTTCCTGGGCAGCCCGTTTCAGCACCTCGTCCGACATCAATTGCACAGGGGTCTATAGTTTGTGTCATCCCTGGTTGGGTCATTGGCGGCTACAGCTCCACTGATCTCTCAAGGCAGCACCACAGGCTGCGCTGTCATATGGCAAATGGGTGGACCATTTACTGTGGGTTATGCCCGGGCTGCGTTCAGCCCCAAAGAACGATCTTGACACATTGTTCACAGAGCTGGTTCTTGGCCAGCTGCTCAGGGTCCCGGGGGAGTTTTTTCCTGAGAGATCTGCTCCCCCCCCTTTCCGACAGCAGCTCCTGTTGGGCACCCTGGCCCTCCGTTTCCGGACTCAATTCACCACTGTTTCCTGCGATCTTTTGTACCTGTGGAGCCATATCGGCTTGGTTTGTGTGACATAACACTCACCCTTTCAGCCCCTGTATGATAGGATGTTCCGGGATCTTGAGGCGGGAACTAAGAGCTTTGTGCTGGACATGGGCAGATATAGGGAGTGAGTATCACTCAATCAGCACACAGGACACAGGATGGCCGGCGAAGTTCTGTTTCCTCCCCAGGTTCCCCGCCGTGGTTGCCCTCTGTACAGGACCCAGGCAGTGCATCCACAAGTCCGGTGTCCAGTATTCCCCACCGAGGGACATCGCAGCCATTATCGCAGGCTGATCAGTCCTCCTGTGAGGGACTAGTGTTCCAGGATCCATTCTGGGTGTTGGGGAGGGGCTGTGTAACAGACACTAAGGGGCGTGACCTCTAACTCCATGGGACTAGGGGCCTGGTTTAAGCTGGGGATACAGTTACGCCCAGAAATATTTGGACAGTTACACAATCTTCATTTGGGCTCTGCATGCCACAACATTGGATTTTAAAATAAAACAACTACAATGGAATTGTGCAGACTTTAAGGTTTAATTCAAGGGGTTGAACCAAAATACCAAAATTAAACATCTAGGAATTGTAGATATTTTGATACATTCCTCTCATTTCAGGGGCTCAAAAGTAATTGGACAAATAAACATAAGCCTAAGTAAAATGTTACTTTTCAATATTTTGTTGAGAATCCTTTGCAGGCAATGACTGCCTGAAGTCTGGAACCCATGGGCATCACCAAACGCTGGGTCTCCTCCTTTGTGGTGCTTTGCCAGACCTCTACTGTAGTAGTATTTAGTTATTGCTTGTTTGTTGGTCTTTCTGCCTTAAGATTTGTCTTGAGCAAATGAAATAAATGCTAGATTGGGTTGAGATCTTGTGATTGACTTGGCCATTGCAGAATATTCCTCTTCTTTGCTTTAAAAAACTCTGGGGTTGCTTTTGCGGTATGTTTTGGATCGTTGTCCATCTGTACTGTAAAGTGCCTTCCAATCAACTTTGCTGCATTTGGCTAAATCTGAGCAGAAAGTATATCCCTTTACACTTCACAATTTATTCGGATGCTTCTGTCTTCTGTCACATCACCCATAAAACACAACTGACTCAGTGCCATTGGAAGCCATGCATGCCCATGCCATCACACTGCCTCCACCATGTTTACAGAGGATGTGGTGTGCTTTGGATCATGAGCTGTTTCAATTCCTCTCCAAACTTTCTTCTTCCCATTATTCTGATACAAACTGATCTTAGTCTCATCTGTCCAAAAAATGCTGTCCAAGAACTGGGCTGGCTTCTTCAGGTGTTTTTTGGCTTAGATACTGATACACCTACTTCCTGGAGAGTGTTTTTCACTTGAGTGAATGTTCTGAAGGGGTTTATCTGCACCATGGAAAGGATTCTGCGATTATCCACCACTGTTGTCTTCTGTGAACGTTCAGGCCTTTTTGAGTTCCCAAGCTCACAAGTGCACTTTCTTTTTCTCAAAATGTACCGCTCTGTTGATTTGGCTACTCCTAACATTTCTACTATCTTTCTGATGGATTCCTTCTTTTTTTAAGCCTCAGGATGGTCTGTTTCATTGCGATTGAGGGCTCCTTTGACCGCATGTTTTGTGTTCGCAGCAACAGCTTCCAATTGCAAATGTCGCACCTGGAATCAACTCCAGACCTTTTAACTGCTTAATCGATAACAGGTTACTGAGGAAAGAGTCCATGCAGCCTTGTTATATTTTGTTGCAGCCTTCTGAGTTAATTGTCCAATTACTTCTGGTCCCTTGAAAAATAGGCAGCTACGTATTAAAGAGCTGTAATTCCTAAAGCCTTGCTCCAATTTGAATGTGAATACTCTCAAATTACAGCTGACAGTCTGCTCAGTCTAAGCCCCTATTGATTATATAATTGTATCCTGTATATGTTTTCGTAAACAACTAAAATAACAAAAACTTGTGTCACTGTCCAAATGTTTCTGTGCCTAACTGTGCCTAACTATCACAGGTCCTCATATAGGTAAGTAAGACCTTCATACATCTGGACTATGTATAGTCTCCACTGAACCTCCATCATGTTCCTGGACTATGGGGGGGACTCAGAGAACCTGTGGGAACCCCACATAGACATGAGGAGAACATGGAGATACAGAGAGCCCCCTGTGGAAATCCAAACCGGGGACCTTCTCGCTGTGGACCCCCCTGTACCAGAAAACTTTTCAGAGTGTCACCTCATGGTCAACTCAAGGAAGTCTAGCCGCATCTTCTACCGGGAACAGACATTTAAGTGAAATTTGTTTATATCTGCTTCCATGGCGACAGATGACTCTTGACTGTTGTGTGTCCTATCCTTCCAGAGCCACCACACAGGTAGAGTACATGCAGATACACACACATCTAGCCTTGCAGCGGGTCGTCGCTGCCTTTGCAATGGGTCAGCTACTTTTGCTCTGCTGTCTTTCACCTGAAAGGACAAGAGTGAGAGGGACAAGTACCCTGAAGATGCGGTGATAAAAATTCCAAAAAGGAACAGAAAATTCACAACACGTCTATACTGGGCAGGAGTAGGTATTTTAAAGAGAAGAGACGGTCTCAACCTCTGGAACTTTCAAACCTTGAGGTTTCAAAGTGATCACACACACACACACACACACACACACACACACACACACACACACACACACACCAATTGAGACTAACCAGGCCTACAGGAGCAACTTGGGATTCATCCTCTTGCCCAAGGACACGCAGACAGGAGGAGCAGTGAATCAAACCACCAACCTTCCGGTTGTCAGGGAAGCCTGCTCAAAAAGCATAGACAAAGTGTGCCAAGAAGAAAAAGGAAGACCTTTAATTACAGGCCGCACAATTGTAGCTCTGCGATGAGCCATCATGGATGTCTTGCTGTCTTGCTCAATGTCATTTGGCAGCTTCAGGTGTGCTTGAACAGGAACATTCAGTTCCAAGGTGGCCATTCTGACCACCCCAGACATTTCATTTTCTCTCTCTGGAGCTTCACTGTGATGTTTAGCAACAGATTTTCGGTCTGTTCCTGTTCTGAGAGCAACCTGTTGCTGACCCTCCTTGCGCCGCCTGTTTTTATAATAATCATGAAAATTGTGTTCTGCCGTTGGTTGTTTATATATTTTTCGCATTATGATTATATCCGCTGGGTGTTCCAGTCGGCCAGGATGCCGCAACCATTGGGAACATTACGCTCCCGCCAAGCTATCTATGCCTCTCACCTGCTGGATGATGTATGGAGATGTTTCTGTTATTATTATTATTATTATTATTATTATTATTATTATTATTATTATTATTATTATTATTATTATTGTTATTATTATTATTATTGTTATTATTATTATTGTTGTTGTTGTTATTGTTATTGTTATTATTGTTATTATTATTATTATCTTGAGCTCTGTCATTTCAAGGAACAGGGTGACAACTTCATGACAGCGATGAGCTAAACCCAAACCTGCTCACTCACTACAGGAAGAACATGCCTTATTTTTCACAGATCTTGAATGTATCAGCTTTGGCTGGTGGTGTTGATGTATGTTTGCATACAGAGTGTGATGTTAGAGTGTGGATGTTAAAGGTGCTACAGCCTTCGGGTTAATCAGGCCTGATCAGAGGAGCCGGGAGGGTTGATTACCTCTCATCAAGATCAGCTTTGCAGGACCAGGCCCCTCGAATTCGCACCGCTTCCCATCTGTCTGGGAATAGGGAAGTAACTCCACTCTCCAGAACCATTGCTCCCTCTCCAGGGGAAGTCTGCTGATTTCTGGATGATGCATTGTGAAGTTTCTCTGGGTTCATTACTTTCATTTGCATGACTATTTCTGTCTGATGATTCTCTGCTGCTTGAAATCAGCTGTGCCCATGATAGAAAAGAGCTTAACATTACATGCGTTGGAAGGTGGAGCCCTGGTAGTCTTGGGAGGCTCACAGTAGAAACAATATTACCATTTGACTTCTGCAACCATGCTGGCAGTGCTGTCTCCCAGCTAATACTGAGTTTATACCCACAACTATTCGGTCGTATGAGCCTGGGAAACCATGAACGTTCACTGACCAACGTAGTTTGTCCTTTGGGATATAGCCTTTGTGTTGTTGGTAAAGAAGGCAATGTGACCTTCATCATCACCCATTACTGGTTTACCTCTTCCATGTGGAACAACCTTCTTTAAATCTTGCTCTTTAGGTTAGCAAACAATGATATCTGGCAACACAGGGGGCCATTCCCGGAGGAGCTGGGAATAAAACCAGAAATTTTCAGTTCCAAGTACAATTGCTCTGCCCCCTGCACCATGCCGCCCCAAGGTTTCCAAGATGTTCCAGCAGTTTCCTGCTCGGACCAAGATGGAAACCAGTTACATTAATCACAGGCTTTGTTTACATTGGGAGTCAGCGATCTAATAAAAATCAATCACAGCAAACAAGAAGGAACTATTTAGCAGTGCCTTGGCATCAGCAGAAAGACCTCCAGCCTCCGTGGTTGACCGGTCTACTTGGCATATCCTGAGCAGACAGTGTTTGTGTCCTGAGGTGTTTATGGCCAAAAGGAACCCTTCTGAATGGCACTTCGGTCCCATTTCTGCCCCCCATCTACATCACCCACCTTTTCCATGTCCATGGGGGTTGCTGTGGTGTTCAGACTAGTCAGGGCTTCATTCCAGCAGCTTAGCTTAGATTACTTGTGAGAGAGAGCTTGGTGTGACCCATCTTTCATCAGAGACTCAAAGCACCTCCGTATCTCCAGAGCTAAGAAGATTTTTCGGTCCTCAGCCGCTGAAAGGTTCGTCCTTGGATATTAAATCTGATTATTAGCCTCTTGGTTACACACCCTCTGTTTTGTTTCCGTGCTAAAGTTAATTGAGGACACCCTTCTTGTAGAGAGGAGACGGCAGGATATTTTCGTCTTAGAAGAAAAAAACATGAGAACGTGGGTAGCTGTTCATGGAACTATTAAAAGATACCTGGTATTGATCTTTTCCCGCCACAGTACGTCAACACCAGGCAATTAGCATATTGTCTTTAGATTTATTTTACAGAACCAATCACAGTAACTATGGTAACCATACGGTTTCACAAGGTGCTAAATCAATGTGTTCGCATTTACTCCTCACAATTTTTCTTCTTTTATTTTGTGCAAGCAGTTGAAATGTGCTGTGTAATTATGAAGGTAATGTTCTTTTAATAGATGGCAACTTCTTTTGCTCATTAGAGATTAAATGTTTCCACTCGTATAACACTGCTACAATGCATGGCTTCAAAGCACTTTACACTGGATCACATTCATCCATTCTCATACACATACACAGACACACCGAAGGCAGCAGAACTGCCATTTGGGATGTTGACCATACCACAGGGAGCAACTGGGGGTTCAGTGTTTTGGCGTAGCACACTTCAGCATGCAGACAGAAGGGCCTGGGAATTGAACCACCACCTTTATCTTTACTAAGAGGTGCAATTTTCTGATTAAACCAACTGACACCTTTAATGTCATTTTGTCAGGGGAAGTAATGATAAACAGGGGTAGAGCTTCCAACTCACAGCAAGAAGGTCCTTGGTTGGATTTCCACAGGGACCTTTTTGTGTGGAGTGTCCATGATCCTCCAGGCTCCTCCTTCCACAGTACAAGAACATGCTGGCGGTACATTGGAGACCCAGCATTGTCCAGATGTGTGGATGATTGCATGTCTCTATATGACATGTGAATGAGAAGGTATATGTGGCACTTCAATCGCAGTGGTACAGTATAATGAATTAATTTATTGTGGTACACCTTTGTGCAGGGTGAGTGTAGGACAACTGCATGCTTTTAAATGGATTTTACTGTCAGATGGACACATGAATGTCTTCATGAATGAGTGATTGTATATCTGTTTGTTCTTTGTTGCTGAAGGGTTTAATGCCGCCAGGAAGTCACCACCTTGCTAATTGCACACAATTGCACAAGTGTCTAAATCCCTGGTTTGTAAGTGATCGGTAATCTTAATCCTACCTCATCTGCGATCCATAAGAGAACACCGCTAATCCCCAAACAATCTGGATTGGAGGCCATGTCCGCGAACCCCTCGGCTCCACCACCGCGCCACGCAAAACTAATATATTTACATTATTGTCACACAAATGGGCGTTGGTGCGATTTGCGCTAATTTTCTCCCCGACAGTTCCAGTAACAGCGGCGGGGATCAGCCTCAGAGAGTCGACATTGGTCTGGTGGCGCCGCTGAGCTTAAGAGCAGACTGTATAATCCTGTTAGAGATTTGGATGTGAGTCATGATCTTTAGTGGGTGTCATCCCTTTTCTCTTCTGCTCCCATTTTCCGTGTCAGTGTCCTTCTCTGTGGAATCACCTTACGCTCTAAGACCCCTCGCTAAGATGGAGTGTGACATTCGCCGGTTGTTTAATGGAATTTAAGAAGAGGAGCCCAGGATGCCGGCGGTTTTCTGCGCCGATGCAATAGATATCCCAGGCGACATCAACTCTCCAAATTCAAAACAAAATCCTTTAATTCCGTCTCCTTGACAACAGAGGCATGCAGGTTTAATAGGGACATCTTCTGCAGCTTTTTGCTAATCTGGAAATCTTTGTTACACTGTGCTGCAGGAGACTCCTCAGAATGAATGCTTTTTGTTTCTTTTTTTCCATGGCGAAATCTGCCGCATTTGAATACATCCCATAATAATCCGGTCTGCTTGAAATGCAAATCAGGGATCCCCGAATCATGCTGAATAAATGTGGCCTTTGATATTCTTGGAATTCCACGGTGAACAGAAGCGCGTCCGTTGAAGTGAAGTCAGATTTCTGTTGGCAGAAAGCACATTATGATAAACAACGCAGATGTGGATTTTTATCTGCTAGGACTTCCTGTTCCTGGACTTCTTCCCCAGCTCCCCACCTCCTTCTTGATCTCAGCGGGAAGCCTCACTCATCTGCTTCTGTGCCGACGACCCAAAGAACATTTGGGTCAATGTTCTGCCAGTAAGCGTTCCAGTGTAAGGAGGACAAAGGCTCTTAGTGTCACAGAAAATGTTAACTCTAAGGATTGATTGATATTTTTTTCCTGAATGAAGCAATGGGATGTGGAATTTTAAAAAAAATGAACCACAAGGTTAGTTTGGGAGATAAATAGACATCCAGGTCCTGGTCAGCCACAGTCTTATTATGGTGGCAACTTGACTTGCTTCCTCTCCTTGAAAAGTTTCTTAATTTCTAGCCGAATGGGGAGTTTCACTTACATGCCTGCTGAGGTTGTGCATTGGTCCAGGATGGAAGGCTTTGATATGCTATGCTAATGAGCAAGTTGTTGTGCAGCACTTGGGTTCTGTGTGGTTGTTCTGCTAATGTCTGTGTCCTTTGGAGACCAGAGGTGGATCTTCAGAGTACTCACTTGAGGCCTTGTTGACACAACAACCTTTTAAGGTGAAGACCTGAGCCTTCAGTTGTGTTTATTTTCGTCCATCTACACAGGAATGATATACTTGGTCTGCCCTGACTTCTAATCGGCTGACGGTCTGCTGTGCGTGGAGATTCTCAAAAAGACGCTGTCTGCAGTATGGTTTCAGCTGGACCTGGTTCAGGGTGTTGAACTCACCAGATGAGTTGTAGGGTGCAGATGGATGTGATTCCAGTTTGACCAAAATGGCCTCTTTGAAACCTCTTAAACCAGCTGCCTCCAGAGGCTCTGATTAATGCATTGACCCTTGGATAAGAGTTGTGAAATGCTGTCTTCCAAAAGGGATTCTGACAAGTGACAACAAGAACCTTCCCACCTTGTTGTGAATAAGAATGTGTTCTTGAACGCTGCACGACTCAACTTGTTGGTGAAACATCTGGAGGACAAAAAGGCAAAGAGGGTGGGTAAATGTGAGCCTCCCCGCCTGGTTGAATCATTTGAATAGGAATCGAAATCAGTGCCAGATGACAACAGGAAGTCTCCTGGAGTCATCTGGCACTGATTTCGGCCTTTGACCTCGATCCACTCACTGTATTTACTCTGTGCTCCTTCCTCACACATTATCACATCGTCATCTCTCAAACTTCGTCCCCTTGACCTGCTGTTTAGAAGCCGACAGATCTGTCTGTCCCCCAATCAGCTTTGTCTTGCAGAGCCAATCACAAGCTCTCGTAATGACAAGGGGTGGTTTTGATTCTTGGACTGATAAATACCTGACAAGGGGTGGTTTTGATTCTTGGACTGATAAATACCCCGAAATATGTGAGAGTGGTTTTCTTCTCTCTGTCATGTCCCAGGAGCAGCATTGGTGACTCCTCACATCCCCTAGATCAACTATTCTCCCTGCTGGCCTCTGGGAAGAGGTTCTGCACCAGGCGGTGAGGACCAACAAATTCTCCAACAGCTTCTTTCCCCACGTCTTCAGACTGCTGTACTTGAAATAATTGTATGATGCTAACACATTTGTGGTGCTTGATATGTTCTCAGGATACCATGATTCTTGCACTGGATATCTTTCGTCTTCCTCTTTCTTTTCCCTGGTCCTTTCAGGGGCCACGGTGAATCAACTTTCACCATCTAACCCCATCCTCTCTATCCTCTTCTCTCTGGTCTTCTTCTAGACCTCCTGCTCCGTAGCTCCAACCTCAGCATCCTTCTACCCAGATCTTTTCCATCCATTCTTTGTCCAAACCATCTCAGTACGACTTTATCCTAGAATGTTTATCATGTGCTGTCCCTCTCATGGACATGTTTCTAATCTTCTCCATCCTCCTCACTCCCAAAGAGAATCTCCAGAGCTTCATCTCTGACTGGAGATCATGTCTCTGCTCACTCTCTCTATTTATTCAAATACTTTTTGTACTTCTATCGCCCCCAGCAGTCACAATGACAACTGCATGTTGTATTACTGTAACGCTGTGTATTTTTGAAGTACTATGTATTCTGCGCTGAACCACATGCAACCGAATATCCTTGTTCTCTTCCTTTTTAGTCTATCCACTGATTCCCTGCCTCTTATCCATCCGCCGTTCCCTCATCATCCCAGGGTTTTTTCCCATCCTTCTTCTCCTTGGTCGCTCGGCTGCAACTCCTCCTTTGACTGTCGGGTGGCTGAGATTGCGCTTTCTGACGAGAATCTGTCCAAACCAATTGTTCTACTTGGCAGGATCATGAACGAGGGTGCCTGTGCTGTGGCTTTAGTGCCGCCGTTAGTTCTGCACGACCGACTGTGGCGTTTAGCCGACGGAGGAGACGGCTTCACGCTGCAATTATGACGAAAGCTAAGGCACTGAGAGCAGTTTGATGAAAAATAACTAAAGCTCGCCTGCCTAATTTGCCGTCTGATTGACAGACATTTCTGCGTCAACCGGACCCACAGGTGACGTTTTCGCCAAATACTCAAGGGGTTGAAATGGGAATTCAGGAGAAATACCCTGAACCACTGGATTTAGAGTGGGTTTTTCTTCTTTGGTGGGTTCCCGAAGTCGGTGGCACAACAAAGCATATGAGGATATTTGGACTAATGAGCCTCCAAGATAAAGAGCTGCCGCTATGGTTGATTAATCACAGCGTACTGCACACTGCGAGTGAAAATGACAGACAACACTGAGTTTTCCCGCGGTCGTACTTATCAAATTACTGCGCAGAAAACAGTTTGCAGTAATTATCATCCGCCTTCCTGCGGGTCACCTTGAGTAAACTAGGGGAGGGGGGCGGATGCATCGCCTGGTAGCTCCCGGAGCTCTAAATACCCGCCTCTTTTGCCCGAATCCCATGATTTGATTTTGTGCCGTACACATCCAGGGATGACTTAAAAATAAAGAAGCTCTTTAAGGCGAGTATTTTCTGTTGTTAACCCTCTGGTGTGCAGATCCCGGTTGGAAGGAGGTTATTCCCATTCACAGAAGCAGCTCTCGGAGGCTTGGGCAGTTAATTTGGCCTCATCTCCTTGAGGTTGTGTCTCGTCTTTGGCAAAGAGGGACAGGCTTCATCGTTTCCCTGCCATGTCTGTTGCCTTCCTCTTAACCTAACCCCCCCTGCCCCGACTGCCCGAGCAGTGGCGTGTTTAAGCTAAGCTAGGATGTTTTTCTGCAGCAGGAATATACTTTTGCCTATTAGATAGGTGTGTGTGTCTGTGTGTCAGATAACAGCGAGTAACTCACTTCTGGTGACAGCCGAGCTGCTGAGTTGGCGGGAGATGACGGTGTGGCGTGTATTTATACTCACTGTTCTCCCCGCAGGAGTTGTGACATTACAGCTCCAATACTGTCACTAAAACTATCAATCTCTGGGATGTATCCGCCTCTGATGGGGGTGAGGTATCCAAGCAACAGGATCTCCCACACGATGTGGCTTCCAGGTGATTGGCAGTGCTAATGTATGCTCTTATTAGGGAATGTGTGAGGAGTGCTGGGAGAAGTTGAATCAGACATGTCTGGATTAATTTCACATAATAGTCCCAAAGAGCTCTTTGTGGATGTTATGATAAATGCTAGCTTATGCGCTATTGAAAGGTCTTGTGGATCCAATAAGCGAAGCCCTGGACTTTGTTTTCACTGCAGGTGGAAGAAGTTTGTCCCTGAGACTGATGGAGTTCCTCCTGGTTACAACAAAGTCCAGCTTCTGCTCACAGGTCAGCTGGGTCTCTATGAGTGTATAAGAGGTTAAGTCTCGATGCACCATTACTAGCCAAAGATAAATATCTGCTCTGAATTTGTGATTATTTTTTTTAAACGGGGGAATTGGGTCTGAGGTAAATTAAAGGAATTTGCAGAGCCCTTAAGAAAAAGCTCTTGTTTGGCAATTTATTTTTTTGGTGGCCGCTCCACAGCAGGTCCTCCAGGCTGTCTGTCTGCTGCTAATGTGCTTTCAGACAGTTAGTCAGTGAGGAGCCTCTAATTTCTGCCCCTCGGTTTCTCAGGCCTTAACAGAATTCTATTGCCTGCCTGTCCTGCGTTGAAGCCCAAAGCGGTTGTTCTCTAATGAGGAACAGTCGAGAAGCAATCTAACCTGGGAAGGGGGACAGCATTGTTCCCCCTAACATCCAATTTGCTCCGGATTCATCTTAATGCACCAACCCTTGTAGCTCTGGGTTAGTACTATAACTGCGGGAGCATGGAGTCCCAGACAAGACTGATTGATTGAGCCAGAGCTCGTTGTCTGTTTGTGGGGAGAATGCTCAGACCATTTTCTGTCCGCCTGCTTGCTCCCGTTATCCGTCCTTCTCCGTTGCTAATGGAGCAGAGTGTGGCTCAATGAGATGAAGCTTTTACCCAAAGCTGTTCTTCCGGACGCCGACCAACTCCAGCTGCATTGATACACCCATCTCAAGTGGGCAACAGGGGAGTCAAGGTCACTGCATCAAGGAGGCGAGGTAGATACGCTGGACGGACAATGACCTACAAAATGACCGTCTTTTATTTCACGAAGGTGAGATGGTGTTGAAGGAGCACGGGACATGGGTTGACACTGATGAATAGCTTTCTCTGGGAGAGGTTACACCGGGTACTCATGAAGAATTCATTAAAATGTGGGCATTTTCACATTTTAAAGTGTTTACCCTGGCGTGCATGAACGTCCATTCAGCTGTGTGCCCTTCGCATTACCTTCACAGTCCTGTTTGTGTCAAACAAAGTGCCGATGCTGCCGCCAACAGCACATTCCTGTCAACACTTGCATCTGGGTGACTTTGAGTCTGGAGAGGCTTGTCCAAATAGTACTTTTATCTTGAATAGATTTGAAACACTCCTGTTTTCATATCTACAAAGGTACGGGTCAATATTACTCACTGTCACCAACGTCATTTTTGAAAGCGGCTCAAACCTCAGGGCCTCTGAGTCAAAGCAGAAATGACATCTAACTATTCTGATATTTTCATTTTGAATAGGATCCTTATGAGAGTTCCCAGTTGTCTCTGTGGTATAGTAAAGTTTTTTTTGCAATTTTCAATGAATTCAAATCATGGTGAGGCATTGAGCTGGTGCTATGCCTTCAAAATCCTCCCTTCTAATGTCATGGAGCACCTCATCAAACTGGCAGGCACTTATCATCTGGGCTGATACCGTGCTTGCATACCCTGCTGTTGATGCATTAGAAGAACTTGGCGGCGTCCACATCCTCCACCTGCCCAGACTCGATAGCCCCAGTAGCGCAATCGCGATGATGGCGATTGATTTTGTTTACTCAGTCCGAGGGGTGCATCAGCAGCACATGTAATAACACTGAACTGGCAGTGGTCCTCAGGTATGTGCAGAAGCACTGAGGATGTCCCAGGGCCTGTCAAATATCCACAGCCCATCGGGGAGGGGGTCAAAACACCCAGGTGGATACCAACTGTCCAGACCCGAGGCCTATTAAATTAAATACTTAGCGAGAAGTGATACAAGGCCAAACTGTCTGACAGTTGATTCCATAACGCTCATAACTCCTATGTCTTTACAAGCTACTCCCCGCACCCAAATTAGTGAATAATCCCAGATTAGCCATCCGGCAGATTGGGATGATGCCTCCATAACACCTACAGTGTCTTCACAGGGGTGCTCCTCTTCTTATCAGAATACACAGGATGTGAACGAACGGTGCATTTACCAGACACTTTGAAAGCGAGTTCCATGTGGGATTACGATAATGTAGATTCAGGAAATATTCTGCTTGGTCATGGTTTGAAAGAACTCCTGCATTTATTGAATAAAACCAACTGTTAAAACAGCCCGAGCCAGGACTGCAGGAAGATCTCCGGTCCACATATTGATATATTTCTGAGCAGGCGGTGGGTTTTTAGTTCTCAAATAAAACTTTACAGATTCTTTCAAGCTTCCAAACAATGTTTAATCATGAAGGGGGACTATATTTGAGGAAATAACTTACAAATACAGGATATTTCAGCCGGCAGAGTAGTTGCAGAAAATCACAGAAACCACATATTTTTATTTCGAATGGGAAATGTGCTCTGACTACTGTTCACACCACATCACTCTCACAGCCATGAGATGATTTCCTGGGTGAAAGGCTTTACCCAAACATTTAACTCCATAAAGCAGCTGTGACATAAGATCATCTTCTGTGTTAAGCTCTGAATTGATCTCTTTGGGCCCAATATTTGGAACAGGATGCCAGACATCCAAAGGTACTATTCCAGCCTTGGGCTCCCCAGGGACATGTCTGGACCAATAACCTCTAACACACCTCTGGATCAGGGTTCCTGACCCCACCTTTTTTTCATGCTGCCTTTCATGCCTTCTTTTGGCCAACTCACCCCGCAGCCCTTTCTGCCAGATCATACTGCACTTTTAGCATCTGATTCTATACTTTTCTCTTTGTACTAGCGGTATATTTGCAACCGTATCAACTGATATGACACAAACCAGGCAACTGGTCCACTATGTCAGTGTTACTAACTGATGTGCATTCCCTACAGTCAACACAAACACTGAAGAGCGTCTTTTGACATTCCACAATGCAGATGTCAATGTTTCCAAAATGATCTTGACACCTTTGAAAACACCAGAGGCTCTGTAGTGCACGTGCAAGGTGCATAGGAAGAAGAATTTCTTGTCTGGGTGCAATAACAAATGGGGGAGCGACCCTGAACTTACGAGGAGGGTCACTTTCAAGAGAACGTATATTGGGAGTCATCCCAGTCCAAGAACTAAGGAGAAGTCTGTAGTCTGTCAATGTTGTCATGGTCGACCTACTCATTCATGGCAATGGACCGCAGACTTAGTCAGCATGACTATTTGCAAAGTTTTGCATTCCTCCCATCTCTGGAGACAGTGCCGCAAATGCTTCCCTCATGTAGATAGACGTTCAGAACACAACCGAAATTCTGAGGTTTCAACCAGTAAATTTGTCACGTACACCAGGTATGAAAATCTATTGTTGTCAGAGCCGAGCGCCCGGAACAATCCGTCAGCATTCTAAAAACAAAGTTCGGCCAGGGGTGACTCTGCATCTGTGTTCATAACTTCAATGATCTCCAATTTCTTTACAATTTCTCGGCTATTACGGCATGGAAGCATCCAGCCCGTGAGAGGATCAGACTGCGCAGCACTAATCGAGGGTGCGTGACTTAATATTGCGATGCCAGGCACAAGTGTTGATCCGCGCACATCAAAGGTGGTGCAATGAGCTCAATGAAACCTAATGTGTGATTGCATTGCTTTAAAGACCCTGCTGCAGGAGAGGCTGATTATTATTCAGCTTGACTGCGGCCTCGTGTCGAGCTGGACGGGCTGGCTGGGCGGCTACGCCACAGGCATACTAATGAACACAAACAAGGTGCACTAATGTGATGCTTTGCTTTTTTTGACATAAGGGGGGGATCTGTTTAATGTCATAATTCACAAGACTGTGCGTAAGAGTCAAGCTTATACTATCAAAATCTTATTAAGAGGTCAAATTTACAATTTGCTGACAACATCTATACTGGGTCATGCCCCAACTGAAGACTCCAGACCTTTGAAATCTACCTTATTTGCACGCCATCTACATTGCGCTACCCTCACAGGAGAACTCAATTGACAACAATAACAAAAAGGAAAACTATGCTCCGTCTAATTAAAGGTAGAATGAATAAACTGGTATGATGTAGCAGAATAGGTCAGGGGTGACACTTCTTGTCTTTATTTATTAACTTCTTGGACTGCTGCCACATGTCGCTTCACAGGACAGACAGCAGATCTGAAGCTCCTGGTCACACAAAAGAATGGAGATGTAATGAATCAAATCCCCAAATGTGCCCGAAAGATATCTGTACACAAATGAGAGAATAAAAAGACGAAACTTGGCTGTTTTTTTTTAATTGTATCTCTTTCAGGGCTTCAAAAGAGACGTGATTGGCAGAGCTGCTTTGATCCGCCCGCCCGAGATTCGGCTCTGAACTCGGAGCTAAATATCAACACGATGTGCTGAAGGCGCGGGTGCTTTTGTTAACAGTCTTGAAACTTTATCTTTTTTTATTGACAGGATTGAGTTAATGAATTCGGTATTTGCATGTTTAGTGAGAATAAGAGAGACAATGCAGTCTGTCAACACAATGGTGTTAAATTGATAATCAGATGGAAACAAGAAGGGTAAGTAAACACCAGGGTAATTGGTATATTTTACGTATTTACAACAGAAGCCATGATGGTTATCGCTAACATATCCCAAACCTGACTTACAGCTCATCATTTGGGTTTAGACGGTGGGACAGCCTTGCGGCGCTGTAATTCAGCTGCGGTGGATCCTTCCTGACACTTGTAAATGCTCATTCTTTGTTGATAATTGGGCAAAGTTAGCTGGGAGCCCTGAACATGCATAGATGCATGCAAGATGTACCTCTCATGGCATGTCAGTCAGAGCCACAAACCCTCAGAATAACACTTGGCAGGTAACTTGTGTATGGCTGTACCACAAACGTTTCAGAAAAGGTTGAAGCTTTATCCTCTTCATCATTCGTATCCACCAATGCTTCTTGCTGTTGTCTCACCTGAAACCACAACAAAGAGGCTGGGCGGATCTCTTCACAGGTGCAAAACCTGACACCTTGAGGTCTGGCCGATGTTTTCTTTTGCAAATCCTGCAGCTTTGCCACTTTACCTTGGGGTCCTTTGAGAAGAACAGGAATTTGTTGCTGGGAAGAGGAAGAGGGACAAACACATACTTGGGCTAAAGGTGTAGCCTGGTTAAACTGAATAGAGGAGGCCTCAGTGTTGTGTCCTGTGGTACCCCACAGCTGATAATTCTGCAGTCAGGTTTGCCAATGACAAACAAGTATGCAGGCTACCAAAAAAGAAAAGTAGGATCATTGGTGACCCTTATTTGTCCAGACCGCTGAATGGTTGTATATCTCTGTATGCATGAGAATGAGGTAGTGGGGGGCCGTAAGATCATATGGCTTGTGAATGAGAGGGTGAGGGGTTGCATGTCTATATGAGATGTGAATGAGAGTGAATGATTTGTTTATTAACCCCACCTCTTGTTGGATGACAGCTACTATAGACTCCAGCACCCTGAAATCCAGCAGTCAGGAATGCTAGTCGTGGCTTTGCTAGTGAATGAATGAATGAATGAATGAATGAATGAATGAATGAATGAATATTATAGACAGAAAGAGAAACAGCACTATCAGAAACAAGATTTCTGTCTGTTTCATTGCATTGCAGCCTTGGCTCCTTTGAAGGCCGAAGTCTAATGATGAGACAGAACCTGTCCTCCTCCCAGTGGAGGATGACCTGGTGCTGCATCTCCAGTACCTCACAGAACCGTCAACCTCCTTATGGAGCTCCAATAATTCCTGAGAGATTAGTTAGTAGCACAGGTCCAAGAGTTTTATTCACCCTCTGGTCCAGCGGCATGTCCCCCTGCGGAAGCGCGGGGGGGGGGGGGGGGGGGGGGGGGGGCTCAAGCTGGGCTTGGATGGGGTGATGATTCACTGAAGAATTCTACCTTTTAACTGCAAATATCGATGTTCAGTGAACTGCAGTTTGTCAGTTCATTACAGCGAACATGGCGTGTACTTGCAGCCCAGATCCTCTGATCTTTATTTGACGCCGTGCAATTTTCAACTGAATCTGCACCGGGAGTCTCTCGGGGATTAACAACAAAATGGCAAATCAATTGACCCGAAGGGACCGAGCGTCGTTTCAAAGGTATGCAAATATAATTACATCACATCTAAAATGAATCTTGCATTTGCATGGAGTCACATTTCTCCCAGCACTTTGAAAGCTGCGCCGGATGTTCCTTTCTCCTTGCAAAGACGGATAAACAAACTCGTTTTAATTAGATGGCGGCCGGGGCCTGCCTTCTGCACACGGAGAAAATAGACGCCTGCAATGGCGCAGTGTAATTAAAACAAAAATAAAACATGATGGTCTTCTAAAAGATAGGCCTTTTAATGAACAAAAAAAGACTAATTAATTGCACCGTGTCAAGGAGTGCCCTGACACTGAATTAGAGATGACTGAATGTGCAATGGCAAAATGACACCAGGCATCCTGTGAGAAGTGGCGTCTGAACACTGTCGCGATGCAGGGGCATCTGCACGCAGAGGATGGAACATTCACCTTAATCCCATGACATAGTTCTTCTGCCCATTCAGGGAGCCTTAAGCTAAATTCCCCTCCGCACTGTTGACGCAGACATTTAGTCGGCAAAAAGCCTGTTTATCCGCCCACCATAAAATCGTCGGTGCTGGCGGTTAAAATTACTCTCTGAAATCGTCCCCGCTGCTTCTGTCAAGTGCTCCTTCCCTCACTCTGCTTCTCTTTGTGATATAAAAAATCAGCATAGAAGTGCAATTTAATTCAACTGTTTTTTTTTGTGGTTTAGTGAAAATTGATCCACTGAATCCACTGGTGGGAAACACAAAAGGAAAATCTCTCTTTGGAGGCTGAACCTTACCAGACTACCATGGATGTGCAAAGAACAGACTGGACCACTGCAGAATAAGACAGGGTCAGCAGCTCCAGGCACAGGTTGAACTTCCGTTGCAGCAAGAACATCCTCCATTCGGCCTCTTTGATCACACCATGAAGGAATATGTAGTTGTGATAACCAATTATAGTCAACAGCTCATGAATTGGTTTACGTAGAATTAAAACCAGACAGGAGAAATTGGAGCAGAATGGAATTTTTCTAATTCCGCTGACTCGGTAACTGCAAGCGAGAAGAGAAACAAACAAAGAAAAAAAGATTTCCTCCAGAATTATTCTTCCATTTGACTGGTTTTCTGCTCACATTTAACCCCCAGCTTCATCCCCGAGCTGCAGGCTTTCATCTGTGACCAGCCCTTTGGAGTGAAGTGAGGCCAGTGGAAGGGGGCATGCGGCACCACACCGAGATGACCACTGAAAGGAGTACAGCTCATTCCTGGGGCGGACCTCCTGGCTTCACCACCTCCCATCGGAGCTTTTATTCACTTCGTTTTGAGCGCAGGGACAAAAACAAGGAAACCAACTCAGGAGCTGATCTGCACTCGAAGTTAAACAAACAAGTCACCACCAGCGTTGTTTGCGCTGCAAATCCAACGGCTGCTATGAGTGGCGATCGCATTTCCATATATTAACGCCGCTGATTGTCGTGCGCATCTCACTTCCCGCCACACTGGTTCCACTCGCTTTTGAAATGCTAATATCAAAATGGGGCCCCGGAAAACAGCACTTATCACATTTGACTCTGTAAATGGATATAGATAAGTACACTGCCTCTGAGCCGGCCTGATATGAACGGGCTGTTTGAACCTCCTGTCGCTGCTGTGTGGTGACACGGAGGCGGGTCTACAGATCTAACCATGGCAACATTGGTGACACCAAAGTGACTGCCTGACAGCAGGGGTTCTTCTGTTCACCCTAGAACAGCACTGCAGACCTCGGGCACCGAATGTCAGCATAAAGGTCCATAGCAGACCTTTCAACTGATATTTGCCCTCTGCTTTATCGGTTAAACCGAGTGAGTTGACGAAGGCTCAACCTGAGCCCGGACGAGTCCTATGAACCGGGCCATGAACTGATACAGAACTGTTAACCTTGGGAATGGTAATGGAAATGGAACAACCTCATTCAGGATGCCCTTTATCAACTTCCTCATACACTGTCACTTCCTGTAAGAGGCTCCAAATCACAGCGCATTTGGCTGAGGACACTTTCCATGGTGAGGTCAGGACCAAACTCTGAGATGATGGAGAAAAACCCAGGAGGAGGCACTTAGGCACAGCAGATGAGGAAACACTGCCTTTTACCGGTGCAAAAAAACAATCCCAAGTCAAGGCGGGCGGCCTTCTGCCTCAACTTGTAGGTGTAGACAGAGAGATAGGCAGAGAGCCTATGTGAGGATGGAGAAAGAGGTGGTGGGATAATTACATGGCAACAGCACTGAAATAACACATTTGAATCAATTAGAATATTCTTCCCACTAACACTGGTGATACATGGAGCGGCCTTCATCTGCTGCCTTGTGAACATGACAGATTAAAAAAACATTAAATCTAGCTGATATTTAATTTGCAGCAACCCGAGTCTCGGTGTCCTCTCAGTCTCTCCAGTTTTAATAAGTATGACTCAACATTGTGTTCGTAATATCGGCATTATCTAAACCACAGCAGATGGAATGATGTGATCAGGGATTCTGCTTTGGATGGAAGGACTCCTCAACATTTAATCATCTGGTTGAGCAATGTGTTTTAAATATCAGAAGAAACCCCTTTATTTCGTTATATCCCATTCTACATGAAGAACATCCATTCATCCATCTTCTTCAGCTTATGTGGAGTCAGGTCTCAGGGGCAGCAGCCAAAACAGTGAGGCCCAGACCTCCCTCTCCCCCACCACATGGTCCAGCTCCTCTGGGGGGACCCCGAGGAATTCCCAGGCCAGCCTGGAGACAGAGTCTCTCCAGCATGTCCTGTGTCTTCCCTGCAGTCTCCTCCCAGATGGACATGCCTGGAATACCTCCCCTGGGAGGCGTCCAGGAGGCATCCTGACCAGATGCCCAAGCCACCTCATCTGACTCCTCTCTGTATGGGGAGCAGCGGGTCTACTTTGAACTCCCCCCAGATGACCGAACTTCTCACCCTATCTCTAAGGGAGAGCCTGGCCACCCTAAGGAGAAAACCCATTTCGGCCGCTTGTATCTGCAATCTCGTTCTTTTGGTCACTACCCACAGCTCGTGACCATAGGTGAGGGTGGGAATGTAGATTGATTGCAGTACAGAGTCGCTGCAGACGCCGGACCAATCCGCCTGTCGATCTCCATCCTCCCTTCACTCGTGAACAAGACCTCGAGATACTTGAACTCCTCCACTTGGGGCAGAACTACTTCCCTGATCCAGATTGGGCATTCCACCCGTTTTCGGTTGAGTACGATGGTCTCGAATTTGGAGGGTCGGATCCTCATCCCGGCCACTTCACAGTTGGCTGCAAACCACTCCGGATTTGTGATTCCCCTGTAGTTGGAGTAGTTCCACCCTCCGATCCCCCTTTTTAAAAAGGGGGATTACCGCCCTGGTATGCGAGTCCAGCAGCACTGTCCTTGAAATCCACGCAATGTGGCAGAGTCGTGTCAGTCAGGACAGCACAACAGCATCCATAGCCTTGAGGAACACGGGGCAGACCTCATCCATCCCCCCAGCCCAGCGACTGAAGAGCTTTTTGACTGCTTCAGCAACTTCAGCCCTGGAAATAGTTGTATCTATTCCAGAGTCCCCCCCACTCTGCCTCCTGATTGGCAGGCATTTCAAAGGGGAGGTCTCGGAAGTATTGAGGAGGTCTTGAAGAGGTCTCAGAAGTATACCTGTCACCGATCCACAACGTGTAGAGTGATCAATTGACAGCTCCACCCCTCACACAAGGTCAATCAAAGAACTGTGGCCTAAGGTGTGTTGATGCTTAGTGCACATATGGACACCTTTATGCCTGAACATGGTGTTCTTTATAGACAATCTGTGACAAGCATGGAAGTCCAATAACAAATCACATCTCAGATTGAGATCAGGGGGGCTGCTCCTCCCAATCCCTTCCAATCACACTGAACCTGACCCCCTTGGCCCTTCCTGTGGGTTCTGAGCCCAGGGGAAGAGGGACCCATGTTGCTCCCTCAGGCTGTGCCCGGCTGAGCCCCATGGGTAAAGACCTTGCCTCCTGGCGCTCGCCACCGAGCCCCTTCCCAGGGCCTGGCTCCAGGGGGGTGCCCCGGTGACCCGCATCAAGGTAAGGGAAAACTGGGTCCGATGATTTTCTTTTTCATGGGGGTCTTCTGAGCCACACTTTGTCTGGTCCCTAATCTGGGACCAGACATTTGCCTTGGGTGACCCTTCCAGGGCCATAAAGCCCCCGATCACATGGCTCTCAGGATCACTGGGACACGCAAACCCCTCCACCATAGTAAGGTGGTAGCTCACGGAGGGGTACATGAACTTCTTCTTCTTCTCCTTTCATCTTTTTCCTTCTTGGGTCGCCACATTGAATCAACTTTCTCCATCAAACCCTATTCTCTGTATCCTCCTCTCTCACACCAACTACCTTCATATCCTCTCTCACTACGCCCATAAATCTTCCCTTTGGTCTTCCTTGAGGCCTCCTGCCTGGCAGCTCCAATTCCAGAAGGGGTACATGAAGGACAACATCAGGTAAATCACTCTTCTGCATTTAACCATCACAGATGAACCTTGACCAGCTGGAACCCCCGAGCAACACCCAAGGAGCAGTGCCTTCCTCAATAACACTTCCACAGAATAGGAAGAAGTTGGGAATTGAAAACTCTTGGTTCCAAGATGACCGCTCTGACCCCCAGAGCTATCTGATGTCACATCGCCTTTTCTTTGTTTTTGTTTTTGTGTCTATGAGTTGCGGTTATATTTTCCTCCCCCCCCAGTTCATTTTACACCTTTCACACTCAACCTTCTGTTGCACATTTTTGGAAACCCAGTCTGACATGGAAAACTGAAAAACAGGTTATCGGCTACCTGATGTGCATTGATGAGATGCTGACATGTTTTAGCATAAGTCATTACACAGGCATTTAAAACATTAATTCATTCATTATCCCTGTCCTCAGGGATGTGAGGGTGCTGGAGTCTATCCTAGCTGTCATTGGACAAGAGATGAGGTTCATCCTGGATCGATCACAAGGCCCCGTATAGAGACATACAACCATTCACCATCTCATTCACATGAATGGACAACGTAGGGTCTCTGAAGCACCTCCAGTGATGGAAAATATAAGGTTGAACTGTTGAGACGTGCCACAAAGAAGGCTCTGTCAGAGCTATTACGAGCATGTCACTTTATATGTTCCCAGAACATAGGTTATTATATGCCCCCTGTGGGAATCCAACCAGCGAACTTCACGCTGTGAGGTGGAAGCGCTAACCCCTGCATTGGGTGCATTTAAGACAGTTTCCAGTGAATCACCTTCCAACTTTCAGGGTAAAGGGTGATTTAAACCAACAGAGCTTGATGGGCCATTCTCAACACACACAATCTAGATTTTTATATATTTTGAGAAAGGAATTCAAAAGATTTTCACTGTGATGATAAATAGCTCTCAGCCACCTGTACAACAACTATAATATGTATATATTTATGTTAAACCACAGGTGTTATCTAGTACACATTTCTTTACCCACAGAAATCTCTGGAAAAAAATCCCACACCCTGGCTCGTCTCAGCCTCCAGATCTCAACACTGCCCCATCAGATATAACGGAGCTTATCATTTTCTGGATTACAAACTATGTGAACGAACAAGTGCTTAATTTTTTATTTATTTATTTATTTTTCAAAAAGCTATAAAACCAGATATGATGGAGTGTATTCGCTGATGAGCTCTGAGTGCAAATAGCTCAATAAAAGAAGACGAGCCAAACTGTTGAAAATACCATAGTAGGTGAAGTACTGGGAACAAAATGCTGCCCGTGGTGCTTAATAATCCATAATGTGATGTAGTGCTGATGCAAAGATTGCACCGCCTTCCATTCAAATGAACCTCAGCGGCGTGCTGCCGCATTTCTATTTCATGTTCAGCTGAGCGCGATCGAGAGCGTTCGCAGAGTGCCGCCACTCCATCATACGCTCACTGGAGCATATTAGGATGCATGGCTCCACTCCACCCTTAAAAGGTTCTCACACTCACACCTCATTTTAAAACATGCAAGCAGGATGCATCCCAAGACATGCAAATAGAGGCAACTTCTGAGATGTCAGAGTTCTTCCAACGTATACTTAACGCCCATTATCGTCTGTATTAGAATCCCAATTGTCACCATCGGAACGCCTGCTAGTCTGATCTGGTACCTTTTGTCATTCAGCCCAGTGCTTTAAAGGGTTTTATTCCAGCAGCACCCCCCCCCCCCCCCCACACACACACACACATTCACATTCGCGATGGGAGGGTTCAACCCAAGTGGAATTCCACCAAGATATAATGACAGACTACAATGGCGGTAGTCGTGGAGGGGTTGGAGCGAGGCGGTGCTGATAAGCAGACAACAAGGGCTTCTTAGCATCTTTGTTTGCAAAACTGAGTCAGCATTCCTCAACAGCGTTTTCTGGAGAGGGGAGCACTGCTGTAATTCACTTAGGACATGGGGAGGAGCAGAAGATTTGGGTGTAAAACGTACACCTTTATTGTGGAGTTCGACTCGATGCCAAGGTCACCAGCCAGAATGATGCCGTCTGGACGCTTCTCATTTGACAGTTTTTGAAATTATGCCCAAATAGGCATTTTGTTCTCTTCATTTTAACTATCTTTTCTTGAAACTGACCTCTTCTCGACATTGAAAACGGCCAAGTTATTTCTCCTTTGAGGCTGAAATGGTGAATGCAGGGTTATATTTCACCCACAGCAGCTTCTTTGCAAGAAATGCAGAGTATATTTCAAAATCTTTCTCCTCGCCAACAAAGATCTTGATGATCTGTCGCTGTCATATCGCGGCAAGCTCATAGTGCCTTGTCACTGCAGCACAGGAGGACTCCAGAGGCTCCCGGAGTTTAGGCTTCCAGGTTCCTTAAATCTCTAGAAACAGAAGGGGAGTTGGGGTGTTGGGACCTCCTGTGGATCGATCTTTCTGCTCTGCTCAGCAGTGGGATTCCAACTTTCCTCTTTCATCACGCTCATCGTTCTAGTTCTGTGCTTCATATTTGTCTGTGGAAAAGACGTTCCCCAAATCGTTCCTTAATGTTTGGGGGATGTCAAGATGTTTATATCCGGAACCCACTAGACAAAAATCTAGTTCAGAGTTTCAGAATTCTAAATCTCAAGAGTTACTGGACGACACCCTGCTCTGCAATTGAATGAGTGTTAAAGTTAACAAACTTCCCCAACCAACTTGATCCGAGGTTGAAAAGAGGTCGAAAAGACCTTCTTGTCTTTTTGAAGATCCTGTCAAACAAAAACTTGGTAGTATGAAGATAATGACGATTTGTTTGTGGCATTGACTTCAATTCTTCATGGAGGCTCAACCTACAGTCCTTTGACCTCCTGCTGAGGAGCTTCCCCCCACTGGTGTCCATACCAGGACACCAGTGCGGACGTTCCAGCCCTCATGATTTGCATTTACATGACCTTCACAGCGCCAGTCAGGGACAAGAGTACAAAGTGACAAGGTGGACATCCTGCTACAGTTGAAACCTGCTGGAGCTAAACACTCTCGAGACAGTCGTCCTGAATATGGATTTCAGGTGAACGACCCCACACACCTCCTCAACTGAATACCAGCATTACCATGACTTGTCAGCATTACCATTGAATAATTTTTAGCTCCTTCACCTGAATGCAAATAAATGGGGATGTACCATGACTGCTACAATCGAGAAGTCCCAGAGGTGCTGTTGAGCTGGTTCTCCACTCCCATCATCTCCTCCATCCATCACAGCTCTGCTACAGTGAGACTAATAAACAGGAAAAGCCTCAGCGCACCCGTGGCTCATAATCGGCTGGATCTCCCTGACATTGATCATCGGTGCCCCAACAGGGCCTAGCCAGGATCTTCTCAGGCTCCTGCCACTGTGGACCTTGTGAGCTCCTGTCCTCAGGCCAAAAATGAAGGTCAGTACAAAAGACAAATTGCAAAAAGCAATTTTTTCCTCTTCTTCTAAACCGTTGACAAGTTGGCCTACCATTTCCTCCATGAACCACTGCTATTTTATTCAGACAACAGTGATTTGATCTCCCCAAAGCAGCTTTCTCACAATGTCTTCTATTGATTGACAGTATGAACAGACTTTGCAGTCCTGCAGAAGACCAGGGATCAGAACCTGGAGATCAGAAAGAAGAACCAACTTGAAAGTCTCACATCACAGTAAACTAAACTGATAACGATGAAGATGATGGTACCAACAAGACATTGGTGACAGAGACGATAATAACAGAGATGACGCTAATGGTGATAGCTGTGACAATCTAGCACCCGCGTTAGTCTGATGTATTGGGCAATGCTGACTTCCTATTAAGATCCATGAATTGTTAAAGCAACTTGCAAAATCTGAGAGTTGCATGGTTTCAGGGTAAAGTAGTTTCAGAGGAGTTTTGAATGGCTGTATAATTATTTGCCTGCCATGTAATCGCACAATAAGTTTCTTGCAGTGAACTGTAATCAAACAAAGAGCGTTATTTAATTCAAAACACTCTACCTGTGGGGATCCAACCTCTTCGCCCGAGGTCGTGTAATGGTGGGCAGGGAGTCATTTACCCCAAGTTAAACATACTGGAAGTGGATAAAGGATTTTAATTTTAAGTTAAAACTTTGTGGTGCTCCTGGGGTAAATTCAGAGGCAGTCTCTTAATGGGGTGTGATTTTGTTCAGGACCAAAAGCATCACAATGCCCATAGGATCTTTCTGTCGAGGTCTCTTATTGGTTGCAGGTACAAACTGACTACAGTGGACAAGCTCAGGCAGGAGAAACACAAGAAAGTCTAATACCTCCAGGAACCGAGGACCTGTCTCCAGGACATGTCTGCAGAACGAGATGCTTTGAGAACAGTCTCTGTGCACAGCAGACATTAGGAAACAGTAGGGATATTGAAGTATGGGTACCAGTCCAGTAGTTGGTGCTGTGAATTTTTGATTAACTAAATCACATGCACGAATACAAACACTTCCCATCTGGGCGCAATAATGAACATGGGAACTACAGTGAGTGAAAACATCAACGATGGAAAGAAATTGAGTATTTGTAAGGACCGAAGAGGAGGTGGAGTTGCTGCCTGGAGACCCTTGACTACAAGGAGGGTCCATTCCAGGAGGATTGAGACTGGGACTCATGGTAGTTCAAGTAATCTGAGTACTCAGGAGTACTCTAGAGTCCACCATTGTTGTTATGGTCAACCCATCCCCCGATTGCAACTGACTGCAACCTTAGTGTGCATGTCTGTATTCAAGGTGCTGTGTTATCTACATCTCCATGAGGGCGGGGGCCCGTTTTCACATCTTTTCTTTCTGGAGCACCGCTTCTGTAATTTATCGTTTTCAGGCACTGTAAATGCCGTTCTCCTTTGGAAAGCAACTGAAGTTTTAGGCTTTGACCCAAACACAAACAGCGTGTAAACTTGGCTTAACAGAGATGGCAATCTGGTATCCCAATGTGTCTTTGAGTGTACATCTTCATACAGGTCCTGAGTGCTGGTGAGCTTCAAGAGATTTATGGAGAGAGGTTTATGGAACCAGCATAGAGCAACAGAGAAATACAGGGTCCAGGTTTTAGAGCCTGTAGACTTTGACAAGCCAGAGTAGAACCCCTCAAAGTCTAACAATTCTAAATATCTCAGAAATATCTCAGTCTCCCTTCAATCAAAATTTTAAAACTATTGAAACATCTGACATTCATGTGTTCTTTGTGAAGCAGAGTTGTTATGAACTGACTTTGGATTCAAGTAAGTCATGCTCCTTCAACCCTGTTTGGAATGAAGAGCCATCACAAGGCCGTGGCGGGTCTTTTCTCACATAAATAGACTCTGGCTATCTAAAAGTCATGGATTAGAGAAAAAAACAAAAAGGAGCTCATTGATCAAAAATAATGCTCTCATTATCAGTGTCATTCTTTTGTGCTTTATTTGCATTGTGACGGAATCTTTTCCACTCGACCGCCTTGTGTGTCAATGTGTGTGTTTGTGTAAGGCTTGCATAATTGCATGGCAGTTTTATGAGAATATTGATGCCTTCTTCATGTACTCATATATGTGTAAACACACTGCCGAGGGCAGTGGCAGCAGAGTGAAGGTAGAACGCTCCTTATCCGTGCCAGGAAGGGGTTTTGACATGTATTTTTCCATAAATGAGGTCTCAGCCACATCATTCACCGCTTGTCTTTTTTTCCTCGCTTGACGCCAGTGATTGCAGAAGAAAAGAGGCGAGAGAGAGAGCAGGACTGTTAGAGGGCTCGGGAATTATGGTTCATTGCAATGTGCAAAGGCCACGGTGCAGCGAGGGTTGTTTCAGATGAACACAATTGCAATGACCTCAATGAAGCACTTAAGGGAGAGGTCTGGATTGGCGCCACAAGATTGTTTCAAAGCTGCGGTACACTTCTATACATTTGTGCGAGATCCAAATTTGTTTTTCACCTCGCAATCTGCTGCAGCCCCTTCTGAATCTTGTAATAATGTCATGCATGCATTTCTGTGTCAGGTGCAGTACCTTTCTGTTTCAGGAAGCCAGAGTTTTATATATTAGGTTAAGGGGTGGTTTGCATGCTGGATTACTAATTGATCGTGTTTTACATTGCAAATGAGTCATTCATATTAGCACTGGCTCTCACTCAAAGGCAAGGGTGCAGTGGTCTTATCCAGTCACTGCAGGAATTGATTAGCATTGCAGGGAGAGCAAGCCTTGGCAGGATCCGACACGGCCAATGCAAATGTGAATGAATAGCTAATGCATTGTGGGGAGGATATTGTTTGTTTCACGTCAGGGGATTTCCAGGGGAGAACGGAGATTGCAACTGCTGCTGCTCCCCATCTCTTCTATTTTGGGAAAGAAAAATTGAAAAAAGGAATATATATAAATATACACAGTGCAAGAAAATGTGCAAATAAAAAATGCAAAATGCATGGCGGATGATTTCACAGTATTCTGCAGCAGAAAAATCAGAGGCTCTGCTGCGTCATTATGACCGTCAACCGCTTAGAATTTTATTGGCAGTCACATCTGTGGTGGTGTTGCTCTTGTGGCAGGCTCCATCCCAGGTCCGTCCCAAGTAGATGTGGTCGAGTGCAAGGATCCTCCTGCTGTGACTGGCCCCGGTGCCCGTACAAAGATGAATACCTTTTGAATAACCGAGCTCTGACTCATTTTGTTGCCGCCACCATCTCAGTGTGGAGTTTTCAGACGAGGTAATTGTGCTTCTCGACCCGCATCCTCACCAGGACTCTCACCGCATATCTGTGTTGTATTTCAGCCCCAAAGTCCATCTTGAATGATGCAGAGGATTCCAAAAAAAGCAAGGGCATTGCATGACTGTACATGTTTGCGGAAAATGGACGTCTCGCTGTTTGAGTCCACCGACCAATCAGGATGAGGCAGCAGGACGCAATGCAGGGGACTTTCTGAAGTACCAGTATCGTACCCTGAGCTGTGCTGGAGACATTGAGCCTCTTTGATTATTTGCCATCTGCCAAGTCGCCAGTTGCTGGGAGAGTAACCCCTATCCAGATTGTGATGGGAGGAGCTTCCATCACAGCCAATCGGATTCAAGGAATAGCCAGCGAGAGACTTGATTTATCGTGACTGTAAACTTGACCTCTCTAGATGGCAATGGCTAACTTTAACTAGCAAACAGAGGGAGGGGGTGAACTCAAGCTATTCAACAAGCTGCTGTTTATGCAAATATTGTTTTAAGATCTTTAACGGTTGAATTTAGGGCGGGAAATGAGAAGAAATCAAAGGTTTTGATAAGATTTACCATGTCGGGCTCAAGTACAATAAATTCCTTACCGAAGGGATTGTCTGCTTTCCAGGTCCTTGGCCAATTGGAAATGGGAAAATCCATCCAAGTCAGCCCACGACCGACGACAGGCTTGGAGCCGTCCAGTAATTTAACGTTATTTATACGCTGGCTGCCATTCCCACCAATGTCTCTGCTGCTGTCAGTGTTATTGATTTGAGGAAATAAAGGCCGCTCTCTAGGAAAAAACAATCAATCGCCAAACTAAACACCTTCATTGCTCATTCAGCTTCATACCTGCATGCACAAGCTTTCAGACATATATTTTTTTTGTTGTTGTTTTTAGTTTTCAGTGGCTTAAAAGTCCTTTAAAATGCTGCTAATCCACATCCCACTAATCCAATAATTATAATCAACATGGAAATTTAACCAGTGGGTGGTAATCCTGCCGCCCCTAATGCGGAAAGTTGGCCGGAGCAGGAAATGTACCGGAAAACGGTTTTAACCAGCATTCTAGTACCTGGCTCCAAACATCGACCTCGGCAACCTCACCATCCAGGGGTTCAGCGGTGAGCTTGCCAGATAGATCTCCAACACCATGGTCAATAATGTCTTCACCCACACACACACACACATACCTCCAGCAGCCTTGGGGCCCTGTTGAGAGCCAAGAGCCTCGAAAACAACTTCCTTTCTTAAATGCCCGGTTCCCACCCCCCGCAGATGTTTCACTGTCCCGTGAAGCTTGTGATTAGAGCTTTTGCTTCTTCAAAACCATAAATGCCTGCAGGGATGATGCTGCTATCACGGGAAAACAATACAATTAATAAAGTTCTGTCTCATAATGAATGGAGAAAAAAGAAATGGCTAAAAATCAATTGATTTTAAAAAAGGGATTGGGAGCATTGTCAATAATCAATGACCTGTTTGTTTAGTGGTGTTTGAGTTCTTAGGTTCCACTGTTCCAGTGAAAAATGAATGCAATTCATTATGGATGAATCATTTTACAACAACAAATGATTTCATTCCACAGTTTTGTTCACTCAACCTTGGTCTGTTTTTTTAGCAGTGAGATTTGGGAAGAGCAACCAAATCCACAGTTCCCAAGCAGTCATCTTCTGCATTTTTATATATCTTCCCCTTTGGGCTGCTCCCTTCAGGGGCCACAGCCAATCACCTGCCTCCATCTCACCTGTCCTCTTTCCATCCATCCATAAACCTCCTCACTGGTCTTCTCTCAAGACCTCCAACCTCAGCATCCTTCTACCCAGATCTTCTCCATCTCACCTCTTTCCATTTCCAAATCATCGAATTGTGACACTATCTCCAGAACATCTAACATGTGCTGTCTCCCTACTGGATTCCTTCCTGATCCTCTTCATCATCCTCACTCCCAAAGAGGAACCTCCACACTTTCATCTCTGCTACCTCCAGCTCTGCAGCCTGTCTTCTCCTCACTGTCTCCAAAACAAACATGGCTGCTCTCCACCATCCCAGTCATTCTTGCTGAAGCTTTTTTATCCCCACTGACAAGTCTCTCCTGATAATTCTTAAACAAAGGTAACCATCCAAGTGCAGACCTGGTTAGTTCGCTCTGCAGCCACCGGATCCTATACCACCTGTCTGGAGGCTGAAGTTGTGAGACCCTTTATTCCACCTCATCGTCCACATGACGTTGATTCTCACATCATGTGTATGAAAGTGTTAGCTGGCTGGTTTTACGCCCCCATGCCCATGTTCGGTGCTGGCGCCCTCTAATGGTGAATGGCTGCTCAAGAAGCCGGCAGCTATCTAGATCCGCAACAGTTTTTGGGACTATTTTTCCACATCTCATGAGGTACCTAAATCGACTGAGAACAATTTTGGACCTGTGGCAAGGCTGCAAGGCCGCTGCAGGATGGGGCTGTTTGGCCACAATGCCAGGGAGGCTTGGCTACCTAGTTGCGGTGCGCCTGCGGGTCCAAGTTGATGAACAATACAGTGTGCACCACAGCAGAGAAATGACATGACAGGACTTCACAGAGCACTATTTTTTTTTAGCAAAGATTAAAGCATTACCGGTGATGCTTGGTTATTCAGAACACACACTTTCAAACACTCGAGGTATGTGTGTGTCACGACGCGCGGGGGCGGACTCGGGCAGGGAACCACACCTCAGAGCAGAATCTGGGTTGAAAGCGCTTTATTATGTGGAACGGCAGGTAGGGTGTCGCTGGTAAGCCCCGAGACAGAGTTGCACAGGGCTGGGTCTCACCAGGACGGGTTGCAGGTAGGACGGACCCCAGGCAGGGTGAAAGCAGGACGGGCCCCCAGGCAGGGGGGGGGGGGGCAAGAAGGGTCACAGCAGGATCTCAGGAAGGGTCACGGCAGGGTCAGGGTCCAATGTTACACCGGCCGGGTCGGGTCGTAACGGGGTAAGGAAGCGTCAGGGTCCAATGTTACACCGGCCAGCTGGGTGGGTGGGTCCGGTCGTAACAGGGTAAGGAAGGATCACAGCAGTGTCAGGGTCCAATGTTACACCAGTCGGCTGGGTCCAGTCGTAACAGGGTGGGGGGGTCCGCTCGTGGCAGGGCTCCGCAGTGGTCTGTGAGAGCCACAATCCCCCGGCGCCAGGCAGAGCGTGCCGCTGCCCTTTATAGGGATCTTGAGTAGCGGCATCTGCTGCAGCTGGCGCCGATTATGAATTGGTATCAGGTGTGATACCCTGACAGTGTGTCCTCAAATTTCTGTTCCATTCAGCTATTATGCTTTTTATGAGGTGAGCTGTGAAAGTGTGAATAGAACTGTATCTATCAGTCAATCAACCAAGATTACATGTGTCTGTGCGTGCGTGCGTGCGCGTGTGTGTGTGTGTGTGTTCTGAAGTTTAGTCATTTTCTAGATTGCCAATCCGGCAGTTATGGTCATGGGGGTCCCAGCTGTGATTTGACAAGAGTTGGGATTCACCCTGGATTGACTTCCGGGTCACAAGTTCATCTGGGGAACCCCGGTATTCTCCTCTGTGTTTCTGAAGCAGACACCACAGCTGCTCTCACCTCCATTCTGGTGAGGTTGATGGAGAAAACCCGCTGCAGTCCCAGCCGGCCGACACCAGTAGCGTCTTGCCAAGGTTAAGGCTATTTTTATTGTCTCCTCAGAGGTTAATTAGTTCCACATTAAGGAAATGACTCTGCTGCAGCCTCACAACGGGCACCGGCAGACACCTCCTCACTGTGAGTTATGGTGGAGGCACTGCCAGCTCTCCTGTTGTCGGACTGCGAGAGGCTGCTGGAACCTGCAGCCGTCTCTCCTACTGCTCCGTCACAGTAATTGGTTTAACTGACAGAAAGAGTAAATGCTTATTTCACTGGTCTGTGGCCACCAGCCTCAGAAGAACTGGTTGCCAGATTGTCATAGCCATTTCTGTTTGCATTGTTTCTGTTAGCGTCTTTGGCATTGCCCATTTAGTTCCTAATGATGTGAGACAAGAAAGAGGCCAGAAAGTTAGTCTGTGTGAGGCGAGGAGGTTTCAGAGGAAAGGGTTAGAGGATTGGCCGTGGAGACCCCTTGAAGGGAGAAGCTCAAAGGAGAGCTCCAGCAAGTAAAGCGTGTTCCTCCGCTGATCATCTCACCTCCACACGCTCCAGGAAATCTTCTTGTTTTACATGTAAAAGCAAGATCACCCAAGATCTAGAACTGGAGACTTGTTTCCGGCACTCAGAGCATTTGGTTTGGTTTCAATCAGCAACCAGACATTGTAATGAGGCTCCTCTCAACAAGAACACTGAGCTTCTAATCCTGAACATCTGTCAAATCTCAGTTTTCATCTCAGGGGAACCCATAGCCTTGACAAACCAAATGCTGAGCAGCACATTTGAGGGTATCTGAGCGTGAACACTGGCATGTAGACATACGTTCCTTCAAATTATCTGTTTACTTCTTCAGAAAGTTTTGATGTCAAAGTATCTGCATGATCAGAAAAGATATTCTGCCCTGTTTATTAAGAGGAAGAATGTTATGGTTTTGTATTCCATCCTTGAGGAAAGAACATTATGGACCAGCAACCCAGTTTTCCGAGTCGTTGATATTTCCATGGAGCAGAAGCAGAGAGAGGTCTGGGCCTCAATGTTCCACCTGCTGCCCCTGCGACCTGACTCCAGATGAGCGGTGGAAGATGGATGGATGGATGAGGAAGCAGAAACACTTGTTATTGAATTGGAGGAAAACAAAACTGTCCCGGTCGGCCTTCATTGTCCTCCACCAGGCCGGAGGAAGGTCAGCCTAAAGTTCTAAAGTCCCAACGGACACAGGCTCGTACTCTGTTCAGGCAGGAAAAATGAGGATGTTCATCTGCGGACTTCAGGGAGGGGAAAGGTCAAAAATTGATCCATCCAGTGTCAAGGCCTTGATGGCTCTTAAAGCCAATCAATAGCATTTATTCCAGGTTCACTTCTTCATCCTAGATGGTAGTCAGTTTGGTGAAATGCAGTATTCTCTTCAAGCTGAGATTCCTTCATGATGGTTTGGGATGAGCTTTTTCTTGTTTTTTTAATTTTTTTGTAATTAAGCCTTCTACCAGTAAATGTTGGTCCGCAGAAATTCACAGAAAAAGAACTATACCTCACACTCCCAATGTTTCAGGGTGATTTGACCATCGATTGAGACGGAAGAGTCATACAAACATGCTCTGCAAAGAGGAATTTGCATGTACTTTCTTTGTCTTCAATGTTTCAATGTTGGACGCTTTGATGTTCATCCATTCATTTGAACTAAAAACTCATGATCTAGAAAGTGGTACTCAGAGATTTGATCCAGAGACATTCTGGTTCTGACGCCAACTGGATGAAGGTAATAATGTAGTTAGATGCATTTTGGGTGGTAAAGCGATGCAGTGGTTAGCACGTACACCCTACAGCAAGAAGGCCTTCGGGTGGATACCATAGGTGGCCTTTCTGCGTGGAGTTCCCGTGTTCTCCCCATGTCTGTGTGGGGTTCCTCTGAGTTCTATGGGTTCCTCGCACAGTCACAGCCAAAAACATGCAGGAGGTTCATTGAACACCCAAAAATTATCTGAACATGCGACTGAAAGGGTGAACGGTTGTCTCTATTTTTATCCTCTAAAGAAGACTACATCTCGCCCTGTAGCAGAGGCTCCAGTCCTAAAACAATCCCGCTGTCAAAAACTCACAGGCTCAATACTACAAGACCTCAAATAAAGTTGTACAGAGAGGAAGGTAGTATTGGGTTGTATTACAGATAAAGTACCTCATACAAACAAGCAATGCTGGGATTCTTGCCATAACAAGTATCTTAATGGACTCTCAACGGGAGGAATGCTAACCCACAATGCTAACCGGTTTCTTCTTCATTGCCGCTGCGAGTATGCTTGGTATGCCCCCGTTGTCGCTGTCGCAGACGTGTCAAAATCTTAATAAGAGCCACGGAGCAACGCAAAGCCAATCAATGCACTGCAGCGCCGCAATGAAATAAGATTTGATCCATTTTAAGGAGAGATAACACGATCACGATCGATACCCGGTCACCGTGGATATTGTCTGAGGCTTCATCACCCGACGCTTAAATTCTGTCCCTCTCAGGGGACCCAGGGGGATGGAGTGCAGCTTCTTCTCTTTCTGTGGACAAAATGAAAAGAAATGTGGCTTTGTGCTTGTGGCCCTCAGGCCGCCTCCTTTGTCGTGCTGAGGTCAGACGGATCACCAAGGTCCAAAGGGATGGAAGAACACCCAAGGGTGATGAAGTTAACCCATAATGAGAGTCAGAGGACAGGGTCACTGTCTACCACTCATGGTGATATTTCCAGTGCCCTCCTCTGGAGATTAATCAATGGGTTTCAGATAAAGTTGATTTGGAATAGCCTGCTCATCCTCACTGTTGTCCAAACACATGCAGGAGGTTAATTGAAGACCCTACATTGTCTAGACATCTGAATGAGAGGGTGAACAGTCGTATGTCTCTAGTGTTCCGCTGTGATCAACGCAGGGTGAGTCGGGCTTCTCGACCAATGACCGATCCTTATTGCTGAATAAGCGGTTTAAGGAATAATTTAATAAATGAATGAATGAATGAATCCTCACCGCTGGGTGGTCAAGGTGAAGAGAGTTCCTTTTGCTATTTTTTGTTTTTCTTATCCCTGAGGATGATAAAGTCAGGTTTGTCAATGAAATGCTGAGACTCCCTGGAAAATGAAAGAAAAAAACAAATTAGTTTTGACCTTCACCACCTGACCTTGTCAAGACTCACTTTTATGACGACAGTGAGGAACATCTGACTTCATCCCTGTTTGATTCCATTAACTGTTGCCTTTGTCCACTTTATCTGGCTGTTACTGACAGGGGATGGGGGGGGGGGGGGGCACCTGCCGCAAAGGATCTTTCTCACATTAATGGTGGCGCGTGATGTTATCTGATGCTTGTTTGGCTATTACACAGGAACCTTCTGCCTCCTGGCTCCCTTTACGGCCCGGCAAGATCAGTCGGATCAACAAACATGCTGAGTTTATCAGCATCGCAATTTGTCTCTGTGGACAAGTTAATGGTCTCCTCACAAGGACACATCCAGAAGGCAGAGAAAACTGCCTCTTAAATGCTTTGGTCTTTTTATTTTTTCTTATATAAATCCATGCGACGCATCCAAAGAGTCCACTCACTCAGAGGCACGTTATAATTTCATCAGAGATAAAAACTCAGCAGGACCAACAGGAGCCAGGAATCTTTGACCGGAGGAGAAAACAAACAAAAACTAATCTCTCAACTTTGAAGATAACCAGAAAAGATGGAAGTGCTTTTTTTTCTTTTTCATCTACAAGCATACATCTTGGGTCCATTTCCGTGTAAGCTGCCATGAAATATATATATTTCTGACAGAAAGGATCCAGGGAGATGTTTGAAAGTGTTTAGCTACAGCAGACCTTTTTTCACCCGCTGGGTGTTGGATCTAACAAAGCTCAGTGCCGCCTCCAGCAGGGCAGAGCCTGTGGAATGGAATGACCAGAGGGGCGGTGTACAAAAGCAAGATGGAGTCAAATTCAATTTAAAAAAGAAATTAGGTTTTTATGTGCAGTACTCTTTTGTCCCACAGCCAGGAGGTCCCTATTTGGATTCCCACAGAGGACCTCTCTGTTTGGAGTCTCCATGTTTTCTCCGTGTCTGCGTCAAGTTCCTGCAGGTTCTCCTGGTTCCTCCCACGGTCCAAAAACATGCAGGAGGTTCATTGGAGACCCTACATTTTCCATAGTGTGAATGGGCTGTATGTTATATCGTGGCATCCTCCTTCAGTTGCCAGATATTTGATCCTTTGTTCCGTGTATATTCTGTCTAACGCTGCTGTTTTCCCCCCTCAAGATCTGGTTGACCTTTTGAGATCAGAGCCAATATTTAAGTCTAAATTTGGAGTTATTCGAAAACAAGCTTCAATTTTTGTAAGCAATGCAATTTAATTTACATCCAATAAAACCTTAGGATTTGACCTTGGGCAGCCGTTACACATAACCAGCAATTTTTAAATCTGTCTGATAATGGAATAAATTACATGAGCTGCAGGAGATGAATGAGTAGGAAAGTTCTCCAGTACTCTCCAGCTCCTGAACACAGGAAGCGGGAGAATGTGAACCCTCAGGGGTTTGTGGACTTCTGGTTCCACTCCATGGTCAGTGGAGAACAAACTGAAGGGGAGAATCTGGGGTTCTGAGTCCAACACCTGAGACCATTATTTCCAAACCTGTGTGCTTAGAACCTTGGAAGCCCGACAATATAATTGCTGCCTTGTTCCCAGTTTTGGTACTGCAGAGCATCATGGGCTCTGCCCATTTTCAGAGAGACTCTTTCACCACGTGCACATTCAGTATCCAACTTTAGGCCATTACAGATTGTTTTTCTTCTCTGTACAAACACACTTTGGACCCCTGTTTTTCTCCACCACTTGTTGTTGAAGCCCCCTGGTGGTTGTTAATAAGACACCAGCCCGCGGTGGAAACAGGAAATGGTTCATACAGTTGGACACGAGGTAGTCACCACCATCCAGTTCCATGCTTGGAACAAAAACATTGACTGGAAGTTTAATCTTTTTTTTTGCTGTAGTATATTTACAGAGAAGATGGCATGTTTTTTTCTTGACGGAGAAAACGTCTTGATCGCTTCATCCACCTAAATGGAACTTTCAGACGACCAGCTTCAATTCATCATTATTAAGAGTGAAGTTACTTTCCCTAGTCTCAGCCTATAATCTGCTGGGTAAACAGTGTCTATTTGCAGCCGGACCTCTGCCCGCCATCCTGATGAAGCTCTTGTGACGGGGAACACCTGTGGACCACCACTGAAGATAAGGCTTGTTAGCTTGTTGTCAAGAAGCTGCGTCATTCACCTTCATGCCGATGGCTCAAAGGAGAAACACTTTTTCAAAGCAGGGAAATCACGACACAGGCCTCCTCGCCGGGTGTAGCACTTTTAATTAACTCCGTAAATGTGGATGATTAAATCAAACTGGTAGCGGTGAGCTGTGCGCAGAGGAAGGAGCTGCCCTAATCCCTCGCTGAGATGTTCCCCTGCCTGCAGTATTTCTGATGACTTCGACGTGAGGTCAAGTTCTAGATGGTCTTCTGGGCTCAGATAACGGCGTTCCAAACAGAACCTGGGGCGATACGCTGAACCTGATAAGGACAGCCATTCTACTCCATTTTCTCCTCTCTTTGAGTCAAACAGGCTTCTGGACTTTTTAATCAAACACCATTTAATGCCTTTAAAAGGAGGTTTTATATACAATACCAGCTGGTTTAGATGTTCAACTTACTTTTGAAGGAAAAATGTGATTGCATGTCAGGAGGTTGTTCAGTGGTGCTGGGGTACAAGCTTCCTCCTCGCAGTTAAAATGTCCCTGTTTAGATTTCCACAGGGAGCCTTACTGAGGAGAGTCTCCATGTTCTCCCCATGTCTACATGGGGTTCTTCCAGGTTCTCTGGTTCCCTCCTACAGTCCAAACTCATGCAGGAGGTCCAGATGTTTGAATGAGAGGGTAAACAGTTGTATTTCATATGACGTGAATAACAGCCTGACTGCTTTTATTTTGCTAGATAAATTGGGAATGAGAGGGCAAATTGCTCTATGTCTCCATATTACGTATAAATGAGAGGGTGAGGTTGCATGTCTCTCTATGTGGCCCTGTGATTGGCAACTGGCCCAGGGTGATCTCCGCCTCTCCACCAATGACAGCCTGGGATAGACTCCTGCAGCCCTATGACCAGGAAAGCAGAATAGGCAGCAACGATAATGAAAGTGTCACGCTGCGGGGGGGGGGCGGACTCGGGCAGGGAACCACACCACAGAGCAGGGATCTGGATCGGAGGCGCTTTATTGCGTTGATAACGGCAGATGGGGTGTTGCTGGTAAGCCCCTGGCCCCAAGACAGAGTTGCACAGGGCTGGGTCTCACCAGGACGGGTTGCAGACGGGAGGCAGGCAGGCAGGGGTTACACTGGCCGACTGGGTCCGGTTGTAACGAGGGAGGGTACACCCGGGGTCCGGTCATGGTAAGGCTGGGGTCCGGTCGTGGTAAGGCGCTGCAGTGATCTGAGAGCCACAATCCCCCGGCACCAGGCAGAGCGTGCCGCTGCCCTTTATAGGGATCTTGATTAGCGGCATCTGCTGCAGCTGGCGCCGATTACAATTGGGATCAGGTGTGAACCCTGACAGAAAGAAAGACTTAATGTGAGAGGTGTTTGCAGGTTCTCAACATTTTGAAGAGGACACAGAATCCACTGAATCCCATGGCACTGCATTGATTCTAGATGTGTGTGTGTGTGTGTGTGTGTGTGTGTGTGTGTGTGTGTGTGTGTGTGTGTGTGTGTGTGTGTGTGTGTGTGTGTGTGTGTGTGTGTGTGTGTGTGTGTGTGTGTGTGTGTGTGTGTGTGTGTGTGTGTGTGTGTGTGTGTGTGTGTGTGTGTGTGTGTGTGTGTGTGTGTGTGTGTGTGTGTGTGTGTCACAATTAAAGCGGCTATGCATCTGCTGCTTGTCGCCTTCCTGCAGGCCAAAGTGCAGAAACATCAACTCCTAAATGATAGTATTAGAACTGGCGGTGTCGTGGCGAGGGTAGACGTGATCCGTGCACGCCCATGGAAATTCTGCAGTGTTCCGGCAAAATGTTTCCAGATAAACCTTGTTTTCTCTTCCCCATGAGATTCAGAGTTTCCTCCATCCACCTCTTGCCCTGCGTGGACAAACTCCACCTGGAATTACGGATTATTCAGTCCATTTGCTGCCAAAACCCGGACACCCCCACCCCTCTGTTTGCACTCCCATGCCGCCCTGCTATGTAAATGCACAGATACATTCTCTCCTCATTACAGATAGCGATAATGAGAAACAGGGAAAAGAGCATGTACTTGTCGGTATTGGCTGGAGTGTGTTGATAAATAGCACCAATTAGCAGTAACCTTCAAGGAGCCGCTGGAGGTTTGAACGGGAAATCAGCTTTGTTTGCTGGGAACAAGCCCCTGCGTGGAGTGATTGAACATTTCGCACCCGAGTTTATCCTCAGCTTCAGTCTGTCCTCAAGGAGGGGGAGGGGGGTCATTTCAGGGGAAAATACTTGCGGTAAAATATTTAGACTTAAATAATCTCCTCCAAAGTCAGAGGTGAGAAATAATAAACTGAGCAGTTTACATCTGGAATTTGTCTTTTCCCGCTGAGATTATCCGAATATATAAAATCGACTGAGGTCACATAAAATAAACCCTGAGTTTTGAGTTAAAGTTTTTTTTTTTTTTTTGTTTTTTTTTGTCTAAAGCTAAAGTATCCCTGCAGTTTAGCCCATGCAGAGTTCTCTTATTCCACTTGTGCTGGGGGGTTCGGGTTTCATCATCCATCCACTTTATATGCTAAAAAAACAAACGGAATGTATTGATGGTGTACTTTGGATTGAAGATAATCAGGTGTGGAGCAGGTGGGTAGGTATGGGGTGGAGGTTGGATGTGGGGGTGCGGCGGAGGTTTCCCCCGTCACCTTGGAGGCTACATGAAAACTCATCCCAAAGAAACTGTGCTGCAGAGTTATTGTTCAACAGCTTGCATGCTAAAATTTTAGGCTCCTCCTAATGTGTTGAAGTGTAGTTGAGCAAGATAGTGAACCTCTAACTGCTCTCTTTGTACTGGTGGACGGCAGCCTACTGCTTGTGGTTCATTGCAGATAACATTGCAGAGGGATTAATAAAGGATACATTTGTATTATTATTATTATTATCATTATTATTATTGTTATCAATAATCCAAACCTGAAGTGGACTTTACCTGCATTGCCATCAGGTACTGCTCAGATAATAGTACAGAGCTGCATCAGTCATTGGATGTTACTTGATGTCTAACATAAACAGACACACAAGGCAAGCGCTCAGAGGTGAATTAGGAGCCGACACCACAAGCAGCAGTGTGGTGGTGTCTATGGAGGTTCTTTGTCCTCCAGGTCCCAGTCGGATCTTACGGCGGTAAATGGACTTTGTTGCTGTCCTTGAAGATGGTGCTCCCCATTCCAGAGGTTCTTCAGTTGTGACACACCGTGGGGAGCTCCAGGTGTCCACCTGCTGGGATTGGTGGTCGGCTGTTGGTCTGAGATGAAAGGGTTTGTATTAGTAAATGAATGTTATGCAGAAATTGTGTTGGATCTGGGTTCTTGTGACAATGCTTGAGTCATTTGGGTTGTTGACATCTCCAGTTTAGTTGTTGGGTGCAGATGGACCTGTGTGCATGTGTGTGTGGTTGTTGATCTGTTTTGGGACAATATTGTATGTAGGTGAAAGGTTGTGCTGAAGGCCTCTTCCTCTACTCAAAGAAAGTCTCCAGTCTGACTACAATGGCCTCTCTGCCTCCTCAGGAGTGATTTTGCAAAATTATTAGCCGATTTTGGAAAAGGAACCACCACTCAGCGTCTGCTTCAGACCCCCCATTGCTTGTCATGAATGGGACCCCGCACGGATGAATCCAGTACTGTATTTGGTCAAGTCACCAGTGAACCTGCCACCAAGCTCAGCTCTGCAGGCCAGGCCCACGGGGGAGTTCCTCTTTTGTTTTCACGTCGCACACCTCTGGGTCACAAATTGGTGGAGCCCGTTATCCCAGCATTTCCAATTGTTGTGATGCGCACACACACACACACACACACACACACCACACACACACACACACACACACACACACACACACACACACACAATAAACATACACACACCTGACAGACAGGCACCAGCTGTATTCAGTGTCCACAGTGATCAACGTTCAGCTTTTGCAATGTTTTTTTCTCCTGTGGCGGTTTTGCTCCTTCCTCCCATCTGCTTGACGGGACCCTACCGTGTAATCATGCCTGCGGGTGGGGAACCTGGGCGCGCCGAAGATTTGCTCCTCACGCCAACCCATTCCTCCACTCAGCCCTTCTTCCATTCTTGCTGTGTGTCTGTCCGGCGCCGGCCCTGCGGTGTCCTTCCACCACACCGAGGAGTGTTCACATTTTATCCTGAAGGGTCCTCGCCGGCTCCAGCTCAGGTCCGCCTGTTTCCTCAAACACCAGCTCAGCATGCAGTCCCAACCCCTCACCCCCCAGAGGGATGGCCAGAGGTGGTATCATGTATTCAGTCCTGTCCGCTGAGCCAGTCTCTTGCTATGTTTTATTCAGTCAAGGAGCAGGTGCATATATTTTCAATAGTTTAAGTAATAAATTCATCCTTCAAGCATCTGTCCAGGCACCGGGCTGCACCTGCTTCATTAACAGCAGCCATGCCAAATTGATGGCATTTCTCCATATCTTATTTTTGAAATGTGCTTCTGGCAGGAAAGCAATCACACCAGTAAATAAAAACAGGGAGGTGAGAACCTGAGAGAGGCGAGGCGTTGGAGGCCTTAGAATCTGCAAGAACTGAGTCCCGGTCCAGTAGTTCTATGGAGGATCAAAACCTTTGGACAACATTTGACAATCAATAAAAGTACTTGAGGGCTGTGAAGCAGCGGTTAGTTCTGTCCCCTCACACCAGGATGGTCCCTGGTTAGATTCCCAGAGGGAGCTTTCCAGTGTGGAATCTCCATGTCCTCCCTATATCTGCATGGGGTTCCTCCAGATTCTCCAGGTTTCTTCCACAGTCATTACACAAGTAGAAGGTTCATTGGAGACCCTACATTGCCAGACATGTAGATGAGAGGGTGAATAGTTGTATGTCTCTGTATATGATCGACCCGTCCAGGGTGAGCTCAACCTCTCGGCCAATCACCGCTGTGATAAGCTCCACCCCCTGTGACCCTGTGTGCAGGATAAGCAGTGTAGATAATGACTAATTGAGTGAGTGAATGAATTAAAGGCCTTGACAATTTTCCATTCTGGAGATCAGACAGAAAATAACAGAAAATAACAAATAAATTCTGTCTTTCCATTGTTGTCCTGCCATGGTTATTCAGCCACTCACAGCAAGTAAAATCCATGGCTCCTTTTGTAAAGATGACACGTTTATTTCTAAAAACACGAAATCTGTTGCTACACCTCCTCCTGCTCCTACAAAATGTTTGCATCTAACGTGTGTATGTGGTACATATAAATAATATATATAAAATATATAAACCATATACCGCAGCATCCCAAATGATCGGGCGCTCACAGAAATCCCATTCCTTTGATGTCAACATGTACGTGAAGCTGTTAAATGAGCCGCTGATGGAGACTCTGTCTTGTCGGATCATAAACCACTGTTTTGGTTTGCGGTTGTAAGATGGGACTAAAAGCATCTTCAACACAGTTACCAGACAGAGGGGCTCGCACTGTGAGACGCATTGGAAGTAATTAATTACTCTTAAGTTAATAATCGCTGTATTTATGATACTTGTTTGCATCTGCAGAGGAATAATCAGCCTGTGTGTGTGTGTGTGTGTGTGTGTGTGTGTGTGTGTGTGTGTGTGTGTGTGTGTGTGTGCGTGCGTGTGCGTATGTGCTCATGATGCAGCTCAGCACCCAGGTGGATTTCCTCCTGAGGCGCCCAGTAATGCAGAGAGTAAATGTTAGTAAATGTTGTTTGGAGAGCAATCCTGGATTAAAAAGGGGATTAAAAAAGGGGGTTGGAAAAGCTAACATTGATGCTATTCAGCTAGCTAACATTAACAGAATAAACACACAGGATTCACCCTTTAGCTCCTCTAACTCTGTACACTGCAGCATTCGGACATTTAATGCTCTTACTATCATTGCTATTAATTAATTCATTTAAGGACTTGGATTAAGGACAGGATCCTGGCTGTCATTGGGCGAGAGGCGGGGTTGGGTCTGGTCTCTAGTCGCTTGAAGGACCACAGATACAGACACACAACCATTCAGCTTCTCATCCATGCGATATGTAGACGTACAGTATATAGATGTGTGGAGCCCTAGTCATCCTGGGCCTCACATCTCCAACATCTGAGTCGCTCCAAGGATACGTGTCATGTTCTCGTTTGCATAAACTTGGTGTTGACGGCATGGAGGTGGGGGATGTGTCGAGGACGTCAGGCGTGTCGGAGGCGTCGACCTCAGATGCTGCGTTCTTGTGGCACGAGGAGGTGCGGAAACAGAGACTATGACAGAAATACCAAGTGATAGGATACCAAAATAGGGTGAATAGTGGCTCCTGGAACCTGTCAGGTGCGCATACTGAATTTGACTCAGTTGGAGAAAGATTGGGAGAAGATGGTCATGGACATAAAGGGTGAAGGTCCTGGCCTCCTCACCCCTTCATTCTGCAGCGGCTGCCAATGTTGACAAACATGGCTGCGTTCGAGGGAAAACTGTCACGGGAGCTCCATTAGGAGTGTGAAATAATTAAGCGTGTAGCTGGCTAAGCTCCTTAGGCGCTAATGCACTGACGGCCGGGGATGAGTCCAGAGCCAGAGGGTGATTGGAGACACTTCTTCTCATCGGGTTCTTTAAATCGGTTTACGCTACGACCCGAGCATAGGTTCACCAGAGCACTGACCGAGCGGTGGATTTTCAGTAGCTTCTCACTCCCCATGGCTCTGCAGTGAGGGGACACCAGGTTCTCCGGGATGTACTTCAGCTTCACACCTTAAAATCCTTTATTAACTACGTGTCCAATCTGAAGACAGACACTCAAAACCCCCATGAAGAAGGTGTGGAGACCTTCTCAGGCGATCAGGACAGGATATAGCTATTCAAACCCAACCCACAAATATGAAACATCTGTTTGTCCCCTCTGATCTTTCGCAGACAACGAACTCCCAGCTGCTCCCAGTTATCGTCTAGCACAGCAGCTTGATCTCCACTAGTGTGTGAATCCATGAATGTGAAACCACAAGGCCATGAAGGCTCTGCAGAAATGGAGACCGTTCACCAAGTCATTTCTGTGTAACCCCATTAGCGTGTCTGTTCGTTCTGAGGGTGGCTGTGGTGAATCTCCAGAGCTGTCAGCTGTGAATCCACCCATTAATAACTCTGCACTGAGCTGCAGCTGTGAGAAGGTTCACTCACAGTCAGGCAGCATGTGAAGGGATGAGTGACCTCCATCCTCCGGAGGACACATCTCGCTGCTTCTTGGCAGAGCCGTGTAGCACACAGAGGAGGCAAAAGGAAATGAAAACATTAGAGTAGAAATGAAAATGAAATAAAATAACATTTATTAAAGAGAAAATACTAATTCTCATTGTCCATTGAATATTATTATTGTGGCACTGCAGAGCAGTGATTGGTGCCCCTTCACAATGAGAAGGTCCTTGGCTGAATTCCTCCTGTGTGGAGCCTTCATGTTTTCCCTGTTTCTTATGTGGGGTTCCTCAGGATTCTCTGGATTACTACCAATACGTGAGTGAATGTATATCTCTATATGATGCGTGAGGTAGACGATGAATGGTTGTATGTCTGTACATCTGTTTGTATTTCTGTGCATGTGACCGTATCACAGCTCAGATAGGTTCCACTACCTCCATAACCCTGAGCACAGGATAAGCACTATAACTAACAGGTGGATGAATGAATGATAAATGGAAGGTCAACTTCTTAACTTAGCAGCATCCTTTCTGCTTTATCAATGGACAGGAACTTTGACACATTCCCCCCGCATATGCAGAGTGCTCCTCTGCCTCATCACCAACATCCTGTTTCCCATCACAGCATTGGGTGTTTACTTATTCATTCATTCTTTCATGCGTCTCAGAGATAATTTCCTTTTAGTTCCCTTCATAAAGACATGCATGCTGTTTGACTGCTGTTGTTGTTGTTTCAAGCACTGATTGAAAACAGCCTCCTGGGGCAGGAGAGCAACACTTCTGTACATACGAATCCATGAAGGCAACTGATGACATGGCAGCAGCGAGGGATAGAGGTAGTTTGAGGGTGGAGGTCCAAGTGGAGATAAAGTGATGTGTTGGGGACCCCGGCACACCCAGGTCATAGACTGTTGCCCTCTTTTGAGAAGGACATCCTGCAGGGCCCCCACCTGAGCGAGGCTGGAAAATAATCAGTTTCTCCATGCGCTGTTGTTGGTCACCCCCTGGAGAAGCTGCTAGCATTATTGCTAGCTCTGCAGCCTCCATCCATCCATTACCATCACACCCGCATATTTCTGCTGAAGCTCCCTCTGATCAGTGTGCATCTGATTGGAGTTCTTGTTTGGCTGACAAGCAGGGTTGACTCATCCTGACTCACAGCAGGTTTTTTGTGTTTGTGATGGTAAACACAAAGTGTGTGTGTGTTCGGATTACTTCTATCTGCACACCAGGCTCATATTTAAACACCCTATTTTTTATTGATATTAATGAGACTGTAAAAGTCGCAACATGAGGTAAACACTTTTCTAGCCAATGGCGGATTGACCTTCACCCTTTGGTTCTTGGAGATGTTCCAGGCCATGGAGGAGCTCGCTTCCACTCAAAACCAACCCAGTCCCATTAAAGGCTTTGATGCTTTGGGTGGATCCAGGCTGAAGGTCAGAAGAAATAGAGAGCTCTGGCATAAATAAGCATATTCCCGCAAACAAAACAACCATTTAGCATCCATTAGCACTCCGTGTCTGAGGGTAGGAGGATCTAATTTTTCTATGTGGGTGTCAGAGGACAATGGAGCTTCTCATCCAGGGGGGAGAGGAGGTTTTAGATGGTAGCCTTTTCACAGATGGATCCACACAGCTTGATGCGGGACATCATTCTCGTCAGATGTTTCTCTAAAGATGGCGCAGTTCATTGTGGCATCTGTGATCATCCGCATGAGCCCAGACGTTTGTTTTTAAATGTCAAGGCGAGGTGTCTGTGCAGAAGATCCCATATAGCATATGTGTCAAACTCAGGCCCGCGCGACAAAATTGGCCCACAGTGTTATTATAATTGGCCCGCAAGATCATATTAAATGTGCATTAAAGCTGGCCCGCCGCATGTACCACCAATACTACATATCCCACAATGCTTTGCTAGTAAGTTAGCGCACAGTTGAACCCGCAAGCACTCTTTTTTCTGTTGACAGTCATTAACAACTGTGCTACAGTCACATCAGGCAAATTAATTTCACCCTCTGCGCAAAAGGGCAAAACGAACAACAGGAGCTGTCAAGACAGGTGGAAGGCAGATTATCTGTTCACGAATATCAAAGATGGACCTGTTTGTCTTGTGTGCGGAGCTAGGGTGGCTGTAACAAAATAATATAACATAAGTCTGTTGAAGACTCAGATGCTGCAAGGAAACTTGGGTCATTTCCTGTGCTGCCAAACCATGGCAGAGCAAATTTCTCCTGCCGTGCTGCCAAGCACACAGTTCGCTGAAAAAATCAATGACCTTGTCGCCGGGTTTTCACTGCGATTTGCCAACTTTGAGGCTCAGAAAGGGAGATTTGAACCCCTTGGTAACCCTATGTCTCCAAAGTGAGCTAATTGAACTCCAATGTAATAAAATGCTCAAATCAAAATATGACTCTGTTGGTGCTGCACAGTTTCCTCCCCACCACAATGCCCAAATTGTGCACCCAAGCGTCTAAAATGCTCTCAATGTTCGGCACAACATATCCATATGAACAACTGTTCTCAATGATGAAGGTGAACAAAACACCTCACAGAAGTCGACTCATTGATGGACACTTTCATTCCGTCCTGAGGATTTCCTCAGCTCAGAGCCTGACCCCAGACATTGATGATCTTGCATCGCAGAAAAGATGTCAGATATCTGGCTTGGACCAATGTGCAGAGTAAATCAGAGTATAGTAAACTGAGCTTGAATATATGTTTCTTATGCAGTTTTTCAACTGTTGATAGTTGAAATGTTGGATTTTTATAAATGAAATTATTATTTTTGGTTATTTTGTTGTTGGCTTTAAAAAGATATATTTTAAAAAGGACATACTTTATTTATTTATTCAAATAAGAAATAAATATCACTAATGTGTCTCTTATGTCAAATTGAATTTCTCATGTGTTTTTAACATCAAGCTTTGGTTGTTCCAGATTCTGTGTTTAAGCAAAGCTACAGTTTGTTCCCATGTAAAAAAAAACTTAAACATTACATATCAGATGCAGTTAATTTTCAGTAAATATTAGGTTTGACCTGGACTTTATTTCACTACTTATTTTCAACCCACTGTAAATTTGAGTTTGACACTCCTGCTGTATAGGGATGAGAAGAGACTTATTCTGGATCATCCACATCTCACTGAAATCTGAAAAGACAGAACTTCATGTCTTGCTGAGTCATGATGTAATCTGTCTCTAAGCCTACCTGACTAAATAGGGGGGAACAGAGATGAAGATGTGGAGGTTCTTCTTTGGGAGGGAGGAGGATGGAGTGGACAGAGAACAAATCCATCTGAGGGACCGGACTTGTTAGATGTTCCGGAGATAAAGTCACACTGAGATGGTTTGGGCATGGACAGAGAAGGGATGGTTAAAATCTGGGTGGAAGGATGCTGAAGTTGGAGCTGCCGGGCCAATCTTACAGGTCACATGGAGACATGTGACCATTCATGTCTCATTCACCCTTTCATCCATGTTATACAGAGAGAGACAACCGTGACATTCACAAGATCCCAAAGCATCCTCCAAGGGTTTGCTCTTCATGCGCAACAGGTAGATCTTTGCTGAGGAGGCAAACAAGTCCAAAAGAGATTTTTAACTTGTTTCAAGTTTCGACAAAATTCACTTAATCACTTATTTTTTTGCATCAATCGCGGCTTTTGAAGTGGTGCTGAAACACATCTTGAATCGGTGCCTGTAGAATGCAAATGTTGGATGGTTGTCAATGTCAGTGAAGTAAAAAACAAAAGCCTTTGCTTTTCATCATTTCCACGTATGAAGCCTCGGGGCTCCGGCCTTACTCGTTCATGGACTGCTCAGAACCAACTGCCCTCTCATGCAGCTTAAAGTCAGCCAGAACTCACTCATTCATAGGCGGACAATCGGAATCCATTTGTGTTCTGATGGATGCCGTGCGTTTACTCTCAGCCTTGTCGTCCCGTACGGCTGTTAGCTCGTTGCTAGCTTTTCCAGGACAAACCGGCCATTTGCTGCGTAATTATCAACAGCCATGACACGGTCCCCCCGTGATTTATTGTCATTATTTTAGCGGGAGATAAAATGTTAATCTGGATAATGGCTGTCATTTTTCAGGACAGCGAACGGAGGAAACTTAGCATAGGGATTGATTCTCATCTGCTGGCTGGTCAAAGTCAGGAAATTAAGCGTTCAGTCATTAGCCGGAGCCGGAATGTGCTTTGTGACAACCTCGCTGAGCGCTCGTCACACATCCTTGCAATCTGACAGCGGACGTTTAAAATCCAGAATACACCATTTTTTTAAAACTCATCACTCGTGGGATACGCACTTAGTCATCAAAAACTGTCAAACAACCAAAGTGATTGATCAGATTAAATAGCAGGACCAATTGATTTAGATTAATCAGGATTAACACCCATTCATTCTTGATTGTATACATTTAAACTACAGAAAGATGTATTGTCCAGAGTGCAAAAGACATACCAACAGACCAAACAAAAAACATTTTGTTTGGTACACTGTTTTACATTTTCCACCGACATGTTTCCTTTCTTCTCATTCATTCATTCATTCATTCATTCATTCATTCATTCATTTATTCATTTATTATCAATACCGCTTATCCTGCAGTCGGGGTTAAGGGGTTCTGGAGCTTATCTCGGTTGTGATTAGGTGAGGGGCCGATGTACCGGCCAATGACACAAGAATCAGAATGTAATAACTTCACCCAATCACAAATCAGTAGTTGTTCCTCGTACTTGGGTGATTAACAGTCATGTTATGACCTGTGACCTCTTCCAGCTCGTCCTGTTGCATACCTCTTTGCTGGTTATGATGGCATTTTTTCCTCAATTGCCAACAACTCCATAACTTCTCTGTGTCTCCTCTGGGACCCATTTCTGGCAGATTAAGCCAAAAAAAAAAAAAAAAAAAACAAATCCTCTAGCGGGTGAAGCCCCCCAAACTATTCTCCTCATAAAACCTCCTCTGAGTGAACAAACTGATTCCTGATTTAGCCCTCGGCTAGCTTGAATGGAGATAAATTGATTTAATACCGTTGCTCTTCCAGATACCGCTGATGCTGCCGGACCAAATGTCAGATTGGCTTCGAGTCTCGTCGAGCTTCTGCCGGTAGCGTTTGTTCACCAATTTAAAAAAAGTATGTCTGCAGCAAAATGTCAGGCATCTTTTTGTGTCTATAACTGCAAAGTATAAAAAGGAGATTATTTTGATTTAGTTGTTTTTTTTATAGTGAAAGCTGCAGTTCTGTAAACAGCCGATGATGTCTGGTTTGCGTCAACCTTTCTGCGCCATCACAGTGGTGTCATTGACGGTGTCCTTGGCGGTGTCCTTGTCCTTATTCAAAATAATTATTATAACTTGCGGGTTTGGAAAAAAAAAGCCTCCCCCAGAAGAATTGGACAGCACACAGTCCGGGGGGTGAGCAGCATGCCTCCGCCGCATCTATTGACTGTCAAGTTTGGTAATGAAAGCCATTGCGTTATTGTTCATTCTCATTATTTCCTCCTCCGCCAGCGCTGCCGGGGGGCCGGGGAGCCAACCCTGATGTGCATTAGTCAATGGGGACAGCAGGTGCCGGGGAATTAGCTCATCACCGAGCTCTTCATTAGCCATGATTTGTTTGTCGGTGGAAGAAGGGTGCTAATGTGACTAGTGTCGCCCCTGTGGGCAACGGTCGAGACACTTGTCGCAAATCAACGCCCTGGAAAAAAAGCCACTGTTCATGTTTGTTCACTCTGGCAGATGTTGGAGTGGATGAAACACGGCTGTTTATCTAACAGGGGTCGGGGCCCCGCACAGAAATCCAAGATGGCTGCAACCAAGTCCCATTATGCTTATGCTGCTCATTTGTGTGAAAGAGCTGATTTTAGCAACTCGAACCTTTGAACTGCCCCTCCTTTTAGAGGAGGAGGCCTTCAGCTAGAAGGTCCAGGGCGAGGAATTCACTCCCATTGGAAGGTTGGCGGTTCGATCCCCAACTTCTCCTGCACCCCACTTGCTCCCGGAGGGCTGGTTTGTGCCTAGCGCCATCGGTATGTAAATGTATGAATGTGATCCTGTGAAAAGCACTTTGGAACCTCGGGGTGATGAAAGTGCTAAATAATCTGAGATGTTTCCACCAGTCCTTTGGCTATCGAGAAAAATTAAACCTCGTCTGTTCTCCTGCTGCTTTGGATCCAACAATGTGACAGCACAAGAAGCAGTGATTGGTTGATGCACATCAGAAAGCATGTTTAAAAACATCAACACATTTGGAATAAAATTACTTTTTAACAGAATCATGGCAATTGTCAACAAACAGGCTGGGAAATTATGGCTCTTTGTCCCAGAGGAATTGTTTTTTTGCTTTGCTTATTTTACCCATTTATTTTTTCTTATTTCCTTCTCATTCTCTTTTCAGTGGCACCAAAAAGAACTGAACGCAACGATCCACAAAAAAATACAATCCACTAGAAAAATAAAATCAAATATTTAGTGCTAGCTGGGAGGGGGATTGAAACGCACACACATGAACACACACAGGAAATCTCCAGGACACTTGTCAGCGGGGAACCCATTGTGATCCTGCATTAGAACAAAACTTTTAATCCCATAATATTAACCTTAAATCCGAAATCAGAGTTAATTGTTGGCACTTTTGACCAACAGTCATTGTAATTCTCCTTCATTTCTCTCATTTATTTTTTCTTCATTCACCTTTTCAACAGGAAGCCTCTGTGTGCAACAAGCTTGAGTAAAGATTTGTATGGTTTCTTCAGGTTCCCCCTACAGTCCAAACACGTGCTGGAGATTGATTGGAGACCCTGAATTGTCAAGACATGTGAATAAGAGGATAAATGGTTGCATGTCTCTTTATTACGAGTGAATGAGGTAACGATCTCACTATGTTATTCTTTGAATGGCTTGTCCAAGGTGATCCAGGAGCCACCTTGTGTCCAGAATAAGCGGTATAGATAATGAATGAATGAATGAATGAATGAATGAATAAATCAGTGAAATAAAGGACTATATATAATTATATTGCCTAAATGTCAGTGGGCTGCTATTTGCTGTGCAGTGATTCCAATCCTTAGAAGGTCATCTTGTGTGAGCCATCTGTGGGCCTGCTTCTAGAGCTCTGGCCCGAGGAGGTGGACAGTCAGTGGCCTTGCACACTCTCTCACCACTGTTTCCTGTTTTGGATATTCCGATCTTTGGTTCATTCTGTACAACGTGTTCACTTTTCATTCCCTTATTTATTTATTATGTTCTTATTTGCTCGACTGTCAAAGGCGTTCTGTCTCCACAAAGTGTTTCCGTCTGGCTTTATCTGCTGTCTTTCCCAGACAGTCGTATGAAAATATTGAAGTCTGGGAGACGGATCTGCAGCACCGCACCTAATCCGACACCCCGATCCTTTAAGCCAGCGGTTAAAAACAGAAAGAGTCGAAAATGTTTCTCAATAAGTGAGCCGGAGAAAATAAAGTTCTTCAGAGGAGCAGCAGCCACTCTGCTCCTCGCCCCGCCCCGACGGAGAGACAACAGCAACTAATCCCATGAATACCAGTCTGAAGATTTAATTCCTAACACCTAAGTGACAGCACCATCTGTATTTGTTTCACCCCAAATAGCTTTTCCCTCATCCACTCACCGGCAACGGGATGACTTTTAATTAAAGTCAGGTCTTTGGCACTTCACCTTCTTTAAAACCAAGGGAGCAGAAACAAACCCAGAGAATACCATCAGCACGAGCAGAATTAGTGGTAGTGATGATAAGTCAATCATTCATTTATACATTCATTCATGAGGGGTGCTGGAGCCTGTTCCTGCTGTCATTGGGCAGCAGGTGGGGTTTGGCCTGGATCGATCACGAGGCCACACATTGAGACTTACAACCATTCTCCGTCTCATTCACAAAACATTTAGAGACATGAACATAATAACATCAGTATATTTGAGTATTTTTGATTTTACAGAAACGTGATTCATTGAGAGTGCAATCCTGTGATTTTCATTCCTTCATTCACATGCACCACTGAGGTTTGACGTGAATGGCTAATTTAAAAATAATAACCAAATTTTACCATCTTCAGTTCATCAAACCAAGTCCTGATGATTAACAAACAACACTGGATGAAGGCAGATCACGTATGCAGCTCCACTACAGATGGGAGTACTTTTGACATAGAATTTTACACTATGCAACATAATATTTCTATTTTGTTACCACTTCAATGCTGGTGCTTAGTATGGCATGAAGGCCTTGTTGAGGAGAGCGCTTAACAGACAAAAGTCTGTTTCCAGGACAACCTCACAGTGATGTGATGTGTGAAACTCATCATCCTGTCACAGTCTACCACCTGGACTCTGCTGCTTCTCTGCTGCTCTTTCCTCTTTCTCCTCTCCACGCACCTGCTGTCAATCATCTGAACCTGATCCGCAGCATCCAGAACCAGCATGTGGGCACCTGTTTCAGACTCACCCGCTTGCCAGATTTGTCCAAGTCATCTTGCTAGCATCACCTCTGCCTGTGTGATTGATGTGTTGCTGCAGTCGTCTCTGATCATCACGTGTGTTAGCGTGCTATTTGTTGAGGCCATCATCTTCTCTGTCATAGTCATTTCTGTTAGCATAATCTCTGCAAGGATCACCTGTGTGTGTGTGTGTGTGTGTGTGTATGTGTGCGTGTGTGCGTGTGTGCTTGTGTGTGTGTGTGTGTGTGTGTGTGTGTGTGTATGCGAGTGTGTGTGGGCATGCTTTGTTGTTGCCATCATCTCTTCTAGCATCATCTATACCAACATTATCTCTGATGACATCACCTATGTCTGTGTGATCTCTATTGTTACCATCACCATTTCTGTCCCTGCCATCTCTGCCAGCCACATCTCTTCTTGTACAGCCTCTTCTAGCACCATCTTTCTCAGTGTCATCTTGTTGGGACCATCATCATTGCCTCTTGATCCTCCTGCTTGACCTCCTTGTTCTGATCTTGTCCATCCCAATGGTGGGATCCAGAAGAATCTCACCCATGACACATGCGGTGCAAAAAGCAAACAGCCAAAAAGTCAACAACGCAAACTTGGAGGTTGGGCTTTGATCAGAACACTTCTCCATCTTCCAGATCTACATAAATGACTCAGCTGAAATCTCTGAAAATGAGAAAGTACCAGAAGTGATTGAAAGTTGTCTGGATCTGCCTATGCCTCCCCGGCAGTGCTACGGGTGTTGTTGTCTTGACACAATAAACCAGGGAGGAAGTTGCTGATGTGAGTTCAGCAGTGTGGAGCTGCCACGGCGTAAAGGCAGCAGGTGACAGCTCTTTTGACGCCTGCTCCCCCCCTCCAGCAACAGCGTACATACATCCTGCACTCTGACTCCTCTGAATAAAAGCTGTGGGAAAGGAATTTCTGTATTCCGGATTTAAAAAAAAACAAACATTTCTGCCTTCTGCTTCATGATGTCATCGGCAACTTGACCTTCTGGGTAAGCAGAACATTTCTATGGGAGCTAAATTGCATCAGACAAAATATGAGAAGAACAATCGAGCCCACATCCTCAGATCGGCGCTGACGCCCTCTCCCTCTCCTGAGCCGGGCAGGAAATGGATGTTCCTCTGGAGAGAGAGGTTACTCGTTCTGTAGGCTATGGAGAAATCCTTACATTGGATGGTTTTGATTGAAATAGCAAAGGTGTGGTTTTGAAGAACGCCATCAAAGTCCACCATCACGCCTGATTGCAGCCCTCCGAAGCACAATGCTATGTTCCCTTACCTCCAACAAACTGTCTGGAGATGAAGCCTCCTCTTGGATGCAAGAGCCTGCTGCCAAGAGGAGGCAGGCTCTTGCATCCTACTTTCACCACTGTGCCATCCACCCTTGATTTCCAAGACGGAAACGCCGAAGATGAGGGAGCTGTAATCAGCAAGTGCCGGTTTCCCCGCCTCCACAGATTCTCCCTGTTTACCTGCTGCTCTTGGACTCTCCGTGACCTCTGGCTGTTTTGAAATTCATCACTGGCAGTGGCGGAGCTGTTTAGCGCCGTGTAATATCCCCGCGCAAAAATTCCGTTGAATGGAGCCCCCCTTGTTTAATGGGTAAAACAAATAGAGCGCGGCTCCTAGTCGCTGAATGGACCGTTCCAACAGGATCCCTCTCTCCAGTGCATCCCTTTGCCAAATAACAATGCGGGAGCGTGAAACTGTGCCATCTGCTATTTATAGGCTGCCTAATAACTTATGCACGGAGTCTCGCTTGTTATATATGCGCTGGCACTGAGGGCCAGGCCCCCGCAGAGAATCGGATGTTTTTACTTTCCGACATAGGGGGGGGGGTCAAGCTGAGAAGCAAGTCTTACAACAACAGAGCATACATGTTAAGTCCACACCGTTTGTCAGAGTCCAAAGCAAATCCATGGAGCCAATGGGTGATTGGCTGACAAGGGCAAATGGTTGATTAGGAGCGAGAAATGACAAATCAAACCTCGAATGGCATGACAGGATTCATCCATCCATTCATTCATCCATCTTCTGCCTCAGTCCTCTGCATTTGGAAGAGCAGCAGCTCTACTCTGAGCCCCTCCTGAATAACCAGGTCATTCAGCCTACCTCCAAGGGAGAGCCTGGACAAATGAGGAGCAACCTATTTAGACCTCCTGTATCAATAATGTGTCTTTGAATTACTACCCACAACAGGTATACAGAAGTGAGAGTGTGGACATAGATCCACCAGTAAATGCTTTTTTCTCCATGACAGGCCGATGCAGTCTGTCAAATCGAGCAGATGGTGGACATCAGGTGTCTGTTGGTGTTGGTTTGTCTGATCAGGGTACTTCAAGATACCATGATGGTTGAACACCAGTATGTTAGATCTAATGAAAGCTCAAAGCTCTGTGGCGGAGAGAGGAGACCCCTGAATTAGTGCGGGTAGAACTGAGAGGGTGTTTCGGTGAGAGGGTGGTTCTCACTAGGTGGGTCGAAACTAACAAAGGGAACTTGCCGACTTCTGCTGGGTTATGGTTCCAGATGCCGCTGCAGATGATCCTGAAGAGAAAGCAAAAAATTTTACGGGGGTGGTGAGTGAAAGCGGAGCTGGTCGTCTCCTCAGCACGCCGAGGTCCTCTGAGTTTAATAATTTAACAACCACCTCTCAGAAAACTGTGATTTCTCAAAGTCTGGCCAGCCAAGAAGTTTGAACACCACATTTGATCCCACGCTCTGGTTTGATTTTTGTATTAAAGAAGTCACCGCTGTCGCCCAATCCTCCCTGTCCTCTACCTGCATAACAAGATCCCGGACTGATGCTGAAACTTTAATTCCACCGTTTCATCTCGTCTCCATTACAGCAATGCTCTCCATGGGTTCCACCAAGTGGCCCAAAACTCCAGGAAATCAGATGCTCATATGTCGGTCCAGCCTCTTGGTTTCTTCAGCTTTTCTCCGAAAAAGCTTTTCTCCAATAAATCGAGAAATAAACTGCATAAGTTTATTTGTAATGGTCTTGCAAAATCGGTTAGCAAGATCTGTAGTTCTGCGTCTGTCAGCTGGTCTCAGCATCCAGAACAATGTTGGAAATATCAGAATAAATCATTTTAAGATCAGTCCTTCCAATCTGAGGTCATGCTGTTGGACCCCTCCTCAGAAGAGACATCACAAACAAGTTGTACATCTCAGAGGGACGAAACACTTCCTTTCACATGATGCATGTCAGTCACACATAACTTAATCCGTATCCTGAAGATGTCATCAATAAAATTATCATGTTTTACAGTTGCCCCGCCCCATCCATTGATAACATGATCAATTACATGCTGGCCAAAAAATTAACCAATGACATCACTTTGGCAGGCATCATTTAGTAGTCTGATGTTTTCACACAGAAGTTGCATCTGTGCCAGCCTCTGAGATATGTGAAAGAGTGAAGGGTTGGATGGATGGAGCAGATGTCTCCATATGTGGCCCTGTGATGGATCCAAGGTGAACCCCACCTGGACAGGGTTCAAGCCCTGCTAATTAGCCCTCATTGATGCTACCATAGGTTTTGTAGGCAAAGGGATATCCCATATATGCTTCTTGTCTGGCCTCCTGTCCCTTCATCAGTGCGTGATATAACCCTCAATTCTTCTCGAGAGTCTCTGGATTCTCCTTGGTCAGGTTCCCAGGGGACATGGCTTGATTTTCGGCAGCATCTACCCAGGTCTCCACCACTCTTGTTACTTTTATGAATATCTAGATTATCATCGCGTCATTTCAGCTATTAGCATTGAGCTGTTAGAGCTAGTATTGGTAGTGAGAGATCATTAGTCGTTACCAATCCTAACACCTCCTCTGTCTCTATCACACTCCGTCCTTTCTCTCTGTCCTTCTCTCTCTCTTTTCGAGGTAGAAGGCCGTCAACATCAAGCTGGAGTCTGTCAGATGTGTCCTCACTGCTGTGCCAAGTACTTGTTCCTAGGGTAATGTTGGGTTTTTGGAGATTATCTCAAAAAGTGTGGTCCAGAGCTGGTGACTTCAGAAACCTGGGTTGGGATTTAAAGCCATGGAACAACCATCTGACTGAACTTTACATTTGCTATAAACTCTGAATAGGCCTTCTTTCCAAAAGTAACTTCAAGGGGATGAATATGAGGCTGGATGGAAACACAAAGACCTTTCGGTTGTGTTCTCAGAATGACAGTGACAAATTGTCACAAAGCAAATAATGCAAACATCCAACACGTGTCTTTTCAAATGAAAGATACTGCAGTCGTAAAATACACTTATTTTTGGCCAAATCACTGGTGCCGACTGGCAACATTTCCTTTCTCTCTCTTCCCATAAAAGTGAGGGTGCAAGATAACGTAGCTGTGATGGATGGTGGACGGTGATGAATTGCTGGCGTGTTGGCAAGGTGGTACACTGCCAGGGCGCCGTCCAGGATGCTGGTATGACAGCGGAAAGGAGAGCTCCCTCTGAGTACCTGCTCAGAGGGAGCAGGTCTCTACAAGGCACAGGAAGAGACACGCCTCCTCTTATTGCTCGTGGAGGACAGCGATATGCAAATATCCAGTGGCCAGGCCTGATTTCAACATTCTTGCAAATGCCTTTCTCAGGCTCAGGCCATTCTTACTCGCTCCCTGTCCTCCAGAACCACCCAGTGGACCATGAAATGAGTTCATTTCAGCGCAGCCAGATGAAAATGACTTGCGCTACCATGGTATCCCACCCCATCATTATCAGTTATGCATTAAGAAAAAGGGGGTGGGGCCTGTCACCCCCTCTCATATTCTTATTAGGTCCTTTTCTTCTGCTGGAGAGGGCCATCTTCCAACGGCAAAAGGTCCCACTTCCCAAACAGACATCGCGCTAGCTTCTTCCTTGCCGTTATACTTGTTCCCTCTGTTTTATGCCATCATCTCTTCTTCCTCTTTTCAAGCCGTTTTTCATCTGTCCGGCGATTACCAGGCCAATTAATGGGGAGATAATTCCAGCATGGCTCCACATGCTAACAGATAATCTCCTCAGCGCCCTTACTGTCTAAGACCTGGGCCTTTCTGCCAACATCCCCCCCCCCCACATACACACACACTGTCTGCACAAGAGAGAAACCACACTTATTACATAATTATAGATGCTGCACATACACACACACACACACACACACACACACACACACACACACACTCCTCCAGCAATTAAAGTAAGGGATTGTAATATCCTGACGATGGGGTAATTAAATGCAAGTATGAAGGTAGCTTTCTCTTTTTTTTTTATATTTGGTCTGTAATGAGTAATGTCGCACATGCACACATGCATGCTCGCCCACATGCACACACACACGAGCGCTCCCAGCTCAAAATTACTCCCCCTCTTTTATAACAGATGTGTTTTTCCTTTCTTTAGTTCCAGATTAGCACCTAATTAAAGAATCTTGCAAAAACCATTGGAACATTCTATGGGAATGTGAATATATGTATATATATATATATATATATATATATATATATATATATATACATATTCACCCAATGCAGGGGTTAGCGCTTCCACCTCACAGCGAGAAGTTCCCTGGTTGGATTCCCACAGGGGGCTTATGATACCTATGTTCTGGGAGCATTTGAGTGACATGTTTGTAATAGCTCTGACAGAACCTTCTTTGTGGCACGTTTCAACAGCTTAATCTTATATTTTCCATCACTGGAGGTGCTTTGGAGACCCTACATTGTCCATTCATGTGAATGAGATGGTGAATGGTTGTATGTTTCTATATGGGGCCTTGTGATCGATCCAGGATGAAACACATCTCTTTTCCAATGACAGCTGGGATAGACTCCAGCACCTTCACAACCCTGAGGACAGGGATAATGAATGAATTAATGTTTTAAATGCCTGTGTAATGACTTATGCTAAAACATGTCAGCATCCAATAACAGCACATCAGGTAGCCGATGACCTTCTGTTTTTCAGTTTTCCATGTCAGGCTGGGTTTCCAAAAATGTGCAACAGAAGGTTGAGTGTGAAGATCACAAACACAACCGCTGGTGTGACATCACGGGGGAAAAATAATTTGCAAACTCTTCTCAAGGGGTAAAATGGACTGGGGGGCAGGAAAATACCGTTGACAACTCAGTGACACAAAGACAAAAACAAGGAAAAGGTGATCAGATAGCTCTGGGGGTCAGAGCGGTCATCTTGAAACTAAGAGTTCCTAGTTTGATTCCCCGAGTTCCTCCTATTCTGTGGAAGTGATATTGAGCAAGATACTGGTCCTTGGGTGTTGCTCATGGGCTTCCATGTGGTCATGGTTCATTTGTGATTGTTAAATGCAGAAGACTGATTTACCTGATGTTGTTCTTCATGCACTCCTCAGTGAGCAGCCACCTTACCGTGGTGGAAGGGTTTGCATGTCCCAGTGATCCCTGGAGCTGTATCGTCAGGGGCGTTATGCCCCTTGAAAGGGTCACCCAGGGCAAGCAGGTCCAAGGTGAGGGACCAGGCAAAGTGTGACTCAGAAGACCTCCCACGAAGAAGAAAATCATTGGACCTGGACACGGGTCACCCCCCACCCCCTGGAGTCAGGCCCAGGGATGGGGCTTGGTGGCGAGCAACTGGTTGCTGTTTTTTTTTCCTGTGGGGCTAAGCCGGGCACAGCACAATGGAACGACATGGGTCCCTGTTCTTCTGAGCTCACCACCCACAGGAGGCCAAGGGAGTTGGATGTAGTGTGAGCCGGGTGGTAGCTGGACCTTGGCGGTCCGATCTTCGGCTGCAGAAGCTGGCTCTTGGAGCATGGAGGTGGGCAGGTGTGGGTATATTGATTGCCCCTCGTCTTGCCGCCTGCATGTTGGGGTTCAACCTAGTGGACGAGAGGGTAGCCTCCCTTTGCCTACAGGGGGGACAATTGCTGACTGCTGTTTGTTTAGTTCTGTTTACCCACCCTTCTTGGGGTTCCTAGAGTGGCTGCTAGAGAGCACACCTACCAGGGATTACCTCGTTCTACTGCGATACTTCAACGCTCACACAGGCAATGATAGTGTGACTTGGAGGGGCATGATTGGGAGGAGCCCCCTCAACTGAAACCGAGCGTAGCTTAGTTATTGGACTTCTGTGCTCATCATAATGGATTGTCCATAACAAGCGTCATGTCCAGGTATAAAGGTGTCCATATGTGCACTTCGCATCAACACACCTTGGGCCACAGTTCTTTGATCGACCTTGTGGTCGTATCGTCAGACTTGCGGCCGCATGTCCTGGACACTCGGGTGAGAGAGTGGTGGAGCTGACAACTGATCACCACATGGGAGGTGGTGGGGGAGGATGCCTGTCAGACCTGGCAGACCCAAAGATAATGTAAGGGTCTGCTTGGAACATCTAGCAGAGTCCCCTGTCAGAAGGAGTTTCAACTCCCACCTTTGGTGAAACTACAACCAGGGAGAAGGGGGACATTGAGTCTGAATGGCCCATGTTCCATGCTTCCATTGTTGAGGTTGCTGAGTGGAGCTGTGGCAGTAAGGGGGTCGGCGCCTGTCAGGGCAACAACCCTAGAACCCGCTATTGGACTCCAGTGGTGAGGGATGCAATCAAACTGAAGGAGTGTGATCTCCCTTTTTAAAGGAAGGTTTGCTCCAACTATAGGGGGATCACACTCTTCAGCCTCCCTGGTAAGGTCTATTCAGTGGTGCTGGAGAAGAGGGTCCACTGGGTCGTTGAACCTCGGATCCAGGATGAACGGTGTGGTTTTCATCCTGATCATGGAACAGTAGACCAGCTCTATACCCTAATGGGAGTTTGCCCAGCCAGTCCACATGTGTTTTGTGGACGTGGAGAGGGCATTCGACTGTGTCCCATGATTGTGGAGTCTCCATGTTCTCCCCATGTCTGTGTGGGGTTTCTCCGGGTTCTCGAGGCTCCTCCCATAGTCCAAACATAACTGCAGGAGGTTCATCGGGGACCCTGAACTGTCCAGACGTGTGGATGGTTGTGTGTTATATCATAGCATCCTCGTTCAGTTGCCAGATATTTGATCCTTTGTTCTGGGTGAAGGCTCACTGAAGGGTGAACGCTTGTGTGTATCTACATGATAAGTGAATGGTTGTCTGGATATGTGATCCTGTGGTGGATCCAGGGTGAGACCCATCCTCTCGACCAATCACAGCTGGGATAGGCTCAAGCATCTCCAGGATTGAGTGGAGGATGAGATAGCTGGTGTAGATGAATGAATGAATTATGATTCATTCTAAAACGGACTGACAAATTAAGATGTGCTTCCTTTACTGATGACTTGTGGTGGAAGCTAGCAGTAGCCCCACTGTGCCTCAGATTACCGTGGCTTTGCACCAAACAGTCTTCAGGCCAAAGGTTAACAAAATGCCTCCTTTAAGCCCTTTAGTTGATTTCAAGCCCTTGTTATTTTGACTTTCTTCACAATCCAGCAAAATCAGGTGATCTTCCTGTCTTTGTCCCCTATGTGTACCTGAAGGGCTGGGTTTAAAACTGAAAGCTGCTGTGCTTATGTCTCAAATAGCAGCGCTCAGTCTGGCCATGGCCTCCAGACGCCTCACTGGCCTCTGTCCGTAGCCTATCTGCAATCAGCTCTGCGGTCAGGGGTCGACCCTGTCACAACGCATCTCCGCCCCCAAGCGCTGAATCCCAGCTCGGCTGACGGACTGAAATAGAGCAGCATCTCCTCCTGTGCCCGGTGGGAAGGACGTGGAGAGACAGTTGCCGGGGTCGCCACGGACAACCAGGTGCACACTGAAGATGGCAGCAGGACAGGCAAGACTCACCGCACGCCTGTCACTTCCAGTCATGTCTGAGCCAGAAGGTTCATATGCTTATTTGCGGAAATGAGAGAGTATATTTCCATGATTCCCAACACAGTGGGGGTTTAACTGCTTCTTCAGGCTCTTAAGCCCAAGGCTCACACGAGCAGGTCAGCGTCTAATCATTGTCTCCCAGAGCTTTGGATACCTGTCGTCGCAGCAGAGCCCCAGATTAAGATGTTGAAGCTCCAGATCCGGGGCCATCCTGCACTTCAGCAATGTGCTGTTGGCATGAAGGATTTCCAGCGTGGAGTTTGTGGAGTTCACACCTACCAAGACATCGCCCCGTCTTCCGGGTCAAATATAGTTCTGATCGCCACATTTTTATATCTGAAGGAGCCAGAGTGACAGTGAAGTCAAACGAACGTCCGTGCCGCTACCTTCCTTCTCTGATTGGTATTCATTACTATTCCTTCTTCTCCTCCTACTTTCCATCCTCCAAACTAAATAAGACACAGAAGAAGCAGAATCACTCGGGGCCCTTTACTCCGACCTCTAAAGTAACAAAGAATCTGCCACCTCCGTAAGTCACTGCCAGTATTTCAGCAGCAGGGGAGCAACAGGAAGCGATGTAAAGAGGGGATTCGTCTGTTCTCCGCATGTATAAGGTACTTAGGGATTGGGACGGTTGGAAGGGTTGAAGGTTGAGGGTGAAGGTCTAGATATTGTTCATCACCTATTTCAGCACCGTCTTGTGTCAACATAAGAATGGATTCAAACCCAAAGTCCAGGTCATCTCAGCTGAGTGTGTTTTTAAAGCAAGATAGAAACTAGATCATGTGCGGTCCAGCAATAAAATATTCCTTTAATCATCCCACAGTGGGGAATTGTCAACATTTTTCACCTGTCCTCACTTGGAATGAAGATTTATGTTGAGATCAGCAGCTAAAGTAACCATTTGGGCATGTGGTTGTTGATGATCGATGAATTGATTTATCAGAGCCGGTCTGGAAGGTGGCTGACGCCTGTTTTACAATACATCCCATAAATGAACCTTATTCTGGACTGCGTATGGACGAACGTTGATGGTGGCATCTTGATTTCTCCACCCCCCGCTTCGCTGTGCACTGTTCAATATCTATCCCAGATATTGCAGCGCAATCAAAATGCACTGTGTGTGGGCTTGTGGGAGGGGGGGTTATCAAGCAAACACTCCAGCAGAGAAGATGAAATTGTTATTGAACATCATCTGAAGGCTGATTCGGTGGGTGGTGGAAACATCTGCGCCAATAAATCTGCCCTGTATCTTTGATTAAACAGCTCCTGGTGGGGGGGAACATGTATGTGCATGGACACACACACACACACACACACACACACACACACACACACACACACTACACATAGCCCTGTTTTGTTTGCTAAGAGTGCGACATCAAGAGCAGCCGTGATTGCTATGTTTCCACCAAGAATGGACATTGCAGTTACATTGGAAAAAAAAAAGTTTTTGAAATGCTCCTTTTGCATGCCAAGAACAAACAAAACGATTATAAAATGACAGAAATGGGAAGATAATAACAGTTATAAAAAAAATCAAAGTTAATAATAAATCGACTGTTCTAACAAAAAGGGTAGAGATTAAAGAAACGTGTTATTAAGAACAGCAATGTGGTACACTTGCATGGTGTGTGAATGAGAGGGTGAATGTTACATTTCTCTGTACGAGGCCTCTCATCCAATGACAGCTAGATGATGAATTAATGCATGAATGAATGATAAAAATTCCATTGGCCTAATTTGGCAACCTCCTCTGTCTTCTCACCTTCACAGAACTAATTATCTAAATATAAAAAAGCTCCAACTACAAACTTATGGCTCTAAATATTGAGAAATTGTGATAAAAAATTATATAAAAATAAAAATACAACAGTGATTTGATAATTTATTGTGGCACTTCCATTGTGTATTGAAGCCTCGCACATCTGTTTTTGCTATCAGGCAACGCATGGGCACACACATACAGATCACATGTAATTCATGTAGTAATTAACAGCTGCGTGCTAACCAATGTTATAGCTTCATACAATTAATGATAAATTGATCCCATCGCTCCACAGGGACCATCCTCCAAGGAAAAATGCCAGCATGGATATAAAAAGCACTGATATCTGATAATAACATTCAAGTGGCCAACGCCATGGTAGATTCAAGTACCTGTGAACACAGGGAGGCATCAGCGCCATTACTGATAAAGCACAGTGAGATGTTTAGGGTTATGGTGAATGCTGGGATAATAGATGTCCCTGTGGTCAGAAAATTGTAGGCTCCTCTGGTGTCCCTGCCAAAGTGGCCTCGGGCAAATGTGCCGAACTCACCTGAGCTGCCATCATAGTCCAGTAAGCGCCTTGCATGGCAGCTCAGTGTGTGAGTGAGTAGGTGAATCGTTGAATGGGATCCAGTGTAATGTGCTTTAGAACCAGAGGATGTGAAAGTGCTACATAAGTTAGACTGTTCATGCTCCAGTGTCAGCCTAATCTAACATTGTCAGAAAGAATATATTATATAAACATTGACATTTACACCAGAAAGAAGATTTAGATGAATTACGAACATTTTATAATAGCTTCAGAATACAAATAATGTGACAAAGTGTTGAAGAGGTTTTTCAGAAATATCAGAATCCCATCAGCTAGCAATGATATTGTTACCGCGGTTACCACTGACAAAGAAATTTTACATGACTCATATTCTTGTCTTTTCATTGAGCTTTAGAATATCAGAGATTTAAAGAAGAATTTAAAAAAATGACTTTATTTCCTCTTCAAATAACGTCCGTCCTTCTGAAAGCTCCTCAGCAAATTAGGCCCATTTATTATGAAAGACAAGTGACGCTTTCACAGTTGTAGCTGCCATCTTAGTTTGTCCTGACGTGGATGAAGCCGCCAAGGAGGAGAGGGGCTCCGTCTGATCCTTTTAAAGTAGAAGATGTGAGGCCGCTCAGCACTGGAGCTGCGGCGCAGGTGGGCTCCGTCTGATCTCCGTCTGATCTCCTTCAATTCTAATGTTATGTAATTCTGCTCTGCCAGTGCCTCGTACCCGTGCCCATGCTGCCACCACCACAGATCCAACGCCATCTTTAATTATCCAATCCTAGCAAGTAAAGTGATCACAGGTGATCAAACATTATGGGGGTTTCACACACAGCCAATGAAAGGCTGTGGACGCACCGGGATGCTGTCAATTACAGATCTCCGTTCATGGACACAATGTCACATCATTACATTGGACTTCGTTCCAAGAAACATAACTTTAAATAATGAAGGAGCTTCTCTGCACTCTCCAATGAGTATTCAATGAATGAGTGAATTACTTTAATGGTGTCATTTGCAGCTGTAGTGACTCACTGTTGAGCAGGAACATAATGATGGCATGTCTGCACCTCATGAGGCTGCCTGGTTCTTTCCCTGTACTGTTAGACTTTGATGCAATTTTAATTTATTTTGATTTATCAGATTCTAGTTTATTTCATACATTTAGATTTTTATTGCTTCTTTTATTGTTTATTTTTATTGGTTTATTCATTTATTTACTTGCTATATCACCTAAATAGTACTGGGCAGAAATGAAAAAAAAGTGCAATTGACTTACTGTAATTAGCTGTACTTGGCTGGAAGGGTTGGTTGTGTGAATGAGTGAGGTCTTGTGCAGTAGCTGCGTTGCTTAGGGGTGTACAGTTTGGCCCAGAAACATTTGGACAGTGACACAAGTTTTGTTATTTTAGCTGTTTAGGAAAACATATTCAGGATACAATTATAAAATCATTGTGGGCTTAAAGTGCAGACTCTCAGCTGTAATTTGAGAGTATTCACGTCCAAATTTGAGCAAGGGTTGAGGAATTACAGCTCTTTATTTCATAGCCACCTCTTTTTCACGGGACCAAAAGTAATTGGGCGATTGACTCAGAAGGCTGCAAAAAAAAATTACAAGGCTGCATGGGCTCTTTCCAAAGGTAACCCGTCATAAATTAAGCAGTTAAAAAGTCCGGAGTTGATTCCAGGTGTGGCATTTGCATTTGGAAGCTGTTGCGCTGCTGTGAGCACACAACATGCAGTCAAAGGAGCTCTCAATGGAGGTGAAACAGACCACCTGCTGCTGAAAAAAAGAAGAAATCCATCAGTGAGATAGCAGAAACGTTAGTAGCCGAATCAACAATTTGGTACATTCGTAGAAAAAAAAGAGTGTACCGGGGAGCTTGGAAACTCAAAAAAGCCTGAATGTCTATAGTAGACAACAGTGGTGGATGATTGCAGAATCCTTTCAATGGTGAAGATAAACCCCTTCACAACATCCACTCAAGTGAATAACACTCTCCATGAAGTAGGTGTGTCGGTATCCAAGTCTACCATAAAGACAAGACTTCATTGAGAGTAAATACAAAGGATTCACCACATCATGCAAACCATTAATCAGCCTCAAAAATAGAAAAGCCAGAATTGACTGTGACAAAAAAATAACTGAAAAGGTCAGCCAACTTCTGGAAGAGCATTCTTGTGAAAAATTAGACTAATGTCAACCTGAATGATGAGAAGAAAAAAGTTTGGAGAAGAATTGAGACAGGTCATGATCTGAAACACACTACAGCTTCTGAAAAACATAGTGGAGGCAATGTGATGGCATGGGCATCCACGGCTTCCAATGGCACTGGGTCACTTGTGTTTATTGATCTTCTTCTTCTTCTTCTTCTTCTTCTTCTTCTTCTTTCGGCTATTCCCTTCAGGGGTCGCCACAGCGAGTCAACTTACTCCATCTAACCCTATTCTCTGTATCCTCCTCTCTCACACCAACTACCTTCATATCCTCTCTCGCTGTGTCCATAAATCTTCTCTTTGGTCTTCCTTGAGACCTCTTGCCTGGCAGCTCAGGTGCTGTTCCTCTGATAGACTCATTCCTGATCCTATCCATCTTGGTCACTCCCAAAGAGAACCTCAACATCTTCATCTCTGCAACCTCTAGTTCTGCCTCCTGTTTTTTGGTCATTGTAACATGTGCTTGTGTTTATTGATGATGTGACAAAAGACAGAAGCTGCTAGATGAATTCTGCAGTGTAGAAGGATATACTTTCGGCTCGCATTTACCCAAATGCAGCAAAGTTGACTGGATGGTACTTCACAGTACAGATGGGACAATGATCCAAAACATATTGCATTAGCAACCCAAGAGTTTTTTGAAGCAAAGAAGAGGAATATTCTGCAACGGCCAAGTCAATCACCAGATCTCAACCCAATCGAGCATGCATTTCACTTGCTCAAGACAAAACTCAAGGCAGAAAGACCCACAAACAAGCAATAACTGAATACTGCCGCAGTAAAAACCTGGCAAAGCATCACAAAGGAGGAAACCTAGCGTTTGGTGATGTCAATGGGTTTCAGACTTAAGGCAGTCATTACCTGCAAATGATTCACAACAAAATATTGATCAGTACCATCTTACTAGAATTATATTTATTTGCCCAATTACTTCCGAGACCCTGAAATGATGAGTGTTTGTATAAAAATAGCTACAATTCCTACATGTTTAATCATGTATTTTTGTTAACCCCCTTAAATTAAACCTCAAAGTCTGCACTTCATTATTTTGTAGTTGTTTCCTTTCACATCCAATGTGGTGGTAAGCAGAGCCCAAATCATGAAGATTGCTGTTGTCCAAATATTTCTGGTCCTAACTGTATGTTAATTTGTGTGTCATTTTGAGAACTAAGGTCAGAGTTCTGTGGACTCACCTAACCTGGTGTCTGAACGGGTAACTGTGATTATAATGTGCTTTAGCTCATCACGGCAATGGTTCAGGTTGGTTCTCCTGGGCCTGGTTCAGGTTCTTGACCTCCCAAGATGGATCTGCATGTGTGTGTATTGATATGTCTTGGGACAGTGTTGTATCCAGGTGTGATCATGTTGAAGACTACCTCCTCTGCCAAGAGAGGCTCTTTCCACTCAGACTCTTGTCTTCCTGGAAGGGGATGGACATTGCTGTCTTTCATTGTCGAGTACATCTTCTACTCATTTATCTCGAATTCAGTGTCAATTCCACAGAGTCATTGGTTCTAATGGCCTTATTTTACCCAGAAAGTATCAAAGTCTGCAAGCTAAAAGGGTATTTGTACCAATAAATGGCCATGAATTATTTTTTCATGTTAATATATTTTTTGGCCTTAGGTGTTGAAGATGCTTTGGAAGCACAGAAAATCTGCAATACCCAATGGTGCAGGCGATCAGTGTGGCTGGACAAAAGAAAATAGAGAACTGAAAGTAATGAAAGAGCATAGCAGGACAATAATAAAATACACTTGCATTGCAAATGTATTGTGGCATTTGTAATACATATTGAACACCTGGGCCACCTCAAATGCAGTCTTGGGTGCAGGAATTCATGGAATATTATAATTATTACTATTGTCAATGCAAAAACCTGGTCTAAAGCCCAAATTCCCAGCTTGCAATGATAACAGGTGATTACAAAAGGTTTACTTATGTTTGTCTTTGCTGGCCAGTCAGAAGAGGAAAATACTTCTTGGATTTGTAACAGCAATGAACTCCAGCTCAATAAACGACATGATTACCACATGACTGATAAAATCACGGCTGTGGGACAAAACTTAGCAGGACCCAGAGAAGAAGAAGAGAACGCCTCAAAGGCTACCAGAAACTGCAGGTTCCCTCTGTGGGGGAACCCCAAGTATGGTGTTTTCACCAGACAGGAAGCAACAAGAGGAGTTGACAAATTCATCAAGGACATTCAGAGCATCTCAGACAAGAGACAACTGATGTAGGGAAACATTGGTAGCCTCCTCGAAACAGATTCTCCACCCACTGTGCAATCAGTGGTTAAAAAAGTAATCTTGCCCTTTTTTTAGTGGGCGCTCAGTTAACTAAGCAAACATCTCCGCTGAGTGTTGTTTTCACTCCACTATCGTTTATAGGCAGCCCAGTTTCTATTACCAGATAAAATCTGTCTCTCTGTGACTACTGGTTCCATGTCTCCCTCGTTCTAATTTGATTGGCGCTGCCGACTGAGCCCCGCCTCTTACCCACCACTGATGTTTGATCCTTGTCCTTATAAGATTGCTCCTGACGGTTGGAGTCCTGTACACCGTTCGCTTCCTGCTCTGCTCCAGATATGAACAACGGCATCGTGAAATTGGAAGTGTTGTCGAAATACAGTTTCTGTGGAGACGAGGTAATAGTCCCGAAATAAATATGTATGACATAATTTAAGTAATGTCTGGCTGGAGGACATCGAATTCAGTCTTTCTTTTCTTTGAATATCGATTAAGGCCAGATAATAAGAATGCTGGAGTGGGAGTGGGGGCGGCGGTGGGAGCGCTGAAGGACTTTATGAAGGATGATGACGGCCGCCTGTGTCTCATAATTCAGCCCAAACAGGTGCACAGCCATTATGAATTCCTCATCATGACAAATAGAAGTACACTTGAAATAGGAGTACAGCTCACAATTACAAATGACCAAGGAAGAAAAAATGGCCCACATAATGTGTCCAGTGCACACCCCTGTAGGTGTGGCGCTTGTTTTCCAGTGTTCGTGGGGTTCGAAAAACCCAAAAGCCCCTCCGTGGATGTGGGGTCAGAAGGTTTTGTCAAACTCAGAGCGTTTGAGGGACCCTTAAACTAGTGGACTGGGGGGTTGAAATTGGTATCAGCATTCGTGATAATGTTTATGATGAGGGAACATATTTGTTGAGAAGGCATTAGAGAAGGTGCTGCAGACCCTTTTCCACCCAAGTCCAAGGAGTTTTTATTACCAGGAATCCATTGACCCGGGCAAAAGAGTTCCTGGGTATCTCTGCATTTCCAGAGCACCTCAAGGTCCTTGGGTTTATTCCAATGAAGTCTGAGGAATTGGTAACAATAACTGTACTCCACCTCGACCGCACAGTGTTTTTATGTCACCGACTCAAAGTCCTGCTGAATTTATTCTTCTGCAGACACATTCAGATGAGCCTGGACCACATCGTCTATCCACTGCTCTTCTGCTTGTAGCAATCTGTGTTTTCAATCAGCATCTTCAGCCAATGTAAAATGTATTTCCACTGTTTCCCCCGCCCCTCCAAAGAACTCCGGATGATCTGAAAAGTCCTGCCCCCGGTAGGGTACTGTTCCCAGGCGTGGTTTGGGGTAGAGGGAACGTTGCTTACTTGGGTGTTGTCGATGGAACCTGGTCTCTTCAAAATCCCTGGTGGAGGTTCTTGTGGTGGACAAGTGTAAAATGCTTCTGTATGTGTGTGTGTGTGTGTGTGTGTGTGTGTGTGTGTGTGTGTGTCCGTGTGTGTGTGTGTGTCCGTGTGTGTGTGTGTGTGTGTGTGTGTGTGTGTGTGTGTGTGTGTGTGTGTGTGTCCGTGTGTGTTATCCGGTACTATTTTTATAGCAGCATGTGTAAATAATCAAATTTCCATCAAATCACCCCACGTATTGGTGCAGATTTGAAGATAAGCCCTGCACTCACGCAACTTTCATTTTTCCTCCCCTCCTCTACTGATGTCATATCTGTTTCCTGTCCACAGCTCAAAGGGTCAAACTGGACAACTCTTGTTTAAACCTGGTGAATCAGCTGAGGACTCAATGTGTGTCTCAAGGACGAAGCCCCAATTGTTCTGTCATCCAGCATTTCAGGCTGTGGTTGCATAAGAAACCCTCCAGAACATTTGCTTTGTGCATTCTAACCCTAACCCTAACCCTGCCCATCAAGAGCATCAATCATTCCCGCTGAATATTCCAGCAGCTTAACTTAATTGTTACTGGCTCGCAAACAGGAGCGCACACCTCAGAATGAACGGACTCAGACTCATAGATGAATGATTGGGACTCTGGGAGAGCAGCAGTGGCTATCTCACCATGGTGAGTTCCAATGTGGACTTTGGCGAAGATGGCAGCTGGTGGATCACCCCAAAATCCCACCTCGTCTGGTTATGGGAAGTAATCAGAGCTGTCCAGTGTTTTACTCAAAAGAAAAGAAAAAGGTTGCAGAGTATTTTTCAGGGCTTGCATCAAATTAGCAAATCAAGCACTGCCGCTCATTACAGGCTTATGAAATTATTGAAATTTCCCCAACGTGGGATGATTAAAGGAATATTCTATTCTACGAAACAATCACTTGTAGTAATATAATCATCGTTCATCTTGCTGGCTGTGTTAGCCTCCGGCTGCCTGTCAACATTCCTGGTACCTGATGTAGCACTAGAGTAAAAACAGACGTCTCATTTACACTCAGGCTAGGCACGTGAACAGGCTTTCCATTTCAAACATGGTCTATCATTACCCCCCCACATATTTCCCATGCCTGCCAGACAGTGCATCCACCAGAGGGCTGTGCAGAGTTCACACTGAAAACAAATATGACACCTGCGAAGGAGCAGGTGATAATGTACACACTGAGAAAGAGGCAGAGCAATAGGTGGCAGCAGTCTATGTGGCTATTAAAAAGATGGCAGCACGTGAATGGAGAATTCTTCTCCCTGGTTCTTCCATCATGGTCTTCTTCTTCTTTGCTCCTTTCGCTGGTGGCACGTGAGTATACAGCCGCCCCAAGACTTCCTGTGGTACTGCTTCATTTGCATGTTTGCTTAGCAGCTGGAAGCGCCTTGAGAACTTTGTTGATCCTTGAGAATCACGCAGAATGTGAACGTATATGAGGATTTCAAATTGAGCACAAATTAGCCTTTATTTGGTAGTTCTGTTGTTTTATTGATAGCTTTAATTATCAGTATCTGAGTAGAAGGTCAGAAGGTCATGGTATACATGAATGTGCAGTGACAGGATAGTTCTTGGATGGCTACAACTGTTAGATCAATCTGGTAAACTGAAATACCAGTGGTAGGTTGCAAACTCCATGTCCTGGTAACAACTTTTCCTGACACAGAGATTTAATTACCGTCAAATCAGCGGTGCCAAGCATCTAACCTAACTCAACCTGTGCTCTTTTCTTTTTCAAAACGTGCTCAGATCACAGGTTCCTGGAACCGAATAAACACACATTTTTTTCGATGAATAGAAATGAAAGATCTAGATGGAGAGTAGAGTCAATCCTCATCAACCTTCATCTAGAGTCCTTTTATCTGTTTCCTCCTAATCTTCAACCTTCTCCTAACCCTTTGTCTCCTCTCTGTTCTTTGCCTCTTTATATTTTCTTTTCACAACTTCTTCTCACCTGTTTCTTTTTCTTTCCTCATTCACCTCCTTTCTCCTCTCTTCATCCAATCTGTTACCCTCCTCCCCTGCCCCCACCCTTCACCATAATGGAGTAAGTGGCCCATATAAACCTGCCTTCAGATCCCCGGGGTGCTGCTGGTGAATTAGGCTTTGGCTGATGGTTTGCGTCTTTTTTGCAGGCCGGCTGCTAATCTCTATTCCAGCGGACGGCTGCCTCCACTCCCAACGGACAGCTCACTAGTTTACCGCTTCGGAGGGGAGGCTGAGGAAAAACAGCTTCTAGTAGCCTCTGTAGAAGGGCTAATGTCTGCATGACCAGCCTCACAGGAAGTTTAGGATATTTTTTTCATCTTTTTGGGGGGGGGGTGATCTGATTAAACCCTTCTTTGACAGAGGGATCTTTGAAGCCAGGTTCGCCAGTGGATACAGGCAGACTGCAGAACTGCTTGTTTGTGTGTGTGTGTGTGCGTGTGTGCATGTGTATGTGTGTGAGGTGGGGGGAGGGGCGGCATCAGCAACTCAACTACACAGGTGCTTCATCAGCAGAAGCGCTCGAGTGGAGGGTGGAGGAGTTATGTGTCTGCAGGGCCTCTCCTCTCTGCTCAACGGACGGCTTCCCACCTTGTCAGTTCAGAGGAGTGGACCTGGTGGGCAGTCGGTTCTGGTGGAGGTCAAAGAAATGACTGAATTTCCAAAAGACTCTCATGCCCATTTGAAATTCATCACAGAGGAAACTCCATATTATGATCCAACCTGAAGTTGGGGAGTCTTGACGTGCATGACCTTCCAGGGTTCTGCAGCGTGAGGGAGGTTCTCCAGAATAATACTCTGGACAAACATCCAAGCATGGCTGTCCCCTTTCTTGCAGAAATATAGTGAAGCCTCTGCTCCTATCAGGTTTAGAACGGAGTTAAGATATGAATAGTTTGAACTGTGTAACCGAAAAACCCTGTGGACTCAGTGCGGGGGCCGACACGACACGTTTGCGTTGCATGCAGTTTCATCACGCCAGTAATGCTCGAGCAGATGTCGCAGGGCTGGAGCTGCTGTCCTGCCACTGCAGCAGCTCAGAACAGGAATGGAACTCCTCTTGCCATGCTCTGACAGCCCCGGGAGGGTGGAGCATTGTGTTCAAACACAGTTTGAGATGGACGAGGACAGCAACGTACGCAATTTCAAAGAAATAGAGGAGAGAAAAACAATTCGACTATTTGGTAACATTCATCTAAAGTGTTGTATCTCCACTGATTCCCATGCAGGAGAACTTTGAAAGTAAAAGCCTGATCTGAGCAGAAAGTGGTGCATTTCAATCCACTTAGAAAGTGACAGTTAATTGCCAACCTGTTTTTGTCTTCATTTACTTGCAACTTCTTTTCTGATTGGCAGCCATTTAGGCACTGTTTACTCGACAAAGCTCTGTTTCTTTTACGGTCTCTGTTTTCAAATAGTTCTATACGCATGTGGCGATGTGCCGAAAGCCAATAGTTGGCACTTTTATTTTGTGATAAACTAAAGCACGCGCGACTTCCTGTCTGGGCTCCATAACAACCTTGAGAACAATAATGAGTGAAAACATCAACAACGCAGAGTAATGGAGTACTTATACATACCAAGGGGGAGGAAGAGGCACTGCTTGGAGACCTGAACTATAAGGAGGGTCCATTCCAGAAGGATGTTGTGGGGATTTTCAGGGAGGTCCAAGTACTCCAGTGTACTCTGGACTACTGTGGAGTATGCCATTGCTGCTTTGGTCGACCTGACATGGCTGTCACCGCAGTGCGAATGCCGAAGTATTGCATTTCCCAAGTTTCCATGCAGAGATAGGTGCCAAATTGTGTTTCTTTCTGTTGTGTTTCATCTTCACCGAGCACGGTTTGCCTGGAATTCAACAGTAGTTGTGGGTTTCACCCAAAAATGTTGCTGTGGAAACGGGCCATCTCGTCCCAGCAGTCCACTCAGCAGCGCTAAAATCAAATGAAAGAGTCTCACGTTTGAGGTGACACGTGATTACGACATGATTAGTGGCAATTTTTTACCCCAGATAGAAAAATGTGCCATGAACTTCCTGGGAGAGAGACAGATTTGTATTTATCTATTTTTAGCTCCTTGTTTTAACACTGGAATAAAGGCAGGTTTAATATTGAATGCCAAGTTTGTTTTTTTTTCTGTGAATAAAGGCATCATTTAGTAATTTGTCAGACTGCGATGTGGCCCTCTTCAATCCCGGTGGATTCTTTTGAGCTCAGAGATGCTACACTCAATTTATTGGAGTAATACTTGAATGGAAGTACTGCATCACGACGTCGCAGGGGAAAATGTACAGTATGGTGAAGGTTGAAGATAGACAAGTGTAGTGTCCTCTTCGTCAGTCAAATGAAGGATCACCTCATCTTATCTCCAAGCTTCAGCAGAGCGCAGTGATGTGAGCCTGTTCATTTGCAGGTGTGAAGGTAACGTCCATGCTGGAAATGAATGCACGGATTAATGATTTCCCCAGAAGAAAGAGGGAAGCTGCTGTTTGAGAACAAAAGGATGGGAAGGAGAAGAAAAGGAAGAAGGAGCGGGTGGATAAATGGTGTTCCCGGCTGTGATCAATTATGCGGGTGGCAAAGTTACTGACAGGAAGCCTTGGATTATAGGGAGCCGACTAACAACGGCCCTCATCTCTCTGCCACCCCACCTCCCTCTGCTTCATCTCGCCCCTTCTCCTCTCTGCTTCATTTACTCCCCGCCGCTCACCTGAGATTGATGCTGCTCTCCTCTGATTGTGGTAATTACCGCCATCCTGCTGCGGCAATACGTTATGCACAGCAGACTCGCAGGGCAGCAGCAGGGTCGAGGCCAGATTGCTGTTCACTTGCCTCTGCACGTGTGCTGAAGGACGCCCACCTGAACCTTTGTCAAGGACCACGGCCAGTGAGCATGATAAATATGTTGAGATGGAGACATCATGTTGTTTTTCTCTCCTTCGAGACTGATGGCGATTGAGACCCGCAACTCAGTGTGATGCCGTCAGACCTTCTACAGCACTGAAGATGGCAGAAGATGGCTGCTGCAGGCACCAGATGTTGCTAAACCATAAGGTTCAAGGTAGAGCTGTGTATTTATAGGTACATCCCAAACCCTGGTGCAGGAAGCTGGTGACACTCTCAATTAGCATTAGAATGTGGAGGAGATGAGCTAACACAGAGTTGCCCCAGTACTTCGGCACATACTGCCATTTCAGGGACCCCAGAAGCTCCCAAGTCCCTGGTGCTCTGATCCAGCTTGTCAACTTTCACTCATGTAAACTCTGCTGACGGCCAATTTCACCTGGAGCCTCCGTCGCATCTGCTCAGTGCTGTTGTTTATGCCGCTCACCTGTGGTTAAACTCTGCCTCTGCTCTCTATCCCATACTGTCCTTCTCTTCACCTCTTCGCCATTCGTCTGCTGGTAGCTCTCCTCCTCTTCCTCCTCCTCGTCTGGATGAATGCGGTAAACTCTCTTGAGCGCAGTGCTTGTTTTGCCGTGGCCGGTACATCCCAAAATTAATCCTTATGTACATCAAAGACATCTAACGCCCACTGCAACAGACATCGAGCAAAAGAATGCAATCACGTTGATGATGGCAGACTGCATCTCGGCTGATGCTGTGATGACAGATCATGGTAGGAAAATGAGTTTGATGATTCAGCTCATCCTTGGGAGGGTTTTTTGCAATACTTTCAACAATCACGTGGTCTACAGACTGTGAAGGCTCTCAATTCTCCAAGTCCTGGTCAGGCGTAGCCAGATGTCATGACATTACTGGACTTGGTTCCTCTCCTTGCAGATATTCCGTCTCTTCACCCCAGAGGTTCTTTATGTCAGACTGTGGGGAGTCTGTAGTAGACACCTGATGGGGTTGTTAGGAGGGGGATACAAATCAAACTGGGCCCCGGAGACACCAAGGTGTTTTCTGATTAAATTAGAAAATGCATTAATTAATTATGTCTGAGGAGGTTCTAAGTCATCCAGGTCATGGTGTATTCTTGTCGAAATCTTCCTGTCATAGCAACTGAATGTGAATTTCTTCACTTGAAAATGTTTCACCCCTCATCCGATAGGCTTCTTCAGTTCTAATGACATGTGGGGAGATTCCGAATATAACTGCCAGGATTTGGAGAGGGTCAGGGTTATGGTGGCTTTTTATGTAAATGTAAAAGTTGATTGACAGAAATTGGGTTTGAGGGGATTGTTCTCCAAATTGGGTTTTGTTCGTTGGGACAAAAAGAGCAACTTCCAAATATATCGGATGAGGGGTAAAACATCCTCAAGTAAAGAAATTCAAGTCCAGTTACCACAACAAGATTTTGATTGATTTTTGAACAACTTGATTTTGGACTATTAATTAATTAGTTTGAAAAAGTATGTCCAATGCCCAAGGCCAGTTTCTCAGGAAAATAAATAAATTAATCAATCAATCAATCAATTAAATGAATGAACACAGAAAAGCAGACAGGAAGAAATATAAAATTGATTTTGCACCAAATTACCCTGCAAACACAGTCACACAGAGTTATCAATCATTATCTCTTTTTAGACCTATTTTATAATCTAAATTAAATTAATTGGAAAAGCAAATCCTCGGTACAGGAATAGATGCTCCAAAAAAGTTTGAATTGGATGCCAGATGGTGGGAATCCTGTGCAAAAATAATGAAAATAGAGGAAACAGGCAGCAGCATCCTCTCATGGGGGGAGGTGGACTAGATTTAATGGGCTGCTGGGATTAAACTGAGATGATCAGATAAACAAGTTCAGCTCCACTCGTCTTAATCCCATTGTCACTTTACCATCAGATATATTGATATGCTTATTAGCATCCATGACATCCGAGGCCTCGAACATCGGCCAATTATTTTTGTGTAAATCAGCGGTGTCTTTAGCGAAGTCATGATGGCCGATAATCTTCGCTGTAAAAGTCTCTAATTGGTCATTTTCATATGTAGTAAATGCTATGAGTCTCCCACCTCCCCGTCCTCCACCCTTCCATTGCCATACAGCTCCATTCTGCCGCACTGCAGTTTACAAACATCATTATCAGCACATTTAAAACAATTACTGTGCGCTCTCTGTGGGGCTGGGGCTGGAGGTCCCTAATTATCGTCATGTCGGTTGCGTTATTAAGACAGAAAAGAGTGGTGAGTCAGGAGAAGCTGGAAAAGCTGGCTAAGCTCTACACCGTCAGAGCCAAACTCCAACTAAAAGCCACCAGAATGAAACTGGTAAGTTTCACTTCTGCATTTTGAAGCGTCTCCCTCTCAGCCCTCTGCCACTTTCAGTTCACCAGGATTTGGACTTTGAATTGGTGGCTCTGATTTCTCTCTCTCTGTCTGTCTCTCCTGGATGAATGGATGGGCTTGTAAAACATGACACAAGCAGTGTCTCTCACTCTACTCTGGGAATCTGAAGCTCCCAGATGAGATTATGTTTTGCATAAATGTGTGAAGTCACAGAAAATATTTATGGTTCTGGGAGGTCAGAAGTTCAACGAGGACCGCTGTGCCACCCCCTGCCTCTCCTGCATTGGGGTACCTTCCCTGGCTGTTGACTGTTGAAGGAGGAATGAACTTAGGATGCTGGATGAAGCACAAAGACTTGATGACAGTACGCCATTGGAGCTGGTTGCATCCTGGTTCACATCATGCAGCTCAGTCATGATTACTTTGCAGAGCCGATGTAATGGATGCTGATGGAGGTGCCTCATGTCTTTGTCCATTCATGGAGGAACTTTGTTGTAGACAGTGATGCCCGTTTGCACAACCTGCAAGACATATATATATCCTTAGCACGGGTTGACTGTAAAACCTGTAAAAGTGACTTTTCAGCCATATCACCACGGGTTTCCTAGCAGAAGGTGGCCCCATTACATACCTTAGCACTACCAAACAGTCACAACTGCATAAGATCTCTGTTTTTACTCAATTCCTACCACAACTTCAAAACCCTAAGCAAAGTTGGATAGGTCTGCAAAGAGTCCGCCTTTTCATTAAATACAAACAGGCTCTGATTAATTTAACAGTGCAGCAACCCCATCACCCAGGGCTCAAACTGGCAAAGCTGGATCAGATTCAACCACTGGCTGCTGTAGAGGAAGCCCATCTGGGTCTTGTGGATGCCCACATGGCTATGGATCAGGCAGGAAACCTTCACTCGGAAGCATTACGCACAGAGGTCAGGAGGCTGGGTCAGGAAAGACCTTCTCTCACAGCATTGGAGGAAAAAAACAGACATATAGGAAGGAGCTGTTCAGACTGCAATTATTCTAATGTGCAACACAGTCGGACATTTCTCTCCTGCAGCTGCTCTGCTGGTCCTGCTGGGGGGTGATAATTCTTGCAGAAATCATCAACAAGAATTCAACATGAGCTGGATCAATGAGAACCTCCAAGGACACGAGGATGCTAATGTTACTTAAAGGAGAGCCCCCGAGGACAGGATATTCAAATTAGTCCATATTGCCTTTAGAAGCATTTGATTTATAAACTCGACGCTGGACTATTCCTTGTTGAAATGGACATTCGGAAAAGGTTTACTTTCATGTTGACAGAATGATCTCACAGCTTCTGTAAACATTCTGGGGTTTTGTCCATAAAAGTAATGCCCAAGTGTGATATTCTAGCAGCCACAATCGTTTTATACATGCGTAGCACTCTGACCTTATTTCCCATACACTGCCGCAGGATACCCACTCTTTTTCCCAGCACATTCTCTTAATGTTACCGTAGGCGGAGGTAATGAGCTCCAGAGTGAAGTTTGAAAAGAAAGTTTGTAAGATACCTTCTCTCAGCTTGGCACAGCGTGACCTCTGTGCTCAGAGGAAGTCATCAGGCTTGTAGAGAGCTTTAGGATGTGTGCCCTCCCCCCACCATGTCCTCATAAATATACAGGCCCACACACTGTCAGCAGATATACGCTAAAAAAAAAGGTAATCAATCCCTGCATCTAATCCGACTACATACAATGGCATTAAAGCCATAATTAAAAAGAAGATTAATAGCATCTTTAAAACATGACCTGCACAGGGAGCAGAGCCCGTAGGTGTTTCTGTAAACTCAGGGCTACTTTAAAATTACAGGCTATTTAGTGTGTATTAATGCGCAGGCTTTGTAATCAATGGGGTGTGCTGCTCTTTCATGTGACCTTGCAGCGACGTGGTGTTAACCGGGAACATGTTTCTCTGTGAGTGGTAAAATAATGTGCTGACACTCAGATACAACCACTCCCCCACCTCAGCACCACGGGTAATCAGGGGAGTCATGAATATGCATGAGATCCGAGGCTTGTATAGATTCGGCGTTGTCAACATCCCGCCATGTTGCTGCTGCGTGCATAAAAGAAAATGAGTCATTTCAAGTGCTGAGAAGAAATGAGCTCGTTTGTTGAGGACATCTGAGACACTTGAAACTGACGTATTCTTTGTGTGACGTGGGAGGATCATGTGAATCAACCACCAAATCTGTTCTACCCTGGAGGGCCGACAGCATTTTTCCAAAAACAAAACCTCAAGTCTCTGTCCTCCATCAAACCATGGACGTAAGCACATGCTTAATGTAAGGATTAGCTGAACTTCCCAGTCCTTCACTCAAACCTGACCCTCAGCCTCATCCTGCTCTCTCTAGTTGGAGCCTTGTTTGTGAACTTGTTGGTTGTGGACAGCAGATATAAGATATACATGTATATATATTGTCCCAACACAGAACTCCATATATATCCATATATATGGAGTTCTGTGTTGGGACTCCCGAGTTTGTGATCTTCAGTAATGGTCTACTCTTCTTGAGTTTTTTCCTGTCTAATGGTGCTTTCAACAGCGTACTTCCAGCCCCACACAAACAATGGTGGACTTGAAGGTGATTATGGACCTTCTGTCTGGTCTTGTCTCAAAACCAAGAGTGGTGGGGGCATCAATCTGATGACATTGTGCTACAGTATCAGCTCAGCTCGATTGGAAACTCACAAGATCGGGTACTTTTTTAGTACCCGAGGTACTAAAGGAGTACAGGATACCAGGTACTGTCTTTGTTGGAAGGGCAGAAAGAACACAATCCTTCTGGTTTCCTGGAAAATTCCCATCACTTTCTTGTGTTCCTGGCCTTTCTTCATTCTCCCTCCTGTATGATGCGACCTTCACCATCTTCCACCTGGCTATATCTGGTCCTTGTCCATCTTGTCCTCTGCTCCTCCAGTCAGCACCACTTCTATATGATGATTGTAGTTCCTTCCCCAGTTTCAGTCTTTGTTCGACCCTATAGGTCCTCCAGTGAGTCTTTCCCATATCTCATCATAGTAAAAAGGTATGCATGAATCCCTTTCACTGGAGGTTTCGCCACTCCTCCCAGTTCAGAGACGACGAGTTGCTCCTTGAATGTGGTCCACTGTCATATCAGAAGTTGTGTGTTTATACACAGGCGATTCGCGGAGGCTTCCTGGGCGCTACCTGTGCTTCACCGTCCACCCCTGCTGGTGTCAGTCAGCCTACAACTCCACCTTCACTCTCACCGGGGCTTGACATCTCCCCGGGGGGTAGCGCGATTTAAGTGTGAGAGCCCCGTTGAGTATTACTCCCCCCGTTGTCCCCCCCACCTCTCAGATGGAAGCTCTGCAGTCATTACTTATGAATGCATACAATATTACCTCATAGCAGCAGCAAGGCACGCATTGTCTCTTGTTCAGCAAGGCCATTTTCAGTATGTGTTCTTCAGCAGATTTTTGCAAGTGTTGTGTATTTACTTGAGTACCTCTGATGCGTACTTTCTCCACTATCATCGCAATGAGTCTCAGTAAATACAGGAGGGCCTGTTGACTCTCTCCCTAAAGGGGGCACTGATGCCTTATCTTCAGCGTCTCCATGCACGCGCTCATGAAATACAATGCTCATCAAAGCGATGAGGAGATCTTCAATAAGAGAGCAGCCACTTTGAGCTGTCGTGATGAAGACACACACTCACACTCAGACACACACACAGACAGTTTTTTATCTGCACTTGTCACTGTGATCCTGTGTTGCTGAGCGATGCAGCTCACAGAAGCTTCTTTTGCAACAACATGTTCTCACATGTGAGAGAACTGGCCGGAAACACCTTCGCATTCAGCCTTGGCCCCCACACTCTCAGCAGTGGCATGCTAGCCTCCAATGCCCACAAACACAGCTTATCTCCAAAGCATCTGCGCTTCCCTCTTATCTGCTTCCGCCACAGCATCAGATCCGTCTCCACATTTCCTTTATCTTGATAGCTTTCTATCAAATATGGCCAAGAGTGACTGATAGGTTTGCTTTTTTTCCAATTACAGATGAATTTCTCCAGCAATATCAGCGTCCAGGTTTCTGTCTGCTTCGAAAAAAACCCCATCTGTTATCTTTATCGCCGTAAATCTGCCAGGAAAACGCAGATCGACCGGCTTACGCGGGAAAAAAGGGCTGATCGTTGATATTCAGCTGAGAAGGCCGAGCCATAGAAGGAAAATGACAGATCAGTGACTTCACCTGAAACAATGTCACTCAAATCTCTCCATTGTTTATGAACTGTTTCCTTATAAGCAGAGCAACGGTGTTTAACTCGTGCTGGATGTACAGATGGACCTTTTACTCCACATTTCTCTCTGCTAGCCTCGGCTGTGCCCTCTTGGTGGCAGCCAATGCAGCTGGAAGCTCCAAAAACCAAGCTGGATCGGAGGAAAGATTGGAATGCAAAGATGTTGCTGTCGTTTTAAATGAAATGAAGAAAAATGGCACTGCGATTGCATAAATGCCAGGTGATGGCAGCCATTGTGTTTGGTTTGGAGACACTAAGGAGAAGACAGGAGGTAGAGCTGGAGGTAGCAGAGATGAAGATGTGAAGTTTCCTCTTTGGGAGTGAGGGGGGTGGAAAGGATATCCTTTGTGATCCTTTCCATTCTCCATCAGGGAGAGCTCATGTTAGATGTCTGGTGATAAAGTCACATTGGACGAGCGGAGGGATGGAGAAGATAGACGGAGAGAAGGAAAAGAGGCCAGAAGAAGGAGACTGTGTGCCACTTCTGTTGTCTACATAGAGAACATTAAGTTATTTAGAATCACTGATAGGTTGGTGCCTCCTGGCTGGTACCATGAGTCTTTCATTTCATCAAAATTGCCTTTATTTTGTGATTCTAGCCAATTCAGGGACATGTTTCCTTCTGCTTGTTTGTGTCCATGTAATATTTGTTTAGTCCTCATTTCAGATATAATTTAAATAAAGATAAAGCTTCTTCAGTCCCCATCATTCCTGTGGGCAAGACTGCGGTTACCTTGGGGCCAAATCGAGTACTTCAGTAGCATTGCAGATTTTACTGACCATTTGATTTTTGCACTCCATTGAAATTTCCAAAACAAGCTGATGATTCAGAGACGGCGGAGATCAGTACACACACTAGATGCGACTGATTGGTCAACACATTCTCACTCCCAATGTGTCAAACGGATGAGAAAATGTTCCCGTATCGTCACGCATTAGAACATCTTTTGTAATTTTTCGACCAACCTGGAGCTTGATTTTCAGACACACCTAGAGCAGTGTCTACTTTTGGGTATAGCGTCAGTGAAGAAACGCAATTTCTCATTTACAACAGGAATATGCGGAAAACTAATTCTGTTAGCTTGGGAAATAGATACTGATGGTGATGTAGACATGACACTACAGGTTTGACACAAAGTGACGAAAATAATGTCACTTCATCAGTATGTGATACTTCGGCAATGCTTCTCAGATAGTGGGGGGTATGCTTCCCCAGGGGGGAGCAGTGCAATGCCAGAGGGGAGGTGCGACCCCAGAGAACATGCTTATGGTGTAGTATTGGCTCTATGGTGTAGGTTTCTTTTTTCACTGAGCATGTGGGCACACAGCACAGAGCAGGAAATATGAAATGCAGTAAACAAACCCTCAAGAGACACCAAGGAAAATATTTAACGGGGATGATAAGAAAGGCGGTGAGAGATGGAGATAATAAGACAAATGAAAGTCACCCGAAAGCTAAGAAGAGGAAATATGACGAAGTGTATGTAGTGCTTGGCTTCACTGCGACTACGGTGGGAGACGAGGACAGGCCGATGTGTTTACTGTGTCTAAAAATGTTGGGAGCGGACAGCATGAAGGCCAGAAAATTAAGGCGTAACCTGAAGACATTATACTCCTATTACTCTGATAAGCCACTCGAGTTTTTTCAGCTTTGTGAAAGCTACTTCAGTAACCAGCTGTTATGTTAATACATGATAAAGTTATTCCTTGTTGCAAGTTGATCTATATTTCTTTCTTTTGTCTTTTCTCCAATGTTAATAAGGATAACATGTTGTGCAGAGGTGTACATATAACAATTTTAAAGAGAAATGATACTATGGTTGTGGTGGAGAGTGGGTGGGGCGTGAAATGTTTTCTTTATTCAGGGGGGTGTAAGAGAAAATTACTGAGAAACACTGCATTAAGGGAACTTTCACATTTTGTCAAGCAGTTGCGCATTGTGAGTGAGGATGTGTTAACCAATCAGCAGCACTGTGTGTGTGCGTGTGTTTGTGAATTATCGGAGACCAAGATAACAGGGGGGCTTATTGGTGTGGGATTGTAATATCATGTATCATGTGTGTAACATAGGTCAGCATACATGCATGCACTAACCCTCATCTTCATGTGATGAAGAACACCCACCTGGGAAAAGCAGGCAAGCGAGTTAAACTAATGGATGAGTGGTGGTTTGCAAGTGAGTGAATGAGCAAGATCATGCTTGGGAGCTCCCAAGTGACGGGCGGACTGTTCTCTGCACATGTCCGCAGAAGTGTGGGCTGGCGGGGGCGGGTGGATGGCGTTGGGTCAAATTGGCAAAATAGAAGTGAGCAAAGAAATAACGGAATAAATGAAGGAAAGAACCTTCAGAGAGGGGAAATATCTTGTTTGTTGCAGGCTTCAGTTCCGCTCTCTGAAAAGCTCCCCATGACTTGAAGGGCCCTGAATGCAACATCCTCCTTGGACTCCCATTATAAAGCTTAGTATTGGTCAAATTTTGGAGTTGGTGGCAATATATCTCCTCCCTCTAAAATATAATTAGACATTTTCTCTCTATTTGATCTGTCAGGTTCAGTAACATTTTTCAAAGAGTAGAAAAGTGTTTCTAAAGAGTTACTAAAATGTCTTTGGCCGATTTTACCCAGGATTCAAAGTACGATAGAATTGGAAACAATAAGCACAAGCTGGGTACAGTGAGCATGGCTAGTTTTGAACAGTTGCTTGGCTAGTTGGGTATTGTGGCCATAGCTAGTTGTGCACAATGGATGTGGCAAGTTGGGTACGGTGGGGGTGGTTAATTGGGAATTAGGCATGGCTAATTGAGTACAGTGGGGCTGGCTAGTTTGGGACAGCTGCTTGATTAGTTGGGTGTAGCTAGTTGGGTGGGTGACTATAGCTTCAGTGGTTGTGGCTAGTTAGGTACAGCTTGGATAGGCCCGGGCACTACTGCAACTAAGTGCAGGATAAGTGGTAAAGAAAATGGATGAATGAATACAGTATCTATACTTCTAAGAATGTAATGTTTGCCAGCCTTCACAGAGGGGAGCTCAGATGTTTTTCTCATACGTACTGAGGTGTTTCTCTCTCTGCCCCGTGATGTAGAAGTTCTGTTGGTAAAAAAAAAAAAAACACTGTAAATACGTTTTGAAATGGATTAAACCTTAAAATAATCTGTTTATTAACAGCAGCACAGAAGGTCGACTCTGGGACAGGGCCAGTCGGGGACAGAGCTCCGAATAGAGCGACTTTCCCCATAATTGTGAGGCATCTGCTGAGCCCACGTCACTGCTTGGTTGGATTTAACAGCACATTTTGCCCCCTCCCCCACTCCCGATGGTGCCACGCCAGCAGAAACCGTTGCAGCACCTGTTCTTGTGATGTCTGCCACAAATGGTGACAAGCACTCCAATGGCCTCCCGGTGCTACTGCAGCAGAAGCAGGAGAGGCAGGAAAGGCAGGGCGCTAGAGGACAGCCCTCTGCAGCCGGGTGAAATTAAAACACCGGTGACAATGGGCTGTGATTCACATCTCAATCCTTAGGACTACTTTCTGCATTATTGGGGGAAATTCCACCAAACGGTCCGCCTCCCCTCCTTACTGCTGGAGCATCAGAAGGTCACATATTTGACACCATTAGCCTCTTTTGTGTGCTTTGCTTGTAAGTATTCCGATCCTGTGGAAAGCTTTTTGTACAAACATCCCGCCGGTGACTTCCTTCTTTCCCAGAGAACGAAGAACCCCTGCCTCCGATCCAGGACATTAAATTGCTTTTCCCCTGAAAATGATAAAAAAGCCGCATGGACGTGAGTAAACATATTCACTTCTAATTAACAAAATAAATTATCATTGAACCTTGCAGCCTTGAAAAAAAATATTTCTATGACTTTGCACATTAAACATCTCTTTGTTCGTCTCTTAAAACGCATTGCATTAATTACAATATTTCTCAGGTCGCTGCCAAATGAGTTTAACCAAAATGATCAGGAAACGACTTTACTATGCGTTTCAGCGTAATTATCTCATTTCCAAACGACTCTGGAGACACTGTTACTTCTATGATGATTACTGTTTTATAAAATAACAATGGTGTTAATTACAGGTTTAATGCTTAATTCTTCCTGCTGGTCTGGGCATATGGATTGGTTTTAACCAAAACTCAGTGGGATTTGGGAGCGCGTGTATATGTGCGGTGTTCATATGTGTGTGTGCGTGTGTGTGTGTGTGTGTGTGTGTGTGTGTGTGTGTGTGTGTGTGTGTTGGGGATGTGCTTGTTGAAAGCAGATGGCAGGGAAATAATAATGAGAAGTGCCTCAAGATGTTAAAGCGATGCACCATCAGCATGTGTGGGCGTCCAATGCCCAGAACAGCGGCTTAATGACCCCAGACCTGCAAACATGACCATACTGGCAGCTGTAGGTCCACCTGGTCTCCATGGCAGCAGTGGGTGAGATCATTTCAGGATGTCCATGTTTGTTTAACAAGACCAGACTTTATAAATGTTCTGGCTAGAAGAGTGAACCCCCGGGTGTCCGGACACCTCCACCAGCCATGCAGGTGTCAATAACACCTTTGTCCTCAGAAGGTGAATGTCATGATATCCAGGATCGGTCTTGAAGGCCCTACCCACACCAGGGACCTGACAAGGCCCTTCCCTTAACCTTGGAGACAAGAGCATTTATGGGATTGTCCTGAGGGAACATTTAGTTTTACATTGAGAGAAACCTGACCTCTGGAAGTAACCATCATGAATGACCCCCTGTAGTAGAGTGGTGAGTGGTCTCACAGGTTGGCGGTTTGATTCTCTCACCTTCTGTGTGGAGTCTCCATGTTCTCCCTGTGCTAGTGTGGGGTTCCTCAGGGTTCTCCGTGTTCAACGGGTTCCTGTCACAGCCCAAACACATGCAGGTGCTTCACTGGAGACCCTAAATTGTCCAGACGTATGGATGTGAGGCTGTTTCTCTTTAAGTGGCCCTGCGATGGACTGGCGTCCTGTCAAGGGTGAACCACACCTTCCGCCTTTCCACAGGACTGGTATAGATAATGAATGAATGAGTGAATGAATAAATTATTGAATCAATGAATGAGGCTCCCAGAGAGCAGTTAAGGGTTCAATGTCTTGGCAAGGGGTAGTTCGAGAATTGACTGCTTGACATATACGTGTGAATATATATATATGCATATATATATATATATAAATGCCTTTATTGTCACATAAAATTATACGTAGAGCACAGCATCAGTGAAATTTGACCACTGCATTTAACCAATCATGGAAGAACCATGAGCAGAAGGCAGCTAAAAACACCACCAATGGAGCAGCTAGGGGTTCAAGGTCTATCTATATATGTCTTCTTTTTCTTCTCCTTTCGGCTTTCCTGTCCCTTCAGGGGTCACCACAGCAAATCAACGTTCTCCATCTCAACCTATTCTCTGTATCCTCCTCTCTCACACCAACTAACTTCATATCATCTCTGACTACATCCATGAATCTTCTCTGTGGTCTTCTTCGAGACCCTCTGCTTGGCAGCTCCAATTCCAGCATGCATCTACCAATATATTCACTATCCCTCCTGGTCCATGACCAAACTATCCCAGTCTGGCTTCTCTGACCTCCTCTCCAAAACATCAAACATGTCCTGTTCCTTTGATACACTCCTTCCTGATCCTATCCATCATGGTCTCTCACAAAGAGAACCCAAGCATCTTCATCTCTGCACCTTTAGCTCTGCCTCTTGTCTTTTTGTCATTGTAACTATTTCTAGGCCATACGCCATCGCTAGGCCATCACTGGTCTCACCACTGTCTTGTACACCTTTCCTTTCATTCTGGCTAATAGTCAACTATCGCATAGTACTCCTGACACGTTTTTCCATCCATTTCAGCCTGCTTGAACCCGTGTCTTTCCCTCTTTTCCACACTCTTCGTTAGTCTCGACTGTTGACCCCAAGTACCTGAAATCCTCCAATTTCTTGATCTCCACTGCTAGTAGCCTCACCGTTCCACACAAGTTCCTTTCATTCACACACGTATACTGTCTTGCTGAGACTAATCTTCATTCCTCTCATTTCCAGCACATACCTCTTCTTTAGATTTTCCTCAACATGTTCTCTGCATGTCATCTGCAAACATCATGGTCCATGAAGATTCCTGTCTAACCTCATCTGTCAGCCTATCCATCACTACTGAAAACCAGAGGGGTTACAAAAACACAATGCAGCTCCCTCTGGCCTTCTCTGTACTTCTCTATTAGCATTCTCAAAGCAAATACTGCATCTGTAGTACTCTTCCTAGGCATGAAGCCATACTGCTGTTCACAAATGCTGACTTCTGTTCTCAGTCTAGTTTCCGCTACTCTTTCCATAACTTCATTGTGCGGCTCATCAACTTTATCCCTCTATAGTTGCCGCAATTCTGCGCATCCCCTTTGTTCTTAAAAATGGGGACTATCACAGTTCGTCTCCATTTTTCAGGCATCTTCTCACTCTCTAAGCTCTTGTTGAATAATCTTGTCAGAAACTTTACCGCTGCCTCTCCAAGACACTTTCACACCTCCACAGGTATATCACTAGGACCAACTGCCTTTCCACTCTTCATCCTCTCCGAAGCCTTCCTCACTTCACTTGTATTAATCTCTGCTACTTTGTGGTCTACAACAGTCACTTCTTCTACCCTTGCTTCTTTCATTTTCCTCATTCATCAAGTCTTCAAAGTACTCTTTCCATCTTCCCATCAGTCTTGTAGAATCTGTCAATACATCTCCCTCTCTATCCTTAATTACCCAGACCTTTCCATCTTTATCTCTTGGTTGCACCAACCTGTTCATTCTCTCCCTCCTTTCTATCCAACCGAGCATACAAGTCATAATACGCGCTTTGTTTTGCCTTTGCTACCTCTATCTTTACCTTTCGCCGCATATCCCTTCTTCGCTAACTGCTTTCTCTGTATACACCCCTGCACTTCCTCATTCCACCACCAAGTCTCCTTATCTACTTTCCTTCCAGATGACACACCAAGTACTCTTCTACCTGTCTCCCTGATAACACTAGCTGTTGTTGTCCAATCATCTGGAAGCTCACCCTGACCAGCCAGACCCTCTCTCAACTCCTCCCTGAAAACCATGCAACACTCCTCCCTTTTCAGCTTCCATCACTTTGTCCTCTGCTCTGCCTTTGATAAGATAAGATAAGATAAGATAAGATAAGATAAGATAAGATAAGATAAGATAAGATAAGATAAGATAAGATAAGATAAGATAAGATAAGATAAGATAAGATAAGATAAGATAAGATAAGATAAGATAAGATAAGATAAGATAAGATAAGATGAGAACAACTTTATTTATCCCGAAGGAAATTTTTGTGCCAGAGTTTCAAGTAAAACATAACAATGATAGATAATAGTAGGAAGGAGAGAGAATAAGAAATACAATAAAATACAAAGTGTCATAAAGCCTCTTTGTCCTCTTCATCTTCCGTACAGCAGAGTCATCCTACAAACCACCATTCTATGCTGTCTGGCTACACTCTCACCTACAACTGCTTTGCAGTCACTGATCTCTTTCAGGTTACCTCGTCTATACAAGATGTAGTCTACCTGCATGTTCTACCTCCGCTCTTATAAGTTATCCTACGCTCCTGTTTTCTGGAAAAAGGTTTTCACTACAGCCATTTCCATCCTTTTGCAAAATCTACCACCATCTGTCCCTCTGCATTCCTATCCTGTATACCAAATCTGCCCATGACTTCTTCATTCCCTTTATTGCCTTCACCTACATGTCCATTGAAGTCTGCACCATTTACCACTCTCATTTCTGGGAGTATTCTGCATCACTTCATCTAACTCATTCCAGAACTTATCCTTCTCTTCAAATTCACATCCCACCTGCGGGACATAGCCACTAACAACATTGAGCATCACACCTTCAATTTCCAGTTTCAGACTTATAAGTCTATCTGACATTCTTTTCACCTCTAGGACATTCCTAACAAACTCCTCCTTCAAGATAACTCCTACTCCATTTCTCTTCCTGTCAGTACCATAATAGTACAACTTGAAGCCTGCTCCTAAGCTTCTAGCCTTACTACCTTTCCACCTGGTCTTCTGGACACACAGTATATCCACCTTCCTTCTCTGCATCATTTCGACCAACTCTCTACCTTTTCCTATCATAGTCCCGATATTCAAAGTCCCTATTCTCAGTCCCAGGCTCTTTCCTTTCCTCCTCTCTCTGTGCTTCCGGACACGCACTCCTCCTCTTCTTCATGTTCTTGTTCTTTGACCCACAGTAGCCCAATTTCCATTAGTACCCTGTAGGTCATCAGTCCCAATGGCGGTCGTTGTGAACCAGGTCCACGACTGATCCGGTATGATATGGTTATGGTTGACTCGCAGGTTTGGTTTTGGCAAAAGTTTTTCGCCGGATGCCCTTCCTGACGCAACCCTCTGCATTTATCCGGGCTTGGGACCAGCACAGGGAGACACTGCTCCATGCCCCCCCAAGGCAGGCTTGGGGAGACATGGGCCAGTGCTGCCCTGAGGCTGCATTATATGTCTATATTCTATTCTATTCTATTCTATTCTATTCTATTCTATTCTATTCTATTCTATTCTCCACTTCTTCACCACTTGTCCCATCTCCAGGCTAAGTTTGCCTCCACCAAAGTGGTGTCCACAGGTGGATCCTGGGTAAGGACAGATGGCAGTATCCCCATGTACTCGCAGAGCAGTTATCTTTGGTCCCAGGACCAAATAAAAAATAACACTTCCCTTATTAAGCTGCCATTTCCTTCTTCAAATTGAGCATACGGTCTATTCAGCTCAGATAATGTGACGGTGTCTCATCTAGGTAGATGAGACACCGTCCTCACTTCTACCTCCAACTTAATGGCTCCCTTTCAGACATTTGGTCGTTGAGGGTCGTTATGGAAAATATCCTCAGAGCTGTAATCACGTCTTCCTGGAGTGGAAGGGGGGCAGCTGTGACAACAGGCCCTGAATTCCAAGCGGCCTACGCCGTGTGGAGGAGGGGCCCAAACCCAACATCTCCCTCATCCATCATGCAGCAAGATCACGGGAGCGTTTTATTTACGGGTGTTTGGACGAGTTGCATCTACTTGGTTCTGTAATCGTCACTTTATTTCCCCAAAGATGAAGAGGGGGCGAGCGAAGAGGCTGGTGCACCAAAGGATTCCCTCTGCAGACGACCCTTTATTGGAGAAATGGATGCTCAGCACATTTCTTCATGATAGATGAGGAGCGGGAGGACGGAGTAATCCTTATTAACTGAAACTCTGCTGGTATTTATTGGGCTGCAGAGCCGCTGCTCTGTTTGCAGGCATTATAAAAAGCTGCCTGTGCGGGTGACATCGCTAAACTTTTGTGGAACTGCATTATCATAACATTTGAATTGAGAAAAGTGGGAAAACTCAGGCATAAAACAGCTAAAAGGATGATTGGCTTACAAGCCGAAAGAGCAGCGGGGGTTTGAGGATATGTCCTGCAGGACTTGCCCACAAGGTCCCAGACAGGTGACCATGACCCTGTGGTGATGATTGACTTGTGTGAAACCCCTGGCCTGATATGTTTTTCCTGGCAGAAGGAAAAGCATTTGGACTTCTGCACTTTTTCCACTGAGGTGACTCAGCTCCATCATTTGCTGACAATGGTGTAAACAACCTGACACAGCAAACATTTGCTGATGCTTCAAGAAGGTGACCGTCATACAGATGACACAAAAGAAAGGAGCAGAAGTTGGTTGTGATTCGATAAGCTGTAGAGGAGGTAGCGCCCTCCCACCACCACTCTGCCAGCTGCATTTCCCATTTGATGTGGATAAAATGGTAAGCGGGATGCTCTCAAAGTGCTTTTAGAAGGCTGTCACGTTCACCCGTACCATCACACTCCGCTGGCAGCCGAGGCTTTACGCACTGCCAACTGTTTTTTTTTTTTTTTCCTGATACGCTCACACACACACCATCACCAAAGCGATGTGTGTGTGTGTGTGTAAGGGGGGCACTGGTTGCAAACACTTGTTTTTTCTTGCTCATCCTCATCACTTTACAGTCACTTAACAAGTATTGTGCTGTTATTGGTGGGCACAGGGACAATTGGCACAACTATGCTGTGTAGTTCTAGAGGTTCTGTGTTAGAATCCTGCAGGTAGTCAGCTGGAGATAACGGCATGTCTAGGCATGTACTGGACTGTGTGGACCAACCATCACAATGGATGACCAAGTGAATGTCTTTGGCTCAGTTTGTAGAGCCAGCTTCCCTCCAATCAGAGGGTTGATGTATTAATTCAACTTGTCTGCTTGTTGAAATTACTTTGGGCACAACGCCAAACCTCCTGGTTGTTGCCGATGGCCTGGTTAGCACCTTGCATAACAACTCTGTCTTATGAGTGTGTGCGTGTGCCTGGGTGAATATTTTCAATTGAAAAGAGCTTGAAACCACACAAAGGACTCTAAGAGACCATTTACCGATGACGCATCTGCTAATATTAACAATAATGATCCATCCATCTTCTTCTGCTTATCCTGCACTCAGGGTCACGGAGGATTCTGGAGCCTATCCCAGCTGTCATCGGGCAGGGGTACTCCCTGGACTGAATTAATAATAATTTCTACTTTATTAATCCCCTTGGGTAAATTCATTCTCTGCAATTCACCCATCATGGATGAGCCATGAGAAGTTGGCTGCTGTCAACCAGCACCAACGGAGCAGTTAGGGGTTCCGTGTCTGCCTCAACAACACTTTGACACACTAGGAAGAGCTGGGAATAGAACCAGGAATGTTTGGTTCCAAAGACAATTGCTCTACCTCCTGTGCCATGCCGCCCTTCAGCATTTTGAATTGCTTCCAGTCATGGTTTCTACTAAGCAGTCATTGCTGTGGCATGGACATTCTCATCTCCGCTGGCAGGTTATTGTGCTCAAGAGCTACATCCTGAGAGTGAACCTAGAAGCTTACTAACGAAAAGCAGTCACTGCCGTCTTGCCTCACATCACATCCATGTGAAATCATGCGATATGCTAACTGCCCTGCTCATCGTAGCTCTAATCTTGGTAGAGGGGTTTGGGGTTACACCCAGAGGTGATTTTTGGACTCTATGTCCACATCAGGGAGTCAGCGCCCCAGTCTTTGTGAAATGGTGATTGCAAAGCATTGCTTGCAGTCCCAGTTTCCACTCTGTGCCATTCCAGTGATCACACAGAACTATTTACCCTTTTTAATGGATTACTTTAATGGTCAGGGCACATCAGGCTGCCATGGCTGCTGGCTGCCAACTTTTGACCCTCTTGCTGATGGGAGGCAACAAATCTGCCAGACCTCCAGCAGCAGATTCCAAACAGTCAAAAAGATTCAATTTGATGCACACATTATCTTGGGAATTGATTAATCCGTCCTCTTTGGTCGCCACCAACTCAGAGTTAAAGGCAAAGACAAAATGTTTGTGAAATGAAAGATGTCTGATTATGATAAAATGTAGTGTGTAATTGGTTTCCATAATGTGAGGTAGATTTCCTTTCCTTTCCTTTCCTTTATATATATATATATATATATATATATATATATATATATATATATCATATTATTTTTCTGAATCTTTCATCTCTGAAATCTTTGTTTAAAACTCGTACATATAATATCATATGTATTTTTTCTAGGTATGTCTGAGTGTTCAAAGGATAATGAATGTGCTTTACACTCACTTTAGTCACAGCACATTGACTCATAACATGCATAAACAGCCCACACAGCTGTGAGCTGCCGTGGCAAGTTGTTAGGGTGTATAAAGGAAGGAGGAAAACTATGAGCCATTATATGTTGTTTACATGTATGGGACATGCAGCCAAGGTTCCTTCAGCGCCCAAGGTTCATCCAGCAACAAGGATGGAGTGGCTCCACAGAGGTTCAAAGGGAAAGGCTAACCTCAACACTAGAATCACCAGTGGGTGATCTACCTGAAGGTGTGTATGGAGATTTTAGTCCATGGGATAAAGGTATCTCCGCTATCTCCTATTTTCCCTGACAGTGAGGCTGTAGTCAGATAGCAAGGTGGGCATGTTGTTAGGTGGTCTGAATTCCAGGTTTTCACGTTGTCAGTAGATCAAGTAGACAGGTTGTCAGATGGTCAGGTGGTCATGTAGTCAGGAGGTTAGATGATCATCTGGCCCTTGTGTTGTTGTAACTGTCATCATAAAGCCAAATTACAGTTATATATACCTGAGAGCTCCTAGCAGGTAGCAGGTAAGATGTTTCCAAATGGAGGACACAAGCTTTCTAAGAATGGTTTCCCACTTGGGGATCGAAACATTGTGCATTGCTATGGCAAAAGATTTCTTTCTACAAGTGTTAAGAGCTGCTCATTAAACCTTGAACTGCACTGATATAGAAAAGGAGATGCAGGGATGGAGGTCAGGCATTCTAGTTGATCATTTCAATGAATGAATGAAGAGGAGGGAGATATTGCGAAGCACTGTCTGCGCCACAGCCACCATGCCGAAAAGTGTGGACGACCTCTCCAGGTGTGATTCATATTCTGAGCCAAGTGAAGGAGATCCAGACCCTCTTCCTATTTACCTCCAGCCTTTCATTCATCTTGGTAAGGTGATCATCAGAACAAACGGCAATTGACAGGTATAACGCCGAGCTACCTTGCAGCCTGATCTCCTGGGTTGGGCTCATGACAGGTGTGCTCTTGACTGGCCCCGGTTACTGGCAACCAGTGAGGGCTTAAAAGTTGGAGGTTTGAGTCTCACTGGTTGCCAGGCCATTCCCAAATTTTTCACAACATGAATGTAAAACTCCTTCCCTCTTTCTAAGTGTAGTGGGTTACTTTTACCCTGATGGTGGTTTTAGATGTTAAGTGCAAATCTGGAGGTTCCTGTGCTAAATCCCTTTGGGAGGACTTGATCGCATCAAATTTCTCACCAGTTTCTAAGTGCGGTAAAGTTCCGTTGTGTGCTGAATTGCACGTTAATTTTCCTTTTTGTGTCTACAATACCAATTCAGTGCTAGCTTTACAGTGTGGACCTAACAGCAGGTTGCAGCACTCCCTTTCACTGTTGATGTTTTTGCCCCACGAGCACATTCCATCTGATCAGCTCGATTCAGTGCGCTCTCCAGGCACACACCGGAGTCAAACAAAGGCCTGAATGATGTCGTCGTTCGGCTGATTGCATCAAAGGACTGCGGAGCACCGTTTGCAACGTTCCATAATGAAACCATTAGCGCCATTAGGCTTTTGTCCAGAGCTAAAATCGAAAGGACAGCATGTGCCCAGAGTGATTGCAACCGCCGCTGCTGCGCTTTTCAGATGACTCGACCTCATTCAACACTCAATGGCTTGAAATTAAAATGAAAGCGGGAGTTATTGTACGCATCACATTCCACAACACGTGGTCCATGGCAGAACACAACCATTGTTACGGAATAACACAAATCCCAAAAATAACACAATCTCAACAGCAAAGTGTCCAAGATGCAAAGATCTGAATTTGAGAAGGAGAGGGATGTAATGTTGTTCGAAATTGATCGAAATAAGAATAACATTCATTGCTTTCATTCATCCATTATCTATTCTGCTTATCCTGTTGTCAGGGTGGAAGGAGTGCTGGAACCTGTCCCAGCTGTGATTGGCCGAGTGGTGGTGTTCACCGTGGATCCATCACAGGGCCACTTATGGAGACATACAAGCATTCACCCTCTCCTTCCCATGCACAGACATTCAGTCTCCTCATGAAAAGTAAACAGGACCATTAAAGTGATAGGTTCGTCGACGGATTCTTAGAGCATCCATTCACAGCAGCAAGCTACCAGCAGTTAGCTGGTTAAAGCTAACCAGGGTTTATTTGGCGTTTCTCGACCATGTCCTCTGACTCATAACAAGACTGATGGTCAGTCAGCTGGTCTGTCTTTTTCTTATCCTCTTCCTTGTGTCACATCACATACTCCTTGATGATGATCCACCGCTTTTCACATTTTCATTATTAGCAGATGGAGGAAGGCTGGACGCTAGAGAACAAGAGAGGGAGAGAAAGAGAGAGAAGGAGGGAGGAAGAAAGAGAGAGATGTAGGCTCTACCTGTTTGTCCTCTGATGAAGATGGATTCACTCCTCCTCCTCCTCTTCCTCTCCTCCTTTCACTCTATCCCCAGGCTTGTCCCTATTTTCCTCTCCCTCTCTGAGAGGCAGCAGAAGGTGATGGGCGGCCACAACATCCTCTCACCTGGTCTCCTGAGACCCCTTCAGCAGGAGATGAGGATCCGATGATTTCTTTCCACACTCATTCTTCAAACAGTGTTTTTATTTTAATTTGATATTTTAGAATTCTCCAATTTCCCTTAGGCAGATTATATTATTTCACTTAAATGAGCTGGGATTAGGGTGGCACGGAGGTGCTGTGGTTATATCTTCTTCTCACAGCAGGAGGGCCCTGGTTGTATTCTCAGAGGGCTTTGGAATGGAGTCTCCATGTTCTCCTTGTATCTGCATGGGGTTTCTCTGGCTTTTCCGGGTTCGTCCCACAGTCCACTAACATGCAGGAGATTCGTTGGACCCTACATTGCCCAGAAGTGTGAATGAATGGTTGTATGTCTCTGTATGACATTTCAATGCAAACTCAGCATTCTAACTCCAAAGCCATGTTCTGGATTCATGACAGTTGGTGGGGCTGTGGTTCGGGTCTGAGTATGCGGACATCATGTCACAGCTGGTCCTCTGCTGCTGCCCTTCTGCAAGAGAGAAGTTTTGGCTTCAAACGTCTTTCAAGTGCATTTGCTGTATTTGCAGCTGACGTTTATTCCACATCAATCAAAAAAGGCACTTTTTATTGAAGTTCCCGAGGTGGGCGTCGACCCCGGGTTCATCATCACTTCCCGAATGGGCTTTGGATCTCATTTTTACTATTATAATGACTCACGCCGGTGCCAGCTTTTTTTTTTACACCCAAATCATATCACTAATGTGATACTAAAGTATCAATTGACTTTCATTCAACATTAACTGCCGTTAGCAGTAATTGACGTCTTGTTAAATACCGTGTAGCATGATCAGCTAGAGCTCCCCTCACAGAGACGCCTTGACATCTGATCAGTGTCTGATAGCGAAGACAATAGCCGGGCCCTGTGCACGTCCCTGTTCAAGACCACAGAGAAGGTTTAGAGATGGAGAGAAGGATAGAGTCTTCATGCTCATCCATGTCTGCAAAGCCTGCAGGAGGTTCACTGGAGATCCCATAGTGTGAGGGGGTGAACACTTCTATGTCTCTATGAAACGTGTGAATGAGTGAATTAATGGTTGGATGTCTCTATCGGATTGTGAGCAGCTGCTCACAAAGACCTGAAGGAGAGAAGATATAGGCCTTGTATATCTGAAAGCTTTGGAGGCTTCTGTGTTTTTCCTTCTGAAAACACTGAAACTTTGACCCAGACTTTACAAACAATCCTCCAACCTTTGACCTAGAGTTTGAGGAAGAGACGCTTTTTTACTTTCATCCAAAATATGACTGCAGTAAACCGCTGATAACCACGTATGGGTCACCCCGATAACAAGGCCCTGGTTTCCAGGTTGGTTTTGGGTTCTCCAATAAACCCGCAGTGAAACACGGAAGAGCTGCAAAGACGTTTCTCTGCTCAGTGAGGAGTAAGACCTCTGCGCTGCAGATGTCTGTCAATCATCTGATGATTTGCCTTGTCACGGAACGTTCTTGACATCCCATCAATTTTCAATGCGCGTGTAGAACATGAATGCTTTTATCAATGGAGGTGACAACAGCCCTGAGGGATCTACCTCTGAACATTCCACCCAAACAGCATCTGTGTATGTGCGTGTGAGTGTGTCTGCCTCTGTGTGTGTGTGTGTGTGTGTGTGTGTGTGTTGCTTCCGACATACATTGACTTCAATAGAGACTAAATTGTCCAGAATGAGAATGAGAGGGTGAATTGTTTTATATCTTCCCATGACATTTGAATGAATGAATGAATGAATGAATGAGAGTGTCTTTTTATGATGCTTGAATGAGAGGGTCTATAAGTGGCCCTGGAATGGATCCACTGTGAAGCCCTCCTCTTGCCACAGCTGTGAATCATCCCTTGATGATCTGACGTCCTGCTCTGTCAGACAAACATGTAGCTGCATGTAAAAGCACGTAAATCCCCGGATGTGATTAATTTCCAAATCTGTTTTCCTCACTGTTTAATCATCACCTGACCCATGCACTCTCCAAAGCTGCAAGCGGTGCTGTGAATCCAGAGCGCTCTTATCTCCAGCGTATGCCACCAGCCATCAGGAAACACCGCCGTCCTCTCACCGGTATTGGAAACGGACTGGCTCGGGCCGAGCGGCTACGCAGCGGCATGACAGCAGGCGAGGAATATGGATGAGCCTGCCTCCGGTCCTGACAGCGCGGCTCCCCCTATCAGGGCCCGCAGAGCCGCCGCAACCTTCCACGACCTTGTCGCAGCTCCCCGTTGATGAGGGTAAACAAAACGACGGCCGTGGAATCCAAAGCGTCCCGTCGTGGCGATCGGCAAGCATCTCGCCTTGATAACGTTGTTGACACTGTTGATAATTAATCACGTTGCAAAGAGGAGTTCCTGCAGGTGAGCAGCGGCTCTCCGCCTCACAACACCTGATTCCTGCAAACAGGCTTTTCAGAACATCCCAACCCAAGGTCCCGGGAGCCCGCTGATACTTTTTTTTGTTTGTTTTCACCTTCGAGACGTTTCGCCGTTTCAATCCTGATTTCAGGCTCCAGCAGGTCGGGCGGGCATTAATCTTCATCCCCTGCACGTTGGGATTTGTTGTGACAGTCCCCTCTGATTCCGCCCCTCTCAGCCCATCTGGAAAAATGTAACCGGCAGCACAGCCAGCTGTAAACTTAATGGTGGAAGAAATAAAAAAATGATAAAAAAAAAAAAAACCCTGGGCAAAAGAGCGTGTAAAAGCGCGGGAGATGAGAGGTGGGAGCTCCGAAGGGGTTCCGACTCTTTGAATTAGAAAATGGATGAGACAAATATTCGCAACACTTAGGAGACCAGCATTGCGGCGCAGCCGTCCTCCCCGTGGATTCAAGGATAATTACGTGCCCACTGGAGATGTGAGAAGCTGCTATGAGAGGGCCTGTAATGAGGGGGGGTGGAAAGGAAGTCATCAAAAGGAATTCTTCAAATGGGACCTGCAGGAATCAAAAGATTTGCCGGGTAAAATCGGACGCCGCTTCCGAAGCAGCCCCTCAGGTTCCGATGCTCTCGCTTAAACGGCTTCTTATTTTTGGCACATCTTTTTTTATTTTTAAATCAGTTCTATGAGCTCGCCGGCTGCGAGCACATGCTGATCAAACCCGTCAATGAAATTTACAGGCTGGGTTGTTGTCTCGGGATGGGCGGCGATGCCACGAGTCCTCCTCGGTCATCGTAAGGATTCTTAGAAGTCACTTCCTGTCAATCCTTCCTGACGAGATCAGGATTAAACGGTGCTGATGATTGAGACGTCCTGATCGGCCACAGTTCGGCCTCTCACCAAGTTCACTGTTCGCCCACCACTCCACTCGTTGAGCTCTTCTTCGGTGCCCACCCGGTTTCAGCTCAGGATCGGATGGAGACCATTGTGGACGAAGCTCAGATCAACTCTTTAAATCTTGTTCACCATCTCGGACTCCTGGAGCTTCAGTGGGACCTTCACATCAGTCCTTCCTTAGATGCACAGCGTTGAAATTTTGACTCTGTGTGTTTAAATTCAGAAACCCACAGCTTCCTTTGTTTATAAATGGTCTCCACTTGTAAAGCACTTACTGGACCATGCTGTCATAGTGACATAAATGCAAGCTCTTGCCCATCGCTGTAATATCTTGTGCTTGTTGGGTATAAAGATTGAGCATTTGTGTATGAATGTGTGTGTGTGTGTGTGCTGTACCGCACGCAGTATGGATTTTTGACAAGTTCCCCAGATGGAATCCTCATCAGTCTGAAGTATCTTGGAGGCAGATCCTACCAGGCATCAAAAGTGTAAATGGATGGCAACGGGATTCTGGGGAAGGGAGTGTGTTCACACACCCACACATACACACACACACACACACATACACACACACACACACACACACATACACACACACACACACACACACACACATACACAGACACACACACACACATATATTCTCCTCATGTTGAGAACCTCCTCCTCTGTTGTGAGAAGGTCAATCCACTCTGATCAAGACTCCTCTCCCAAACCACGTCTTTGGACATTGTGGACATTGATGTCTTCAGGTGTGGTCCTGTTCCTCCAGGAGAAGGTGGACCATGGAGGCTTGACTTTTAGAGGTGGCTCTACAGTGTTGGACCATAGGTGGTTCCATGTGGAAATCATCACACCCCTCACGGCGCTGAGCAACATAATAATGTGGTAGGAGCCTCCTGGATAAGGACCTTTGACGAAATCCCATCATACATGAAGTACAATTGCTGTACTTTTCATGCACATGTAGATGTAATATCATGAACTGCAAAGAAAACTGTAGTAATAGTGCCTTTAATTTACTTCTTCACTTTTCCACTTATTCACTTGTTAATTTAGTTTACTTATTTATCCATGTATGTATGTATTTTTTTATTTAGTTTTGTATGGAGTTATTGTCTCATCTATTTCTTTTTTTGTTATAGTCTACCTGAGAGACAGTGACTGTCACCTGTCTGATATGTCAGCTTTGATAAGCTCATGCAGAAAAAATGAGACTGCATAAATTAATGAAAAGCACCTTTGGATTTTCTGTAGAAAATACAATGACTGTTCTGGGGCTGCTGTTGTTCGGTCCACTGAAGGGAAAACTGAAACATCAACATGCAGATCAGTCGGACACTAAAAGAACTGAAGACAGAATTAGCGTAGTGGAAGCCAAAGCATCATTCAATTGAATGCCCTGAGTCCCTTCTCTCTGATGCTTGAGATGTGTTTCTCTACTGCTGTGTGCTGCAGATGTCCTTCTGGATCTTGTCTTCAGAGATACCGTCCGTTTTTTTCTTTTTCCCTCAGTTCTGTGATTCTCTGCCAAGTTTGGGTTTGTCAGGAATTTCCATGCATCTTATTCATAGAAATGGCCTGACACTCCAACATTCAGATTAACGGATGATGTTATAAGGAATTTATGGAAATGCAGTTGGGTCCTCAGAGAGATGATGGAGGCCTTGTAGTCTACACAAACTTATCTACAGAAACCCAACATTCCCCTCAGGGGGAAGCACCTGGAGACGACCACGAGGAAACACAGTAACTTACAGGGTAGAACCCCCGGACATATCCCAGCTCAGCGTGGACAGCCTTCTGCCTCAACCCATTGGTGTAAAAAGAAAGAGAGGTTGAAAGCAGGCGCGAGACGGACATGGAGGGGGTGGTAGGACTGAGGTACACTTATGATATGCTGGTTATATCAACAGTGCTAACACTTACATGTACCGGCTGAAATCATACAATATTGGCCTAAATATTCATAAATAATAACAGTAGATGGCAGTAGATTGAGCCATGCCCCCTGGGAACCTGGCCAATGAGAGAGCCTAGGGACTCTGGCGAGTATTGGTGTTTCCTATCATACACTGATGGAGGGACATGAGTGCTGAACACGAAGTAGTGAGGTGCATATGGGATATCCCTTAGCAGACTGAGCCTATGGCAGCATTACTTGAGGCGAGCCTAAGTCACGACTAACTGTAGGCGTGTCATCTCTTACCTACAGGGAGCTAACCCTAGGTCAAGATTCACAGACCATCTGCATCAGAGCCTCCTTTTTCAAGCCTCGGGAAGGAGTAAGGACGTCAGGCAACTTGAGGATTTCATTTAAATCCCTGAAGAACCAGCGTGAGAAATGTTAACCAAAGGGCAGTAATGGACTCAGCTTGAGGCTTAGGGTCTATTTAATTGGATATGGCAGTGAATTTCCTCACAAAGTTAGTCCCACAAACATAAATATTCAATTTGTTTGGATTCTAATTTAAATACAAGGGAAAGTCAGGTCCTAATCTCTAAAGTTAAGCCAGGACATTTCTGAAAGTCATTACGGGCAAGTCGCTGACTCAGTGCTCGCCTCAGTCGCCCGGGCAAAGCCTCGATTGTGGGTTTCATTTGGGGGGACGAATGCGTCTGTTTAATTCCACCGCCGACAAACAACCTCCGCCCGTCAAAAGCTTGACTGGTTGTTGATAGGAAGGGAAGCCTGACCACAAGCTGGCGAGTCAGAAGGGGACGCAGGAATCCAGTTTATGCTTAGATAATCCAACTCTTCACCTGCAGAAGCTGTATGCCAAGATAACCCTGATAACTCATCTCTTAGAAATTGTTAATTTTAATACATTAATGCTCTCATTCCAGGAATGAACAAATACAGGGAGGGTACCAAAGAGTTAAGGGTATCTTCACTTCCTGTAATCACTTATTTGCTGTAAAAGTACTTGGGAGTCTAACCCTGCATCAGTTGATAGCCAAAGCCTTGTGCAGAACATCTGAGCGACCACAACATAAACTCAGTACCATGCAGACTAATGCAAAACACAAACTGAATATCATGCAGAAGTCCACAGTACCTCATAATAACAACAACAAAAATCCAAAGCATGCAGATGCTCCAAGTACCTCATAGTGACCACAAAACAAATCCAGGGGCATGCAGCAGTACGTGGTACTTCAGTGTAACACAAAATAGAAAATAGAATATAATGCTGACGTCAACAGTACTTCAGAGTAACCACAATACTAATTTGATAGCTTGCAGATCCTCCAAGTACCTAGTAGTAACCACAAAGCAAATCCAGTAGCATACAGATGTATGAAGTACTCCAGGGTAACCCGCAGCGCAAGTCCAATAGCATGAAGATTTCCGGAGTACTTCAGAGTAACCCGCAACATGAATACAGTAGCATACAGGCATCCATTGTACTTAGTACTTTAGAGTAAACTACAACATAATTTAAGTAGCTTTTAGATGCCTATAGTACTTCAGAGTAACGTGGCAATAGCAAGAAACAGTGGTGGTCCATTGTTTTATTTCATAATACATAATATGTATATATATATATATATATATATATATATATATATATATATATATATATGCAGGGGAGAGTGATAAGATAAGATTAGATAAGATTAGATAAGATAAGATAAGATAAGATAAGATAAGATAAGATAAGATAAGATAAGATAATAATGTCAATGTATATATGCCAGCAATACATATACAGGCATAGGTATGGAGGGGCCAGTAAGTCAGTCAGAATCCCTGGTCAGCATCAACAGGATCTTTGAATCTGAACTGAAGGTGTGTTCATCACATGACTGCATTACATCAGCAGAGTCTCTGCAGGAAGGACAGCAGTCCGGCAACTCAATGATCCCCATCGAAATCACCCGCAGAACATCAGAGAAGAACCCCGAAAAAAGTGTTTCTGGTCATATTTCACAACACTGGACTCCGGGGGGGATTTAGGTCATTCAATATACATGGAAAAAATATGGGGGGAAAAACATCAAAATTGAAATTATTATAATGTTCTGGACTTGGTGGAACATTTGCTCATCTTTGAAGATCCTCCAGTGGCTGTGAGTCTCTGCTGAGGACTGAACGAGGCAGGGGGCAGACTCTTCCACTGGGACAGCGATTTATCTCTTCATTTCTAAAGTAAATTGAATTTTTCCAAAAAATAAAAAGAACAAAATGAAATAGAAAAAGTGCACCATCGTATTTCAAGTTGGCTCATATTTTCGTTTGTCAGTGTTTCACGACTACAAGTGATGGCTGACCTCAGCTCTCAGGAAGATGCAGGGGATAAACATGTCCTACCACCTGTAAGTAACCGGCGCCCTAAAAACCCCTCTCGGATAAGGAAGAGTGTGCATGGGATCAGAGGATGCCGCCAGTCCCAGAAGAACAACTCTCACAAAAAAATATAGATTATAAGTTAATCACTTCGGTTGGTTTTCCCAGCAGTTTCTCGTTATCTTGGCAAAACGAAGGAGAAGAACAAGAGAAATGTTGACCAATCAAACCTTGAGCTGATGTAAACTCATCTCTTTCTCTTTTACCTCAAAATTATCATCATATATCAAAAGTGAAAAGCCATGACAATTACTGTGTCGCTATTAAGCTAACGTTAGCACGTTAGAGAATAGGTCGCACCCTTCCCTGGTCGATACTTTGAAAGAATACCAATGTCACAGGAATGGTCTCTACGTATACAGCGCTTTCATTGCCTTGCAGTTTCAATGACGCCGAATAAATTCACCCTCATGATGGCAGAGTTGACATGCAAACCCGACAAGTGCATTTCTGGAGGATCTTCCAGCATGCAGACAGGAAGAGCTCGGAATCAAACCTTCCAAACGGAGCCGTAGCTGCCCTAAGCACATTAGCATCCTGTTCCTGATTCCAAGGTCGGGATGGAAGTTTGGCAGGCAGGGGACTGTCGCCTTCTGATTCTGCAGTGTGCACAACGTGCTATCCCTTCTGCGTACAGTCATTTCTAAAAGTTTTGGTGAGCATCCTTATCCAACGCCTTTCAAGGTAAATGCGTTTCAAAGGACACGGAGACTGTTGCTTCCCGTTGACAATTTACCAGCTGCTCTGTCTTCATCAGGGATGGGTGATTATTCAGCGGCTGCAGCAGCAGCAGCAGCCCCCCGCCTGCATGAAGACACAACATTTTAGTCCTGACGTGATGCATTCAGAGTCTCATGCCCACCTTTCTCCCTGAGAGCAGGACACTAGTTTGAAATACTCATCGACAACGCGAATCAATATCTAATTACAAGCTGCACATTATGGTGCTTCAACAGGAGAATGGGGGGAGGCCATCCCTTCCTCCTTAAACCAAGGGCTCAATAGCACCTTGTAGATTATTTTTTCACCCGTCATTTGCATGCCGCTCTGGTTCCTCACTTTGGGATCCTATTAGCATTTTTAGCCTCAAAGTCAGCACTTTTCCAGGGATGGAGATTTGTCTTACTGTGGCCCATCACTCAGCTGCCCTGTTCCATTCGATTTACGCCACAAAAAAGGTAATAATATGGCCACAGAAAGCACGTTTGTCCAGGGGAAATTTGAACGCCATTCACCCGGTCCAATTGTTTAACAGATGCTGGGCCCAGACTCAACCAGTTTCCACGGAGAACGAGACGCGATGCACAATTTAATATCTGGAGTGTCAAGAGGACGACTCACCCCTGCCTTTGGAAATCGCTCAAATTAGAGTGAGGAAGGGAAAACAGGAGTCGGTGAATCTGCAATTTGTCTTTTAATTTCCTTCCTTCTAATAGTCCTGTACTGCTTATGAGGAGAATGTGATTACAACAGAAAGTCCTTTGTGCCTGATCCATCTGCGATTCTATCGCATCTGCTCCTCTAATTAAATGGCTTGGAAGGCAGTGACACCGGCATTCCCTGACACAGGAGTCATACACAGAGGAAGGGCTTTTTGTTTTTTGGAATCATTTAGGTAAAGGACGGAATTACTTCTTGAGTCTTAAAAAGAAAAGGTCGCTTCGCTTAAAGCGGCAGTTTATGTGCAAGGAGAACGTCAGATACTGTTTATTTTCTTTTTTTCTTTTTGCCATTTTTCTGAGTTGAACTTGTCAAAGAAGCTCCCTTGGACCACAAGGAGGAAAGATGTTTCCAAGTGTGAGTCCCCACATTGAATCCAAGGGCTCTGGGATCCTGTGTGCAGGATAGGCATTATAAATGATGAATGATGACAAAATGAATGAGAATCTTTTTTTAATATTTTAATTTCAGTCAATGCTAGGAGTCTGGATTCATTCTTCCGTTTCTATAGGCATCATAGAATTCCATTTGAACTCATACAAGTCCTCGGGGTGGACATCCCCTGCTTCTTTGTCACACGATGCAGCACCTTCCTCTTCCTCTCTGCTATTGCTGTTTTGCTTTGTTTGTTTGCTTTTTCTTCTTTTTCGCCAGCTCCAGTGACAAGTCTCCTGCCCGGGTGTTGAAAATTTTTCGGAACTTGAGCCAACTGTAATTTTAAACCCCTGGAATCCAAACCGGACTTCTTGTAAATGCAATATGTCAACAAATATTGGGGTGTTGGAAGTGGAGTTGATGGAGTGGGGGGCTCCAGGGGGGCTGGGGCATAGCTGGTGTTCAAAGTGTGTGCTTCAAAACACATCTTGATGTATCCATTTCAAATGCATGTTGGTGCTTAAATTACACCTTGAACTGAGCCTCTCTCAGAGTCCCACTAGGATGCTGATTGGGCCCATGTGGTTTTTTCCTATGATTGCTTTGATTTGGACACATCTCAGGAGGGTTTGGATGGACCTCAATCTGGTAATCTCAAGCGTTTCATTCAAAAGGCATAGCTGTGGCTGAAATGTATAAAAGCAAAAGCAGAATAGGCGTCACTGGCAGGTGCGCTATCACACCAGAGTCTCTTTCAACTGCAATTTCCATGCGATGTGAGCTCCTGGACACGGTGTGTTCTGGGTAGACGCCTCAGCCCGAGCTGATTGTTACGGGCTTCAGGTGCTCAGCGTTTCCCAGACAGGTGAGAGAAAACCCAGGGATTAGTGGAGAACAGACGAGAAGCAGAGGAGGTATTGTGTTTGAAAGCTGCCGGGGAAAAAGCTCAAATCCATTTGGGCGTGGAAGTATGTGATCGGCTGCTTGTTCCCCAAACGTAATGCAGACAGTAGACTTTAGGTTTGGTCTTTAGAGGAGAGAGGTCTGGTTTGTCTTACGCTCAGTCGACCTTCTCCTTCATGTTGTCACAGTGACAACTTCCTCCTTCTAACCCTCTCCTCTGTGTCCCACTCCCTCTCACCATCTAACTTCCTATCTTCTTTCCCTCCATCCATAAATCTTCTCTTCGGTCTGTGTAATTCTTTGTTTCTGCTTCTAGAGAGACAGTAGCATTTGTTTTTTTATTCTCCTTTATCTCCATTTGGCCGTTCCCTTCGGGGGCCCCCATAGACAATCACCTGACTTCATCTAACCCTCTCTTCTGCACCCTCTCTTTTAAACTTTCCCTCTGGTCTTCCTCGAGACTTCCTCTAACCCAACCCTGGCAGCTTAAACCTCAGCATCCATCTACCCACATCTTCACCATCCCTCCTCTGTCTATGTGTCTGTGACTTTATCTCGGGAACAATGTTCCCTCTAATTTTTCATATGTGTGGGCATACAGACAACCTCACTGAGAACACTGAGGACCACTATGAGCAACATTAGATGTGCACGCTGAGGCCACACAGCAATATCACACTTGGGATCATAGCTTCCATTTAGTCCACATTTTTCCATCAGAAAACTCGCTTACTACTTAGGCTTCGCTGCATGTTTTGCAGAGCAGACCTTTCTCACTCAAAAAGAAAAAATCTCACCCAGTTCCACTTCTGTGCTTCTATTTGCACATACTCTGACAGCCATTCCAACTTAAAAGAACCGCATTCCTTTTTTACTTTGGTTTGGTGTGTGGACCTATCACATTAACTGGCCACTCGTTTTGCCATGATTAGGGGTTAGCATTAGCGTCACTCAACTCCGCCACACTGTTATTGTTGTTATGTGTGTATGGGCAGAGCATGTATGCAAGTACTGTCAATACCCTGATTGGCCGCGTTGCGTAATTGCATTGCATCGTATGATTGGCTGGACACCTGTCACTCACTAAGTTACACAGCAAAATGATCCAGAAAAAAATGTTATACATCTAATTTATTTGAGGTGCGCTCACTATGCCGGATAGGTTTTCTTGTGCGCTGAGAGTGTGCGAGCAGTGCGCAATTGTGCAGCTGTCCCTCTGATGGACTCTTTCCTGGTCCTCTCCATCCTCCTCACTCTCAAAGAGGAACCTCAATATCTCCATCTCTGCCTCCTGTCTTCTCTACAGTGTCTCCAAACCAGACACCATGGCCGCTCTCACCTGCGTCTTCTCCACCCGTCATTCCATTGTTACCGAATGTTGAAGACACATGTATGCTAAGATTAAGGTAATAGTGTTGTTGAGCAGCATCTCTGCAGTCTACCTGTGCTGGTAGTTCCTGTTCCTCAACTGTTGTTGCTTCTGCCTGATCCAGGAAAACCCTTGGCCGCTTCTACAAGGACATGGACAGTGGTGGATGCACTGTCATTCTGAAATATCAAGCACCTCCAGCCGCCGATCAATCTCATTTCACTGGCTCATATAGTTACAACTAATACCAACAATATTTAAAGTAGGGGGACGCAAACCGCCGTGCAAATCTCAAAGAGTATGTGTGGCCTTTTGGAGCCGTCTATACTTTTTTGCATTTGATTGAGCGGCAGGCCAAAGGTCTCCGAACACCTCTGCGGAACAGTGACAGGCGTGGGGGGGAGCAACGTTCACCACATATGCAATAAGTCACGGCTGTCAGTGGAGAAAGTACACAAGGTTCACTGAGTCTTTGCGGAGGATTAAGCTGGGTACAGTCATTTTCGGACGGCTCCATCTATCAAACGGTAAAAGTGAAACAGATATGCATTGGGTCATCCCTCTCCTTGTCACAGTCTAAGAAGAGGCCGGCATGGGCATTAATCTTCGGCCCATTTGCCACAAAAAATTAGTGCGATCCTTTGAAACGATACTACTGCAACATTCACAGCAACACCTATAAGCTGATGATTATATACACTACATCATCTGATTATGCACATCAGGTGTTCCCCCTCTAGCGCCCAGCGCCGGCGTGAAGGATGTGTTTACCCTTCTAAAGACAAGAAGGAATCTGTTTACGCATGTTTCCATTGCCGTTCCAAGCAAGCTGTTTGTCACACACTCGCCTTGCTAACTGTCAGGTATTTGATTTTCTACGGAATTTTGAGATTATATTTTATTTAACTTCATTTTGTTTTATTTTCATTTTTACATGTATTTCATTGTATTTTTTTTTTTTTTCAATGCATGCGCCCTACATGTCCCAGCCATTTAAATCAGTGCCATCTGACCAGCTTATGGCTCCACAGTGTGGTCCATGGTCGTCCAATCAATGGCTGCTGCGGCGTTGGGTCGACTGAAACAGATGTGATGGTGTTAATAGGTGGAGGTTATGGCTATTCTATGTTTTTGATTTCCTAAAGGGGCAGAGGACAGAGGTCAGATTGCGGACTGGTTTCACTCTGGCGTGGACGTGCCAGCTTTCGGTCACCTCTGGATGTTCTATTGTGTCATAGAGGCACTGAGGATCAGCCACAGGTGTGGGGATATCTTAATTGACATGTCAGCCCTTGATGGACCACCGTGGTCAAAGACCTGATACTTTTATGCTTATTTGTTGATTTGTATTGGTAGCTGGCAGAGTGAAGCCTGAATTCATGAATACATTAGAGATACATGGTCCTTCCATTGACTGGCGATCAGTCCAGGGTGTACCCCTACCTCTTGCCCGATTTAAGCTGAGATAGACTCCATCATCCCCCACAATCCTGAGTGCAGGATAAGCAGCAGAAGATGGATGGATGGATTAGAGATACATTTCATTGGATAAAATGAATGTAAAAAATTCGTGTAACCTGATGGACTACCCCTTTAAACTACTATACAACTAACTTTTTTATTATGAAGATCACACCAGATGAGAGACAAAGGAAAGACCTGCGGGAAACAGTGATGCAGCTTCATCACAACAGCTGGTGCTCTGCACGGTCTCAAGCTAGCAGGAGAACAATGCTGTTCAGATCTGGAGCTCCAGACTGTAACGGGTGGAATTTTCCTTTTGTTTCCTCTAGGAGGGTATTGACAACAATGACAACTGGCCAAGAATACCCTGATCCCACGATCTAATGCTAAACCATCCTAGGAAGGGCTACATGACAGGGTAAGCTCGCTGTTAACACTCATGGATACCATGATGAGTGTCACAGAGGTCGTAAACTGGTGATGTCCAACTCCCACAAAGCTGTAGATCATTCTGTCTGCTAGAGGGAACCCTGCATCACTCGGCCGGTCCCAACACGCCAATGCTAAATGCTGCTCGGCTGATTTGAAGTGTAAGGCTGTATTCACAGGCACCGCACATCTTCTTATCAGACATACAGTTAGGAGCCATTAGATCTGACTGTAAGTATCAACTGTCCCAGAGCTGGGACCTTCATCAACAATGGTGCGGCCCCAGCAGCTACGGATCTTATTTTTCTGAAGCTTTGCATTTGCATTTCGCTTGGCCTTTGACGGAGACCACTGGCAGTTACTGACCCAATAATGTTGGTGGTAGGATTTGCGGAATCACTCCTTGGAGTGTGTTTCCCACTCAGAGAAGGGCAGGGTTCCTGCCCTTTCTAGCTCTCAGAGGTTCTGCTGGGGACTCAAGGTCTATCTCTTGCGAGGTTGGTCAAACACCTTCCATGTCGCCACTGCTCGCCAGGCACCGACTTCAGCTGTCTGCATCTTTCAGAGGTCTCTGATTGCCCACCCGGCCTACCGGCCCACCCCAACGTCCATTTCACTCACAGGGGCTCAAAGCTGAACTCTGCCTGCCAGCAATGTTGAGCTGTTTTTCCAAGGCAGCTCCCTGACAGGCTGGCTGAAGTCCGATTTCTTTTTCTTTTTCCCCTCCATCCACGCTCCCTCTGCTGTCCACTCACCGTTACGAACTCACATATGCAGAAAATCAAAATTGAGCTTTATTCGAAAAAATTGTTACAGAAAGTGATGCGTTCTGACATAAAACATTTGCATGTCCTGACACTAAACTGTTTGGAAGAGGTTAAATGCCAAACAATGACTTTGTAATGATTATTTATCTATTTATTCATTCATTTATTTGTTTGTTGTAATTTACAATATATTTGTTAACTCATTCTCTGTACCACTACTCTTGTTGTCGGGGTGGCAGGGGGGCTGGAGCCACTCCTATTTCCCAGTGGGACACATATCCAGACATACAACCTTTAACCCTCTCATTCATTTGTCATCTAGTGACATACCGTACTAACATTAACCCCAGTTACTGGTTATATAGGAACATACAACCATTCACTCACTCTTTCACATATAGAGACACACTTCAGTATTCACCCTGAACCCCTAGTCATCCTGATGGTGTGGTTGGTGCCTTGCTTGGCAGATGGGTGTGTGAGTGTGTGTGAATGGCTGAATTTGATCATGTGTGAAGTGTTTTGGAGCCAAGAGGTGATAAAATGCCATACAAGTGGAGACCATAAGTTCTTCTGCAGAGCAGGTTGAAAGCTGCTGCTTAATATTACATCTAATAATAACCATAAATGAAGCCGTCAATGGCTGAGAAGTGTCTCTGACAGCCAATCAGGTCCTTCTGACAGGATTCAACTGCAGAGTGCAGCCAGCACAGTACTGGCCTCCTCCACACGGCTGCCCACGGCATGATGACTGACCTTATTATTGCTGCCTTGCCGTGGTTCCTTCCCTGCTGGTCAGCACTTCTCACTCCACACAGCGTCCACAGGCAGCCTCCTGAGTGGACAACAGGGTTCTGCCTTCTTTGTATTTTAATAAGCCACCTGCGGGCACATCCCCCCTTAAATGTGCTCGTGTCAACAGAGCGAAGCAGCGCGAGGCGAGCGCTGCGCTAATCACAACGCCCTGAGGTGTGAATGTGTTAATTTGCGGTAATTAACTTGGAATCCTTTAAACGTGTCTGGACGTTCATGGCTGTTTCTTTAGCACAGCCTGTTCTAATCTTTAAGGAACAATAAAGGAGCGTGTGTGCAACGATTAGCCCTTTTTCGGAACCGTTAAAAGCATTGCACCGACTAATGTTCTACCCTCAGTTTAATGCAAAGGTTTGTTTACCGAAAAGTCACGCTTGATTTCCACGCAGTGTTTTGAAATGAGACCGTGACTGAATTATTCATCCTACTACAAAATGTCATTTAGGTGCGACGATTGCTGAAGGTGAAATTCAGCATCGGACCCCTGCCCTCATTTGGGATGCGGCAGTGGCTGCGGTGGCTGGGACGAATGATGTGGAGATGATTAATGTGCACCGGCAGGAGTGCATCCACGGCCGCCTGCCGTAGGTGCAGGACAGTTTAACATTATAGACACGTGCAAGCGGGAAATGTGCAGGATTGTGCTGTTCATCCATTCAAAGAGCAGGAGATGCCCATGGTGGGCCATTTTTAATCCATGAGTTTAGGAAATCTACATGTTTGTGACGGACAACCAACACTGTTTGAATTAGATTCCCTTTTAGTGAGTATTCAACAGCTCAGATTACATCTGGTTTGGTCCGACCTGCTTCTGCTGGACCTGCTGGAGGACCAAGCTGGTTTCTCCTTCTGTTTTGTTGTCGGAAAGCATTGCAGCACCATCACTGTTTGTAACAATTGGACAATAACCACACCATCGGGTCAAAAGCCTTCTGAGCACTCCCTCTGACTGGATCACTGTTGGTGCTGGGATGATGAAGCCCCCCCGTCCATCCAACGGGGTCAGTCTTAATCCAGGAGAAGAGACAGGGAGCGGGAGGGAGAGCTTCTTTCAATCTTTCCCACTAAATTACCTTGGCAGATATCAAACCGCCCCTCACTCCTGCTGAATGATAATCGCAGCCGGCTGCTGCATCCGATGCTCAGCGGGTCGCGGGCAGAGCTGCTTGCAGGAATTATCCCACCACAGCCCCCTCTGCCTCCCTTTCCTGCTTTTACACAGGCAGCCTGGGAGGACGCTTAGCCACGAGCATACAACTTCCAGTCCAGGAGGCAGTCACTTACAGGTGTTCTGAAGGGATGATCCATGGCCATATGGGTACTTTATGTAACACAATAACACAAATAGAATAAACGGGAACATGATAAGTCGATGGTCTTAATTTTCTTCACGAGAGGACACAGACTGCAGTTTCTTGAAGCTGGAAAGACTGATTCCACAGAATCCATGGGTTAAACAATAATCTGCTTTCCATCCCAACATCTATCTATCTATCTATCTATCTATCTATCTATCTATCTATCTATCTATCTATCTATCTATCTATCTATCTATCTATCTATCTATCTATCTATCTATCTATCTATCTATCTATCTATCTGTGTGTCTATTTGTCTGTATCTTTCCATTTAAATATCTATCCACATATATATGTTGATTCTCTGAAATATGGATACACATATATAGTATATTAAATGTATCTTCAGTTCAGTCTTCTGCTTCTACTTTTGAATTTTCCCTTCAAGGGTCACCACAGCAAATCAACCTTCTCCATCTAACCCTATTCTCTGTATCCTCCTCTCTCACACCAACTACCCTCATTTCCTCTCTCATTGCATCCATAAATGTTCCCTTTGGTCTTTCTCGAGACCCCCTGCCTGGCAGCTCCGATGCCAGCATCCATCTACCAATATACTTACGTTCCCTCCTCTGTACATGACGGAACCGTCTCAGTCTGGCTTCTCTGACCTCCTCTCCTAAACATCTAACATGTGTTGTTCCTCTGATAGACTCATTCCTGATCCAATCCATCCTGGTCACTCCCAATCCCAAAGAGAACCTTAGCATCTTCATCTCCACGACCTCTAGCTTTGCCTCCTGTCTTTTCATCGTTGTAACTGTTTCTACTTATCACCACCAATTCCAAGCTGCTTGAAACTGTTAAGGAGACACTGGCCCATGTGCCCCTGAGGCTGGCTCAGGGAGACACTGACCTGTGCCGCCCTGAGGCTATATAAGTCCGCATTTAGATTGCGTTCAGAGTCATGAAGGCTTTCATAAAAACAGGCGGTCCTTCATTTTTTGTCACTGTGTGGATTCATGTCTCCATTCCCCAGGACCTCCCATGTCCCTGAATGAAAACACATTTTCAATGTATTTGGTGATGGCTTGATATTATTCATTTATATTTCATACTTCCTGATATTGAGAAGTTTGTATTTTCTGCACTGTCCCTCAAGGAAAGCATCTCCTTCTCGTGTTTGTTTTCATTTTAAATATTCAAGTGCTATCACTTCTCCAGAAGCCTTGGCTTCCAGTGAATGAGTAAAAGCCTCCTGATCTCCTGCAAGGGCAGCTTTCAGCCAACCGAACCTTTGAGTGCTTCTCCCCTGAGGAACCACAAATAAATGTCACAAGATATGAGTCGGAGAGGTTCAGGGTTCAATAGGGTTTTTCTGGGAACTGTGTGGGTTCTGATGTTAATGGGGTTGTAGGGTTCTAGGTCGGGTCCCCCCTCCTTATCCTCACCGGGGGTTCATGTAAGGACAACCACTCGGATTATTTATCACTGGGCGCTGCTCTCCATTGTAATCAGGATGCAGGCATGGGCCGCGCAGCAGCGGGACAGAGGTTAGACTCTGGGAGTGCAGATATAAACAAATTAGCAATGCTAATGCTAGCAGCTGTGGTAGTGGATGAGCAGCTGTTTGCTGTAAAGAGCAGAGAAATTGAAATCAACTGCTTTGCTCGATGCAGATAAACCACCCAGTGGATTCTAGAAGAACCACGACAAAAAGAAATGGTGGATCAGTGGTACAGCTCAGTTAATTCAACCAGACCTCCAGAAGGATCTGCTGATGGTGATTAGATCCGTGTCTCTTCCAGACATCTGGTCAGGGTTTTTCGTTGTACACTATTATGGATCCAAGATTTCAAATAACAGACCGATCCCTTTTGCATCATTGTCTTTAATGGTTCAATCCCCCATGAGCCCCAGATATAACCAAAGTCCAGGTTGCTCAGTCTGGTGTTTATTTGTTTGTGGTTATGACCCTCACTCGTCAACAAATGCAAACGAGGAAGTACCATATGAAATCAAGGCAAACCAGATCTGCCACGACAGTCTGAGCCCAGGCCAAACGACCTCGCCTCCGCAATCCATCTTGTTTAGGACAGTCACCTTCTGGATTTCACTCTCTCACATATTTAGCCAGCTTTAAGTTGAGCTGACAGAATGAAAAGGGGCTCTCATTCCAGGCCTGTAATAGAATGAGACCCTCCCCCATAAAAGGCTGCTGCCACCATCCACATCAGACACACATTCCAGGTGTCTGTATGCGTTACTGCAGCAATACATAGCCATCAGCCAATCAACCAGCCCGGTGGGATCCATGGGAGCCCCATCACCTTCTGACATGCAAATGAGGGCCTCCGGTGTCGCCAGGAGGCAGGGCTAAATGAGCCTGATGATTTTTCATCAACTCTACCCTGATTGTGACAGTCCCCCCCCCTTGCCACCCCGCCCATCAGGCCTCCATTGAAACCAATACATTATGGACGATGAAGTCCTCAAACCTTTCACTCTGGTGTTTTTCCGTCTGGAGACCCTGGATCATCCAGGTGTGAGTGAGAGGGTGAGAGACGGTATGTCTCTATTAGACAAGTGAAAGAGCGGTAAGGGTCTTTATGAGGTAATGAATGAAAGACTGAATGGTTGTATGTTCTTGTATGATGTATGAATGAGTGAGTGAGTTGTTGTACGTCACTATATGGCATATAAATGAGAGTGTGAATTCATTTCTATATGATGTTTGAATGGGGGGGGGGATAGTTGTATGTCTCTATGTGTCTCAATCAGTTAAGGGTGAACCCCAATTAACATCCAAGCAGAGCGGGGATAGACACCAGCATCCACATGACCCAACTGCAGGATACACTGTACCCCCCCCCCCCCCCTCGCTGGATGGTGATGGTATAAAATCAGTTGATGAGATCTTTTAGGTCCTGGATGACCTGCTACAACCCATTAGATGTAACACAGTTTGACCTAACACCCAACATATGTTCATTGTGGAGGAACCCCACCCTGTAAGAGGAACCAAACCGTAGACACCAACCTAGTTCGATGGGACTTTGACTCCACAGCGTACCATCTGATCCCATACCCCAGCCTTTTTGATCCACCTTAAAGAAACCAGTATAATCATCCTGTAACTATGTAGTCAAGAAAAACTGGATTAGAAGCCTCTTGATGGAGGAGGAGGTCAATATGGTATCACACCTTCTCCACCTTCACGGTGTTTATTACACAGGATGGTTTTTTTTTTCACTCATTCATCCATTCATTCATTAATTATCTGTACCGCTTATCTTGCAGTCAAGGCCTTGGGGAGGTGACAGCCTATCCCAGCTGTGATTGGGGAGACTCCACACAGAAAGACCCTCAGAGAGAATCCAATCAGGGACTGTCCTGCTGCAAGGGGGCAGGTATTGAATCATCCACTCCAGAACATCTTCAGGTCCCAGGCCTTGGGTGGAGGGCCCCAGGCAGGGGGCAAGGGGGCTGGGGGGTGATCACCCCCAAGGAAACTCTAAATAACTCTAAATAAATACAAAGTCTGAGCTGTGGGTCAGTTAATCCCCCCAAAGAGTTGATTTTAAGTTTTCTTTAATTACCTGTGAGCTCCTTAAATCTGTGGCTGGATTGTCTCCATATCTCCTGTCCCTGAGTGACCCCAACCCCACCCTCCCAACCCGCGGGGCCCTTATCTGTCCCAGACTCCGGCTGAAGACAAAGCAGACAGGGGTTTATAACAGGAGCTTCTTTTAAATCAACATTTCAAACGCGTCCTGGTTTTCACCTCCCCTTCCTCCTCTTCATCTCCAACGCCACACTTTGAACAATCTTTTTATTTTTTATCCCGTGTTTGATGGACTTCTCAGAAAACAATAATGAAAGATGTTTATTTAAAAAGTCTTGATGCTGCGGAAGCCAGTGAGGTTCATGTGACCAACACACATTTCTGTTTTTAATTCCCTGCATGATTTGAAGATGTGAGCAGAATTAAAGCCAGAACCCTCTTCATCCCTCCATTGTTTTTTTTCCCTGTCACTCCAAGTCCTGCAGACTACACACACACACACACACACACACACACAACACACACCATCACCCCCACACCTCCTATTACAGGAAAAAAGGTCTATAACAGTGTAATTACAGGTGTAACCTGGAGGGCCCATATGATTGGCTGTTACACAACAGGTGCACCTATTACACAGTTCTAGGGTTGGGGTAAGTATTAGGGTTGGGGTTAGGAGGTGGCGATAACGTGTCTGATATGTATTTCACAGCAGCTGCCTGTCTTGGTGTGTGTTCCAGATGGAAAGCCATGTCTTGGTGTGTTTCTTCATGAACATCCTTGTATCTCTTCCACCTTACGTGGAATTGAACCAACAGGCTTATGTGACGCTGAGCAACTTAGGTCGGTTTTCCTGGTTTCCTTGGTTTGCTGATTGAATTACAAGTTTAAGAGTCCCCAAAAAGAAAGGAAATAAGATTGCAGTTACGATCCCTGTGCTAATGCTACCTTTTACGATATTCTTCATTTGTCCAGTTTGTCCCACTGTTGTATGCTCATGGATGTCCATTGTGATGTAGTGCCGCATGTAATGACAGTTTGTGGCAGCTGTGTCTCAGCTGGTATGACAGGACTCCCTGAAATTGGAGGGTTGGCAGTTCAACTCCCCACTCCCCCTGTCTGCGTGTTGAAGTGTCCTTGGGGAGAGACACTGACAGTTGCTCCCAATGCTGTAGTGCTTTACATAACAGCTCTGCTGCCATCAGTGTGTGTGTGTTGGTGTATGTGAATGGGTGAATGTGATCCATTCATTCACTAACAATGCCACCCTTATGGAACACTACAACAGAGTAAATTTTTGGTCATTACCTTACTCAGATGACAGCAGCAGCACAGCATGGACAGTAGGGACAGAAGCTGCCGGTAGTTGGTCTCCAGCTTTTGAAATTTCCCCCAAGAAAAATTAGTGCCGTCCGGGCAAATGTGATTTTACTTCTGTTCCCTCACATCTTGCTCTTGGGAGGGAAATTCCTATCGTAGCTTTTATGAACAGTCTGATAGCAGATAGATAGATTAAGCAAAAGCACCTTGATTGTGACATTGTGGTAAAAGTATTCCTCCCATTGCACATGTAAGTGGTACGTTTTCAGTTTCTTGCTTGATTCAAGTTTTACCCTTTCTTTAGCTGACATCATTTGATAGGCTGGTTTGCTCGCTGGAACTTGCAAATGTGTGCGTGCAGTTGACTCAGTGTCACGATTCCTCGGGTCCCCGGACCAGCTACACAGTGATCACCGCGGTTATCCTCCTGGAGGCCACCTGGAGGCCACGCCGCACCAGAGGGGAATCAGCTAATCAAGCCTAAGTATTTAAGGCCGACCCATGGTTTCAGTCAGCGTCCGGTCTTGTTCGAAAACGCTTGAATAAACCAACCTGCAATTCTACGTACCTGTGTCTGTCCTCCTGGGGGAAACAAAACACTAAGACAGATTTTGATTGGCATTTGATCCAGGTATAGGGTTAGATTTATTTTTATGCGCTAAATTATTGTTTGGTTTAAGTATGTATGAAACACTGATCAGGAGAAATTCTAAATTATATGGCACACATGAAAAATGACAATAAAGGTTTACTATTGTAAAGCAATTATATGATGCCTAGATAAGGACTAATTGGAATTCATACTCTCAACCAGGGTTATCACTCTCCATCACTTCAGACTGATCACACTCATCCATTCACCCTTTCACCCATACACATCGATGGCGGCAGAGTTGCCGTAATAGGCACTAAGCATACCATTGGGAGCTACTGGGTACTTGGGATGTTGGGCAAGGATACTTCAGCAGGCAGGCAGGAGGAGTCTAGTATTAAACCACCAACCTCCCACCCGGAGATTCTTTATCAACATGCAAGTTTCATGCTCCTCCTGAGAGGCTGAGTCAAGATGTTTTGACCTGAAGTAAAAGATGGTTTGGTAAAAGACAAGTTTAGGGTTTACGTTTAACAATGGTTTGATTCCAAGCCAATCTTTCAAACTCCTGTACCTTCCCACTAGACCACACTCCAAGACCTTCCTTTACATCTGGAGCAGCTTCACCGTTCAGTCCAAAAACAGTCACTACTGACAGAGAGGGTTGGAGGACATTTGTTTTTCATGAGGAACCTGACAACCCACCCTCCAAGAGAGGTAATCCTGAAGGTTAATATCTACCCAGTCCCTGATGGAGGACGCTCCTCCACCTGGAATCGACGGGCAGTGGATTACAGAGCCAACAAATCCTCCATGTTCGTCCATGTGACCTCCACGTCGGCTTCTAATCCCATCCATTCCACTAGCAATGGATTCCTCAGGCCGTATCCTAGAGCGTGTACATGGCTGAAGCTCTTCTCCACTTTGCCATCACACATCTCGTGGATGTAAAAGGCAGGTGACAGATCTGGATGGATTCTGACAGGACATTACATCAGCCTCCTGAAGAGGAGGAGGAGGAAGGGGAGGAGGTGGTGACAGAGTGGTCTTCATCTCCTGGCTTCCTAGAAGAGGCAAAGAGGCAGGACTTCCCCTCTGTAAGGAAGAACACAACACTGTGTCCATGGGCTGGACACATGCACACACTCGCACACTCACACACAGTCATACTCAAACTCATACATACACACTGGTGCTTATCAATTGGTGTGACTGAGAAGGTGTTAGTTTGCACATCCAAATAGGGGAGAAACAATGAGAAAAAAATGTTTTGAAAATATAGATTTAAGTTGCAGAAGCTTCTTCCTGAAAATTCTGGGACACACCAGCTCTGCAGATCCAGGAGGAGAACAGAAGGAGAATATCCAGCTCAGGTCAGCTGAGCCCAGGTGGACATTCTTCATAAATCCAGGCTCACCTGACCCATGGAGAGCGGGCAACAGCAGCCGTCGCCATTTCTTACAAGGGGATATCCGAGTCCTCAATGACAAATGAGCACACACTAACTCTGGCCAGGGCAGTGGGGCATTTTTCTTGGGATCTGCCAAATCACCTGAATGGGTAACCGCCGTGGACAGTATGTCAAATGCCTTAACTGTAATGACAATGTCACAGCGGCAAAGTCAAGGGGAAGACTGTATGTCAGTTAAATTAATGAGTGTGTGTGTGTTTGTGTGGGGGGGTGTGATACTGGTGTGGCTGTGGTGAGGAAGGGTCTGAGGAATGGAGGGATGGAGGGGGGAATCATGGAAGGAGGAAGGGTTGAAGGATTGACGGATGGTGAGAGGAGGTTGGGGGGTGAAGGGGTAGTCCGACGAGTGGAAAGGTCAGGAGATATGTGAAAGATGAGAAGCTTTGTGCCAGTAGGTGACAAGACAAACAGACTGGAAGAGGAGGAGGAGAGGGAGAGGAGTCAGTATATAATCATCAGTATATAGTAACAATAATGTATTCAGCGACATAGTGCTTGACCCCTCCACCTCCAGCAAGAAGGTCCCTGAAAGATTCTATGAATGTGTGAATGAGAGGGTGAATCACAGCGGGAAGTTAAACATTCTCCAGTCGCTCAAGCTACAGCCCTTCAATCATTTATTCAAGAACGTCATCGGCGTATCGTTTCATGTTTTTGAAAGAACAGTCTTTCTTAGTGCAGCTCTCTGTTCTCCGTTCTCTGTGTTCTCTGTTCTGTGTTCTGTGTTCTCTGTTCTCTGATCTTTGTTCTCCCTTCTCTGTTCTTTCCCATTCTTGGCTCTTGGTCATTTGCAGAAGTGGTGTGTGTGTGTGTGTGTGTGTCTGTGTGTGTGTGTGTGTGTGTGTGTGTGTGTGTGTGTGTGTGTGTGTGTGTGAAGAACCGACCATAGGAAGGGTCCTGGCCTGATCTCTGCCACAACATTTGCCTGGCACATAGCTAAAACAGCGCTCAGACACTGCAAGGCAGAAGAAGCCCTGGCCACCAGGCCATTGTCATAGCGACCATAGCTGAGAATTTGCATACAAAGTAGTGTATGTAATCGTTGCTGCAGATGCATGCAATAAGATGGGAGGCAGTGGAGGACCCTTAATAGACACACACACATTCAACACACACACACACACACGCCTTCCCATCAAACATGGCTTCCTCCTCTGGAGATGATATCAGCCACCTGTTGAAGCCTGCTGCTCTGACATAGCCAGACCGTAAAAATGTCTTCTGGTGTCGAAGTACGAGGCATCATCTGGAGACGAATCAGACATGGAGATGGTTCCAGGAGTTCTGTCTGCCGTGTTTATTGTTTCCTGTTTACGCAGCAGCTGTACATCACTCTCAGGCCTGTCAACGAGTTTGCTCTTGGCCAATCAGAAGGAAGCAATCAAACAACAGCTGCCAGCGAGCATTAATTGGAGGTTTGGCTGATTATCTCCGGTCCTGGCAGCAGATGAATATCCTTCTACGATGATCATGAAGGAGCTGCCTGGCTCAGCAGCTTCCCGCTGCGTTGGACATGCAGCTGCATGGTGTTCTGCCTCCATGCCGCCTCTCTCACCTACCGATTGCCTCCATCCCTTGGCTGAGAAGGTGCCGCAGCACCGGCATCTCAGTGAGCGCTCTGATGCACCACCGTGGATGATTGATTGCCGGATAGATTGGTTGTGATTCGCGCGTCGTCCGCAGGCCACTGCTCGTTTGCTAGTATTAGGGCCTCCATAGGGGGTAGGCTGACCCACCCCTCAGGCTGTCAGTCATCAGCTGCAGATATCATTTTATTCTTCAGATGATTTTTACCTTCTGTTTCTTTAATCTCATCTCTTGATGATTCCGACTCGATCCCTGTTTGGATCCCCACATGGGGCCTTTTCAAGGAGAGTCTCTACATTCTTCCTGTGTCTGCGTGGGGTTCCTCTGGATTCCCCAGGCTCTTTGGGAAAACGATGGGAAAACCCTGAATCAATAACGCTCAAAGCCTGCTGGCAGCCATCCGCCTGCTACCACAGAGGCCAGAGACCAGCCAGAGGGGAGCGCACTCTCCAATTATTCCCTTCATGAAAAAAAAAACAAAGTAAAATAATAGATTTATGAATAAATATGATTTATGAATAATGATTAAAGATAAACTGAACAAAAAATAAATTGATTAAGTAATTAGTAACAAAACAAATAAAACTCCATGATGTTTATAAATAAATATATATATAAATACATGGATCGATAAGCAGGTTGATAGATAGATGGATGGATGGATGGATGGATGGATGGATGGATGGATGGATGGATGGATGGATGGATGGATAGATGGATGACTTTGCAGCGACAAGGTAAAAGTTATATGGGGCATACATTCAATATTAACCAGCATCAATTCAAGATGTTTACTGAATGCATTTGTATAATTGTATATACATATATAAACAGGCACCTGAGCTCTTAACTTATCATTCATATATGTCCAGAACACTTAGGTTGATTTGTATGTAATGAGAGAAAGACGCATTCCTGAAGGCCTCCTCTAAACATCCCTTCTTCTTTTCAGGCAAATTTTATACACAAACACACATACACACACACACACATATACACAAGCACATCCTTCACCAGAAAATTTTTGCCATTCACACAGATTCACGCTGCGATGCTCAAATCAATTTGAGTCAGGAAGGGCCAATTTCTCCCCGCAACTCATCTGGAGGCTTGAGTGAAAGAGTGAAATAAATAAAAAGAAGTAAAGTCGGAGTGTGTCTGCTGTAATAAAGCGGTGGTTATTAGAATGAGGCAGATGGCAGTGTGGAGAGAAATCTGCTCACACCAGGTTCTGAATGAGTAACTGCACAGAGAGAAACAGGAAGTGGCAGAAAATCAGGGCAGGAAGTGAATCCATGCAGAATACGCCATTTCTATTGATTTTCTTTCGAAACATTGCACCATTCCTTTACCTTTTTAAATGTTTTACTCTCTGGTCTTGAGGAGGAAAGGGTGGCTCACTACCTGGGTGGCCAATCTGCAGCTCTGCTTTCCCCTCCTTACAAACATGGAAGCTGTTAACATGCCGACGGACGGTGAACCCCCCATGCCAGCACGACAAAGACAGTCACAGCACCATATCCATGTTTTCTTCTCGGACTCCCAGATATGACGCAGTGAGACATCATGTGTACACCAAGCTGTTCATTCAGACTTTAGTATCATCTTAGGAAGAATCCACTGACCCAGGCAGTTTAGAATCCAGCCAGGACTTTTTAATTGTTTATTCATTCATCCAGTCATCCATTCATTCAGTCATCCATTCATTCTGTCATTTATTCATTCATTTATTCATTCCTTCATCCTCTTCAGAATGACATGTTAGATATATGTAGGTGGATGTGTCTCAGCTGCTGGAGCAGGTGAGAGGGTGAATGGTTGATGGTTGTCTCTATATGACAAGTGAATGGCAGTATGTCTCTATATCGATATGTCTCTCATCCAGTGACAGCTTGGATAGTCTCTAGCACCCCATAACCTGAGTGTAGGGTATGTGGTTTAGATCATTAATGGATGAATGAATGAATGAATGAATGAATGAATGAATGAATGAATGCCGCTCCCTAGGCTCCTTGTTGAAAACAGCTCAATCAGGATCAGGTCCATCTGGTGTCATTCATTTAGATAGGTGGTTCCAGACAAATGTTTGCTCTGGATCTTCTTCTCCATCAATGCAGATGTGTAGCCCTCAAAGGTCTGAGACGGTCCAGTTCTCACACTGCTCTCTGTGGCTCAGTGGAGGTCAGAGACATTTTCGTTATCTTTTTTCTTACATTTATTTGGAAGGAAAATGTGGTACCCAAGCAGAGGCTTGGAGTCCCGCTCATATTCGTGTGCTTGAAGAACACAAGGAGACAGAAGAACCTGAGTCATCTCTTCTGAAGGCCCAAAGTTCTGACCGGGGGTTTATTTGCACACTGAAGCCGCTGAGGCTCTGATAATCCCCGGGAACGCAGAGAAAAGAGGGAAAACAGGAGAATAAATCCATATTCAGTCAACAGTGTGTGTGTGTCTGTGTGTGTGTGTGTGTGTGTGTGTGTGTGTGTGTGTGTGTGTGTGTGTGTGAGGAGACACATCGCCATTCTCCAGAGAGACCACTCACGCAACCTCAGCTGCTTTGCACCCTTCATTGAGCCCATCAGACTCCTGTCCTCCGTCAGCAGATGGAGGGATGAAAGATCAGGTCTGGGAACGACAAACGGTATTATTATTGGGATTATTGGGATTTTGTACTGTACATATTTTATATTATACATATATGTTATATATGTCTATTATGCATAACATGATAGAGCAATAATAAAAATAAATAAATGAATAAATAAATATATATAGGAACACATGCACACATATATACTGTATAGTTGCATTTCATGATTGAATAATATAAATTATATCATTAAATACCATTTTGTAATTTAGTTTTTCATAAGTTTATACATGAATACAGATATAAAGGGGCTGAATGGTCTCTATAAAATATGTGAATAAGTGCGTGAATGCCTGAATGTCACTTAATGACATGCAAATGAAAGGGTGAATGGTTGTATGTCTCTAAATGACTTGTGAATGAGAGGGTGAATAGTTGTGTGTCTCTAGAGGGGAAAGTGCTGATTGTCTTATATAAGTTGTCCTGATACATCCATATCTCAAAGCACTGGAATATTTCGTAATTTTTGCTGTGGGTGGATCTGACCAATAATACCAACAGAGGTAGGTCATCTTCAACAGATGTCCACATCGCCACAACTCCAGCCAAGCTGAGGAGCAGGCCCTCCAAGAGTCATGGCCATCACCGACGCCTCCTCCACAGTAAAATCAATGGAAAACACTCCAACAATAAAGTGAGTCCTTGCCGCCTCAAGCTGGACCAATAACAGTTCTCCTTAGCACCACACTCTCCCACACACACACACACACACACACACACACACACACACACACATAGACGAGAGTTCGGGCTGCAATCACTATTATGTTTGCAGCAGTATATAATATGTTACCCGCTAACCGGTAGCCTACAGCGCTGCTGCCTGGTGACCGCACCAGGACTCTCTCGCAAGACTGTAGCGAGATCGTAGCAACTCTGTAACCACAGATTTCAAATAGTCGCCATTCCTGGATGGGAGGTCTCTGATTCATGCAAATCCTCCAAAACATTGGATTGAGCCCCAAAAGTAGAGCACCAACAAAAAAAAATGCTGTTTATTTTACAGTCACATGACCCAACCCCAGAGCATGACGACCAGGATGTGCTGCTTGTTGACAGGGCTGCAGGAGGAGGTGCAGCTGGACGCTTGGAGACCCAACGGAAGCAGATGGATGCTCAGGACTATCGCCTCCCAGAAGGGGGTCGTGTTCCAGGCCAGCTTTAGGAACCAGATAAACAGATGAATTAAAACTAATTCCTGGCTGTTTCGCTGCCCGGAAACCCCTTCAGACACCACCTACTGGGAAGAAATGGAAACACAAGCTATCATCTGGAATGGACAGCACCAACGGTTCACTGGCTTGCCGTCTTCTCCATTTGAGTTTAAGATCAGAGACGGAGAGGACGATGAAGAAAAGGTCACTCAAAGTGCACTTAGAAGTAAGGATGATGTTGATGATCTTGATGAAAGATGAAGAGGAGAGAATTGGCCAAAGTAGCAGCTACTTACTTTGTCAGCTGCTCAAAAGCACAGGAAGCATTTGCAGCAAAGAGCTGCTTTCTGTCAGCAGCCGGGCATGGTCAACATGGGGATCAAAGGGTTCAAGAACCAGTCAGAGTACCACAATATTTTTTTATTTTATTTATACTAAACATCTTGAGTAGATTGTTTATATCCCAGAAGAGGATCTCCCATCTTTCACATTTCTCCAAGGGTTCTTCACCCACCAGCCTAAGGTGCTCAGGTGCTTCAGGGAAAGTTATTGTCACGGTGTTCAATTTCATTCTTTTCATCAACTCTGCGTTGGAACCTTTTGCAGCCATGGTTGACAGGCATCAAAGGCATCAGGAAGGCTATGTTGGGAACAAAATGGTGAAGTTCTGTTGGACCAGAGGGCTACTCACTTCTTCTAGTCTCAAGCACAAATGATTCATGAGCCAGAAAGCATTGCACAGGTGAAAGAATGGTGGCCTCCTTCAGACAAAAAGGAAGTAAACATTTCAGATTTGTGCAGAAGTGAGGAGTTTTCGGTGTTCCAATCCCTGAGCTTTAGAAATAGAGGGTGGCATCAACATGTCAAGCTAACAATGCCAACAGTCAGAGCTCAATGAAGGTCATCTATCGACTCCCAAAGTGTGGAAGGAGATGTGTGTAACTCCTCACCTCTGGAGAGCAAAATTTTAGTTTGAAAGGTAACCTCACTTGCAGTAACCACTGACATTTTTGTTCCATTTTGCTCCTCCTTCACCTGACATCCCATTGGCCTCTGGCCATTTCCATCATATTCCAATTATCAACATTATCTTCAAGTGATGCACCAATGGTAGACTTAAAGATAGTCTTTATAATAATCCTCCAGTGATGGATCTGCCTGTGAAACCGAGTGAGGTCTCCAGAGTCCAACAAGGACGTCAACTGAGAACATTTTAGCAGATGTAGGTGAGCAGTTCCTGGAACAGATAGATGGAAGAAACTCAAAGAGAGCGGACATTGGGTTTCCATTGCAGGCATCACGCTGAGCAACTGTCACTGGATGGCAACCCTCGCTGATGGTGACCCCCTTGAAGTCTGAGCTGCTGTAGATTCCCTTTTTCCAGAGGGTCTATTGTATCCCGGAGCTGAATGGGCTCGAGAGGAGCATCGGACGATTGATCTCAGAAGAACTTCAGCTCGCTTACAGTCGTATATCTTTAAGGCAACATTCCAATGTGACCATGAATATAATTCCAGACATCTCCTGCTCCAACACAGTCACTGATTTGATTGGTAAGGATATCTTGGAAGTGATTTATCACTCATACCTTTAGAGGAGGAGAAGAAGGAGGAGGAGGAAGGAGAAGGAAGAGTTTTGAGCATTAAAATGAATTCTGTAATGAGGTACGGCAGCCTGGTCCTGGAGGTCGGAAGGTAAGCAGACGCCTTTAATTAGCACCATGATTTATGACCACATGATGGGACGCCATTGGAGAGATGGTTCAGCTGTGGCTTTCCTGAAAAGAGGAGAGCCAGATACACATCCAGCGAAAACGTCTCAAGATAAGGCGTCTCCTGACAAGAAGTCTTCCTGCATGTCTCTAGAGAAGTCGTCTCCACAGAAGACATTTCCACAGAGGAGGTCTCCAGAGAGGGCAACTTCTCTGTCTCCAGAGGAGTCATCTCTAGGAAAGATGTCTTCTCTGATACATCCCCAGAGAGGATGTCTCAAGAGAAAGACTCTGGAGACATTATTTCCAGAGAAGGCGTCTCTAGAGAAAGTTTCCAGAGGAGAAATCTTCAGAGGTGTTGTCTCCAGAGAAGCTGCCTCCAGAAAAAATCTCCGGAGAAGTTACTGTATCTCCAGAGAAGCTGCATTTAGAGAGGCTGTCTCCAGTATCTCTGAACCCCCCTGCTTTGAACGAAGACCATAAACTTCCTTTGTCCGTCTGAGTCGGAGTCTCCATATTTTGTAAGTAACCTAATTTAGGCTTGTCCTGTCTCGGCCAATGGGTGCGCAGCTCTCTGCCCTGCCGCCACTGCCGCCGGCTGGCATTAATCATTCTGCTGTTTCATCTGACGACGGGGCAGCGGGGCAAAATATCATCTACCACTGACCTCCACGTCCTACATGCAGCGCTCTCCATCACCAGGGAGACGAACACACACACACACACACACACGAACACACATACGCGCACATACAGACCCCCGGCTGAAGGAGCAGAGCTGTCAGGAATCCATCTCAATCTGCTGCTGCCGCCTGCAACTGACGGAGCAGGAAAAAAAGTATTATATAATATTATTTTCCAATTATATTAATACATTGATATTATTATATTACAAAATATATTATATAGGGGAAGCACTGTGACACGATGGTTAGCACGTTGGCCTAATAGCAAGGAGGGGAGCCTGGTTCGATGCTAACAAGGGGATCTTTCTCTGTGGAGTTTGTACGTTCTCCCCGTGTCTGCGTGGGTTTCCTCCAGGGATAAGCAGCCTTCAGCGACCCTGAGTGCAGGATAAGCAGTAGATTGATATATTCTATAATATTCATTAAAAAGTCAGATGTAATGTTATAGTATTATTTAATTCATTTTAATATATGACTGCATTATTAATAATATTTGTTATCATATGTATATTTCCTATATATATCTCTATTTTTTTTTTCAGATATTATACAACACATATTTTGATTCAATAATGCGGCTATTCGATCGGTGCATCAATCAGATAGTTGATCATTTGTTTTATCAGTTCTTTCCTGCATTGGAGGCAGCCACGTGCCCTGATGGTTCTCATGGTGATGATGATTGATGGGATATCTGCTGTCGTGCGCTGAGGGGACAGCAGGAGACCGAAGGCACAAGGGCATAGCAGCTCCTCCACGTGCCTGTGGACCTCTGAGGAACTCCCTGAGGTCCTGTTGGCCTTCACACACAAGTGGGTCTCCTTCAGAGGATCGGGTCCAATTCATCACTTCACAAATAAAACAACGAGTGTCCACGGATAAGTCTGAATGAAATATAGAAATGGTGGAAGAAAGACAAAGTTGCTTATTGATGGCTGGAAAAGAAAAGAAATATTGCTCAGCAGCACTACAGTCTGTGTAACGGCAGGAAAATACTATTAGTGTTAATATCATTATTGTTGTTGATATAACGTGGTACAGTGCTGCAGTGGTTCCCCCTCACAGCAAGAAGGTCTGTGGTTGGATTCTCCATGTTCTCCCAGTATTTGCATGGGTTCCTTAGGGTTCTCCGGCCTCCTCCCATATTCCACAAATACGATGGAGTTTAATTGGAGAACCTAAATTGTGTGTGAATTAATGAGTGAGTGAATGAATGTATGTCTCTATATGATGTGTGAATTAGAGAGTGTATGTTTGATACATGGCATAAAGCATAAATGGATGAATGGATGAATGACCTCTTGGAGAATGAATCTTTAGGGTGAACCAATCTGGTGTGGTGTTCATAACCCAGAGAACCTTATCAGAAACCACACCAGAACCACAAGGCCCATCTGCACGGTGCATTACTGGCTCCACTGATATGTGCAGCTTGTAACATAGTGCAGATGCCAGTCATCGCCTGTGTGTGTGTATGTGTGCGTGTGTGTTCCACTGGCAATTAATAGCACACGGTTGTTAACAGGGAGGGGGCGAGGAGGATCACAATCCTTTTCATCCAGACAATTCAGCATTGTGTCGCTGCTGAGCATCTTGTCATGTAAAATTGTTTTTACGTGGCATTGTGCAGTGAACAAGTGTGTCACGAGGACCGACATACAACCCCCAACCTCCAACCCTCACTGGTGCTGCCAGCGGCAGCACATCTTGATATCAGTGCTGCCTTTCAACTCCCACTGTTTGTTTCAGTGTCCATGTTGCACACATGCTGTAGCTCAGCGGGCAGTGTGTGTGTGTGTGTGTGTGTGTGTGTGTGTGTGTGTGTGTGTGTGTGTGTGTGTGTGTGTGTGTGTGTGTGTGTGTGCGTCATTTCAAATGTTTAAATTTTATTGATACATTGATTTATGCAGTGATCGATGTCTTTAATTTTCCAACCTTGTCCTATAAAGACAGCTAACGATGCTGATGCCCCGCGGCTAACAGTTTGGAGTAAGTAGCAGCGCTTAGCCATAACTGGTCCAGTGATGTGACTGGTTTCCATGGTGATTTGCTGACTCAGATTAACTCCCATTAACCAGCTCTGTGCTCTCCCTTCTCTACCCCAGCCAATAGGCGTCATCCAATTCAAAGCCTCGTTAACCGGGAAATGAGGGGAAATTATACATCTACATTCTTCTCCTTTTGGCTGCTCCCCACGTGGACACCACACCCAATCACATGCCTCCATTTCACCCACAGCCAATTATTTGCCTCCTTGGAATCCATGGAATCACATTACTCTAAACAACTTGTCACTTCTGTCATGTAATCTTTTATCACATTGCATTTTTAATGTTATGTTATGTTATGTTATGTTATGTTATGTTATGTTATGTTATGTTATGTTATGTTATGTTATGTTATGTTATGTTATGTTATGTTATGTTATTTGTGATGGTTAGACTGTGCTCTCTTTCACAGGGGATGAGTTTGGCTGAGAAGTGGAAGGTGGCACACCTACTTCAGATTTTTGGAGCAGTATTCATGCTAAGGAGACAGGTTTCTATTTTATGTTTTCTATGTTATGTCATCTGTATGTTATGATTTTATGTATTTTCTTATGTTCTGTTTTGTTATTCAACCTGAAATTCTTTCCTGTCCCCAATGCTATCAGATAATAAATAATTAATAAACATCCTGTTGTAACCTGATGAAAGTTTGCTTTAGGTGAGACAGGAGTCGGCATATGACTGCAGAGCGAGCAAACAGGAGGGTATAATGTTGATGCTATTCATGTTATATGTCATGTAGTTTACAATGTTATTCTGGCCGCAATTATGTTTGTCTCAGAATGTGCTTCCTGGAATTAGTTGGTTGTTACCAAGATCCTCAGTTGTGAGAAATGCTGTCATATATTTTTAATGGATATTCTTAGTCTTTGTTGAATCTGGAGGATTTTTTTGTTCAATTTTATTGATTTATATTACTTTACATTTTTCTGTGTGGTTTCACCTTGTGTCTTGTGCTTGACAAAGATCTCCAGTTCTGCTTTGCCCTGTCATCAGACATCTCTCCCCTGGATACCATCCTAATGCTAGAGGAGATATTAATGATTTCATCCAGGCAGGTCTGTCGGGCAGTTCTGCCTCGAACCTGCCCCCCCCGGGTTCCCCTCGGTTGATTTTTAGTTTTCATAGCATCTGAAGCCCTTGCGGGTTCCCCACGGCTCATAGAAAACTCCTCATGTCGGTGTGCCGGAGATGAGTGAAGAGCTCAGGGAACCTTCCAGAACCCACGTGGGTGTGTCAGCAAACGCTAATGAACATTAGATGAATGAAAACAGGGCCTTGGGTCTTTATGTTCTTCTTGAAACAGTCTTACGACCTGTATTATTCTATGTATGTGCATATGATCCTTAAGGATGTACTGGATATATCAACTGTAGCCCGGTCTAAAATTTCATTACAGACCATACAGGCTAAAATGTAAATATGTTTTAACATTTAAGTAAAATTAAATAAGACTGAAATGGCAGTAAAACATTTAATGTTCCATGTTTAAAATGTGTTCATAAATGGTTAAAAACAAGTTTTAATCTTATCTAAGGTTTCTGTCATTTATTTGGGAATCCTGCTTTTAATCGCCGCAAGCTTGTGTGAAATGTACAGCTCAACATGTGCTTTTGTTTCCATCCGAACTTGTTAGGTGTCAATATGGTATTTTCTTTAAGGCGCGAGGCATTCGACTGCTGCGTTTACCCGAGGGAAGTTTGTGAAGCTAAGCTGAAAGGAGAATGGTCATAAAACATTGTGGATGCAAAATTTACGTTGCTGTTTTCGACTATTTAACCCTGTAATGGGTGAGTACTCGATGTATATGATTTTTATGCTTAGACGATATGTTTAAGTGCATATATGCGATGCTAATCAAGCGTTAGCATTGTTAGCATTTTACCGAGAGTTAATTTCATACTCTGTATGTAAAGTATATGAGCTTGGAATTGGAGACTTTTAATGCTCAGTGGGCCGAGAGGAATTCTCTGGACTCTTCTGCTGAGGCCTAACCAATGAGTTTCACCAAGTACACTTCATAATGCCATGATGCCAAGTCATTGCCAACCCGTTTGCCGAGAGGGAATCGCATGGTGATGGACAACGTTTTACTATCCATTGCTTCAAAACCAAAAGGATTTGTGAGTACATCAAAGCACGTGCATTATATTTTGGGGCTTGTGAACAAGTGAAACGGGCATTTTCTGTTTTTCTGGTCCAACGAACCCGAGCATCGAATCAGGTCTGCCACGATTGAACTTTCTGAGAAAAACTAGAAGGACTTTAAGGTTATGGTTTTTGAACTGAACTGAACTTGAAGGGATTTACATGGTTTTTGAATATGTTTATGTAGTTGCGAAGCGACAAAATCTCAAATGAACGCATTACCAATTTTATTTCATTTTTCTTTTAATTTTGTGAAACTAAACTTTAACTTTGTACTTAAAGAGATCTGTGTTTTGTCTTAATTCATATTTTCTCCTCAGGAGATGGAGGCACTGCCATAATTAAAAAGCATAAATAAGTTTAAGTTTAAAAAAGATAAGTATTATTGTTTCTCCTGTTTACCACTAAAAATTTCACCTAAGTAACGTTCCCAGGGCCCCACCCATTGTACTATCACTGCATTAACTAAGAGGTTAATACCTAGCTACTTGGGTTGGGTGCTACACAACTGTATATTTGTACAGGGACCACTTGCTGTTCTACCTGAGTTCTATTTGGGTTTCTGAGAAAAATCTTTTGTCTCCCATCTTGATGAACCATCACACTCTCTTCTGGCTCTTCTGAGGACGGTGCTCTGATGGATGCCCGGCCCGCCGGCACCGTCTCACCAGACGGGCTTGATGACAACTTAATCTTTGAGAGACAAAGAGCCCATGTGTTGGGTCCCTCAGCTGACAGCGTGTTTGTGCATAATTGGTGATGGTGAGTCAAGACTTACTGTCAAAACGTGTTCTTCTCTGATGTTGAAATATGGATTATTACCTGGAGATTCAGGTCACTGATGAATGATGTTGATGAATCAATTATAGAAATGTGATTTAAATGAATGATGGCAGAAAAGGACACCAAGGCCATGGAAGGAAGAGCAGAAAAAATAAAGGACTTGCAAAAACAAAAATGGAAATAGATATATTTAAAAAAAGTTGTGACAAATTTATTAATTGAGCAATTTTTCATTTAAATTGATTGACTTCAAATATTTATTCATATAATTTCTAAGATACGGTGGGGCAAAAAAAGTTCTCCCACTTGAAAAGATGAGAGTGGCCTGTAATTTTCATCATAGGTGCACTTCAACAATGAGACAGAGAAAAAAAAATCCAGAAAATCACATTGTCTGATTTTTATCAGAATTATTAAAAATTTATTTGCAAATTATGAAGGAAAATAAGATGAGAGATGAGAGCAACTTTATTTATCCCGAAGGAAATTGTTGAAGAAAAAGAGACACTAAGGTGAAGAGAAACTCTGGCAGGCAGCCGCCCGAGACAGCGCCGGCAGTACGTACTGATTTGTACGGAAGTACGTAATATGTACATACGTACGTATAAGTATTTGGTCACTAACAAAATTGTGTGTAGGATCATTGTCATGCTGAAAGACTCAGCCACGATTCATCTTCAATGCCCCTGCTAATGGAAGGAGGTTTTCACCAGAAAACTCACGATGGCTCCATTCATTCTTCACTTTACATGGATCAATTGTCCCGGTCCCTTTGCAGAAAAATAGCACCAAAGCGTGATGTTTCCACCCCCATGCTTCACGGTAGGTATGGTGTTATTTGGATGCAACTCAGCGTTCTTTCACCTCCAAACACGACAAGTTGAGTTTTTGCCAAAAAAAATCTACTTTGGTTTCATGTGACCATAGGACATTCTCCCAATCCTCTTCTGGATCATCCAAATACTCTCTCACAAACTTCAGACAGGCCTGTACATGTACTGGCTTAAGCTGGGGGACACGTCTGGCACTGCAGGATTTGAGTCCCTGGCGCATGGTGTGTTACTGATGGTAGCCTTCGTTACTTTGGTACCAGCTCTCTGCAGGTCATTCACTAGGTCCCCTGCGTGGTTCTGGGATTTTTGCTCACTGTTCTTGTGATCATTTCGACGCTCAGGGTTAGATCTTGCGTGGACTCCAGATTGAGGAAGATTATCAGTGGTCTTTTATGTCTACCGTTTTCTAATAATTGCACCTACAGTTGATTTCTTCACACCAAGCTGCTTACCTATTGCAGATTCAGTCTTCTCTTTCTGGTGTCCTTTGAAAGGTCTTAAGTCTTGGTAGAGTCTGGAGTGTGACAGTGTGAGGATGTGGGCAGGTTACATGTCCCTAATACAGGTAGCATGTGGAGGACAGAGGAACCTGTAACTTCCTGAAGTTACAGGTCACCCAGAAATCTTGTTTGTTTGTAGGTGACTAAATACTTATTTTACTGAGGAATTACCAATTAATTCAGTAAAAAGCCTACAATATGACTTCTTGGATTCTTTCCCCCCATTCTGTCTCTCACAGTTGAAGTGTACCTATGATGAAAACTACAGGCCTCTCATCGTTTTAAGTGGGAGAACTTGGTAGCTGACTAAACACTTTCGTGCCAGTGAAGTGCAGTCAGTAGAGGCAGGGGAGGCCGGGCCTCACCTGTCATCACGGAAAGAAAAAAAATGCAAAAAGAATAAATAAATTAAATAGTTATATTTATTCAGTGATTTGTACTGTAAAGTTATTTTCCACGTAGCTTCACCATTTTTATTTTATTTTTTTTTCAAAATTGCTAAAAAATATACAAATATGAAGAGACGTGCGGTGACGTGGCAACCAGCTTAGCCCACTGTGGATTGCGCAACAATTCTGTTAACTGTGCTGCCATGCTATGCACTGAGACCGTATTGCTGTCTCTGTGGATGTCACTATTAAGAAAACATTTTAATATATGAACTAAATTTCCATGTGTCTAATGGTTTTTTCGTCAACAACTGTAATGTGTTTCTCGTGTTTTTCGTAATCATAAAACGACTGCGGAGAGACACTAAGTGAGGCACGAAGTGACGGGGCCTCATGGTAGGGGGCACCGCTGATCCCAGGAATCCCTCCTACTTCTCAGCTACTGAATAATAGAATTCGCAATAGCAAGCTACAGTAAAGAGTTAGCAAGTAAAGTGCAGCCATCCAGCTATTTTTTGCCGATATCATCTGGCTGTATAGCTCACAAACGGTAAGGGATTAATGTAAATCTCCTGGGCAGCTTCTCAACTTTTTGGCCCAGAAGGATCTCATTCAAACTGTTCCTGAGGTGACAAAGTTGCTCCGGCCGGTGGTCACCGTTCTGGCTACAACAGCACCTGTGGAGCGGTCATTTTTGGCACCGGAAAAACTCAAAACATACAGTCGGAACAGGACCGATCAAGGACGACTGTCTTCACTGGCACTGTCTCAATGGATTTCCATTGAGATAGAGAGACTTTCAAAACTGAAGAAAGAAATGGAAGACTGCTACAAGCAAGTTATTAATGCTTCATTTATCAGTAAAGGTAAGAGATAATAACGTTTTTTTTCACATGTGCTTTTTTCTATGCACAGTTTGTATATGTAAAGAATGCTGATATGATATTTCAAACAAAAACTGTCAACTGCTGCCAATAAAATGGTGAATAAGCTACTCTGTATGGTTCATATGTTTGTAAATCTGACTGTGATGACATCAGTGCCTCACCACTCATGAACCTCACAGCACGTCACTGTTTTGTGCCCTACTGTGAATAGTTTTTATATTCATAAACGTATTTGCTCTTTTAATGATACATTTAATAATGCATTTATTGATATAAAAAATAAATAAATACATCTTATCAATCTTATCCATTATATGAATAAATTATATGAATCAATACACAAAATGCCCAAATAATCCTATAAATGACTACATTAATCGATCAATTACTAAACCTATTAAATACATAAAGAGGAAGAATCTAAAGTGACTAACCAATGCATGAAAAAAGCCAGAAATAATGAATTAATACAAAATAATAATGTAAATGAATGAATTAATAAATTATTGACCGAATGACTACAAATGTGAATGAAAAAAAAGGCATAAAAATGACAAAAAAGTGATAAATATACTGAATAACAAAATGAAAAAACACAAAATATATATAATCGAAACAAAATAAATCATACAAATTCAATAATACAAAGTAATAAAATCAAACCAAATAAAATGTCAATACTTTGGTTGATCGTTTTCCACGAGTCCAACATTCACCTTCTCTATTACGAAATGAAACAATGAAACATAGAGGTAGATAGAATAAATGAACAAATGGAAAATTAAAATCATTTGTCCACTCTTACTCTCTCTGTTTTTACCTCGGCTGTTCAAGGCAGAAGGCCGCCCCCTCCCAAGCAGGGATGTGGCCGAGGTTGTGGCTGACAGCCGGTGATTTTAGCTCCACTCAGGTTCTTGTCTTGGTAGCATGAATATCTAAAAAACCCACACATCTTCAACCCCTGACCATAAACCAACCACACACATGCGCGCACACACACACACGGAGCCTATTTGGTACACTACCTTGTCACCATGGCAATCAATATGCCTTGGTAATGGCTGCCCAGAGAGCTGTGTGTTTGAATGACAGTTCTGGGACCAAGGTTGAGTGATGGAGCGCCGTTGCTGGCTTAATTAACTCCCAGTCACCCCACCCCCCACCCCCCCAAACCGCCACCATTCTCCTTCATCACTCCTCACCTCCACCCCATTACCCACAGCATAAACAACATGCCAATTAAAACGGCGCCCGCACATTTTAGGCCGCCTCGCTCACTCACACTGGAGTCTACAAATAAATATTCATCCCGACTGCAGGAGCCTCGGCAGTGGGATCATATATTATGGATCAAACAATCTCACTAATGAAGGACGCGCTCCCCTGCCATAAAATAGAATCTCAGCCTTAACTTATGGAGGCGGTTTGGAAATGTCATGGGGGGGGTTGGGGTTGGGGGGGATGGGGGTCCAGGGGTCGGGGGGTTTATGGAGACATCCAGCACACCTCAGTAGCTGCAGATTACTATTAAAGATTTCAATTTTCCCCCTGTCACTTCAGTTTTAAGTCAAAAGCTAATTTGCTTGGCTGGTTGCAAAAGGATCGATAGATTGACAGCTGAGAGGTATACATATATGTGTGTGTGTGTGTGTGTGTGTGTGTGTGTGTGTGTGTGTGTGTGTGTGTGCGCACGATGATTTTGATAAGAGTTTTCTTCTGAATGCGTCATGTTTGAGTGCAGATGGGAATTTGTTGGGGGGCCTCTGCCACAAGCCTTGGAGGAATTCGGGGAGCACGAGCATAAGCATCAACAGCGCCGTCATCAGCAAGAAGATCCCCTCTAGCCTGGAGAACGGGTACTTTCATTTGATAAAAGAAGAGAGAAGCTAAAACAAACACGATCGCAGATCTCCTGGTTGTTCTGAGGTCAAGACCTGCTCATACATTCGTGTCATGTCTGTCACATGTCGGATTTGGAAAAGACGGAAGTGGCTACAGATTTGGAATCAGGAAGTGAAAACCCCCAAACTGAGTCAGCTATTTTCCTTTTTTTTTTGTTTTTGCAAACTCATTCCAGACAGTACAACATCAAGGATGGGCAGACGTCTGGATGAAGTCAGGAGCACCCTGTTACAGACCAAACATAATTCTAGCCCAGTAGCTCTCTCCACAGAGTGTCTCCTGCAGCTGCAGCTCCATGCAAGTGTCCAACCTCTTGTCCTCTGCTCCTGTCGCCCCTTTCCCATTTTGGGCTGTCCCAGCAGATCGCTATGTCGTGAGGGAAAGTGGTGGTCACCATGGAGGTACAAAACCACAGACCAGGACAAACCCTGACGTGTTTTTTTACATTCTCAATGTTAGCTTATTTCAGCATTCTTAAACTTACACCTCCCTCAGCAGCCTGGAAGCTCTGACTGCCTTCAGACCTTACGTATTCATTCTGATGACATGAACAGTTCATCGTGACATGGTTACACCTCGCAGCCAGCAGGGAGAGCTCCTGAGCCAGGACTCCTCATATGGTTCCCAGAAGAAAAACAAACGCCCGATGCTTATTTTTCTCTCTTTTATCAATTTATTTGTTTGGGTTTTTTTTTAGAAAATACTGTGATATTTTATTTAAAAAAACGGTTGCAGAAAAGGTTCCTCCAGGTGTCCTGCCACAAACGTCTCTATCGTCACTTAAGGCAAAAACCGCAAACAAACAATACGAACGCAGGATTGGAAAACTGGACGTGGAAACTTCCTTCAGCGGCTTCTGGACCAAATGGAAAGACAGTCTCTCCTTTTTCTTTATCCCTCTACAAACGTGGCCTCCTGAAGATTCTTCTTCTTTTTTTTAATCATAGATATTTAATAGGATGCAAAACAAAAAGAGTAATAATTACTTCTGATGTAGTTTTATAATATTATTGGTATTTACACTCATTCACTTGCTTTGTAACCCAAAATATATCACAAGCCGGCACAGTACTTTACATATTGCTAGCATCTGACGTGTCGAAATAACATATAACATATATTTCTATACAAACAGATCCAACTAATATTTATACAAAAAGAATCACTTCCTTTGTTTATCTCTAAATCATACATTGCTGGTCACGTGGTTGAGCTTTGCTGGAGGCGCCAACAGAAGAGTAAATAAATAAAGAAATGGGAAGAAAGAAGCCGAGAAAGTGTGGTGATGTTGGGGAGGGGGAGGAGGGTCCTCAGACAGGTGGAGGATGGGTCAAAAGGGATGGAGGGTAAAGCTCTTCCCATGACAGGAGGCAGTGGGCAGTGCCAGCCTCCCAAGGGCGAGGATTGTGTTCGCATTTTGGTCGAATCGGAAACAAAAAACGTACAGAAAAGGAACGCGATGGAACCTGGGTGGAGGGTGAAGGAGGAGGAGGGTTCAAGGGATTAGATTGGTGGCGGGTGGAAGGGTGGAGGACTGGAGAGGATCGGAGTGGTGGAGGGGTATTTACACAGAGCCCTAAAGAACGCATGAGCAGGAGAATCTGAAGGACCTCAAACCAAAGGAGCTTCTTAGGTACTTTGTCTGTTTTCTCATCTCCACTTGACCTTTATTTTTTTAAACAAAGTCTAGATAAATACAGCCCCGGGCCGGATGTAGGCCCCTTTGGGAGCCAAACCCAGGATGTCCACCACGTCCAGTGGCCGCGGGGTCCAGCTGTGTGCTGACAGCATCGGGAACACAAAAGAAAGGAAAGGGACTAACCCCTGGACAGAGCAGGGGGTCTGCTCCGTGGAGAAGGTTCGTGTCTCCCCTCAGCTCTCGTCTCTTTTGGTAGAGGCGTCACAGCTTCAACTGGGAGCTTCAGCTCCAAAGAAGTACAATTCCGGTAACATTCGCCGTCCAAAGGATTCCGGTGTGTACTGTCTGTACTTTCCGAGAAGGAGTGGTAGCAAAGTACCATCTGCTAAGACTTTGGGTTCTGGGCTCCACACAGTCACTTCTAGTTGTCTTAGTGAGGCCAGTGGCCTCGGACCGAGCTCCGGCCAGTCTGGCGGAGCTATACCCGCGTGGTGGAGTGCCCATGGGGGAGGTTGGTACTGTTCTGGCTGCCCCCGAAGGTGTTGAAATTGTGCAGGGGCTGCATGCCCGCCAGTGAGTTAGGGATCATTGTGATAGTGCTGGGCGTCATCAGTGGGATGTCATCAGGCGAGCGGCGAAGGGTAAGAGTATAGTCGGGTGGGCAGCTGAGCCGCAGGGCGTCATGGGTCTGCAGTGGCTCGCACTCATGGTGGTGTTCATGCTCCAGCTGCTGCTGCTTCATCTGTAGCGACATCAGCTCCTCGCTTTGCAGGTGGGCCACATCGTTGGTAGTGGAGGGTGCCGTGGCCGAGGCAGAGTTGCGCTGGGGGGTGAGGACACGGCGGCTAGACTCATGACGTCGCTTGTCCTTCTTGTAGTAGAGCGCAGCAAAGGCCAGGATGTTGAGGAAGAGCAAGGAGGCCCCCACAGCAATGGTGACGCTGAGCTCAGTTGAGTAGTCCCGCTTGGTCTCAATGACCACGGTGGACTCATCAGTGAGGTCGCCACTCCGCCGCTGGTCAGTGGTCTGCTTGGTGTTGGCTGACGGCACCCCTGGGTGGCGGGTGGTGGATGGCCAGTTATTCTTGCCCGGAAAGCGTTTGGTGTACGGGTATGGGGTTGTGTCCTGAGGAGGGATCTTGGTGGTGGTAGACACGTATTGGAAAAACTCATTGATGTTGTGGAGGTGCGGAACCAGCTCCAGCCAGAAGGCCACCTTGGTAGCCCGGTAGTGGTCCCGTACCCGTGGCTTGAGGCCGATGTGAAGGTACAGCTGGTCCTTTGGGTTGTACTTTGTCCAGGCCACCTCTTCAAAGCGGTTGGGCTTGGTGTGGATGAACTTGGTGTCTTGTGGAACTGGCTGATTTGGGTCCCTGCAAGAGGACCACAAGGAGAAGAAGATGAAGACCAGGTCTTAGACAGGCTTCCCTGCTTCCACACCAAACCAGCTTCAGACCGGGCTCTCAGCAAACCTCTCCAACATACAATGCTCTACTGAGGATCAAGGGATACACTCAGCCCCCCCCCCCCCCCCACACACACACACACACACCCATACACACTTCTCACCAGCTCTGTTTGAACACCAATTTGGTTTTACTAATTGATTTTTACAAACAAACACTCCTAATGAACATCTGACAGTAATGTGTGCATTTTTGAAAAAAATGTGTAATTAGTTAGTTGTAAATGTAACATCACAATTCTTTAAATCACCAACAACCATGTTTAAGAACTATGTTTCCAGGCATCAGAGGCCTGGTAACACCCTCCAGCGCCCTCCAGACTCATGATGCCTCCAAATAAGGCATCCTGAACCCCTCCTCTAGCCTCACTGCAGATTCTCTAAATACAGGGAAGAATAAAATTAAAATCAAAAAATCAAATGAAATGAAGATAATAAAAAAAAATCAAAATTTGTTCAAAATATAATAATAAATGAGAAATAAAATATGATGAAGAAAAAAAATGAAAGACATAAGGCATAAACATCAACATGAAATAAATAAAAGAATAAAAAAGAAAAGAGAGAAATAATATAGAGAAAAAAATAAGATTGACATTAAATTAAATGTTAAAAATAAAGTTAAATTAAATAACATTGAATTCAATAAAAATGATCCAAAATTAGTAAAATAAAATAAAATAAAAGGAAAGAAAAGAGACAAAATAAAGACTATGAGGAAAGAAAAGACAAAGTAAAAGTAAAAGCTGTTTATGCTCTTGTTTCCCTTGTTTTCTGTCACAGTTGGGGATGATGCCACCTCTTGTTCTGGTGTGGAAGTGTGCAGGAGAGGGGGAGTGAGGGTATGGAGCTGTGGGGACTCAAGGCCATTCTGCAGCCTTGAAGAGCGTGTTGACGTCTGCTTCTGTGCGAACAGAAACATCTCCAATGTTCAGCGGGCAGTTGTTCTCCCACGGTTACCGTGGAAACAGCTCCCTGAACTCCTGCATCCTCGAGAATACATGTGCATTTCCCTCACACCGTGCAAAGCTGTCCTCTGGAGGATGTCGCACTTGAGCCAGCCTCCAGATGAGTTTTGACCCCGAGGAATGGTCAGGTGTTTTCATCACCTGAACCTGAGGGAACTTCCTTTCAGGGAATGCCAGGAACACCTGCGTCTAATCAAGGCTCCTCAAACGGGACCCTTCCTCCTTTCGTGAAGATCTGGGTCGACCTGCAGCTACAGGGAGAGGCAGGTCAGCATGAGCGTGAAGAAGGCGTGGTCATGACCCCAAGGTGAGCAGGAGCCCAAACACCTGAACCTCTAACATCTCCTCCAGGCTGCTGCCAGCCACCTCTGGAGCTCCAAACCACCCTGGAGCTCCAGGGTGTTCTTGTCACAAGGCTCACAATGAGCAACAGCTGTGGCCCGCTGAGGGAAACACACACACAACGTTTTAACCCATGCCTCAAAACAAAAGAGTTCCTCTGCTGTGGAGCACCCGAGGACCTCACCTTCATCCTCAGTGTTCAAATCAGATTCTTGTCTGGGATTGAACGTCACTGTTAAGTACCTGAACTACTACACAGTACTGCATCGGAGCAACAGCAGCAATTATTTAAATATTTCACTCAGAGAGTCATTGCTCATCATTGCGGCCTTCATATTCCAGACAGACGCAATTCGAGACAAGCGCTCACATCTCTTCAGGACAGCGCTGTTTGTGTGTGAGTGTCTGTGTGTGCGTGTGTGTGCTCATGTGTGTATGTGCCTCTGCCTCCTCCCTTGAGTTTGCATGATAATAATTATCATGTCATACCAGTGTAGTAGTGCCTCCAGGAGGCGCTAATGGACATGTTTTTATTGCATTGCCCTCTGACCTCGATTTTTTTTTAATTTATTTTTTTTATTTAATTTGCTCTATAACGAGAGTTGCCGTCTAAGTTGCGGCTGCATATGGAATCGGACGTGAGTGGCCGCCAGCATGAGGCAAGCGCCACTGAAGGCCTGCCACCCCACCATGAACATATGCTGGGACAATATGGTGCTCCTTAGCCAGTCAATTAGCTGTGTCGCTGTAAAGATAGCGCTTGGGGCCTCATCCGCCATGAAGTACGCGCTTTGCCATTTTTTGGGATTTGATGGTAGCCTTCGTTTCTTTGGTCCCAGCTCTCTGCAGGTCATTCACCATGTCCCCCCATGTGGTTCTGTGATTTTTGCTCACCGTTCTCGTGATCATTTTGACCCCACGTGGTGAGATCTTGCGTGGACCCCCAAATCGAGGGAGATTATCAGTGGTCTTGTATGTCATTTTTTAATAGTTGCTCCCACAGTTGATTTCTTCAGACCAGGCTGCTTATCTATTGCAGATTCCAGTCTTCCCGGCCTGGTGCCGGTCCATACTTTTGTTTCTTGTGTCCTTTTAAAAGCTCTTTGGTCTTAGTGGAGTTTGGAGTGTGACTGTTTGAGGTTGTGGACAGGTGTCTAAACCAGTCCAAACAGGTGGCATTAATACAGGTATCATGTAGAGGGCAGAGGAACCTCTCAAAGAACTTAGCGGTCTGTGAGAGCCAGAAATCTTGCTTATTTGTAGGTGACCAAATGCTTATTTTACAGGGGAATTGACCAATTTATTCATTAAAAATCCTACAATAGGATTTCCTGGATTCTTTCCCCTCATTCTGTCTCTCACACTTAAAGTGTACCTATGATGAAAATTACAGGCCTCTCTCATCTTTTAAGTGGGATTACTTGCACAGTTGGTGGCTGACCAAAATGCTTTTTTGCCCCAATGTACATAAATAGCCGAATCAAGGACTTTATAAATAAGGAAGAAATATAAATAAGCAAATGAATAAATCTTTTTCTTCTCCTTTCGGCTTTTCTCTTCAGGGGTCACCACAGCGAATCAACCTTTTCCATCTAACCCTATTCGCTGTATCCTCCTCTCTCACATCAACTACCTTCATATCCTCTCTCACTGCGTCCATAAATCTTCTCTTTGGTCTTCCTCGAGACCTCTTGCCTGGCAGCTCCAATTCCAGCATCCGTCTACCAATATTTTCACTATCCCCCCTCTGCAAATGACCGAACCATTCCAGTCTGGCTTCTCTGACCTTCTCTCCAAAACATCTAATATGTGCTGTCCATCTGATAGACTCATTCCTGATCCTATCCATCCTCGTTACTCCCAAAGAGAACCTCAACATCTTCATATCTGAAAATTTCAGCTCTGCCTCCTGTCTTTTCATCATGTCACTGTTTCTAGACCATACAGCAAAGCTGGTCTCACCACTGCCTTGTACACTTTTCCTTTCATTCTGGCTGATTTTCTATCTGGCTGATCTTTTATCACATAGTACCCCTGACACTTTTCTCCACCCATTCCAACCTGCTTGAACTGATTTCTTTCCCTCTTTTTCACGCTCTCTGTTGCTCTGGACTGTTGACACCAAGTACCTGAAATTCTCCAACTTCTTGATCTCTACTCCCTGTAGCCTCACTGTTCCTCCCGGGTCGTTATCATTCACACACATATCGTCTGTCCTGCTGCGACTAACCTTCATCCCTCTCCTTTCCAGCGCATACCTCCAACTCTCTGGGTTTTCCTCAACCTGTTCTCTGCTCTCACTACAGATCACAATGTCATCTGCAAACATCAGGGTCCATTGAGATTCCTGTCTCACCTCATCTGTCAGCCTGTCCATCACCACTGCACCTCATACAATACCTGAGCTCCTCTCTTGGCACCCTGTCATATGCTTTTTCTAGGTCTAGAGAAACACAATGCAGCTCCCTCTGGCCTTCTCTGTACTTCTCTATTAGCATTCTCAAAGCAAATACTGCATCTGTAGTACTCTTTCTAGGCATGAAGCCATACTGCTGTTCACAAATGCTGACTTCTGCTCTCAGTCTAGTTTCCCCTACTCTTTCCCATAACTTCATTTTATGGCTCATTAACTTTATCCCTCTATAGTTGCCGCAATTCTGCACATCCCCCTTATTCTTAAAAATGGGCACCATCACACTTTGTTTCTATTCTTCATTCTTCATTCTCCATTCTTTATCTCCATTCTTCAGGCATCTTCTCACTCTTTGAGATCCTGTTGAATAATCTAGTCAGAAATTCTACCGCTGCCTCTTCTTGACACTTCCACATCTCCACAGGTATATGATCAGGACCAGTTGCCTTTCCACTCACTTCACTTTTACTAATCTCTGCTACTTTGTGGTCTACAATAGTCACCCCTTCTACCCTTCCCTCTCTTTCATTTTCCAAATTCATCAGCTCTTCAAAGTACTCTTTCCATCATCCCACCATCACTCTTCTAGCATCTGTCAATACATTTCCCTCTGTATCCTTAATCATCCGGACCTGTTGTACATCCTTTCCATCTTTATCCCTCTGTTTTGCAACCTGTATCAATCATTCTCTCCCTCCTTACTGTCCAACCAAGCATACAGGTCATCGTACGCCTTTTCTTTTGCCTTTGCTACTTCTATCTCCATCTTACGTTGTATCTCCCTGTACTCCTGTCTGTTCTCTTCAGTCCTCTCAGTATCCCACTTATTCTTTGCTGGCCGCTTTCTCTGTATATACCCCTACACTTCCTCATTCCACCACCAAGTCTCCTTATCTACTTTCCTTCCAGATGACACACCAAGTACTCTCCCACCTGTCTCCCTGATAACACGAGCTGCAGTTGTCCAATCATCTGAAAGCTCTCCCTGACCACCCAGAGCCTTTCTCATATCCTCCATGAAAACCATATAACACTCCTCCCTTTCAGCTTCCACCACTTTGTCCTCTGCTCTGCCTTGCCCTCTTGATCTTCTTTGTCACCTAAGTCATCCTACAAAACTCCATCCAATGCTGTTTGGCTACAGTCTCACCTATGACTACTTTGCAATCATTGATCTCTTTCAGGTTACTTAATCTTTACAAGATGTAGTCTACTTGTGTGCTCCTACGGCCACTCTTATAAGCTACCCTATGTATCCTATCTTTTCTGGAAAACAGTTTTCACTACAGCCATTTCCATCCTTTTTGCAAAGTCTACCACCATCTTTCCCTCTGGGTTTCTATCCTGTATACCAAATCTGCCCATCACTTCATCATCCCCTCTATTGCATGCACCAACATGCTCATTGAAGTCTGCACCGATTACCACTCTCTCATCTCTGAGGAAAGTCATCATCACTTCATCCAGCTCATTCGAGAACTTCTCCTTCTCCTCAAACTCACATCCCACCTGCGGGGCATATCCAGTAACAACATTGAGCATCACACCTTCAATTTTTAGTTTCAGACTCATAAGTCGGTACCATAGCGAAATAAATGAATAAATAAACAAGCTAATTAACAAAAAATAAAATAAAATAAAAAATGTATACATTTATACAGAAATATGTAAGTAAGTTGTAAATAAATGAAATGAAATAAATAAATCAATAAATACAAATAAGTAAGTCAGTAAGTAAATAAATATAAATAAATAAGTTAATTAATTAATTAATGTGAAAATACAAATTAGTGGGTTACAAATTATACGGATGAATAAAAACAAACAAAACATTGAATACATAGATACGATTGAATACATAGTACATTTTTACTTTGTAAATATATAGTATACTACATTTACTATAGAAAATATTTTTGCTGAAATTTCCCCACTGTGGGATGATTGAATACAAAATCAAAAGTTGTAAGAAAATACAAATAATATACATTAAGCAATGTGTTTCAAAATACAAGATAAAAGATAGCTAGATAGAGAGCTAGATAGATAGATAGATAGATAGATAGATGGATGGATGGATGGATGGATGGATGGATGGATGGATGGATGGCTGAATGGATGGATGGATAGATAGATAGATAGATAGATAGATAGATAGATAGATAGATAGATAGATAGATAGATAGATAGATCGGGCATTTGACCTCTACTTGACCTCTGCCACACCAGCTGATCACAGACAATAAATCAATAAATCAATAAATAATTTTTCGCTAATTGAATTTTCCATTCCTGTCGGCTTCTTTATCCTTGATTTTTTGTTCATTCATTTATTTATTTGTTAATTCATTTACGTCTTAATCAGCAGACTGACTAGAGTATTGATTGGTTATGTACCAATTTGTTTGTGTTTTTATTCAATATTTTATTTTATATTGATGTCCATTTATCCTCTATGTATTCGTTTGTCTGTACAAATATGTATTTATTTGTTAATTTGTTCATTTTCTTTACTAATGTATTTGTTATGCAGCTGATTGATAATGGCTTATTCACACAGTTATCTTATTTCAATTTATTAACTCATGTGTGCATATATATTAATGTATTTACTAATGTATTGATAGAAATCCCGATCTTAGATGGTACTGCAGATGGTCTCCATCCACGGACAGAGTTTACTCCATCATCAGTGCTGCAGGGCCAGCGAGGATAAAGTAGGCTACTCACCCGGTTTTGGCGAAGTTGGTCCAGTATGTCATGACAACAGCGCTGAGCATCACATCATTCTTGGAGAAGTTGCAGTTGAAGAGGTCAGTGGATCCAATCATGGGGATGCCAAAGACGTACGGAACCTCATCTCCATGTGCGGAATCTGCCCAGCTGGGCTTCATGTCGCTCTGACAGTGATGGTAGAAGGCGTAGAAGTAGGTGGGAGAGCCGTACTGGGCATGGAGGTCCGCAGTGGCGACCGCCGGCGCCACCCACTGGTGGTCTGTGAAGAGGGCCACTAGGGTCTTGCGGCGGGTCTCGGGGTTCTCTTTGTCGGCCCAGTCCGTGTACATGAACTTGATGGTCTCACGCAAGGTGTCCTTCCCCTCCGGATAGCCGTAGAGATGATCCACAAAGTCCGACACGGCAAAGTCAAAGTCATTGGCCGACACGCCGTCTTCACTATCCACGATGCCGTCCACAAACTTGAAGCCCTCTCCCTGGTTGACGCCCAGCATGATGTCATAGTTGAGGAACTCGCCCTGCTCCATGAGGATCTGGGGGTCGTCTGGGATCACGTCGCCATCGATCACTGGCCCAAAGGCGATGTGGTACTTGGCAGGGGTGATGTACTGCTCAATCAGCTCCTTGTAGTTCTTGTTCTGCAGGCATTCCACCAGGTCGATGGTGTCCAGCATGTTGCAGCCCACCTTCTCAGCCAGGGCCCGGGTGTACTTGGCGGGTTGGTAGTTGACGGCCCAGCTGGACAGAGCCGTGCCGCTCTGGATGATGGCCTTCTGGAACAGATCTAAGAGAGGAGCTGGAGTTAGCCTCACACAAGCACAACTATCCATGGGTAAGTTCTCAAAGGACACAGGAAGTGTCTAAGTCAAAGTAGTCCATCATGACAGATGTCTACCAGCAACTCCTCTGCAGACAGATCATCAATTTTACATCACATTAACGATGAAACCATGAATCTCGTTTCTAGGACAACTATCAAAGTTAAATACGCAGATGGATTTGTAACATCAGCAGCCAATTAGATGAGCTTTGTGGGCGAGCTCCGCCTTGTTGGTAATTTTTCCGCACCAGCAGCCAATCAGAAGACACCTTTTGTACACTGCTCAGTTGATTTGCAGTGTCCTTCCGCTACCCTGATGTCCCCCCCGTCTTTTCACCATCGATCTGATTGTGAAAACCGATGTTAGGAAATCGTTCTTCAGCTGCCTGAGGAGGGCAGGAGATGAATGCGGCACATTTTCCCTGGGGAACATTAATGCTTTCCAAGTAGACCCCCTCCACCTCCACCCCCCACCTTCCCCTGAGCTCTCAAACAAATCTTTACTGACGAATGTCAAAGCCCACTGAGGTCCTCTGACACTCAGAAGCTCCAGCTCAGTAGAACACAGTTCTTCTGCTCGCCATTCCTTCACGCCGGAGGGAGGGAAACAGTCTGAGACAAACAAAGGGATGATTCAGAACGTTGTGACTTTGTGTTCCTAATGAAGGAGCCCGGGGCCACCTCCACGGCCCGGAACAGCAGAGCCCCGGCGATGAGGTGCATGAGGAGCGCTGGGCGGTGTGTGTTTTCTGTGTCAGCCGTCTATTTATATGCCGGCGAACACGCCGCCGTGGTGACTCAACTAGGCTGACTTGAAAAGTAGGTTTTGAGCACGCGGCAGACGTTTCCCACAAGGCCCGGCGAGCATTACACAAGCCCACACCACCGCTGTGGTTCATGCATGGTGTATCAGCTAAACTTCAAAATCAGACAGACTCCTTCAGCAACGTTCTGTGGCTGCATTTCTTCCTCACTCTGAGGCAGCACCACAACAAGACGCTCCCAATTTACGCGAACAACATCAATAAAGGAGGAGGGGGATTAGCCGGCGTCCGTCACCGCGGCAACCCTTTCATCCCAGCATGACACTGCTCAAACACCCTCAAGTGGGCACCAAGAACACAGAAAGTAGACCCAAAACTGTGAGGACAACTTCAGCTGCCCGGTTCAGGGAGGGGTTTTGGTTGGAGGTCAATCTTCCACATGCCTGGATCTGCTCCTCACAGGGAAGGTCTGGTCTGGGACCTGGAAACGGACATCCTACCTTTCCAAGCCCTTAGATACTTTTTTCCATCCTGGTGGAAGTTTGGTCTTCAGCCGTCCACCTTCACTGGTGACGGTCCAGGTGTGCTCTGTCAGTCTTGGTGCTTCAAATTACCATTAATGCTAAGTTCAAAAAAAGGTTTTAGCCATGGCGACAGAATAGAATAGAATAGAATAGAATAGAATAGAATAGAATAGAATAGAATAGAATAGAATAGAATAGAATAGGCGTGTAAAAGGGAATATATTAGGGTACAATGCAATATAGTACCACAACAAAGCATATTATAGCATTTAGAAAAAATAGAATAAAAATATAATAATATAAAAATAATATAAAACTAGAGTATGAAAAATAGAATAATATAAAAAAGTAGAATGAATAAAGTAAAATAGAATAGAGTAGAATAGAATTGTGTTATCATTGTATAGTTTAGTATTGTACAGTATAGTAGGGTAAAGTTAGAGTAAAGAGTAACCAGTACAGTGTTCAAAATAGAATACACTAGAATAGAACAGGGTATAGTATATTAGAGTATAATACAGTAGAGTAGAGCACAATAGAGTGAAACAGAATAGAATAGGTACAGTGTAGCATAGTATAGCAAGGAATAGAATAGAATAGAATAGAACAGAATAGAATAGAATAGAATAGAATAGAATAGAATAGAATAGAAAAATGGAGTAGAGTAGAATGGAGTAGAGTAGAATCTAGTAAAAGAGAATTGAGTAAAAACCACCAGAGTCCTAATTTAACTGATGTACATCAGTCACTGTTTCTTCGTTTGCATGTTTGGGGTATCCAAATGCAGCCTTTTCATCCATGGGATGTGGATGTGTTTTTCTTGCTGCTCATTTATCTTCCAGGGAGAAAAGCCAGTCTGCGGCGTCTGTCTGCTTCCATCAGCCCACATGAATGCATAAATTGAGTCCACGTCAAAGCTCATACCCGAGCTTAGCAATTAGCTTACTGGGAGAAAATGAAGTATAGTTCGCACTTTTCTTGCACATCAGTCAGTACTTTGAACGCTGTTGTTGACCTCAAATATGAGAAGTCAAACCCTCCCCAGTGCCTAGCAGAACCTATGCACGTCTTCTTGCCAGAAGACCTGCCTTTGATTTGCTAATGCAAGATCAATATTTGCCGTTTTACTGCTTATTTGCAAAAGATATCCTCACCTCCTGTTGGGGGCTGAGACCATTAAACACAAGATCTTCTCTGCATGTCGCTAATAGACACCCGCTTACCTTCACCTTCTAGCCAATCACAGCACAGCAGGGGGGCGGGACATGCTTGGACTATCCTTCGAAAATTATAAGTCCATTAGGTGAGGATGTTCCGGAGGACGTTCAGATACTCTTGGGTGGATTGTTCCTTTTCTGTTTGTTTAAAGTCCTGCACCTGGTTACCACTGATGGTCTTCAGGGATTTGGAACCCCAAAGCATTTCCATTAATTTATCATAGCCTGAGGGAAACCCCTCCACACTGTCTGATTCTTCTCCACGCAAGGAGGAACTCTTCATTCATGGACTTTGACCCTGATATGTTTATTGGTCCACCATAGATTGCTGTTAAATCATGATCAACCTTCTGGTTGTACTTTCGGAGGCCACCTGTCCAACTCCCACCTTGTCAGAACAGAATGAGACAACTCCAAAGTTCTCAAAGACTCCAGTTCTCCAATGAGAATCAAAAGTGATAAACTCATTAATTGGCTAGAAAGGGAGTCCATCTCTGGAGGTGCCTGTGGGTGCAGCAGAGAGGGGAACAGATTGAGGGTGCATCAGACGTACCTTCAGAGTAATGTGAGAGCGTGAGCAGGCTGACACAGGATGCCCCGGCCCCGGAGCCGAACACAGTAACTCGCTTTGGGTCTCCTTTGAAGGCTTGGATGTTCTCCTTGATCCATCTAAGAGCATGGATCTGGTCCAGCAGGCCGTAATTGCCCTTGGCCGCCTGGTCTCCGGTGCTGAGAAACCCTGTAAGATAAGACACAAGGACCTTGTTCACTTGGCTGCCTTTTTTAATCTTTCTCAAAATGTACAGTATAACCAGATACAGATCACTGGACAGCAGCACTACCAGGCACAGGAACAGCTTCTTCCTTCAAGCATTCACTTTGATGAACGCATATATACCTACAACAGCTCATACTCACACCTGGATCTGATCATCTCCTCTACACAGATCACACCTTCACCAAGATGCAGACCTTCTACCAGCTCAGGTCACCACACACAGTGACTATCTGCTGTTCACTGTGCATACACTCTGAGAATTGAGGCTTTTAGAACGATGTAGCTAATTTACAGATTAACTACGGTAGCTTCCGCGTATGAATAGTGTATATGAGTGACATGCAGTCAGTAGAGGCAGGGGAGGCCAGGCCTCACCTGTCATCATGGAAAGAAAAAAAAGCGAAAAAAAAAGAATAAATTAAATGTTTATATATTCACTGATTTGTACCGTAAAGTTATTTTCCACGTAGCTTCACCATTTTTAGTTATTTTTTTTCAAGATTGTGAAAAAAATTGGAATATGAAAAGGAGACGTGCGGTGACGCCGCTAACAGCTGATCCCACTATGGAATGCGCAATAATTCTGTTAATTGTGCTGCCATGCTATGCACTGAGACCATAGTGCTGTTTCTGTGGATGTCAGTATTAAATAAAAAACACTTTTAATATATGAACTAAATTTCCATAGTTTAGTTGATGTGTCTAATGTTTTTTGTCAACAACTGTAACGTGTTTCTCGTGTTTCTCGTAATCATAAAACGACTGCGGAGAGACACTAAGTGAGGCACGCAGTGACGGGGCCTCATGGTAGGCGACACCGCTGATCCCAGGAATCCTTTTTACTACTTGGCTACAGAATAATAGAATTAGCAATAGCAAGCTACAGTAAAGAGTTAGCAAGTCAAGCGCAGCCATACAACTATTTTTTATGCCAATCTCATAGGCTATATAGCTCAGATATGGTGAGGGATGAATATAAATCTCCTGGGCAGATTCTCAATTTTTGGCCCAGAGGGATGTCATTCTAACTGTTCCTGAGGCAACAAAGTTGCTCCGGCCGGTAGTCACCATTCGAGCTACAACAGCATCGCTGGAGTGGTCACTCTCAGCACCGGAAAGACTCAAAACATACAGTCGGAACAGGAGCGATCAAGGACGACTGTCTTCGCTCAAACTGATTCCCATTGAGACAGAGAGACTTTAACCCTCATATTATGTTAAGGGTCAATTTGACCCATTGGGTCAATGGGTGAAATGGGTCAAATTGACCCTTAACATAATATGAGGGTTAAAAGTGAAGAAAGCAACGGAAAACTTCTACAAGCAAGTGATCGATGCTTTAGAAGGAGCGGTGCATGGACTTCACTTATAAGTAAAGGTAAGAGATAATAACCTTTCTTTCACATGTGCTTTTTTCTATGCAACAGTTTGTATATGTAAAGAATGTTGATATGATATTTTAAACAAAACATGTCAACTGCTGCTAATAAAATGGTGAATAAGCTACTCTGTAGGGTTCATATGCTTGTAAATCTGACTGTGTTGATGTCAGTGCCTCACCAGCCATGAACCTCACCACAGGTCACTGGTGTATATATACACTGTATGTACTGGATATATAAATAAACTATACATATTGTATATATACACTATATGCCCAACATACTGTATCTGTACACTGTACATATTGTATATATACATTGTACATGATCTGATACACACACCTGCTGTAAACATATATACTACATATATGTACACCTGTATATGTGCAAAGTGCATACTATGATACGTATCCCTGCATACACAATGTCTATACATTATACATATTTGTATTGTATATGTGCATTACTGTACATTCTGTATACATACACTGTACATATTGTAGAGATACATATCTATGCTGTACAAATTATACATCCAGTATATATACAGATTTACTGTACCTCTTTGATAGTACCTCTCACCACAGTACTGGTTACAAAGCTATATTTTATGGCGTTTCGGTGATGAAATAATGGTGGCGGCGTGAGTTTGACTTTACTTTCGAAACACCAACAACTCAAACTTGAACATCTGGAATCACCCTTATATACCCAGCTTAACCACGCCCCCCTAGCCCTTAGTCCCCTGAGGTGAGAGGCCACACTTCTTCGTGTCCGCCACACTGCCCCTACCACGAACGCCATGCAGGAACTCATAAAACACAACTAGCCCTGCACAAGAGTCCTGATGAGTCTGTCGAAACAGACGCCACAACCCGTCAGCCTTGGCCACCATGTGAAGCGGGGAGGCCCACAGACTGTTAGACCACCTCATAATCTCCAGACGTTCCACGGTAGCAAACTCCTCCCTAGCAGTCGCTTGTTTGGCTGTGTCCAGGCGCCTTGCCCGCGTGAAAAACGGCAGCCCCATGCTGGGGATAAAATGATCCACTCTGTGTCATGTTGACCCAGTGGAAAACTTGGGCGTCATCAGCGATGAAAAATCCACCAACAGCTGTTGATAAACATCCCCTGAAACCAAAAAATTGGCTTGCGTAGGCGGCCAAAACCCATCCGTCCGGCATGAATAGGTGGCAAGAGACACTGCGTCAATAAGACAATGGTTTGCAACATCTACTAACAGGCCATTGTCGCACAGAAAGTAATGGCAGTGATCACTAACTCCCACTCAAAATGGAAGCCATATCAAAGCAAACCGACAACGACCGTGAACCGCAGGTTTCTATACGGGACCCGTTCACAGCGGGCCGCTGCCTCTGGCCTGAATGTCTGCACGCGTCGATGGAAGTAGGCTCTTCTGCGACCCAGAGTCAACCAGGAACCTGAGCCCGGATGTTGAGTTCCTGATGAACAACAGCTGGGTGTTACCTCCGGTGCCCGCAGCTGCTGCTGAATGCCAGCTCTGCCATTTCCCAGCCGGACGAACAACCAGGGGGGAACACACCGCCGTGCTCTGCTGCTTCCTGGTGGAAAAAACTGATGCCCATTCTACGGCTCCTCGGCATCGACACCTCAGCCACGACGGCTGCATCCTTGTCTTCAAGCACCGTCCCCGAGGGCTGTGGTGCCGCACTCTGGACGACAAATTGCCTGGACATTAGCAAGATGCGCTTGGCTTCTTCCACCAAGCCACAGTAGTCACCGGCGGCCAAACTTCGGGAGTTCGCCAGGATCACACAGGATTCAGACGCTGACGCAGAAAAACATGTCAAAAAAGGACCATCGCACACTTCCTCTGAGTCAGACATGCTCAGCTTGGGGTCACCAATGTGGCGTTTCGGTAATGAAATAATGGCGGAGGCAAGGAGGCGTGACTTAAATTCAAAATACCAACAAACAACTGAGACTTGAACATCTGAGATTGCCCATATACCTGGCTTAACCCAGCTCTTAGTCCTGTGGGGTGAGACGCAGCACCCTTTTGTGCCTGCCACAACATACGTTTTTGTGTTACTGTACTGTTTATATTAGGATAATAGTACTCTAGAATTATAGTATTGGGTAAAAGACCACACAAGTGGTTGTTTACCTTCATCACATCGGTGCGATGTGTGAACAGACAGATCCACAGTTAAGCTGGTTCTGGTTCTGAAGTGACCTCCTGTTTGCTAACCCTGCAGATACTAGTACAAGCTATCTTTTTCACATAGTACAAAAATACTCCCTCTCAGTCCCATCTGTCCCCCTGGCAGTGGCATCATACTTTTTAAACAGATTTTCAGTAAAATATTCCCTGGTAAGAAGTTCAATGGTTACCCGCTCTATGTACTTTTATGCTGCGTCTTGTCTTTTACCACTGAGCAAATACTCGCACTGCTGTACTTAGTCTACTCTGAGTACATTCACACTGAATCAATGATAACATTGACAAGAGCAGTGGAAATGATGCACACACAGACACACACAATAGCACATGCACGCACGCACGCACGCTCGCTCACACACACACATACACATACACACATCTATTATAGATGTTACCACTGGGTTCTCTGTTGTGTAACAGCATCCCATACAACAGAAGTGGAAGTGCCTGTTGCTGGGTGAAATGAGACACTGACATTCCTCATATATGTTGTCTGTAATCTACAGGGTGCGATGGATGAATGAATCCCCAACAGCTCAATAAACGGGAGAACCCAGAGAACCCGAAGAACCACCCCCCGGAGGGCAGAGGAGGCCTTTGCCTTCCCAGCCACTCTGTCTGGCAGAATACAGCACCCCTTTTATCCAGAACCTGTTGACAAATTAGCAAATGCTCCCTAAACCCATTAGGTCTTGTTTCTGGTTGCTGTCACCGCGGCAACCAGGGAGAACTGGGGGGAAACAGGGGCCAAGCCTGGCGGCAGTGAGCTGACCCAGGCAGTGTAAATGACAAATAGGATGAGGACTGCTGGGCAAGAAAAGGTATGTGTGTGTGTGTGTGTCGGAGGGAGGCAGAGGGTTGGCCTGTGGCTTCTTGATAGAGAGTAGATCCAGTTTGTCATGGTGAGGAGCAGGGGGTGATGGAGAGAGGGGGTTAGCAGGATGACCGCAGGACAATGCTCTCCTCCACCTTTTCATACCATCCCCTCTACCAGCTGCTCCACCCCTTCCACCTCTTTCACCACCACGGCCTCCAACCTCCGCCTCTTGGAGTGATGAAGTGGTTGAATGGAGGCAGGTGATTGGCTGAGGGTTAGATGGCAGAAAGAAAGATCTGCAGGAAAATGGACCTCACATAGATTCATTCCTATTCCTTTTGGTCTCATCATCTCCAGTGGTGGCTTCACCATAACCTGCTCAGATTTATACCGAACACCTTGTTCCTGGAGAACAGTCCTCTGATGGACAGATGACTCAGTCAGGACCATCCTATATTCCCAGGGGTGTTGAATTCCACTAACATTGTTTAGAAGAGAGGGTAAGGAAGAAGGAGGTGGTGCTCTCATTAGGATATCCAACCCTCCTGCTGATGCAGGGTAATGGAGGAGGTGGAGGTGTCACCTGACCGGGAGGACTTCTTCAAATACCTTCAGTTTCCATGATGAAAGAGCTGACAGTTGTAAGTTGTGGGAGACTCTCAGCAGTGATGGATCTCTTGTGGGCGTAGGCCGAACAACTCCGCCCCAAGCTTTCATGTCACTCCGGCCCATAGCCCCTGGTTCCTTCAAAGCAGCTCTGAAGCTCTGGAATCAACACCACATCCTACTGCTGAACCTGCCTGCTCTTCCTCTCCTGCTTCAGCGGTCCTCCATCTAACCCTATCATTTCACACCAACTGCCTTCATGTGCTCTTTTCCTCAATTGATAAATCTTTTTTCTGGTCTCATGTCTGGATTCCAGTGAGAAACCGGGACCTCAGTGAGATGAGGCACCCCTGCTGGCTGGATCATGTAACTGCAGCTGTCATTGATTTATCTAACATAACATGAACCAACTGAAGTATCTGCTTCCTATCCAGACCTTTCAAAATTAAGCATACACAACTCCCTGTGTATTACACTTCTTGTTGAAGAACAGCATATTTATTTTGAAAAGTGTGATCCTCTGCAGCCGGAAACACTGTCCAAATTTCAGACAAAAAAAAAAACTAATTGTGATTTTCTGTACCAGATGAGGGATAAGGTTATGGCCATGCATGTGGGTCAACATGGAAACGTCTGTTGATGGCCAGAAGGTACCTCCAGTGACACAGTGGTGCAGTCAATAAGAACCAGGGTCTTCCTTGGTTCACGGGCCTCGTTAATGAAAGAAATAAAAATAAAATTGAAGAGTGGCTCTCTGCACTCGCCTGTGATTCGCTGAGAGGCAGCAGCAGCGAGGCTGCACAATGAGCCAGGCAAGGAGAAGGATGTAGTTTTAATTGAGATGATGACAACTCAATGTTCTCCCACTGCAATAAAAGTCCTCTGAGCAAGAATAAAAATAAAAGCCTGGGAGAGCGAGGTATGAGAGGGAGTGCTCGTCAGGAGCAGGATTTGATCCAAATTCCAAATACAGATAAAAGGAAGTGAATGAATGAATGAATTGATTACTTACTTTCTAATTTTATTTTTTTCTTACTATATGTTTCCAAGGGAGGGTAGCAACCATGGATCCCGGTAACCCATGTTAGCCAAACACAACAGTCCTAGCAAGTTAAAAATAAAAATAAAAATAAAAATAAAAATAAAAATAAAAATAAAAATAAAAATAAAAATAAAAATAAAAATAAAAATAATAACTTAGGTAGCTATGATAAACGTAGTTAACAGGTCACCAGCAGTGTTTGGACATGGATGGGTAGGAGGTTGGAGCTGCCAAGCAGGAGGTCTGGAGGAAGACCAAATAGGAGGTTTACGGATGGAGGGGAGGAGGACAGGGAGCTAGGTGGTGTGAGAGGAGAGGGTGAGATGGAGGTGGGTGATTGGCTGTGGAGACCCTGAAGGGATCAGCCAAAAGGTGAAGAAGAGTAGGCGGGTTCAACAGCAGGATGTGGTGATATTTCCAGAGCTCCAGCTGCAGCCCAAAGAAGAAGAAGAAGAAGAAGAAGAAGAAGAAGAAACCAAAAGCCCAGTTTGAAGACCAGTTCTCTCTCTCTTCTCTGGCAAAGATGTCTGCAGCATCGCTGCAGTCTGCTGGTTTTCGGTCATCTCTGAACATCATAGCTGGAATGTTAGATGATCATTATGTCATCTTTTCCCTGAAAACTTCACCCAGTCTTCTCTGAACATTTTCCTGTCTGAAGGTTTGAGAAGAAGCAGCCTGAGACGGCGGTGGCAAACTGGCCCGAACAACACTAACTATACACTGAGAAGTGGCAACATAATTTGGCTACAGATGTTTTCTGGCTGAAGGGCCATCTGAGATGAAAAGGAGGCTTCATGGAGTTATGTCACCTTAGACATAGAAGCATCCCTCTCTCCTCTGGGAACAGGGCTATAAAACCTGTGTTTCTCCAACATCTCAATAACACAGTGAAACATTAAATCTCCCTGTGTCTGCATGGGGTTCCTCCAGGTTCCTCACACAACCTAAACACATGACGGAGGTTCACCGGAGACCATACATTGTATGAGGGGGAGTGTTTGTATGTTTCTATCTGTGACCCTGTGAACTACTGGTTGAGGGTGAACCTGCCCCCTGCCCAATTACAGCTGGGATGAATAAGTGAATAGATGGCTTGATGGCTGGCTGGCTGGCTGGCTGGCTGGCTGGCTGGCTGGCTGGATGGATGGATGGATGGATGGATGGATGGATGGATGGATGGATGGATGGATGGATGGATGGATGGATGGATGGATGGATGGATGGATGGGTGGATGGATGGATGGATGGATATTTAGATACAGATCATGGTCCAATCAGAGGGATTAGGTGTTGAGAAGAGGCTGAAATTAAATGTGTATAATACACAACTTCACATAGACAAACACACAGGCGTGTGCACACACAACTGCGCACATACACATACACGCACACACATGTACACACGAACACACATACTGTATGCACACATGCACAGTCATCCTTTTGCTGCTTCCTTTGGAACAGTAGATGACAGTGACCCCATTCGTCCTCAGTCTCAGAGAAAAATCTAAATCAAAATTAAATTATATAAAATAAAATGTTCTCCTTGCACAAACAGGGTTTCAAGGATTCTCCGACGTGAAAGTCGATTTCCTGACAGGAGCTGAGAGCTACAGGAGTCCAAGCCGCTATCTAACCCCTCCAGCTGGTTGTGGGTGGACAGCAGAGCCTCGGGACAGAGTGTACATTCAAAAGTACCTCCAGATAGAGTAATACTTCAGAAGGTTGTACTTTAAAACCACATATGAAAGCGTGAAAGCTGAATAGATCTGCTGTATGAAACATGTAGATCATGTCTGGCCTGAAATTTTCCATGATCCCATACCAGTGACCCTTGAAATACTGTAGGTCTTCTGGATTAGCCTGAAATGAATGCTGTGCATTATATTGATGTGATTGATACAGAATCTTCATGCATCTGGATCACCTGCTCATTGGATGGCGAGGGCTAAATCAGCAGCCAATGATGTTCCCTGGTTTCAGCAGAGACATCTTTCCATGGTGGCTAACGAGGAATCGCCACGTTTCTCTCTTAGCGAGCAGGACTTTGATATGAAGACGCTTCTGCTCCAACAACAAGCTGAGGTTCTGCTTCTGTTTTTGTTTGTCTTCTCTGAGAAGTTCTTCACTCTATCAAAGGAAACTAGCTCATCAGCGAACTGGGACAGCAAAAGCGCAGCAGGCACAAATTTGTTGTGTGTGTGTGTGTGTGTGTGTGTGTGTGTGTGTGTGTGTGTGTGTGTGTGTAACACAATACCATTAGATCATACAGCACATCAGACATGTCCAGTTTACGATATGTATTCATACTGCTGGAGGTGTGCTGAGGTATCTGGCACCAAGATTTTCACAGGAAATCCTTAAAGCCCTGCAACCAGCAAGGTGGGGCCTCCTTGGACTGGACTTATTTGTCCAGAACATTGCAGAGGTGCTCGATAGGATTGAGATCACAGGGGTCTAGAGGCCAAGTCAATGCTTCGAACTTGTTCTTCTGCTCCACAAACTTGTTAGTGGTCTCAGCAGTGGACAGGGGCCAGCAGGTGTGCTCCCTGACTGATCCATGGCCTAGATCTGTATGACACCTTTGTATCAGGACTAGCATTAGCTTAATCAGTAATTGGAATGGTAGTGGCTCATCTGTTGGACGCTCCCCAAGTGCATCAATGAGCCATGGCTGTCCATAACCCTGTCACTCTGTTCTCGATCTCCACCATCCCCTCCTAGGGGACAACTATTAGACAACTATTGCTGGACACTGAGCAGGAACACCCCACAAGAGTTGCGGGTCCAGACATGCTCTGACCCAGTGGACCTCAGCATTCTCACATAGATCCTTACACTTTACCATTTCCCTGCTTCTAATACATTAGCTTTGTGGATAACATGTTCACTTGCTGCCTGATGATGAAGAGGTGATCAGTGATGTTCCGTTCAGCAGTAAGTGGTCATAATGTCATTCCTGATCAGTGTATAACAGATCACAACAAAAAAGGAGAATACCCTCTTCAACCGTATCCCCTTTGACCAAAGTCACACAACCCAAAGACTTTCAGAGACTTGGTCAATCAAAGATATGGTTGCTCACGAGCTTTGACTTGTTTCCTAAAGAATTGTGAGATGGAAGAGGGAACACACCCGAGAGGCTAAAGGCAAGAAAGTGTCAGAAATCACATCTTGTAAAGTTCCTGTCTGCTCCTCTGGGGAAAAGGGATGCTGTTAAGATCTAGAGGGATAATCATTGAAACAAGTACCAGAAGATAGAAAACATTGTGGTTTGAATTAAAAATGCAAAACAAAGAGTTGTTACGGACCCTGAGTACAGGGCTCCCACTGCTGAGCCGGTGTCAACATCACTACAAATCATGTGCCAAGTTAACGATGTAATGCTGAGATCTACTTGCAGGCAGATGGCCAATAAAGAAGAAATATATATTAGAGTAATGAATACAAATTAAGGTCCAGCATGCATTGCAAAGCAGTAAGAGCAAAAGTGAGCCAAAGCAGTTATCACTCTATCAGCTTCTTTGCACCTTATCAGTGGTGTATCACTGGTTTAGAAAGAAACATACCAGATCCCGTAGACCCCCTGGTCCCTGAGGACCCCAAGCACCCTCTGGACTCTCTGGACCCCCTGGACCCCTGCAGTTTGCCTTCCAACCCAAGAGGTCCACTTCATAGACACCAACCTCTATTATTCCCTCTCCCACCTGGAATATTAAGAGTCCTAAATCTCTATGCTCCTTGTGGACTGAAGCGCTGCCTCATGTGCCATCCTCCACAAGCTCACCCACAAAATGACTTTTCTCTATTCCGAAGGACCGCACCCTGGCACTCATATCTCTCCCCTCAGGTGTCCAGACTGAAGACTTCTTTCCATCCAACTGCCATCAGACTCCTTAGCATCTGACAGAAGTCTACAACCATGGACAACCTCAGAAAAACCAGGTCGTCTCCACTGTTTACAGATAGATAGTTGGGTAGATGGATGTGTGGATGGATGGATGGATGGATGGATGGATGGATGGATGGATGGATGGATGGATGGATGGATGGATGGATGGATGGATGGATAGAGAGTGGATGTTACACCTCACAGAGTGTATGGTGGCCGTTGCCGGAGTGTATTGTTAATATTTAAAGATTACATATTAGCTATTACAATATCTTGTTTTTTTTTTCATTTCAGATTCATTTGAATTACCTGAGGGGGCAGCTTAAACACACACACATACACACACACACACACACACACAATAAATACATGACAAATTCTGGGATTATACTATATTTTGACATCATGTGGTGGGCCAGATGGAGGGGGGAGGGGCTGGGGGGGTGAAAATCCGATTGCCCCGGAAACGTCACGGTTCTTTACAGAGTGAAACTGAAAACACAGAAAGTTTAGCTTGTGAGACCGTAAAACAACATGCATGTCTCCTCAGCACAGCACCTCACTACAGGATGGCATGGGGGTGGAGGCGTAGCAGGGCGGGGGTATCAGAGCAGCAGTGACACCAGCTGCCACTGACAGACTGAAGAGACAGACAGTTCTGTTCTTTGAAGAGAAGGCACATCACATTTTTCAAATTTTGATTTAATTCATTTTTGTTTGATTTATTCTATTTAATTTTGTTTGATTTAATTCTATGTTTCAGTTTCATTTTTATTATGTCGTTTTATTTAAGTTGATTTCATATTCTATTCTGTTTTATTTATTGTTTATTCATTCTTTTATTTATTATTTTATTTTGTTTTTTCATTTTTTCTATTTAACATTTTCTTATTAATTCTATTTTTTTAATTTGTGTACTTTATCGTACTGTGTTCAAATCTATTTTATATTATTTTATTTAATTTAACTTCATTGTATTTTGTTTTCAACTTGACTTTAACTTCCAATTTATTACATTATTTCTTTATTATAATGTATTCTCTTCTATTTATTTTGTTTTCTTCTTATTTTATTGTATTTTATTGTATTATATTTTATTTTATTTTATCTTATTGTAAAGTACTGCGGTAGTCGGCAGAGCATATTTGATCGAACGTATAAATCTTTCAAGGGGCCTCGCAGTATTTTGTTTTATGAATAAGTAAATAGTGAATATATCAAACTAAAAAGAGCAGAGCCAGAGTGTGTTGTCACACACACACACACACACACACACACACACACACACACACACATACACATACACATACACACGAACACACACGAACACACACACACAGCAGATGCTCCTATTTTCAGTCGGTGACATATGTTCATTAAAATGTCTTCCACTCACTTAAATCAGTTCTTCTCAAAACTGTGCCAAAGTTTTTATTTTATTTATCTGGTTTCTGCGCAGCGAGCGTTTTCACTCTGCTGATGTTCAATCTTTGATCAACACTCGCCGGTTGTTTTTCTGCAGGAAGGAAAAGGAAATGGAACAAGAGGCTCAGAGGAGATGGTCAGAGTGGAGCACTAATTCAGCTCCATCCTAAAGCAGCTTTTTAATTTAACCTCCATCATAATTCTATATATATCATATCTTTTATTTCATATCATATTATTATTATCATAAAAATGTATATTTTACTGTCGGATGATATCTTCACTGTGATCCGGGACAAAAGTCTGATCTGCAGGAATGACGTGACGGATCTGACTGAGAGGAAGGTGGACGACATGATGAGAAAAAAACAATCAAGTCAACTATGAATGTATAATAAATAAATATTAAGAATTAAATGAGAAATAATTAGATAATAAAAAAAATAATGAATAGATATATCTGATGGGTATAAATGACAAGCCTTGACTATCTTGACCATACATGTATATATATGTATATATACAGTTTATACTATACATACTGCATATCAGTATTTGTGTGTGTATGGATATATATATATATATATATATATATATATGTGTGTGTGTGTGTGTGTGTGTGTGTGTGTGTGTATATATATATATATATATATATGCATATATCCATACACCGTATATAGAGTTTATATCTAGCAGAATAAAGAACAGTGGAACCTGCTACAGCCTCCACTGCAGCGAGCCCCTCTCAGCAGTGAAAAACTGTATTTGGTTCCACATCCATTCAATCGGGACACCACTGCCGCCATCCTCTGCCATTCACCGCCATCCTCCGGGCAAGCCTAAACTCTTTAGGGTTAATTAGAATCTATCCGACATCAGATGCGGACATTTGCAAGGCTTCTAGCGCCTGCAGTGGCGTTGGCGGGGGTCAAATAATTGGTAGGCACAAGCGGCCGTGCAAACTGCAGGCTACAGTCAAACATGGAGGCAGGGACTGCGGCAGCCTCCAGGTGTGGTCAGTCCAGGTCAACTGACAGGAAGTGATCTATTCACCACACCAGTGTCCAAAGCAGCTTTGCATCCATTCATTTTGTTTCCTGTTCTCTTAGTCCTCCGCCATTACTGACACTCCATCTCAGAAGAGAGGCAGAATCACAGTAGTCTGCAAGCCACCGAGGAAGGAACGAAGGAATTAATGAGTGAATCAATCAATCAATCAAGCATGTAAACAAGCAATCAATGATTGAAATCAGTGAGTGACTGAATGAATAGTGAATGTAAAGAACAAAATGAGAGATTATTGCACCTTGACCCCCCCCTCTACTTCCACCTCCACCCATACCTCAACCTCAACCTCCATCCCCACCTCCACTTCCATTTCTACCCCCACATCCAACTCCAGCCCCACCTCCTCTTCCACCTCAAATTGCACCCTCGCCTCCACCACCACCTCCTCATTCCTCTGTCACGTGACTTCGCTGTCGACCCCTTTCTTAGTATTCAAAAGCAGTTTGTTGGGCAGCCAGCTGTGGGGGTTCTGTGGAGGATTGGAGGATGGGGGGTGTTGGTGGAGGAGGTCTGGGGGGTTGGGTCCAGGAAGCGAGGTAAAAGCATCCATTCGGAACCATGCATATGTTTCAGTGCTGGATGGCCCCTGGAAAACACCCCTCGATAAGACAGAGAGGTCACAGATGACAGCAGAGGCTCAAGAGCCCACAGTTCTAGGGACGATGGTTTGATTATAATTGGATATGCAGTGACAAACTCAGCAGCAGAAATAAAGAGGAGGAAGCTGGACGCTGGACACACATCATCTCTGAGGCTCGAACTGGGTCAGAAGGCATTAAATCCTCTTGTTCATGAGCTGTGCGAACGTACCCACACACACACACACACACACACACACACACACACACACACACACACACACACACACACACACACACACACACACACACACACACATACACACACACACACACACGCACACACACACACACGCACACACACGCACACACACACACACACTGCCGTCACCTCAGTGCACACCATCTGTCCTCGAAAAGCTTGGCTATCAAATCCATCAGGGTCTAATGGGTCAACTTCCACAGAGCTGCCAGATGCACGTGGAACGGCCAGCCTGGAGAGACAACACACACACCTACACACACACACACACACACACACACACACACACACACACACACACACACACACACAGGGAATGACATCACCCCTGGGATAGTGGGGGGCCCAGTTTCCTCCGCATCACATTGATTAAGTTGTCGTCTGCCTAGAGAATTACTTTTTACTATGGCGACAACCTTTCCCAGGTGCAAAGGATAGCGATGCGAGGATGCACCCTGCATTTATCCAGCACCCGGTCTCTGCATTTTCTTTTTTGTGTACCAAACTCTTTGTCATCTCTTTTCCCCTCCTGTCAGTCCAATGCAGGAGGGCTGGGGCTAAGCAGTATTGGAGCAATAAGCACTGCTCACTACTATGACTTTGTATGCCAACCTCCAGAGTGGGTGATCTTCACTTCCTACAGTGTCATAGCAACAATGGAGGCGGTGTTCTCTCCATCATCCAGTCTGCTACGAGTTAGCTTAGCTTAGTTTGGCTTAGCTTAAGTTTGCTACGGCTCTGCCATTATTTACTCTCCATCCTCTGTCTACATTCAGGGGATACTGAGGGGACTGAAGAGAACAGAAAAACGTAGAGAGAGAGGGAGATACAGAATAAGGGAAAGATAGAGGTAGCAAAGGCAAAACAGGCGTACAATGATTTGTATGCTTGGTTGGACAGTAAGGAGGGAGAAAATGATTTACACAGGTTGGCAAAAAAGAGAGATAGAGATGGAAAGGATGTACAGCAGGTCCAGGTTTAGATTAGATTAGAATCAAGCAAGCAATGTATTGACAGATGCTAGAAGAGTGATGGGAAGATGGAAAGAGTACTGTAGCGTTCTAGTCAGGGAAACACCTGTGTGACGGTTAATGAGCAATAGCTGTTGTTGGCCAAAGCCACACCACACAACCCTGCAATACAACTAACTGCTCCCGCTCAACTCCAGGTAAAAAAAAAAAAAAAACAGAATTCATTGCAAACCACGCCCACAAATTTCCCCCCAACCCCCCAAATCATGCAGAAAACAAGCATCAACATAAACTCTAACATTCATGACTCGCCACTATTCTTTGAAGAGCTGATGAATGAGGAAAATGAAAGAGGGGTAAGCTAAGAAGAGGTTACTCTAGAAGAGCTGACAAAGTAACAGAGATTAGTAGAAGTGAAGTGAGGAAAAATTGAAGAGAATGAAGATTGGAAAGGCAGTTGGTCCTGATGATATACCTGTGGAGGTATGGAAGTTCTAAGTGTGATGGTGCCTGTTTTTAAGAATAAGGTGGATGTGCAGAATTGCGGCAACTATAGAGGGATAAAGCTGATGAGCCATACAATGAAGTTATGAGAAAGAGAAGTGGAAACTAGACTGAGAGCAGAAGTCAGCATTTGTGAACAGCAGTATGGCTTCATGCCTAGAAAGAGCACTACAGATGCAATATTTGCTTTTAGAATGCTAAAAGAGAAGCGCAGAGAAGGTCAGAGGGAGCTGCATTGCACTTTTGAAGACCTAGAAAAAGCATATGATAGGGTGCTAAAAGAGGAACTCTTATTGCATGAGAGAGTCTGGAGTGGCAGAGAAGTATGTTAGACTGGTGCAGGACATGTATGCTAGCTGGAAGACAGTAGCGAGGTATGCTGTGGGTATGCTCTATGCCTTGAACAAAGAATTCAAGCAGGAAGTGGGACTCCATCAGGGATCAGCTCTGAGCCCCTTCTTGTTTGACGTGGTGATGAACAGGCTGGCAGATGGGGTGAGACAGAAATCTCCATGGACCATGATGTTTGCTGATGACATTGTGATTTGTAGTGAGAGCAGGGAATAGGTTGAGGAAAATCTTGAGAGGTGCAGGTATGCTCTGGAAAGGAAAGGAATGAAGGCTTGTCACAGCAAGACAGAATATGTGTCTGAATGAGAGAAATCTGCGTGGAACAGTGGGCTACAGGGAGTAGAGATCAAGAAGTTGGAGGATTTCAAGTGCTCAGGGTCAACAGTCCAGAGCAACAGAGAGCGTGAAAAAGAGGGAAAGAAATCAGTTCAAGCAGGTTGGAATGGGTGAAGAAAAGTGTCAGGGGTACTATGTGATAAAAGATCAGCCAGATAGAAAATCAGCCAGAATGAAAGGAAAAGTGTAAACGGCAGTGGTGAGACCAGCTATGCTGTATGGTCCAGAAACACTGACATGATGAAAAGACAGGAGGTAGGGCTTGAAATTACAGAGATGAAGATGTTGAGGTTCTCTTTGGGAGTGACGAGGATGGATAGGATCAGGAATGAGTCTATCAGATGGACAGCACGTATTAGATGTTTTGGAGAGAAGGTCGGAGAAGCCAGACTGGAATGGTTCAGTCATGTACAGAGGAGGGATAGTGAATATAGTGGCAGACAGATGCTGGAATTGGAGCTGCCAGGCAGGAGGTCTTGAGGAAGACCGAAGAGAAGATTTATGGTCGTAGTGAGAGAGGATATGAAAGTAGTTTGTGTGAGAGAGGAGGATACAAAGAATAGAGTAAGATGAAGAAGGTTGATTCGCTGTGCCAACCCCTTAAGGAAAAGCCGAAAGGAAAACAAGAAGATCCTCTGTCAACATTCAGGAATCATAGAGCTTTACCGCCAGCCGGAGTGTGTTTGAAAGGATGGGCAGAGGTCAGGACCTGCACAGCTGTGTGTGTGTGTGCGTGTGCGTGGACTCCCCGGGGCTTATGGAGCAGATGAGTGGTCAGAAAATCTGTCCAAATTCCAAAAAACCCCTTGGCTGTCTGTTAAAGAACAACGTGTTCCGGTGACAGCAACCAAAGATCTGCCTGGTGAACCAGTCCAGGCCCTGGTTAGAGGAACTACACCTTCCTTCAGCAGATACCCTGATAAAGAGCAGAGGATGAATAAACGCACCCTCTTGGCATGTGAAGGAACTGTTTCAGAAAATGAAGGAATAAATATTCATTCTTCTCTGAGGTTCCATGAACTGCTTGCCTGTCATCTCCGTGAAGGTGAATCAGAGGTGCAGTATCTCCCCTGGATCAGAGAAGACCAGGATAAAACAGCTGCAGCATTTGTGTTGTGGAGGCAGAAATGATCCAGCGGACTGGAGGACCGCCAAGGCCTGTCCAGACCATTCTTGGTCAGAAGGCTGGAGAGATCACCATAAATAGAAAATAGAGCCGTCAGAGTTGGGGGGAGGGGGGAGTTCAACCCTGGGTATAAATATCCACTCTGTCTCAGTTGGCTAAGCCCTGTTCCTCTTATTTACTGTTGCTAAGTTGGACAAGCTGCCTGAGTAGTCAGGATGTTCTCAGTGCACCTCACCAGACCCCTGGAGAAACATCATGTCATCCCAGACAGAGGGGTTTATGCTACATTACTAACGCTGCAATCTGTAGTTCATCCACACAGACTATGTTGGCTTAGCTGGCTCGCTAGTTACTGTCAGTAGCTGCTAAAGTTAGCATACAGAAAGCCAAACAATAGTTAGTAATAATACATGCATACATATCAAGAGGCATACAATGAACCTCCTCCATCTGTTTAGACTGTGGAAGGAACCCAGAGAACCCAGAGGAACTCCACACAGACAAATGCAGGACATGGAGACTCCACACAGAAAGCCCCCTTGTGGGAACCAAACCAGGGACCCTCTTGCTGTGAGGAGGAAGGGCTAACCGCTGCACCGCCAAGCACAGTCTAGGCTAAGCAGCTAACACCTGCGAACAGCAGCATCCCGTTATTCCACATTTAAAGTTCTAACTCTCCTCGAAGCAAACAGAGCTGAGCCTGTCGATCTTCTGAGGGTCCAGCAGATGGGAGAATGTCCTCAGAGCTTCACCCACAGCTGTACCACTAAGGTTGCAGATGGGCTGGGTAGTATTTATCTTAGCTTCGCGAGGTAACAGTGGTCATGACTATAGGAGCTCCAGGGATGACCTTTAACCTCATTAATGCTAACAGGCAAGCCATAAATGGATCTCCTAGGGTTTCCTTGGAGTCAACAAAGATCTGCTGTTATGATATTGGACTTCTGCTTTGCACTCTGAGCAAAGGGTTTAATTCAGATGAGAAAACATCTTGATGATGTTTTGAAGTGACAACTTCCACCTCCACGTTCTATCTAATGAGAGCTTCTTACGGGATCAGATTAAATATCATTCTTACTCCTGAATCAAGTCATCCTCACTCAACATTCCCTTCCTTTTGTTTGTCTTTTTTCATTTTGGAAGCTCTCCATCAGCTCAATCAGCTCCATCACCTCCATCCCCTCAACCAGTTCCACCTCTGCGCTGAGTCAACAGAAGCTGTGACTAAAATAGAAATGGGGAATAAATAATGCAAACATACAAGCGTGTCAAAGCAGGTGCTAATCCACCCACTAGCAGCTCGTACGGGAGGCTGATGGGGGGGGGGGGTATCACCCCCAACAAACAGTGTGTTATGAATACCACATCCCTGCATTCTCATTAAATTGCTGTTACTTCAACATCCTTCAGGAGAACCTCAGGGAGACTCATATTCAGTGGAGTTCTGTGATTGGATCCACACTGAGAAGTTCATCAAACATTTTGGCTCAGAGACCTGGTTTGGGAGAACCAATATGATCACCTCTGATATGGAGCTCTGATATGGAGACAGTGACTGCCATCCCATCATCAGCTGATGGACATTTTTATGGTTCTTTAACAGCTCCTCCACTTCCATCTTCTGACTGTAAGTCTGAAGGTACACTCTTTCTACTACTTAGCATTAGCTTGCAGCAACAGGTGTTAGCTATAATACAAGAATAAGTAAGAGGACTTTTACATCTAAAGTATTGATGTCACCTGGGTCAAAGTACCCAATTCGATCACTTTAGAAGGAACGCTTCTTTGACCTTCTTCTCTTTGGGCTGCTCCCATCAGAGGCCATGGCCCATCACCTGCCTCTGTCTAATCTACAGCCAATCACCTGCCTCCATCTCACCCTCGCCTCTCACACCACCACCCTTTCTCTTCTCTTGCCCTCCATCCATAAACCTCCTCTCTGGTCCTTCTCTAGACATCCTGCCTGGCAGCTCCAACCTCAGCATCCTTCAGCCCGGATCTTCATCATCCCTCCTCTGTCTGAGTCCGAACCCTCTCAGTGTGACTGTATCTCCAGATATATATCTCTCTATACATATAAAAAAACAATCTGAAGACTATCTTTACTCTGTTGTGTTATTGACATACAATGAAAACACAAACTGTCATCATCATTCCGCCATCCTTTACTTCATACTTGGACACATTGTCTCAGGTCTTCAAGCTCATCTCTTCACAAGGACCCTGCTGGCTTTCACATGAATCCTGGCAAAGCTTCCCTCGCTGCTTTGTATAGCACTCACAACACGAAGCTCATCGGAGGAGAGGAGGAGGTCTGCGGGTCTCAGAAGGCTCCTAAATTATAATTCACATCGTCATGTTTTCACAGGTGTATTATCTAGCTTTGAAAAGACTGGCAACAAACAAAGCAAACATTAAGGAAATGGAGGTTGTGTATCTGGGGGCCTTATTGGTATACAGCCATGCTAACTGTGCACCTAGCAGTAGCATTCACCAGCAAATGGGAAACAGGTATGAATTAAAGAAGAGAACATAAATTCTTGAGAGCCCTGCTAGGTTTCAGCAGTACCTGCAGATGTTGATGGCCTTTCTAGAGCACCTCAATGGGGGCGGGACTTCCTGGTCCTTGAAGGCAAGCGTCAACAGAAGGAGGCTCCAAGGCCAGAGACACAAAATACACTGTTCATGACAAATATGGGTTGAACTAATTAGCACGTGCGCTGGTGCATGGGGGCTATGCACGTAGGTTCACGTAGAAGAAGCACACATCCGTTACAGACTTCACAGATGGGGTTATGCGAATGGAGGAGGACTCGCCTTCATTAGGATTCAGACGGGTTAATTAGGGAGAGAGTTAGCAGCCGCCGCCACTGCTGCAGCCTCCACATTTGTGTCTTCAGAACATCAAAGCAGTGCTGGCCCACTAGGTGGTCGGCCATTACACTAGTCTCCATCTCTGCCCTCAAGTTGTTGCGCGACATCGTTGGTTAATCAGCTTTGTATCTGGGGAACGCTCCAGCCCGGCAGATAGCATGGAAATGAGCCACCATCTCTGCAGTGGAGCGGCTCCGGGTGAGGTCTGAAGCTCTGTGGTGGTTTGCTGCTTCACAGTGTCGACAGACATGGGATGGATTCCTGCAGGCCTTCTCCAATCCTGCTATGTTTTTTTCAGCAGTCTCCCAGGACAGAAAGTTTACCCACAATTCATATCTGGCAAGAAGCTGGTAATCCTGTTTGGTTTTTTAGTTGGGTGGAGTTTGACTAAGATCAATTGATAAGCTCCCCAGAAACCATGGAGTTAGTGATGGTTGCTGCCTGCAGGTGAAACAGTGAATGATGGTGGTCTTCTGGTGGAAGAGGGTACTTGTTAACGTCCTTGCCCAACAATGACCGCTGAAGACCCCCACCATCAACTGAGAAGTGGCAAAACACAATCTCCAGGCCTCCAACTAGACTGGACCAGTAAACATCTCATGATCATTTAGGAGGCCAAATAGGTCAAAGTCCACTTTTGTGTGGCCTCCTGACTCAAGGTCAGACAATTGATCAGTGTAGTCCTACTAAAAAATCAAAACTTTCACTTCTCATCTGACCCTTTGGGGAGAAGAAATTACCTTCCACTTCCCTCCACCTCCTTCCATCTCCCTCCATCTCATCCAACACTGTACAGGTATGTTCGGTATCATCAGCGTGGGGGAGGATTTGGGCTATTTTCTCCCAGATGTTCATTTTTAGAGGCGTTTGAATTTCTTTCTAATTATGTCTGCCCAACCTGCAGTTGACCCCCTTCTTTCTCTCCCTTTCCTACTCCCACTACCTCCCGCTCACTCTCTCTCTCTCTCTCTCTCTCTCTCTCTCGCTCTCTCTCTCTCTCTCTCTCTCACTCTCTCTCTCTCTCTCTCTCACCCTCACCTTCTCTCACTTTCTCTCCCTCCCTCCTTTTATTATTGTTCAACCAGATCATCTGAAAATGACTTCATTCTGTCACCCTGCAGTAGTTCCCAGGTGCAATGGAAGCACAGAACATCACATTCCTAGTTGTATAACTGGTTAAAATTGATGGATGGATGGATGGATGGATGGATGGATGGATGGATGGATGGATGGATGGATGGATGGATGGATGGATGGATGGACGGACAAGGAAATTGTCACCACTTATATGGTCCTTTAATCACCACCACACTGGATCATCCATTCACCCGCAGATGGCGGCAGAGCTGCCATGAAGGGCACTAACCAGACCATCGGGAGAAGCTGGGGGCTCGGTGTCTTTGCAAAAAGACACTCTGGCATGCAGCTAAGAGTAGTCAAGAATCGAACTGCCAACCCCTAAATTCATGGGGACACCCATTCTACCAGCTGAGAGCCATATCTCCTCATGAATCTGAAAGCAGCAAGGTGAATTTGTCAGGTCCAACAACCCGGAGCTACTGAGGCCTCACTTGAGCTGAAGATGTGAGACACCACTGGCCTTTTGTGAGGAAGGACTCAGAAGGTAAACCAGACGCCAGGACGACTCAGAAGTCAAAACCAGACCCCTGGGGGGACTCAGAAGTCAAACCAGACCCCTAGGGGGACTCCCAGGGTAAACCAGACTCCAGGAGGACTCGGAAGATAAGCAAAACTCCAGGAGGACTCAGACGGTAAACCACACTCAAGGGGGCACTCAGAAGGTGACCCAGACACCTGGAAGGCTCAGAAGGTAAACCAGACTCAGGAGGACTCGGGGATGTAAGACTTAGAGCTTTACTGTTCTTTGGAATCCAGTTGTTTTGGACTTCATCAACTCCTGATCTGTTCCTATAAACTGGACCTTGCCATACTCCTGAGCTGAGGTCTTTAACACATCAGAGTTCTCCCGGTTAAAGTGAGTCAAACGAACAAAGAACCTCCAGCTAGGTCAGTGCCGGTATTCGAGCCCACCGCCTGTATTGATATGTTAAACCCAGAGTTCGCCGTCTCATCACATTACAGCCTCAATTTCAATACCTTTGCCGTGCAGATACAGGAAATGAGAGCCTGCACTTCAGTCATATCCTGCAGGGGTGAGGACGGCTGCCTTTGTCACAACAGCTCCCTGAGAGCTGAATGAGGCGCCACGCCAGCGTTTCTGACCAATTGGAAAGCATCACCCATCCAGCTTCTTTGTTCGCAGACTTCTTTCAAGTCTTTAGAAAACACAGTCATCCAGCCAGCCGACGTTCAGAGCTGGTTGGAACTTGCGCTCACAGCAGCCCCAGAGCCCTCGGTGCCCCTGTGACTCAACATCCAGGGGCGTTGGGTGTTGGGCAGGTGGCACCTCTGGGTCTGCAAATGATGGCATTTGGAAAGAAGAACGTAAAAGTGGCAATAATGACATCATAATAAAATACAAGAGATTAAGGTTGAGATAATCTCAACCTTTAATCTGGAGGCTTCAGAACTGTTCGGGGCCCCATTACATCCCAAAATATACCCAAAGTATCAAAGAGTACTTACCCTGCTATTAAATTCTGATAACATTTATTTTCACACTAAATCCTTAATTATCTGCTCATGTATTTTCTGATAATTGGTAATTAACTTTATATCATAACGAGTGTGTTTCTATCCTTAGGAATCAGGACTAGAGCAAAAAGAAAGAATACTCAATTCAAATCTACGCTCATTGAACCTGACACCTCCTGGACCTGGACCTGGACTTCCTGTGACTGACTCCTGGACCTGAACCTGGAACTCCTTGGACTGACTCCTGTGCCTGGACCTTCTGCTGCTCCCCCTTCCAAATCAAGCAAACTAAGGCTTCCTCTCTGCGACTGAGTTTGTTGGAAATTCATTGCCGGCACGCAATTATGTGGACTGGCCCCTGTTTATAATGTTATTAACTCAGAGGGAGTCTGTCACACCCCACCATCTGTGTGCGTATATGTGTGTTATTATCGCCTCTAAATTGAGGGGAAGAGAGTTGGAAAACAACAAAATCTACCATCATGAAGGTCAAATAATAATAATAATCACAATAATGAAAATAATTATAATGGCCAGAAAGTGGAGCAGAGCTAGCCCCACCTCCTCACACCCAGGATGTCCTTTGTTGGATTCTCACAGGTTAACTTTCGTGGAGTCTCCACATTCTCCCCATGATAAGCTGTACAGAAGACCAATGAATGAAGGAATGGATGACCGCATGAAACATATGACTCCTTTGGCTGGAAGGTGACCAGCAAGCAGCCGGCGGCTCATCTCTGAGTTATTTAGAACTTTTTTACTACAAAATTGAAAAGCCTTCTGGTTTTCACCAGAGGACAATAAACTGCAAAATGGATGAACAAGTGAATATTTAAAAACAGTAATTCTTCCCCAATGATGCTTATACCTCCTGTTCCTATATCTGTTGACCATGAGTCAGAGGGGGGGGTCAAAGATGGCAGACGACCCTCTCAGATGCAGTGGCAGCCATCACTGAAAGGCCCAAGGTTGCCAGGACACGGCGGGCGGCACAGGGTGGCAGTGGCTGCGGCATCCACTCAGCCTGAAGACACCTGTTGGCTCTGAGCGGCAGAGGGTTTGTGGGCTCATGAAATGACGGTCAGGGACGGCATGGGTACAGGTTGATTCTGAGTACCCGTCAAACCCTGCCTTCTCCTGCGACGTAGCCCTGAGAGACCAGCTGTCAGCAGGTGTTTGAAAGCAGGGAGATGTTCCGGGGGACAGGTCGTGACGCAGACTGGGATGTGGACGTGTTCTCTGCTGGTCCTAGATCTCCATGGAGGCTCAGCTCGGCGTTGTGACAACATTGACCTTTAAACGCCAGGTCGGGTTAGACGCCTCCAAGGTTACGTAAGAGGAGGGACCCTCTACAAGAGCAAGTGACTGGGGGTAGGGGGGCAGCGATGTACGCCAATGTGACGTGGCATTGCCATGGTAACCATTCAGTGATGCGACAAAGAAGGGGGGAGTTATGGGGTGTTGGGAGTCTAATTTACCCCACAACATTTTATCACATCATTAACCCAAAGGTTGCTTTTTACTTCTGCGCTGATTGGCTGCCAAAGCCCCCCTCACTCCCCCTCGCCCCTTCATCCCCTGGCCATTTATCACCGTGGCGACTCATTTGTGCGGCACTGCAATTACAACCGCCAAAACAGGTAGTTGGAGGGGGGAGGGGCGTCCAAGCCAGGAAATGCAGAGGACCAAGCACAGGAGAAGAAAAACAAGGTGTTCTTCATGTGATTTTCAACCTGATTTCTCTTCATTCCCACATGGATTCCATCTCCTCAGCAGAACTACAACCCCAGACGGACCAAGAGATCTTGAAACTTTCTTTTCTACCAGTGATATGTTTCTGTAAGGAAGCTCCATGTTCTTCCCATATCTGCGTGGGGTTCCTAAGGGTTCTCCAGGTTCCTCCCACAAGCCAAACACATGAAGGAGATTCAGCCGAGACCCCGCATTGATAGCTCCAGCACCCCATGGCCCTCGGTGCTGGATAAGCTTTAGAATGAATGAATTAATTAATTAATTAAGGATCCATTACTACCAAACCTCATTTACTGCTACACTTCTATGCAACAGTCCTTCACTGATCTTCTGTTGACAGTGTCAAATTCTGCAGCTATATCTACAGTCTGTCTGAAAGCCAGGTGTCTTGAGGAGCATCTGCCTGACCTGACATCCTGGCATTGACATATTCATGAAGGACGAGGGAGTGAGGATCTGCGTGGAGCTAAGATGTAAGTCAGAGGCATGGAAGTCCTGCTCCATGTTAAAGCACACAGAGATACGGCTGTCATGATAATGTGTTTTGCTGAGGTGAAACATGACCCCCCCCCCCCCCAAAAAAAAGGAGGAGGATGGATCACTGGCTGTTTTTCTGTTTTTTTCTTCTATTAGCATGAAGGAGCTACTGCAGCTGCAGCCCTAGGCCTTCCTACATTACAGTTGCAGGCAGAGAAGATCTGCCGCTGACAGGGGGGTCTGACCTCCTCCAAGCCTCCAAGCCAAGCCTGTTCCCCAAAGAGAGTCATGGAGAGAGGTAGTGGAGGAGAAGGAAGAGGAGGAGAAGGAGAAGAAGGAGGAAGAGGAGAAAAGGGAGGAGGAAGAAGAAGAAGAGGAGGAGGGGGAGGAGGGGGAGGAGGAGGGGCTGCAGTCCTGGGATGGACACATGGCTGAAGAATACAAGAGGAGACCAAACCTCAATTGGGGGAAGAAGAGACAGACTGGAGCTGCAGGCTGGGTGGAGGATTACTCACTGTTCTACATGTCACTGCTGTGTTCTGTGTTCTTCTTTTCATTCATCCATCCATTCATTAATTCAATCATTATCTACAACGCTCACTTAGGGTCTCGGGGTGCTGGAGCCTGGATGTCATATAAAGACATCCACCCTCTGATCCTGGACAGTGTGAGGTCTCCACTGAACCTCCTGCACATGTTTGGACAGTGTGAAGGACCTGGAGAATGCTAAGGAACCCCACGTAGACACGGGAAGACCATGGAGACTTCACAGAGAAAGGCCCCATGCAGTAACCCAACCGAGGACCTAGTGGCTGTGAGGTGGAGGTTCTCACCCCTGCTCTACTATGCCACCCTCATTTTAAAATCAGCATCAAAAATCACGCAGCTCACCAGTTTACGTTGGTGTGGAACACAGAGAGGAATCCCCTGATGTTCCACCAGATCAGATCGATATCTTTGTGGAGAAGAAGTGAGGACATTGGATTTTAGCTTTTATTTTTTCCACCCCCTGATGTTTAGAAAATGATACTCCAAACTTGGAATATAGATCCACTGGTAAACCAAGATCTTCATCACGACAGACCAATGAGAATATTTGTTCCTGCTGACAGTGTTTCATTCAGCCCTCAGTCCTGAACAAGACCCCCAGATACTTGTTTGCAAGCATCTACAAAACCCAACAACCCTTGTGTCGTTGTTTTTAGTAGTTGCAGGTGGACAACCGAGGCTGCCAGCAGTGACCGTCCCCTTCTTTTACGTTCCTCTACCTCCAGCTCCATCACAGCGATTAGGTTAGGCGGTTTCTGACAAACCTGCTCCAGATGATTCTCCAGGAGCACATCTGACACAGCTGCAGGGTGCCGAGCACAGCTGGAGGCAGGGGAAACTCCTGAATAAGTTACAGAGACGTTTGTCTTTGCTTCTTCTTCATCGTGGATGAAAGGATGCAGATTATGTAACAAAACAGGCGTATGATCTTTCAGGTTGTCGAAGTTCCTGGCCATCATGTCTGGCCTTTAACACTCCTGTTCACAGACACAGATGCTGAAGTCACCCTCCCTCCCCCCCGAAGCCGTTCTTCTTCCTCTTGTTTCTGTAATTCATCCTGGGTGAGCAAGGGGTGATTGAACCCCTGCCTGGAGGAGAAAGGCAGCTTTCCACCGGAGAAGCACGCCGTTATTTTGACCCTCTAAAGTCGCTGATATTATCTGATGACTCCACTTGGTTCAATCCGTTGTCCTTACGCAGTCTGCGTGCGCATCTCAGAGGATGCGCTCCTCTGAGAGGTGGCATCTTGAACTGCTGTAACTCTCCTATGGTGTCTTCTAAAGCCTCCGCGAAATACTGGGTTTATCTCGGGCTTCAGGCTCTGTCAGGTATCTGGAGCAGCAGTGACATCAGTTTCACCTAAATAATTGATAAAGATCATCTTTCCCTATTTTTCCCTTTGAAATCCCACAGGGAGAGGCCACTTGACTTCCCTCTGTGTGTCGGTGTCATCAGAGATTGGGGTCACAAGTGGGGTCCCCCAGGGGTCAGTCCCCGGACCCCACTCCAATTCAGTCCGAGACGGCTGCCAGCAGGAGGGGTTCTTAGACAGCGTGAGATTGGATTTTCTTTTTGCAGATGATCCCCCGCTATTACCAAAAGTACATTCACCGTCTTGGAAGTGTTGCCTTTGTGTGACCTTTTAAATCTAAGGACGAAGCCAATCTGGCACCAGAGTCTACAGTGCCAATTCAGCGCTGAGGCATAAATGAAGCTTTAGGTTCTGATTATCTTTGCTTCACAAAGGCTTCTGGGTGCTGGGATTTGAGTGCAGGGCAAACTTCAAGTACTTCTGTACACTGGTTTTGTAACATCTGTGACATACATATCTAGGCCATGTGCGTCCTTGCATCAACGGGGCATACAGGGTTTTCAGCCCCTGAGTCACGAGTCCCCAGCCTCCTCTAATCCCTCTCCTTCGTCCAGGGATCTGCTTCCATACCGCCTGATGGCAGGAAGGATGAGGAAGATGTAAACCAACCAGCAAGCGCAAACAGTCGCTCTGCGAATCGTCCTCCAACATTAGGCATACATGTGGAAACACAAAGAAAAGACTGTGGCAGGCTTCGATGGGGTCACAGCTGGCATCTCACTCACACAGGAAGGTATTTATATTCATATTGATAGATAATTCATTCAGTTAACAACCTCAGTGTTGTGTTTTTATAAATAATTTCCTCTAAAGTCCATGTCTTTAAACAAACTTTGGCTGATTTCCCTTCCATAAATACCTCTTTCCCTATCAACAGTACTCACTCTGTACTATTTACCACAATTTGTGTATTTGTCAGCTATTTCCTTGTAGAGCAGCACCGTCTAATTAGAAGAGACAACTGATTTATTCAAATTGGAAGAGTTTGAATCAGGTATTTGTTTTGTAAAATAATATACTTTAGGATTTCAGATTAGGAAAATTAACTTTACATTGTGGTGTTGCAGAGGATAGAGTCTCCATATTCTCCTAGTGTCAGCCAGGGTTCCTCCAGGATCTCCGGGTTTCTCCACACTGGAGACCCTACATTGTCCAATCAAGTGAATGAGAGGGTGAACATGTCTCTATATGTGTATTAGTCAGTTAATCATTCGAGGTCGATGGATTCAAGCCAGCAGCTCAGAGACAGAAGTCAAGGCTCTTCAAATACTGTGGACCAGGTCAACCTCCAGATCCACCTCTGGATCGGCGATCTCAAGTTAAGATCTTTTCATCTTGATCAGCAGCAGAGAAATATTGAGAGGACAAAGCCTCAGCATGGCTTCACACTTACAGCTCTTCTGATTGTCTAACCTGCCTGGAGATGAGCTCACTGTCCTTTCTGAGGTCCACCGTGCCTCAGAATATCTGAATTGGAACTGAGTCCTGGAGATTTTATTCAACGCTTTTTAATGATTAAAAAACATTTAAGGCGGAGAAGGGGGTTGAAGGTGAATCTCAATCAGAGGCGGGATATGATTGGCCCCTTGCTCGAGTTGCCTGTGACATGCAGACATCTCGGTCTGAAGCTCCTCTGAGAGGAACACACTTCTGCCGAAGGTCCTGCCAGATCATATGTTCTGTTTTGCTTGTGGTGGCAGCCACTGTTCTCCAGCAGCAGGAGGTGCAGTGGAATCCAGACAGGAGCTGTCTTCTCTCTTTGCCCCAGTCAGCTGATTGGGTACGACGATGCTGGGGAGCCAATCACACTCCTACTCAGTATCCTATCAGCCAATCATGATTACCTGTAAATATGTCAACATTCCCTCAGCCTACCTACCAGAAGGTAAAGTTTGGTGAATACCATCACCACCAGGATTCATCCGATCAGAGTCATCATCACTTGCAGTTCCAATTATTGCAGACTTTCTGAATCCCGACAGGATGGTGTCCTTGCTCTGATTGCAATTGCATCGCATGAAGCGGTAACATCAGGAAGGTCCTCCCGCAAAGTCATTTCTATTCATCTCCTTGGCAGACGCAACTGTACTGTTGACAAGCCTCTCCCGGCAGCACGTTGTTCAAGCACCGATGTGTGAACTCGTTCCTCTAGCCGTGGCCAACTAGCTTTCAGCCCACAGTTAGCTTTTTTAGTTTTCTTTATTTCAGTAAGAGTAACCTCACTTTTTGCCAGTCCCTTACAAGTTTCTCACTAACTTCAAACTTTCTTTCTGCTGCTCGATTGCCATTTTCAGCTGCATATTTCACTACTTCCAGCTTGTTACCTGCAGAATATGATTTTCTTCTGAGCCTTTCTCAGTTGTTTTTATTACTTAACGCGTATGTTGAAATGATCAACTTTCATAGGTACAGAAGTCGCTGGTAGCATTTTTTTTCACAACGCACTTCTGCCATGACCCCCCTCCGCTGAATTTTGATTGGTTGGCGTGTGTGTGTGACGATCGCTGTTATATTAAAGACACATACACAGACACAGACACAGACACAGACACACACACATCAGAGCAAGAGAGGGAAATAATTTCACACATAAGTCGCTCCAGAGTATAACTCGCACCCCCGGCCAAACTATGAAAAAACCTGCGCCTTATAGTCCGAAAAATACGGTATATAGTCATGGTTGCGGGGGGCCAGAACCTCAGCTGTGATTGGCCGAGAGGCAGCGCTCACCCTACATCCACTAAGGAGGGCTTCATGTAGAAACATTCACTAATTCACCCTCTCAGTCACACATCAGGTGGAAGTGCTAACCTATGCATCATGGCACTGCCAATAAAATGGGCTGGGAGCATGAGGGAGGTGGCTTATGGTTGAGCACCTCTGATCCATCACCACTTCATCACAATTTCTAATATCTAATGTGCTTTGCTCTTTTCTTCCTTCTGTCCCAAGATCTCTGTATCATCTGCTGTCTCTCCACCTCCACCCACAGCGCACACTTTTCCAGAACACCTTCTCCCCCCGGGTCTCCAGCACCTAAATATAGTTGCTGCTGCAGACAGGCTGACCTGATAATGAGTGGTGAGCGGCGGCAGCAACATGCACAAGCGTTCCGCGGAGTCACAGTAACGGAACATGAGTTGAGCTCAAACACAGAACTGTTAACGCCTTGGCGGCATCTGGGCCGGTGAGGATATACAATGATTTGTGCTTCACAGCCAGCATATATATTGTTACTTATGCAGGTACATGGTACACTTGGCTCGGTACTACCACAGTATTGTCAGTCCTGGTGTACACGGAGCACTGGATCTTCTTCAGTCATGAATACATCACATATGAGCAGAAGGCACACCGGTGCATTGGTAAATTCCTGCTACTGGATTTTATAGGCTATGCCTTTACCGCTGCCATCCAATCAGATGCTGGCAGCTGTCCTTGTCGCTTTCGAAGCGCCTTGACTCGGTTAAGGCGGTCAGTTTACTCGGAGTATACTGACTTCATTGCCTCCACCCAACGGGCCTGTTCGTCAAGTAACACATGCAGAGGAGGGTGTCCTCTGCATGTTAATGTCTCCTAAACCTAAGTTCTTCTCTGAGAGTATATCTTGGAAGCAGCTCTGGCTGCCCACTCACCAGGACCTTGAAGAAACCCCACATTCTCTGCCTCGTCTGCTTCACCCCAAGACCATCCTGGATCCAGCAACACACAATCTACTGTCTTGGCCAAGCAGCCAGCATGGAGATGGACCATCATCGTTAGCAAAGGGAACATTGGCATTTGTTGTTTCCTGCATGATACTCCGCGCTTAACCTTTGATGCTTCACCTGTTCACAATTTCTTCACTAAGGGTCCAGCACCGTTCCTGTTCCTGATTCCCCAAACCCAGCATGAACGCAGCAACTCGGAATCAGGTATGAAACATCTTCTGCTCCACCAACTCCTGCAGCCGCTGCAACATGTGGTATCTTCTCACTATGTTCTCCTGTTCTCCTGGTGCTTTAAGGTAAACTCATAAAACACATGATTTCCAAGCCTTCACAATCATGTAAGAAGATGAAAATCCTGGATCTGCATTTTCTCATCTCGTACATGGACGGAGGCCCCATCTGAACGTGAGCACTGCGAATAAAGAGCTCAATGCAAAGAGCCGTCTAAAGGATAAAATGTCCGACGGCCGACAAAGTATGCATATAGGAGGCCTATCCCCTCTTCCTGCACACATGCTTGTGCATGTACATGCACATGCTCGTGCATGGATTAACCAATTTGATTGGTCTCAGGAGAAAGTGTGTTTGTTCTGCAAAACAGCAGGGAGGTATAATTCCACTTTAATTATAGCCATCAAACGCTGAGAAATGTAATCAAATAGGGCTGAAGGAGGTCGGCGGCCTCCACCCAAACAACAGAGTCCTTTGCTGAGTCTCTACCACAGCGCCCCCTCGCCACCATTTAGACGCTCGGCGAAACACCCAGTGCCAATTAGTCGTTAAATCAATTCTCTGACCTCCTGTCGGACCCAATCAACCGACGCCGAGCTAATTAGGACTCTGGATCAGTGGACTCACCCAGAACGCCGAGCCGGTAGTTGATGGTGATGACGATGACGTTCCCGTAACTTGCCAGGATGCTGCCGTCAATCATGTTTCCCGTTCCCTCCATGTAGGAGCCGCCGTGGATGTAGACCATGACAGGCTTCAGCCCATTCTCATCGTGGATGTCTGTGAAAACAGACTCAGCATTAAGGACCAACCAACTTCTCCAGCAGAAACACAAGTATCTATTCATTCATTTATCAACTGATTTCAAAGTCACACATCATGGCAATTTCTTTAAACAAAATTTGCCTTCCAAACGAAAAAAAGAACAATTCAAAAGTACCGAGGACATGTGAAATCCATAATCAACACTCAAATAGCAATGCAGTTAGTCAATGGGCAGAACCTTCTTAGAAGCTCACAGCAGGGGGGGAAGCCAAGAAGCTAAGCTAGTTTTACTCAAAAGACAAGGGTGCGGCTGTTTGGTATGTCTCGCAGCCAATCAAAACAACACAAACAGAACGCTGTCAATGATGTTGGAAGTAGGCTCACGGAAACGTTGAGCGCCATCGTCCATGTTGGATCAGAATGTTTATATCATCAATTACTGTGACCTTTTTTCAAATTCAACATCAATGGTTTCCACGGCTCCGTGTGAGGACCGCAATGAGGAATGCCAGTAAAGAATGGCCTGAACTTTCAAAGCAGACTCAGGCGTGACACTCGAAGGCTCGGAGTCTGCAGACGGTGTGGCAACTAGATGCCAAATCCGATGAGTGCCTTGATTATGGCACTCCCCACTGGATATTACAATCGGTGATTAGTCCACGTGTAGGCGGTGATTAAGAATTAGGAGACCTTCTCTGTGAAGGCAGACAGAAGATGCAGATCCTGCTGGTGAGTGAGGAGGTTCACAGTAAATTAGGATTGTGTTTTCGTTGGACTTCCATGATATTCACTGCATCCTACAGAACTCTGACACAAGACCCTCTGACTCAGAGCTAGGGATTGTCAACATCTTCTCAGTCCTTCTAATACACAATAATAATATTAAAAAAATACTCTCCAAAGTGGGGGTTGATGAGGTCCTCACATCTCATGCACCTGAAACCATAAGCCAAAAGTGATGGGTTATCTCCATCCATCACATAGAGGTCGGATTTGGCGGACTTGGGTTCTACAGTGACTAATCCACCAATCAACTGGTTGTTGAGTTACTGCTATCTGGAGCCAAGGTCACCATCTGCTCAAGACACCCAGCTCCTCCTCACATGGAGCAATGCATCTTGAAAAACTTACTCCCTCTCCCTTCACAAAAATATAAATAAGACCCTGAAAAAAATCCATCCATTTCCAAGGCTGTTAGCCACACCCTTTTGGGTTTTAAAGGGTGTGTCGACCAGAGGGCAGAGTTCCCACTGAGCGATGCTGGGGGAGCTTCTCCGTACATCTGTGGAGACAGCGGCCATATTGAATGCAGACAGGGAGTTGAGAAGACATTAAATATACAGAGACGACAATCATGAAGGAGTCTGTCCCCTGAATATTATATGTTAGCTTACTGCTACTTGAGATCTTGACTTAGACTTCATTTTCAATCAAACCCACAGTTACAGGTGAAGTTTTGTTGATAAAAGACCATCTGAACACCTCAGACGGCTACAACCCACATGGTTTGAGGGGCTGGTTCTTTGGATTAGTGGAAGAACACGTGAGAAGAAGTGAGCAGGTCCAGCTGGTTGGAAGGAGCTGGTCATTGGCTACCCGGTGGTTGGTTCATAGCGAGCCACACCTCCAAAGAGCCCCATCTAACAACCAAGGAGTTCCAGGTTCCTCTCTCAGTTCCAGAGCAGCCTGGTGGGCTGAGCACAAGGTCTGGTATGATCTGTTTTGACCATTCTTTTTTTTTTTGCTAGAGCAGGCCTGGCCAACCTGTGGCTCTGGAGCCGCATGTGGCTCTTAAGTTTAAAAAACAAACACACACAACAGAAAAATCAACATGAACGCAACAGCTGCAGGTTGGCAAGGCCTGTGCTAGAGGATTCTGGAGTGCAGCTGGAAATCCTGCAAGCCTACTAGGACTTCACTAACATCTACAGAGTCCACCTGATGGAAGTACAGGTCCGCATCTCTTTATCACCACCGCATGGTTACATCTGTCGAAACCATTTAAATGTGGTCCCTCAGTTGGGAGACCTTCTTCAGAGCTGGAGGCTTCAACCCAAGGGAAAGTGTGATTTAAATAAAAGGACTTCCTTAAGCGATGTTCAGCAACCACTGTCTCTCCCTCACGATTATCAAACTACATAATGTAATGATATAGATTATCATAGTATATAACATGATGATATATATTGTCATGGTATATGTCATGATAATATATATAATAATTCATATCTGCAAAGTTAATAAACATATTTGGCATTTTGGAATTGTTGGGAAGGGAAGTCACGTTATCCAATGCCAATCATTGGTTTCCCTACAGTATCCACACACGCACACATGCACACACACACAGCTTGGTGGATGAACCGGCAGAAAAAGGAGGAGAGTATTATTCTCCCCTTCTGCAAAAAGAAAGCAGTGCAGCAAAATAGTGGAAGCCAACCCTTAGTGACAGGTTATTAATCTCCGCCACGGTCCAACTTCTTCACCACAACAAGCTACGTGTGTGTGTGTGTGTGTGTGTGTCAGATATTGAGCCTAAACAGGAAGCGGGCTGACAGGCCCTGTTAAACAGATTCCCAGGTTAAAGATGAGGCTGCTGATCACAGCTCTGATTCCGAGGAGCTCCGCAGGCGAGGAAGCACATTAGCAGCACCACAGCATTTGTGTTTCAATGTCCGTCTGCATAAACGATCAGCAGGTGATTACACTGCAATCTGGGGCTGCAGAGCCACGGGGGAGGAGTCGGGATATGCTTATATAAAGGCGTTCTATCAGGAGGGGCAAAGGAGATCTGGGAATTCATTGTAGAATCGATCCAAGCCAAAAAATTGAACGCAAGCACTGATATTGGGCAGAGATCCTTCACCTTCTGAGCACCGGCCGGTGTGGAGGGAACACCGTAGGCCACCTGCAGGGGGTGCAGAACCTGGAGTCTGTGGGTGCTGAGCTCAACAGATGTGGAGCACAGACAAAAAACATATTTCTTTACCCGAGCCAGGACAGATTCTCCAACTGTCAGGCCAGATGCATCTTCTACATCTTCATTTGGCTCTTCGCATCCATCCAGCTTCAGGCAGAGAAACGGCAGCAAAGAGAAGGTCACTTGGACACCACTCTGAGATATTGACCATTCCATCAGCAGGTTTGACTGATGTCCTTATGTGGCTGTCTGTTATCTCTACTGAGATGTTTCCTTCTGACATCCATCAGAACCTCATGCATCGCCTCCACCCACCTCGGTGAGCCAATGCTTCTGCTCAGATGTGGAGGCCACTGACTTTATTTAGAGGGCAGCGATGTTCACTGATAACTCCATCATCCATGCCATTAGTGCCTTCAGTGCTAAACAGAGTCCATGCCGACTCGCTGCCTTCAGGGTCAGGGTAAATCTGCTGTTGGAGCAGCGCTCTGTGGCACTAGGCCGGCCCCCTGGTGTACATTGAGTTCTAGAAGATGAGTTGCTGGTGGGTAGAAATAACCTTGAAGAGATGGCGGCACATAAAACAAGAGCAGCGCCATTAAGTTGTCATGGTCTCTTGCTGATATGCATCTGATGTCCACCGCGGGCCCTTCAGGATCTTCAGCAGACAAACAGGTGAGCGGGAGGGGAAGGGGAATGGGAAGGGGGGGGCAGAGCCCAGTGCTTTACGGCCAAGGAAGAAGAGGGTGGTCTCGGGGCAGCATGTCCCAATCCTGTCAAAGTGGAGTACATTTTAAACTAAAAGAAACCTAACTGCTTCCAGCGCTCTCCTCTCTATCTTACTGTCTGCGGCTCTTACTGGCCTCCTGGGCCTCTGGTGCTGCCGTGCAGCCAGTTTGTTCCAGACATTCATCACTGCCACCCGGTTCGGGGATAATATATTCCTCAACCGGCCGTGCTGTGTTTTCTACATTACTCATCTTCATAGGGGCGCGAGCGGCAGTGAGTTCATAGTGTTTGTGCACGGAGGGAGAGAAGACTGTTAGTGAGGTTCTATCCCAATTTTCCCTTGCTTTCAGCAATGCTTTTTACAGGGCAAATACAAATAGCATTAATGTAGGTGATGTTAAGTGCAACCCCCCCCCGCCCTTCACCTCTGAAAGAATCCACGCTGCCGCAGCAGAGCGCTCCACACAGACAACAACCTACTTTCAGTCCCACTTCCTGCTAAATAATATCCATGCTGCTTTACAGTCAGGCGAAGTTGGTTTCCGGCCCCGCCACCAACACTCCGCACTCAGAAGCAGCTAAACACCCAAAAACACTTCACCGGAGTGCACCAACACACTCCGTGCATTTTACATTGGGGTTATCATAAAATGTTAAGGGCTGAGCTGAGTTTTCACAGCAGCTCCAATATTGCAGGAGACCGACGGTGAAGACAAAGAGCTTCTGGGAGGCGGGCCTACGTACTACCGAGGAGTCAGAGGAGTACTACACTTCTCAGGTGAACACAGGAAAACATCTTGGAACAGCTGATTGGACTACAACACAGATGGAAGTGGAGGAGGTGGTGGTGGAGGGTGGCAAATGAACATCGAAAGGCAACCAATGTTAGAGTTGGAAAGTGGGTCATTTGAGGTGTCAATGGGTGTTCCTGGTGTTGCTTTGCTAAATGCCATGTTCCATTTTTTTAGAAAAATATACCAATGTGGGGTAAATGTGGGGCAGAAGCACTGGCCACCCAGGCAGTTCCAGCAGGCGAACTACACGGCACCGTCCCAGAACCCCCTGCTGCTCAGCCTGCTGAACAGACAACCACAGCGAGATGCAGCATCCAATACACTAGATACACTAGTGGGTCCCATCATGGTGCAGGCAATTAGGCCCCCTTCGAGACTGGAGGGGGAGCGGCTGAATAAATGGTGTTCGTAACACCTAGATGAACAGAGAGGTCCGGAGGAGGAGGACAAGTGCATATACCCGTCACCGTAGAGTTCAAAGCAGTGCCAAGCGTTAGGAACAGCAAGGTCCAGTCCCGGGGGTTCACCCAGTCAACTCCATTCCACAAAGGCCATAGCCAACGTTCAAGGCCAGAACAGCAGAATAGCCTGCCCACCCTGTCCCTCAGCACCTTCCACATGGGCATGTAGCAGGCTGCAGCATCGCCACCACCTGCCTTGGATCCTCAACTCTACCACATCTGCTCACCTTCTCTGACGCCCATAGCCGCTGGATATACTCAAACTCTGCTGCATCAGCAGAGCCTCCAGCATCAGTGAGAACTACACACACACACACACACACACACACACACACACCACACACACACACACACACACACACACACACACACACACACACACACACACACATACACACACACACACTTATTTCTCTCCTCCCGACTGAGATGGAAGGACCGTTTTCCAACCAAAGCAATGAAGATATTTGGCTCCCCCTCCCCTCTGGAAGGTGTTTACTTTCTCTCCCATGGAGCTCCCCAGTCTCCCTAATGTTGTTTGTAGTGGCCAGTGATGCTCCACAAGCTAATATATATCAGTAATGCAGTATTTGAAATTGTACACAAAAGACTTTCTGCTTCCCTATCACTTTGTGTCAGGGGATAGCTCTTCATTTCCACAATGGAAAGGCAGTAGAAGAACTTTCTCAATTCCAGAGAAGGTTCCAGCTCTCCTCCCTGGCCTTCCACCAGGGTGAACTCACCTACCCTGGGATCTGCTGTCGGGTCCGGTTTCATCATTTTTAACTGAGATGGGGAATTCAAGTACCTGAGAATGAGGTGGCTGCTGCAAATACCCTTAAATTCAAGGTGAAAAACACAGACACAGACAGACACACACACACACACACACACACACACACACACACACACACACACACACACACACACACACACACACACACTTGGATAACAGAGCCAGAGCGAGTGCTTTATCTCAGTGTTTTCTCCCCTATCAGAAGGTGTGGATCAGATGCAGTATCAGCCCAGGGTTCTTTCTGGTGTCCAAGCACCTGTTTTTGTTTGTGTCTATGTTTCCTGGCTCTGCAGCAGCAGAAGCCATCAGAGAGATGGTGGAAACTGTACACACCGCACAGAAATAATGAGAGGAGCCATTGGAGTTTTGCTTTAGAGGCTCAGTAAAGGAAATGCATCCGGCAACCAAGATGAATCCCGCCGCTCCTCAACCTGTGTTTGGGAACTTTCATTTATCTTTTCCCATCTTTATTTTTAGGCGGCTTCCTGTTGATTACAAAGCTTGTCTCCTTGCCGGATTGTCGCTGAGGGATTTGTCTCATCTATGAGGGGCTTTGGATGACTTCTGGATGCTTTCACTGCTGCTCGCACCTTCACTGCTGACATGTTGAGGAGCACTTGGAGGACATGGAGGGCTAAATCTGATTCCAGATGCGTTCGAGTGAAAATGTCACAGTGAGTAAGCTTGATAGCAACGATAGCAAGAAGTGGCTTCTGATGTATCGTCGTAGGATGGAGAAGGACCTAAGAAGGATTGTCTGCCTGGGTTCTCACGAGCAACCGTCAAGGTGAAGGTGACCCACAGGGGGAACCGCAGGGGTGGTGATTCATTGGCACTGCAGATGTTCGAGCAGTCAGGGCATCGATCCTGTGAACTCAGCCAAGACCAGGCCCCTCAAGATGTTTTTTTTGCTTGGAGTACCTCCAACACCATGAGGCAGACAGCACCACCTCCAAACACAACTGTCCTACTGAAACAACAATGATGAAGAACCCCCAGAACCAGGAGCAGGACCAACGCCATACCTCTAATCAGTCAAGGGATTCCTCTCAGTCTCTACATGGGCTATTATTACACACCTGCTGAGAGCAGATGGTGGTTGCTCCTCCACCATCTCCCAACCGCAAGGTTCCTTCTAATGTGAGGCCAATGATGCTGCAGCTGTTGCGTGCAAACATAGGGAATGAATGGGAAATGACATGTAAGAAACAAAATCCAAAGGGAAGGACCAGCCAATAAAGTAACCCTAACACTTTAGATGGGGGAGAGGAATCATTATCCATCATGTCATTCATTCCTGATCAGCCCATTCATGTCCACACCTGTGTCTCTGTGGCCTCCATAGCTTTGCTACAACTGATGTTTTCACTTTGTGCTTGGTTGTCTTTACAAAACCACTCTTTCTTTTTGTCTCTCTGCCCTCTCTCTCTCTCCGGTGCAAGCCAGAAGGCCGCCCACGTTGAGCTGTTTCTACCCGGTGTTTCTGTTTCTGCCCCGTGTTTTTTACTCATTAGTGCTTCACACAATCACCGTAAGATGTTTTTTAATTTTGATGTGTATATTCAGATAGCTATGTAGTTATTTACATGAAAATGCATATTTCACGTCTTTAATATTTCCTCTTTGTACATGCAACCTTCTGCTGCTATTTAACTTGCACTACCATGTAACTGCACTGCTGCTTCATACAGTACATAATATACTGTATATATCTATCGATTGCATGTAATCTACCTGCACTTCACTGTCATTTCTATCTGGCTTTTGGAAGCTAATGCCAATGCTAAACATCACTCTGTACACCTGCAGAGTGACAATCAAGTCTGTCTCCTCAGAGTTGTCTCCAAGTGCTTACTCATAAGGGGGAAGTTTTCCTCCAGTCTTCTTATTTCTAGATCAACCTGCTTTGATTCTGCAGCAGGGAGGTCTACAGGTCTTCATCCACCAGCTGCGAGACGCAAGAGTTTCATTTTAATTTTTTTAATGAAATTGAGAATTGTCTAGAAATGGAACTCCACCAAACATCAGCGTCTCTAACCATTGAACGAACAATGTTTGGAATCCTGGAAGTTATAAATGTAGGATGCAGAACTAGAGAAGTGCCATCATAAAAGCTGCCCCATCTTTCAGTGAAACCCAATTTCAATTTGAAACTGGGAGAAGACAAACAGGGGGCCGGATTTGCATAATAGAAGTGCAGAACAAATTTGCACTGCGTTTTTCATTCAATTTGCGCCGGCAATTTGCATTTAATTAGCACCTGTTCTACCACAACCGCGGCTGATTGCTGCAGCAGCACCGTGTAGGTGGAGCACCGGGGCAGATTCAGACGCAGAATTGGTCCGGGACCAGCTGGCAGCAAGCAGAAGCAGCACGCCACAACGTGCAGAGCATGCCCCAAAGGAGCGGCAAGGGGAGAAAAATGCTAAGCTAAAGCTAAGCTTAGCAGACACATCACAAGGAGGTGAGACGTGCAGGGCCTCTCATTTAAATGTGAATACAAGTGATTCCACTCGGCAAGAAGAAGTGCAGCCAAGAGCTCACACTTTATTTTACTGTTAGTCAAAGAGCAAGTTGCAGTGCCAACGTATTAACGTTGCTCTTAATCCACTTACATTCTAGCTGACTACACCAGTGAGGCTCCCTTCAGTTTGGATTTTTTTTTTGAGGTAAACTGCTTATTTTGTTGTTGGGTTCTTTGTGTTCCTACACAGGAAAGGAAACAATCCACGGTCCATTGGAGATAAAGGGGAGGCATACGTTAGCATTGGCAGTAGAACAAAAACATTAGAAAAAGCAGGAGCAGGACTGGGCTGCCTACATATGAATTCACACTTTCATTACCAAGCAGAGTCACCAGCAGACACAAATTTTAACATGAAATCACTGTCATGGCTGCAATGGTCAGAGGGGATAGCTCCTCCCTATTGACGGTCACTGGGATCTAAGAAGTTAACATCCAGAGACGCTCAGTGCTCCTCTCTCCCTCTCCAACCGCCCATGTGGTTGGTTTCTTCCAACCAGCCCCCACCCAACCTCTTGGCCAATCACATCATTTGGATCATCAGATTTAAATGGACATTTTCAAAAAGGGAAACACCTTTGTAAGGATATCAGATTATACAAAGGATATCATAATACTGATGTTATAACAAATGTTATATAATAAAAATGTTCATAACATATATTTTTGTGTCATTGTTGCGTTGGTCTCACATCTACGCAACGGTAACCATGGTTACCAACCGCAGTGTGAACACAACAACCTTTGCATCAGAGGAAGAATTCATGTGAAGATCAAACCCAAACTCACTGATCCAGCCTCGCAGCAACGAGAAGGCAGCTTATCTTAGTCCCTCATCTCAGTGCCACATCACACCACAAACGACCACGCTGCACCAAAATGGCCAACAACAGGTCAGTTAAGTGGTCAGTGGTTTTCCCCCAAGGGACTCCGCACTGAGAAGACCCCGTCATCATCCATCGGTGCATGTCATCATGTATGAAAATGGATCCAACAGGTAAAAGCACTTCTCTTCCACCCTCAGCTAAATGTGATTATCAGCCTACTTTCTGAACAGCTTCAGAAAGTACTCTGGAGACTATGTCATGTTCTCCAGAGCTTCTACCACATGTTATTATTGGTAACACCTTAAGAACACACACAGAATAAAGGAGAGCGGACAACCTTCGACCTCATCACCACATATAAATAACCAACATCAGGAATATCAGCAAAGGACCAACACTGCATGTGAGGGCATGCAAGCCACTGTATGGATAAAGGTAGAACGACAGCTAGCTTACGCTAATTGAGTTACAAAACCGACACATAAGGAAGATCATTGTCGGTGAATGAGGCACTTCTATGTATCAACAATCAGGTTTTTAACTACACTCAAAGGTTGTCACTTTTCAGTAAGGCATGTGTTGGGAATAGCGGACACTTGGTACATCAGTACTTCCCCCAGGATTCATCAGCGAACAGGCTGCTCTGTTTGCTAGGTGGCAGTGTTTGCCCCCAATCACAATGATTCTCAATATATATTCCTACTGGAGCCACACTTGCTGATCAAATATAGATTTGACTGTGCAGTGTTTTATAATACAAATACTCCCTCAGAGCTTCTGGGGCTCCTCCAGATACATTGGAGATCTGTTCTTATGTAACTCAAGTATGGACAGTTGCATGCAGGTCAGAGCGAGCATACGCTTAGTCCCGTAGCTAACCCGGAGTCACACTGCTGTAACACAAAATAGAAGCAGACAACCAGGAAAAGGAAAGGAAGCTCATAATACTAGTACAGAAAAATAACAAAGATGAAACCGTAATAAAAAAACACACATAAAAGTGAGAACATGCTGGGACCGTGCCACCACTCCCAAACAAATGCCATGTAGCACCCCATACACTTGCAATCAAGTTTGCACCTCATGTTTTTTTACTTCACCCTCCTGCAAGTTAAAATTTATCGTATCAATGAATTTATGGGATTTTATCTGTAAAGACAAGGACAGTGTAAGTTGGAAACCCCCTGTAATGTGAGGGGCAGAGCAGGTGGAGTCCACAGGTGACAGCCCAGGCCCCCCAGCCCTCTCAAAGCAGCTGACTCCAGAAGTCATCTCATATGGAGGAAGGCGCAGGAAGGACAATGTCTCTCCATAGCAACATCCATAAAAATTGAACAACCGCCCATAATAATGTGATTCACAAATGTCAGTGCTTTTCCTGGCACTCGCCCCCCTCCCTCCCCATCCTCTTCCCCCCCAATAGACAAATGGCGCCCTTTAACTGAAATGTCTCCCATGGCTTTTCACCTCCAGCTATCTAGCGGTCCCAGAAGATTACCGCGGCAGGTGGAACACAGCCCTGGGCGTTATCATGCAGAGCAGCCAGGGTTGCTGGGGTTGCTGGCAAATGTGGGCAAAGATGGTGCTTGTCCTTAAATTAGCAAATGCCTATGTGAAAACAACACGGGTTAGCACCCAGGCTTCACTTTACAGTGGGAGGAGTCAGTTATGTTTTATTTTGGTTTCCACAGGAGGCAGAACATCATGCAGACTTGAGCTGGCACAGGCCATGAAGGACAGGACCCCCCTCCTTGTAAAAGGGGGTTGGAGAGGCTGAGGAGGGCACAGGGAGGGTGGAAGTAGTTCTGCAGCCATATTGCAAAAGGGTCAGGTTTTTAATTGTCTGGAAAAGGGGCAGGGCGTAGGAGAAGAAAGAGAAGATTACTTTTGTTGGCGCCACCATCTGGGGCCTTTGTGAGTGCGGGGGCTCCTGGTGTTGAGGAGAGAGATAGAGTGACGGGAGTTTGGACAAACACCGTCATACTGTCCTGGGTCACAAAGGCAGAGGGTCAGGTGGAGGTCAGGGGGCCCTGGCACAGAGCCAGTCAACTGCGGCTTCAACAAAGTACTTCAGTTCTATTTCCAAAGGTCTCCATTTGGAAAATACATGAGGAGCTTGTGACAAGCGGAACCAAGCAGCCTCTCGTGGATGTCCCACATCTCAATAAACATCATGGCGGACCCGTCTTGAGCTATGGAGTGAAGCAGGAAACAGCCCATCAGCAACACGGCTCAAGTGGAACAGCGCCAGTTTATTGGACAGCCTTTCAGGATGCTCCGGTAGGAGGCATCTGAGTGTGAAGACCACGTCCTTCAGAAGGAGAACCTCCCTTCCACGGAGGATCACCTGTGGACAGAGCCATCTGGGAGTTACGACTAGCTTTTCTTCTGTTGGTTTTCCTTTGCAAGTTTTTTGTCTGTTACCCTTTACTCAGCCTGCTTTCACTCAAGTCTGTTAATTTTTATTTTGGTTGCCAACTATTAGCTTTTACTCAAATAGCATTTATTCTTATAGCTTTTAATCTGCTAGCTTTTTTCTAATTCCTTTTACTTTGTTCACTTTTACTGTGTTAGCCTTTACTCTGCTAGTTTTTACTCCGTTCTCCTTAAATCCGCAATTTTTTTACTTTGCTATTGTTTACACATTAACACTTGTTTACACCAAGCTTTTGGTCTTCATTTTTGCTATCTCTTACTCTGATAGCATCTACTCTATTAGCAGGTACTCTGCTAGCATCCATTCTGCTAGCAGACATCTCCTCCTCCTCGCTGGTCATTGGTGGTAACACCTTGAGGGTGGGATGCCTTTGAGAGCCAGACATGGATATAAGCATCAGATTAACGCCTCCATACACACTCCTACACGTTTCACACACTCCGCCACTGCTTCCTCCGTTATTGGGTGATGAGTAAGCGTCGAGAGCAGCTCTCAGCAGGCACCTAATGCAGCAACACATTAGTCGGAGCTGGAAGCAGGTAGCAGGAAGCAGGAAGGAAGAAGCAGGATGCAGGATGCAGGAAGCAGGAAGTACGAAGTAGGAAGCAGGAAGCAGGACGGAGGAAGCACGAAGCAGGAAGCAGGAAGCAGGAAGCAGCCGCAGCAAGAAGGCAGCAAGCAGGTAGCAAGCAGGCAGCAAGCAGGCAGCAAGCAGGCTGAGCAATAATGCAACATCTGCTGTGGCTGGTCACATGGCACCGCAGCCACACACGACTTTAGGAGGGACTGCATGTATGAGTATACACACTCACACACACACACAAACACACAAACACACACACACACACACACACACACACACACACACACACACATCATATGAAATCAATACTTCACAGTGGTGTGTAAACTGCGCTGCTGTATGAAGGAAAGCGTGGCTCTAATGGGGCACAGCGGGGACCCACCTCCCCCGCCTGCCTCCGCCCCTTCCTCCCGCTTCCCCAACACTCTCAGGTTTGATTATTGATTGTGATCATCCAACAGCTATAGCTATCATTAATGTGGCAGGTGCACGGACGGCCCCAACCTTTACGACCCGTTGATTTTGTCGCCGTCGATGACAACAGCACAGGGTGGTGTTTGGAATATACCCCAGGGATTGGATCAGCTGACAGCTCAAAATGAGTGCTGGCCCTGCCCTCCCCGGGATCTTTGTCATGCAGATGTGGAACCCGTAGAACCTGTCCTCACCATTACTCACCCCCCTCCCTGAGGAAAACTGGCATCTGAGAATCAATTTTCAAGTGGAAGAAGTAATCAGATTCCCGGGTGAGTACGCGTGCACGTACTCATGCACATGGGCTCTCATCTGTCACTCTTGTCATGACAGGGTTGGAAATTACCACCGCAGAGTCTGGGGGAGTCTAATCCCATGATAAGCTGGTTCCACAGGACCACAGCAGCAGCCCCTTGTAGACCACCAGCTGGTTGGACCTGTAGGACAGAAGTCACCTGACTTGTTTCCGGACCTTCAGTCTCTGCTGCGTTGATTTGGTCAAACCAATGCTTAAAAACGAAAAGGTGGTTTTGGTTCATTTATTGAACGAAGGGATTCAGCTGATTCACCTGGGACAAAGTGCCCGTTTGTTAGCAAACCTCCCAGAGCCTCCCCAGTGCCCGATGGCCAATCACAGACCCTCCCCTCACACCCGGGTCTTGCGAAAAGTGTGCTCCCCTTTGACACGTTGGAGATGTAAATAGCAGAAGACAAAGGACCTCGAGAGCTGAAGATCTCGGAATCCATCCCTGGTTCATGTAGTCTTCATGTGAAGCCCCAGCTCAGCATGATCCAGTCATTTAAAGACCACATCTTATATACATATATATAAATATTGTAATATATATATATATATATGACGTAAGAAGTGATGAGATATGAGGATTCGGCATGTGTTGGGACACCGGCGACATTAAGGAGCATTGATCAAACGTTCAAGGTAATGAACTCCTTCGCAAGCAGCTGCGTCTATGAAAGATCACGTATGGGATTCTTTAGCGAGAAGTAGAAAATGGAGGAAAGGTGCGTGCATGTGTGTGTGTGTGTGTGTGCGCGCGCACGCACGATTAAAGTAAGGGCTTGAGGGAAACCCTTTTGGTCATGGCTGCAGGAGGGCATACTGGGAGGCGCTCCCCAGGAGGTCCACACCAAGTACATAATCTGGAATCCATACCTGCTAATAAGTTCCCTTGAGCAGATGCTGCAGGTTTGGACTCTCAGACCAGATATTCCACCTGCAGCTAACCACCCTCATTCTGCCCAGCAAGGTGCCCTTAAGCAAGGCTTTGGGTCCCAACTGCCCTGTGGATTCATCCACCCCAGGGACGTGACACCATTTGTTCAAAGCCAAAAGTCCTGGGTACCCAGGTTCCTGCCTCCACGATAAGACCAAGACAATGGTCTTACTCCTGAGAAGAACAACTGGGAGACAAGAAGATCACTGATCCTCATTCTGTATTTTTAATATTCAACCAATTTTCTACCACAGGCCGTGCCTGCCAGTCAAAAACTGGACACAGTTTTCATGTTTTGTAGATCCTTGTTATTATGATTTATTTAAATTGTGATTTTTTTTTCATTGTGGTCACGTAATCATGACTTGTACATGCGTAGAACGTAACATTCTATTCCACCCCTCTGCAGTCTATGCCTTATCTGAAACCCCTCCCTCAAAAAAAAAAAAACCTGGACACACCCCTGTAAAAAAACACAGAATAATGGCGAAAGATTAGGTAAGAGAGAAATAGATTCAGAATGCAGGGTATTTAATCTGCAGTGGACAAACAATTATTTTTTTGCTCAATTCAAAGAAAAGGCTGTTTGTCTAATCTGTCAAGAGATGAGACAAAGACATTATCCATTAATAATGTTAGTTTGTTTTTTTTTGTTTGTTTTCCAGTCAAGATCCCAGAGGGTTAATTTTTGTTTATGAGTGTCTTTATGGAAAAGAATATTGTTAATAATAATGTTTATGTTAAGACGAGGTGTCTTCAGTCATCACACTTTTTGTTACAAACTGGCCTGGCCCCCCCATCAGAGAGGGGAAAAGTTATTTGGCCTTCACAGGAAAAAGTTTAGGGACCCCTGGTTTTCAGTCTGTAGTTACATAATCACTTGATGGGTTCCAATAATACTCAGCTGCAGTGGTTTGAGACTTCTCCTTCCTCTTCCTGTGCAGGTGTGCAAGAGGGGAGCGGAGATTGAAAGTGTCTTATTTCCACTCGCCTTTTCCACATGTGTACATAGTTTTTTAGTTTATATTCTTTCTGTGTTTTTTTCTGTTTATGTTTGCAATTTTTTGATTGCTTTGTTCGGTTGTTTGGTTCGGGAGGTGTGCCTGTGCAACTGCCTGGCAGTGCCGGCTAATCGGAGAGATGGCATCCTCCAACCCCCCCCCCCTCCGTCTCTCTGGCACAGAGTACGGATAATGCCGCCTGATGGTACGGTGTGCATGGAGGGAATACTGCTTGCAGTCAACGAGCTGATAGGACACGAAAATCTGATGTACATGTCCAGAATTAACGACCTGTGGTTGCCTTCCTGAAGTCGGAAGCGCTCGTTCACCAGTTGATTCCTTGTGGCATGGTCATCTGCGATACCTACATGCAGGTGACCACCCTTTCTGCATCCTCAACACGGATCACCCTCTCAAGTGTGCCACCGTTCATTCAAAATGGTCTCTTGGAAAGACGATTAAAAAGGGTTGGAAAGATCGCCAATGGTTTTAAATTGTGGGCCTGGGGTGCAAGGATCCTAGGCTGAAGCATGTTGGAGGCAGGTCTTCATGTTTTTGAAGGCACCATCACAAACCCTGGAGGTTTCGTTCAAGGTGATGTATGGAGATGCCTCATGTACGGTACACCAGTTCAGGGCAGATGAAATGTTTGAATGTGGAGATGTGGGTCAGGTGCTGCAGCAGTTGCGCCTGCAGATGTATCAGTGCCCGGTTCGGCTGCGTCCACCGGTGCTGCAGGTCTGGCGAACCCGACCCTTTTGCCCATCAATGACGCAAACCCCAGTTCTCATTGCGGAACAGGTCGCAGTTGGAAATAAGACTGCTTCCTCTAGGGTGAGAGCCAGGACAGCTCACAAACTTTATGGGTGACATACATGATGAAACTACTGTGGGTAGAGGTGAGACAGGTGAGATAGTTAGGTTAGGGCAAACGCATAGAATGTGGTTCAGAGTCGATCCCCGTTTCAGATAGTGTAACCAATAAGGTACAGGCTGATCTTTACTCCTTTGAGGGCATCAATATCTTCTTGGACAATACCTTCTATGAAAAAGTTGATATCTCTGGCAACATTAGTGAAACTGATAAGTTTATCAAAATTGGTCAGCCCCATTAAAAAAACACAAGATCTGCATCCTTTGGATGACAGGAAACGGTACCACCTGCAGCAACAGGTCACAGTTCTGAGCACGGCGAATGGCAAAACTGCAAGGAAAAGAAAGAAAGACCATGTCTCATTTGCTCTTTCAATTATACTGTTGTATATCATGTCCAGTCTCTCACTCTGGTATTTCTCTTCCCCAATTCACAAGGAGGGTGGAGGATGAACCCCTGGGCTTGTGACTGATGAAGGATCCTCTGCTCTTCAACGGTTTCCTAGGGTTCCAGTCCTTGCATTCCACAGGCCTGGGTGTCAGCCTCAGCACGGTGGGTCTTGCAAAACTGGTTCACCTTTTTCAGCAAACTCCCTCTTCATGGATTGCAACGAGGGATACTGGACGCAGTACTTCTGTTAGGCTGATCACCAGGGTTACAATGGAAATCTGTGATGCTCTCCCTCCCTACCTGAAGTGCTTTGTGTCGGATCGCTCCCGCCACGGGTTATGGAACGAGAACATCGACTACAGGTTCCCCTCACTGACCATCCTGCCAAGGGTTGGGGATTGGGAGGAGAAAGACAGATTGGTGCTGACCTTTGGAGCCCCAAGCTTGAAAGCATTTCAGACTAAAGACAATTTCTGTGGACTGGACATCTCTCCTAAGACAAGCTGGCGAGCCCTGCATAAGCCGCCACTGGAAAAGCGGGCAGGTGACCTCCAGTTGAGGATTGTGCATGGTGCCATATCCACAGACACATGCAGAGAGTATTTTGAGCCTGGGGTGACAGGAGATTATTTGTTTTGTTCAGGCCCCGAAGCATTGCCTCATTTGTTTGTTGAATCACCCATGTTCCTGCCACTGTTTAGTTTCTTGAAGGGTTTACTTCCTGGTTTGGGAGTTACCTTTACCTTCCAATTATTTATTCGAAGAACAACAAGAGGATATCAGTTATGCTAAACTTTTTGTCAGCCTCGGCCAAATTAATCATTTGGCTGACTCAGAAACAGAGGGCGGGTGATCAAGGGAATGAGAGTGACGGTCTTAAAAGCACTGATTAAGACTCACTGTAAATGTGTAATTCCATTTTTTTTTCTTTAACTGGTAACTTGAAAGACATTATTCCTACTAGGGCGATGGGAGGTGTTTGGATTCTGTAAACAACCATAGTGAGTTAATGTTCTCATTCTAAGTTGACCCCCTTGCCACTGAGCTTTACTGAGTAGCTTTATGTGTTCTCATCGAATGTATTCCTGTCAAATCCTAGTGTTTGAATAAAGGCAATTTTTCAACTCAAACTCCTGTTCTTCTTCTTCTTCCTCCTGAGGTTCACCTCTTCTCTTCACTGCTCCTGGGTTTTTCAATGGAAGAGTCAGGCAGTGACCCACATGGCCCCCCTTCCTGAGACAGATTGTCTATCAGAGAGGACCCTGAGGAAGTATCTCCCGGGATAAGTTTCAGCTGCCCGCTGGAGCCAGCTCACAGTGGCCATCACCTTGTCCACCTGACCTTGTTCTCTTTCTATGTATAGAAGAGGAGGAGGCACAGGGTTGGCCGGAGCCACAGCCCACAGACTTGTCCCGACAACATGACAGGCCACCGCGGTGCAGCCGTCCAATTGTGCCCTGAGCAAATCTCCTCTTCAGACTTCAGGTCGGATGACAAAGAGGAGGCGTCTCCTAATTTGTAAGGTGTAGGAAGTGGAAATCCTTCCCTGATCCTCGGCTGGCAGGACGCTCTGACGCTACACCGGATTGCTGACAAGGCCCAATGGATAGCCGTGGAGATGATGGGCAGCGAGAAGAGCTCCAACTGGGATGGAACTGTCACTCCCGCTGAGCCGAGGACAGAGGAGGCCATCCTCATGCCTCTGCACCCAGCGATGACGGATGCGATTGAAGAGTGAAGCACCATCAGTTTAATGGGAGGGAGATGTTTGACAACTTCCAGTTTCCCAGAGAGCCACCTCCTGTCCTGATGGCCTGCAGACCATTCAGGACCGAGTCAGATCCCGGTGTCTTCCGAGCTCTGCTGGACACCTGGTGACATCATGCTATCCTTCAGGCTGCCTTGTAGATGGCAATGGACTGACTCATTCCAGGACCAGCGGGAGGGATAACTCCCACAGAGGGTGGTTTTGATCTCATTCAAGAAGCAGCAAATTTGGGTTGAACCTTTGGCTCCCAGGCTTTTCAGCAGAGGACAGATGGAGGCTGGCTGGAGGTCAGCTGGTGGGCCCAGGAAGCTAAGCTTAACGTGACCCAGGTCTGCTGTCCTGTGAATGTTGCAAAAGATGGATGTATCCTGATGTAGGTTCTCCCCTCAGGTCTTCTTCAGGCTCCCTCTGACTAGTACGTTTGTTCCACGCTGCTACCTGTCTTTGGACAAGCCATTATGTTCTCTTTAGTCGTACTCCCAGGTTTCCTCTTTTGGCTGAAACAATAGAGGTCCAGGGCTCAGCTTCCTCTTCCATCTGACACCCTTCAGGTGACAAGCTACTCCCTGGAAGTGTGGGAGGAGTTTGCCCTCGGAACCTGTGCCGTTACCCATTTGGCCTGCATGCGCAGAAGATGGTGGATGACGGGTGCTTTCCTTTTATTTGATCCCTGGTCAGACGCTTTCCCCCCGGCGACCGGTGGCTGCTACAGATCCATGACCATGATGTCTACGTCAAACTTTCAACTCACATTGTTAAGACCCTTCTGAAGAGCAAGCGCAATGTTACGATAAAAGAGAATATCTAGCAAAGGAGAAAACAGCTGAGCAGCAAACAGCAACAGAGAAGAGTTGCTCCTGCCCTGTAGGAACCTGGGAAGCAGGAACCTTCGCTTCTCTATCCGAAGGTCTGAGAGGGGGAGCTGACAGAGCAACCATAAGGGTACCAACAGATGAACAAGCAGAGATCTGTCCCCCAGCCCAGTGTGGTTTGGTTTGTCCAGGTCGTCCCTTCCTACTGTCTGGGGATGTTGTGCCTGAGCTTGTAGGGCAGGAGGCCTTCCAATCAGAAGGTTGATGGTTTGATCCCCGCCTCCTCCAGTCTGAAGCCCTTCAGCAAGACTCTGAACTCTGAGTTGCTCCTGATGGTCTGCCTCCATCTGTACGTATGTGAATGGGTTAGGGTGATCCAGTGAGAGGGTTATGAAAGAATCATTTAAATGTAGAACTTCCCTCCCAGAGCGCTGTTCGAAATATTCATGTTTCTTTGCTCCATGAGCTCAGAACAAGGGATCTAAGAATTGGAGACTAGTCCACTTTCTGTCCACCTCCCAGCCTACTGCATGAGAGCCGCATCATCTAGTTCTAAATTGTAGCTGCTGAACAGAGACGTGCCCTCTGCAGAATTATTTAAAGCTCAGGTTCAGGTTCCACCTGGGGCTGGTTCCTTCTGATACACAGAGAGAAGAAATGGATAAAAGGAGCCGTTCCACCTCGTTCAGCGCCACAGCTCCAAGGCTTCCAGGAGGAAGCTGCACATGGAGCAGAACTGCCAAGCAGAGGAGCAAAGCCCTCTCCCTTCTGGGTTGCCAGAAACTGAAACCGTATTATTAGGTTTTCGGTTACAGTAATATCCAGGCTAATATTTGCGGCACAGCCAATCATCTTCATCGAATGCCTCGTTATCAACTGACTGAAGAAAAATCGTTACATTTGTTCATTCGCTCATTCTCCAACCACTGATCCTTCACACGTCATGTAAAGACTCAAATATTCATTCATCCGGACAATGTAGGGTCTCCCATGAACTTCCTTTATGTTTAGGGCTGTGGGAGAACCCAGAGGTATCTAACCAGAGACCTTCTCAGTGTGAGACAGGAGCAGTGACTCCTGCAGCAGTGAGCCACCCACACAAATGAATAACTAAATAAAACCTGATGTCAGCAAGGCGTGAGTGCAGGCAGACATCTACCAGGAGAACTTGCATACCTCCAGGATGGAGAGGGAGGTCCAGGTGGAGCTCAGCTGAAGGATGACCGCCCATCTCTGAGATTATCGTGTTCTGCACTTTTTTAATCTACTGTGTTCTCCAGTGCTCCGGCTAAATTTAGCCCAACGCTGTCAAAGATCCCAGGCACACACAAGTACGCACGTACACACACACACAAACACACATATACACACACACACACGCGTGTTGCACTCCTTCCACACCGCCCCCACAGAGCTCCAGTGTTGTTTTCCTTTTCAACAGTGGACCTTTTAGAGAAGCCACCTCTGCCCCCCAAGCCATTAGCATGGGTTCTAAGTGGTCTTCTGACAGGGCGGCTCTCAGAACCATGAGAACATCCAGACCTCACTGCTCTAAGGCAGCAGGTCCATGCATCTGCAGTGCCCTCTGAAAGCAGGTCACCACAGAAAAAGGCACCAGGCAAGAGACCTGCTTCACCACAGTGCTGGTTCAATTCTTACTCATGCTTTGGTCCACAGGACATCTGGCTGAGAGTTTGACACCTGTTACATGATGGCCTCCTTCTCCAGTAGAAGGTTTCTCCTTGTGATAACAGAGGTCCCAGCAGATCCGCAGTACATATTTCTGATTTGACAGGAGGAAGAGTGGACTGGTGCTTTTGAGGAGGACCAGGAAATGGCGAGTTTCTGATAACCTCCATTGCTGGGATAGAGAACTCAAATACACCATCAAGGGAAGGCCTCAGCTGCTCAAGTGTTTTGACAAACTAGCAGGCCGTCATTTCCCATGCTGTTCAGAACATTAACATGTCCTCCACATAACGAAACCTTCTTAAAGTTTCACAGCGGGCGAGTAGTCCTTCCCGAACCTCAGGAGGGGGCAAATCAGACCAAGGCCACCAGAGGGCAGCAGAATGAACTTTCTGGTTTTCCAATCACAACTTCAGGAACAAATGAGTAATATCTACATATTTAGCATAAAGAGTCAATAAAAATATTTGAATTTTTTTTGTTACATTTTGGATGGATGACACAAAATGTCACATTTGACAGATTTCAGTATTTTATGTTTGTATTTATTTGTTTGTTTGTTTTCTGTTTGTCTTTGTTATTTAATATATTTATTTATGCTACCATTCATTTATTTATCAAAAAGTTCTAGAACAATTTTAAATAAGGTCTATTCTTTGGTCATTCATTGTTCATTTATCCACAAATCGTGAAAAAATTTAAACAAGGTCTTTTCATTCATTATTATTTTTTTCAATTATTTATCCACAAATGCCTAAATAGGCCTTCTAATTTTAGGCGTCACCGTGACCACTGGTTAACGCTTCAGCCTCACAGCAAAAAGGGCCCTCTGGTTCGATTCCAACCAGGGGACCTTTCTGTGTGGAGTTTGCATGTTTTCCCAAATGTCTGCGTGGGTTTCCTCTGGGTTCTCTGGTTTCCTCCCACAGTATAAAATCATGCAGGTTTATTGGAAAAAATGTCCCAAATGAATGAGTGAGTGAATGGTTGTTTGTCTATATATGTGGGCCTGGGATTGACTGGCCAGTCCAGGGTGTACCCCACTTCTCACCCGTTGACATCTGGGATAGGCTTCAGCATCCCTGCGTCTCTGAGTGCAGGATAAGTGGAAGAAGATGGATATGTATTCATTCATCATTTATCCACAAATTCTGAAATAAAGCTAAGTACTTTCTGATTTATTCGTTCATCCCTTTTTTCGACTTTTTCCACAATTTTGAACATTTCTTGATAACTGTCTATTTCTTTCTATACTTATTGTCAGGGTTCACAGCTGATCCCCGTTGTAATCTGCGCCAGCTGCAGCAGATGCCGCTAATCAAGATCCCTATAAAGGGCAGCGGCAATCGCCGCCTGGCGCGGGGGGGGATTGTGGTCCTCATGGACTACTGTGGGGCCCTGCTGCGACCCGGACCGCAACCCCTGCTACGACCGGACCCCAGGTGTGACCTCTGTTCCCTTCCCGAGTCACGGCCGGGCCCAGTTGGCCGGCGTGACCTCTGTTCCCTTCCCGAGTCACCGCCGGGCCCAGTTGGCCGGCGTGACCTCTGTTCCCTTCCCGAGTCACGGCCGGGCCCAGTTGGCCGGCGTGACCTCTGTTCCCTTCCCGAGTCACGGCCGGGCCCAGTTGGCCGGCGTGACCTCTGTTTCCTTCCCGCAACCTGTACTGTTGAGGCCCAGCCTCTGCCGTTCTGTCTGCAACTCGTCCTGTCTGCATCCCGTACTGTTCCGTCTGCCACCCTGCCTGGGGCCCGCCCCGTCTGCAATCCGTACTGTTGAGGCCCAGCCTCTGCCGTTCTGTCTGCATCTCGTCCAGTCTGCATCTCGTACTGTCCAGTCTGCAACTCGTACCGTCTGTAACCCGTACTGGTGAGGCCCAGCCTCTGCAGTTCTGTCTGCAACCCGTCCTGTCCAGTCTGCATCCCGTCCTGTCCGCAACCCGTCCTGTCCAGTCTGCAACCCGTCCCGTTTGCATCCCGTTCTGCCACTTCAACCAAATAAAAGCGCTTTCCACCCATCTCTGCCCCGAAGTGTGGTTCCCTGCTCGAGTCCGCCCCAGCACATCGTGACACTTATTTATTGATTCATTAATTCGTCATTTATCCCCAAATTCTAAAATAAAGCTAAATCATTTCCCTATTCATTCATTTCTTTTTCCACAAATTTTGAACACTTCTAGATAATTGTCCATTTCTTTCTATACTTTTCCTATGTATTAATTCCTTAATTTATCCAAAAATTATGAAATATAGCAAAATCATTTGCTATTTATGTATTCATTCATTTTTTTCTGCACATTCTGAAATGTATGAAAGCAATTTGCTATCTATCAGTTTATTTGCTGTTATTCATTTGTTCATATACTTATCCACACATATTTCTAAATACTGATCTATGTATTTATTTCTGTCCTCCAGAGTGGAAGGTTTTGCTGTCTCCTCTGTCCTGGTTGCAGGAAGAGACGGAGGATATGAATCACTAGGAGTCAGTTTCCGTGGTAACTGCAGATACAGTGTTTCAGGTTTGGTAACGAACTCGCACGTCACAGTGAGCCTCCGTTCCATGTGCGGCGTGTGTTTTCCAACCCACCACCATGCTGCACCCAAAAGGCATGTATTCTAAGCCTGCAGGATGTCCACCAGAGACCAGACAGAGGAACAGCTATCAGCATCTCAGCAGCTCTCGCTGTAGCGGTGTTCTCTGCTCTTAACAGTGTGCACAGCGTACACTGAGGGGCGGCGCATCGCCAGGTCTTATGATGGTTGGCTGCATGGAAGAAGCAGAGTGCGTTGTCAGATATGCAAAGGAACTGCTTGCTCAGAGCCTCACAACAAAGTCCCATTTCATCTGATTTGTTGTCTGCAAGGAACATGGATGTGTGTCTCCTTTGTCTCCGAAGACCTGCTGACGACCACAAACTAAACATCTCATGGAGTTTCATTCCCAATCGCTTTGCCGGCGTAAGAGTAACACCTCCTGTCGTTTCTTATCCAAAATGAGCTATGACAGCGTCAGAAGAGCAGCTCAGCGCAGGCTGAAGGTCTGGTGAGGAACCATCCATTCAGTTCCACCACCACAGTCTCCATGGTGATGTTACACGATGAAGAGGCCCAGTTAGTGCCACCACAGACATCTGATGTGACTCCACTATGGAACTGCAGCCATCACCATCGTGAAGGCACACCGATACGATGGAGGCTAATGTTCCTCCTCAAAAGGTGGAGCTGAGCTTTCCCGATCACCCAACCCTCCTAATCCCTGTGAACATGATGGTGCATCACTGCCAGAGGGCGAACATATTTCACCGCGGGGCGTTAGTCTAAGTGACTCTGTATTCCTCGGAAGGGAAGCCTCCCCTTCATCATCTCTGGCTGGAGTCCCTGTCCACCAGCAGATCTGCTCCAAACACTAGCGTCAGTTGGCTGTGTGTCTATTGAACTAAGATAAATAGGCCTTCTGGAGCCAGCATAGCTGATGTGTTCCACAGGCTGCCTGCAACCCTGACTTACAAAGAACCAGGACACACTGCAGGGTTTTGTCCCAACAATCACCTGGAGGTCCTTCTGACAATACATGTTCAACCAACAGAGACCTCTGTGACCACAACCTGAGGGAACTGAGTGTGATGGTGAGACTCACCGTCTTCCGTGGGGACATAGATGTTGAGGTACAGGCAGTCCTCGCTCTGCTCCTGCACATCGGTCACCACAGTATCCAGGTTGGCGGTGAACCACACAGGCAGCATGTCGTTGAGCAGGAAGCGGTCCTCCAGGAACTGAGGGCAGACTGGGGAGAACTGGGTGGCGTTCCTGATCCCTGGCCAGGACAGGGGCGGCTCCGGTGGCTGGAATCGCCGCTCACCAGTTGGGGGCAGTGCGTATGGTATCCCCAAATACTGCTCAACCGGCCCCAGGATCTCGTTGGGTAGCGCCACCTTGATGCCCCGCAACTTCCCATAATTGGTTGTGACCACAGGCTGCTGTTGCTGCGCCGTTGTCTTGGCGACGCAAACCCATGCCAGACCCATCCAGAGCAGCACAGCAGCCTTGGCAGGAAACATCCATGGGGAGCCTCCGGGCAGCGGCATGCTCCTGCTCTGCTGGACCTCCAGGGTAGCAGCTATGGTCCAGCGTGGGGTTCTCCTCCCCTGGTCTTCCACAGAGATGACTCCTGCCCCTCCTCCTCAGGCTGTGAGCTGGTAAACGATACCCCGATATAACAAAGCAACTATCTCAGAGGTCCCCATTCCGAGAGCCTGCGTGAAGGTTGGCAGCTGCTGGACAAATCCTGGCATCAAAAACACGATATCTGTAGAACCCGGGCTCCGTCTGGTGAAACCCTGACAGAGGGAGAAGAAAAGATGGGTTACTCTTTTGGCTCATGGGGAGCAATCCACGTTCTGCAGAACGGGCATCACTAGGCAACGACTGGCCTGTTTGGGAAGTTTCAGAGGAACCTATAATACTAGACAGCCATAAGTACATTTTCTCACAAAGACAGAAATAACTTGCAAGAAGATCCTCATGCTGCCACCTTCAGTTGGACTTTTCTGTCACACTTGGGAAGGGTCCAAATCAAGAAGCTAGACAAACTTTCACTGATCCCTCCTGTAATTTGACAGTCTTCCCATCCAAATTGGAGAAAGGGTTTAGGAATTACAACTCTAACACACATTAGCCTCTCTTTCAAGGGACCAAAACTAACCTGACAATTGACTCAGAAGGCTGAAAACAAAATAATAACAAAACAAAAAACAACAACAAGGCTACATGGGCTCTTCCCTTGGTGAGCTGTCATCAATTAAGCAGTTAATAGGTCAGGAGTTGATTCCAGGTGTGGCATTTGCATTTGGAAGCTGTTGCTGTGAGCACACAACATGCGGTATAAGGAGCTCTCATTGGAGGTAAAACAGACCATCCTGAGGCTGAAAAAGACTAAAGAAGACATCCACCAGAGAAATCGCAGAAATGTTAGGTGTGGCCAAATCAACAGTTTTGTGCATTCTGAGAAAAAAAAAGGGTGCACTGGACTTCCACGGAAGACACCAGTGGTGGATGATCACAGAATCCTTTCCATTGTGCATGTGTCTACCAATATATTCACTATCCCTCCTCTGTACATGACCGAACCATCTCAGTCTGGCTTCTCTGACCTTCTCTCCAAAACATCTAACATGTGCTGTTCCTCATTCCTGCACCTATCCATCCTCGTCACTCCCAAAGAGAACCTTAGCATCTTCATCTCTGCGACCACAAGCTCTGCCTCCTGTCTTTTCCTCATTGTAACTGTTTCTAGGCCATCACTAGCATCACTGGTCTCACCACTGTTTTGTACATTCACTACTGTCTTGTACACCGGTAAATATTCAAGCGGGGGCCCTGTGGGCCAAGGCCACCACTTTGAAGGTCATGGGACCGGCATCTCAGATAGAGATCATACTGAAGCCTGGCAGAACTGACAGTCTCAGGGTGTCACTGCCCTTAAGGGTCCTCAAGGCCCCTGAGGCCCTGCCCATGATCCCTTGGCATCCCTGCCCCTGAGGGCCAAGAGGCCCTGCTGACACTTCCAGAGCATCGCCATGTTGAATGCCAGGTTTCCTACAGCAGGTAGCTCGGACTGCTGAGCTGGAGCCAGGCTGTTATCGGCTACGGCTGCCTAGACCTGTCACCAAACACACCAAACACACATACACACTTCACATGACCACACATTCCTCCCTGAAATGTCTCTCCAGTTCTGTATTTCCAATTTTTCTTTCAAAAGTGATATTCAATATCTGCAGAGCCTCAACCTGCAGGGGGCTGTAGAACCAACATGAATTGGGAACCAGTCAGAGCCAGATAGAAGATCCGGAGGTTAAACTATTACGGAATGCCTTGGCTCACACACACAGTGCACCTGAACACATCGTTGTGCTGTAACACACAGGTATGGAGGCTATGGCCTGAACAGGAGGGCGGGGGCTTCAGAAGGTTTGGATCATTCAGCAGATTAGAGGGAAAAATTCAGGTATGATGTTCTACAGTTTGTTTGATAAGAGAGAGAGAGAGAGAGAGAGAGAGAGAGAGAGAGAAGAGAGACAGAGAGAGAGAGACAGAGAGAGAGAGAGAGAGAGAGAGAGAGACAGACAGAGAGAGAGAGACAGAGAGATAGAGACAGAGAGAGAGAGACAGAGAGAGAGAGAGACAGACAGACAGACAGACAGACAGACAGACAGACAGACAGATAGACAGACAGATAGACAGATAGACAGATAGATAGATAGATAGATAGATAGATAGATAGATAGATAGATAGATAGATAGATAGATAGATAGATAGATAGATAGATAGATAGATAGAGCCTGTTCGCTGATCTGTAGCTGTGTTTTGTGGGTGTTGTCACGGCGACAGGTCTTCTTCCCCTCATACCTTCAGCTGATGAAGACTGCGTAGGAACCAAGGAGACATTCTCCCTGAGCAGGTTTCTCCTCATCTACGTGGGGTGATCTACGTCTGCATGATGATCTCCTCGGCAGGAGGATGCTGGAGAACAAACATTGTTCTGACTGAATGATTGCAAGAGATCAGTGAGATGAAGACCATTGAAGACCCTGGATGTCATTAGCATCTCAATCATCAGAGAAGGATCTGGACCAAGAGCTACTCCAGGATGGAGAACATCTCTGTGACCTGGAGCTTCGAGGGGAGACCAGGACCCACATCACTCCTCAGTGCCTGAAGGCTCTTTTCATCTTAACATGTTTCCCAGATAGTCAACTGCAAAGTAGGGGAGCAGGAGCCCCCTTCTTGCTGTAACTCAGCAGGATTAGAACCTGCAGGCTTCTAGAGGGCTTCAGAGGGGGCTGTAAAGTGAGGGTGCAGACCAGGAAGTATCCTGGACCCATCAACAATCTGCCAGCTGCCAACATTCTGAGAGCAGACAAGTGGAGTCTGAATCTACTCATCTTCTACATCTACCGCCCCTCCACACACAGCTCACCAGAAGAACCCCCAGCCAAAAGAGGAACCCTCAGCAGAGGAGAAACGTGAAAAGGCAGCTGCACTGGACCAGGACTCGGAGCGCCCTGGAGAAGAGAACATCCTGCCAGAAAGGGCCTTTATGGAATGGCTCATTGCAGATGAGAGAAGAAATAACCTGCCTGCAGGTGAATAAATGGATGGATGGTGGAAATCATCCAATGCACGAAAGTAATCAACCCCCCTTAGAATTCATGAACCCCTTCATGAGAAATCTCACAGTGATGGAGGAGCTCTATGGTGTCTCCTTCCCGGATATCTAAACATATCCATGTTCTGAGGGTCCTTCAGATGAGGTGTTTCCCTGAGAGGAGCCGCTGACAGGTGAGGTGTCCCCTCTTGGAAATGTTCCAGGAAATAATCCAACTGTGGATTGGTTCTACTCCAGTCAAGTAACACTGAAACTGCTCTGGTTTCTCAGACCTTCTCTCGATGGGTCCACACAGCTGGTAGGATTGGTGCTGTTGTCAATGCTAAAAGTAGCAGCTCTCGTGGTGGATCTCCTGCTCAGGTGTGGAGGTGTCTTGTCTAGTACTACTGGAGAGCAGCCGTCAAGTCCTATCAGGTCCAGCCCATCAGGAACCGACCGATCCCTGCCCTCAGCGGAATGTGAAGATGAAGATGAAGATGAAGATGAAGATGAAGATGAAGATGAAGATGAAGATGAGCATCACCTGTGGAGTTTGAAGAAACTGCAGGTGGCGGTGGTGAGAGTCGGCCACACCCTGTTGTAGGGTTAAAGAGAAAGACTGTCTGATTGGACGGATGAACCTCATGGTTCACCTATTTTATAGAGCTGCAGAAGAATCCTTGACATCAAAGACCAAGAGGGAGAGCAGAACTGTCTGCACTCCCTTCTGCTCAAGATGGACGAATGAGAGCAGCCATTGCTGCTACGTTCTACTAGAGGTCAGAGGTCAGAGTTCCAGGAGAACGTGGAGCTTCATCAGAGCTTCATCCACTGTCTGCCAGGCTCCTCCACCTCCTCCCTGCAAGGCCAGCAGACCGGTGCAAGACAGTGCTGTAAATGAGGTCACACCTCCATACCTCCAACTTCAGACACACACACACACACACACACACACACACACACACACATACATGCAAGAATGGACACACATGAACAAAAAGTGGGCGTTGTGTTTCCAGGTGATGAGTGCAATTAGCACCAAGGAGCTAACACCAGGCCACACCGCTGCCGTGACAACCATGTGTATGATTGTTGTTACGTGTGTGTGTGTGTGTGTGTGTGTGTGTGTGTGTGTGTCACCTAGTGTGAATACCAGCTGAAATCACATTTTCAGCAGTGGAGGAACAGCATAATTTTAAGCAAGACCCTCCACCCTCCATCGTTCTCCATTGTCCTCCAACTCCCAGCCCTCCACCCTCTTCCACACCTCCATTTCTCCATCCTCCACCCTCTTCCATTATTTTGCCCCCTCCACCCACAAACCCAATCCAGAAATCCACACCACCATCTTGTGGCAGCTCGGGTGGAGCAGCCAGAGGACCCAGGCTCTGCTCCAACTTCTGCTCCATCCTCCTCGTGTCATTCCAACTCCTTCCCTTCTTTCATTTAAGGGGGCGAAGTTCGACATCCCTTGCAATCTTCAGGGGAGAGGAGGAAGAGGAAGGAGGAAGAGGAGCCACAACCCCCCCCCCCCAAAGTTCCCCGCGCTGTTGCTCGTCGTGTACTCATGCACTCAACCCCCCGGATGGAACGAACACATGACGTCCGATCAGCTGATCGCCAGCGGATCGGGGGATCGATCCGGGATGGATCCGAGTGAAGGTGTGCAGCGTCTGCGCTTATTTGCGTTTGCGGCTAAGCCGCAAAAAGGGACGGCGGAGGTTTGCAGAACTCACGGGGGGTGGGGGGGTGTCAGGGGTAAGTGAGGTATCCAGAGCTCTCGGTCCGGACACCGGGGGTGAGGAGGAAGAGAAAGAGGAAGAGGACAGTCTGCGAGAACGCGTAGATATTCATCCACGCCTGTCATTATTTTTTGGGGGGTCTGGTCCCCTCCGCCCCCCCCCCCCCCCCCCCCCCCCCGGCCCGGCCCGGTACACTCACCTCCTTCTCCTCCTCCTCCTCCTCCTCCTCACTCCTCCTCCTCCTCCTCCTCCTCCTCCTCCACCCAGACCTCCACCTCGGGCGCCGCGGCGGAGTCTGCGTCCGGCCGCCGCCGCGCCGGTCGGTCGGTACGGAGAGTCCTGGAGCGCAGACCGCAGCCCGGCGCGTCCCACATGTGTGTGCGAGTGTGTGCGTGCGGTTGCGTGCGCGCGGCAGAACGCAGAGGCGCGTCTCCCGGCGGACGAGCTGGGATGAGTCACCGCAGCGGCGTAGGGACGGAGCTCCGGCTGGCGGCTCCAGGGGAGCGGAGTGAGGAGAACGCATCAGGGATGGCACAACCAGCTCCCTCCCTCTCTCCCTTTCCCTCTCTCTCTCTCTCGCTCTTCCTCTATTTCCCGCCCTCCCTCCATCCCCTCCTTCCCTGCCATTGGTCTACACTCAGTAAAGTTCCCAAAGCCCGCAGCCAATGGCTGCCATCTTCTCTCCATCACCCTCGGCCAGCCGCGGAGCTGCTGCGGCTGCGGCCCGGAGCCGCTGGCTGGGGCCCCACCGTCAAGGGATCCCGCCGGCTGGGGCCCCCCGCTGGAGCTCCATAGATAAACAGGATTCAAACAGTAGCTTCACTGACCTCTCCAGCTGGAGGCAGGAGGAGGACCTGGCTGCTAATGGGCCACAGCCTTGGCGCCCCCTGTGGCCAAAAGCAGAGCATCTTTCATCACCTGGCATTGAACAGCCCAGCAACATGTCCATCCTCCAAGGCCGCAACCTCCCCGGGACAAGCACCGCTAGCGTTAGCCTCAGGTGTTAGCTGCACACAACGCCATGGCATTATGAAAGGCTGTGAGAGGTGGACAGGATCTCATTTAATGAACTCTGATCCCATTTCTTCCTCTCTTCTACCCCACTGTCTGCTGCTACGCTCTGCTAGACTATGCTACACTAATTCCACAGGGCTTCCTGTGGATTTAACTACTTTCGTGGTATATTTATTATATAAATGCAGCACGCAGTTTGCTTGATAGTCCCTTCTGCCAATGGCACAATTTGCACAATCCTGCACAGTTATTTATTATACAACCTTGCACATAAGTACAGCCATTTTTTACTTCTCCTCTTTTTTGACAACTTCTATTTATAATTTACTCTTGTCTATATTTTATCTTTACTGTGTTTATATACTCTTGTCTATATTTATATATCCTGGTCTATATTTTATATAATCATCCATATATTAATTGAATATTTACAATTCGATGCTTCTACCCAATGTGGCCAGAAATTGTCCCTTGGGGACAGTTGAAGTTTTCCTGATTCTGATTCTGACAACAGTTTCCTATAAGGGGGAAGGGGCAGAAGAGTCAGACTGAGGGCCAATGGTCTCATCGACTCCCGAGGATCATTCATGCATTTCACGCTGAATTTAAGAAGCCTTGGACCCAAATTCCCTCCTCACGGTTTTCCTTCATGAACAAAATCAAACAACCAAATATGGCAGTGGAAACAGGGCTCGACTTCAACCACTTCTGCTTGCTGCACCCACCCGCACACACACAAACACACACAAACACACACACACACACACACACACACGCATGAAACACACGCAAATATACACGCATGCCAGAACATTTTCATCATTATCAGGATGTGGAGTAATGCAGCCTCAGGGCGGTGCAGGCCGCAATCTCCCTAAGCCAGCCTCTGGGGGGCACGGGCCAGTGTCTCCCTAAACTGGTCCCAAGTTTTAGCGGATAAATGCAAAGGGGTGCATTAGGAAGGGTATTTGGAGTAAAACATTTGCCAAAACCAAACATGTGAATCAAACCTAATAACCAGATCATACCAGATTGGCAGAGGCCCTGGTTAACAACGACCACCATTGGTACTGATGACCTACAGGGAACCAATGGAAACTGGGCTACTGTAGGTCAAAGAAGTAAAGTAGGAAGGTGTGTTCGGGAGCAGAGAGAGGAGAGGAAAGGCAAGAGTCTGGGACTTAGAGCAGTGACTTTGAATATTGAGACTGTGACTGGAAAAGGCAACGAGTTGGTCGACATGATGCAGAGAAGGAAAGTGGATATACTGTGTTTCCAGGAGACCAGGGGGAAAGGTAGTATTGTCAGGGTTCACAGCTGATCCCCGTTGTAATCTGCGCCAGCTGCAGTAGATGCCGCTAATCGAGATCCCTATAAAGGGCAGCGGCACTCTCTGCCTGGCGCCGGGGGATTGTGGTCTTCATGGATTACTGTGGGACCCTGCCACGACCCGGACCTCACCCCTGCCAACCCGGACCTCACCCCTGCTATGACCGGACCCCAGGTAGGACCTCCTTTCCCTTCCCGAGTCACGGCCGGGCCCAGACGGCCGGCGTGACCTCTGTTCGCTTCCCGAGTCACGGCCGGGCCCAGACGGCCGGCGTGACCTCTGTTCGCTTCCCGAGTCACGGCCGGGCCCAGACGGCCGGCGTGACCTCTGTTCGCTTCCCGAGTCACGGCCGGGCCCAGACGGCCGGCGTGACCTCTGTTCGCTTCCCGAGTCACGGCCGGGCCCAGACGGCCGGCGTGACCTCTGTTCGCTTCCCGAGTCACGGCCGGGCCCAGACGGCCGGCGTGACCTCTGTTCGCTTCCCGAGTCACGGCCGGGCCCAGACGGCCGGCGTGACCTCTGTTCGCTTCCCGAGTCACGGCCGGGCCCAGACGGCCGGCGTGACCTCTGTTCGCTTCCCGAGTCACGGCCGGGCCCAGACGGCCGGCGTGACCTCTGTTCGCTTCCCGAGTCACGGCCGGGCCCAGACGGCCGGCGTGACCTCTGTTCGCTTCCCGAGTCACGGCCGGGCCCAGACGGCCGGCGTGACCTCTGTTCGCTTCCCGAGTCACGGCCGGGCCCAGACGGCCGGCGTGACCTCTGTTCCCTTCCCGAGTCACGGCCGGGCCCAGACGGCCGGCGTGACCTCTGTTCCCTGCCGCAACCCGTACTGTTGAGGCCCAGCCTCTGCCGTTCTGTCTGCAACTCGTCCTGTCTGCATCCTGTACTGTTCAGTCCGCCACCCTGCCTGGGGCCCGCTCCGTCTGCAATCCGTACGGTTGAGGCCCAGCCTCTGCCGACCCGTCCAGTCTGCAACCCGACCCGTCCCTCTGCCGTCCAGTCTGCAACCCGACCCGTCCAGTCTGCAACCCGACCCGTCCGTCTGCAACCCGACCCGTCCCTCTGCTGTCCAGCCTGCAACCCGACCCGTCCAGCCTGCAACCCGACCCGTCCAGCCTGCAACCCGACCCGTCCAGCCTGCAACCCGACCCGTCCAGCCTGCAACCCGACCCGTCCAGCCTGCATCCCGACCCGTCCAGCCTGCAACTTCAACCGAATAAAAGCGCTTTCCACCCATCTCTGTCCCGAAGTGTGGTTCCCTGCTCGAGTCCGCCCCAGCACATCGTGACAGAATCCCCCGGCCACCATGGACTCGGGGAACCACACCCACCCAAGCCAGCTCCGTGGGGCGCCAGGAGGCGCCCATTGAGGGGGGGGGTACTGTCAGGGTTCACAGCTGATCCCCGTTGTAATCTGCGCCAGCTGCAGTAGATGCCGCTAATCGAGATCCCTATAAAGGGCAGCGGCACTCTCTGCCTGGCGCCGGGGGATTGTGGTCTTCATGGATTACTGTGGGACCCTGCCACGACCCGGACCTCACCCCTGCCAACCCGGACCTCACCCCTGCTATGACCGGACCCCAGGTAGGACCTCCTTTCCCTTCCCGAGTCACGGCCGGGCCCAGACGGCCGGCGTGACCTCTGTTCCCTTCCCGAGTCACGGCCGGGCCCAGACGGCCGGCGTGACCTCTGTTCGCTTCCCGAGTCACGGCCGGGCCCAGACGGCCGGCGTGACCTCTGTTCCCTTCCCGAGTCACGGCCGGGCCCAGACGGCCGGCGTGACCTCTGTTCCCTGCCGCAACCCGTACTGTTGAGGCCCAGCCTCTGCCGTTCTGTCTGCAACTCGTCCTGTCTGCATCCTGTACTGTTCAGTCCGCCACCCTGCCTGGGGCCCGCTCCGTCTGCAATCCGTACGGTTGAGGCCCAGCCTCTGCCGACCCGTCCAGTCTGCAACCCGACCCGTCCCTCTGCCGTCCAGTCTGCAACCCGACCCGTCCCTCTGCCGTCCAGCCTGCAACCCGACCCGTCCAGCCTGCAACCCGACCCGTCCAGCCTGCAACCCGACCCGTCCAGCCTGCAACCCGACCCGTCCAGCCTGCAACCCGACCCGTCCAGCCTGCAACCCGACCCGTCCCTCTGCCGTCCAGCCTGCATCCCGACCCGTCCAGCCTGCATCCCGACCCGTCCCTCTGCCGTCCAGCCTGCATCCCGACCCGTCCAGCCTGCAACTTCAACCGAATAAAAGCGCTTTCCACCCATCTCTGTCCCGAAGTGTGGTTCCCTGCTCGAGTCCGCCCCAGCACATCGTGACAAGTATGGCTAGAAGCTTGGGAGCATGCTTTAAGTTGTACTATCATGGCACTAACAAGAGACGAAATGAAGTAGGAGTTATCTTGAGTCGGAAACTGGAAATTGAAGGTGTAATGTACAGTGTTGTTAGTAGCTATGCCCTGCAGGTGGGATATGAGTTTGAGAGGAAGGAGACGTTATGGAATGAGCAAGATGAAGTGATGCAGAATATCCCCAGAGATGAGAGAGTGGTAATTGGTGCAGACTTCCATTGGCATGTTGGTGCAAGTAATAGAGGGGATGAAGAATGATGGGCAGTGATGCACAGATGGGCAGTGATGGACAGATTTGGTATACAGGATAGATTTGGTATACAGGATAGGAACACAGATGGACAGATGGTGGTAGGTTTTGCAAAAAGGATGGAAATGACTGTAGTGAACATTTTTTTTCCAAAAAAGACAGGAACACACGGTAACTTATAAGAGTGGATGTAGAAGCACGCTGGTATTGATAAGGTAACCTGAAAGAGATGAGTGACTACAAAGTAGTTGTAGGTGAGAATGTAGCCAGACAGCATAGGATTGTGGTTTGTTGGATGACTCTGATCATAAGGAAAATCAAGAGGACAAACACAAGGAAGAGGACAAAGTGGTAGAAGCTGAAAAGGGAGGAGTGAGTGTTGTATGGTTTTCAGGGAGGTGTTGAGAAAGGCTCTGGGTTGTCAGGGAGAGGTTCCAGAAGATTGGACAACTACAGCTAGTGTTATCAGGGAGACAGGTAGGAGAGAGTGGAGGAAAATGTAGAGAGGAGGAAGTATGCGCTGGAAAGGAGGGAATGAAAGTTAGTCGCAACAAGACAGAGTATATGTGTGTGAATGAGAGGACCTCGGGTGGAACAATGAGGCTACAGGGAGTGGAGATGAAGACGTTGGAGGATTTCAGGCACTTGGGGTCAACAGTCCGAAGCACCGGAGAGTGTGGAAAAGATCCGAAGACACACGTCCAAGTAGGTTGGAATAGGTGGAGAAAGGTGCCGGGGGTACTATGTGATAGAAGACTACAAGCCAGAATGAAAAAAAAGGTGTACCAGACAGTGGTGAGACCAGCGATGCTGTATGGCCTAGAAACTATTACAATGATGAAAAGACAGGAGGCAGTGCTGGAAGTCGCAGAGATGAAGATGCTAAAGTTCTCTTTGGGAAAGACCAGGATGGATAGGATCAGGAATGAGTCTATCAAAAGGAACAGCACATGTTAGATGTTTTGGAGAGAAGGTCAGAGAAGCCAGGCTGAGATGGTTTTGACATGTACAGAGGAGGGACAGTGAATATTTTGGTAGACAAATGCTGGAATTGGAGCTGCCAGGAAGGAGGTCTCGAGGAAGACCGGAGAGACAATTTATGGACATAGTGAGAGAGAATATGAAGGTAGTTGGTGTGAGTGGAGAGGATACAGAGAATATGGTTAGATGGAGATGGTTGGTTCCCTTTGGTGACCCGTGAGGGGAAAAGCCAAAAGAAGATGAAGATCGGGACGAGGTGTGGAGGCTTGCTGTTTGGCGGCGACAGCTCCAGGACACCACGATGCTGGTGCAGCCTCATTACGCTGCACCTGATGCACACACACACACACACACATACGCATACAGTCATACACAAACAAACACACCCATGTGTGGCACTTCAGGATAAGGGTGAGATGTGCAGCCTTAAATGTTTCAGGATGAGTTCAGCACTGATGGCTTCAGCAGACAGGGTGTGTGTGTTTGTGTGTGTGAGTCAACTCCAGACACATGGAGGCAGCAAGAACCGCCAAGGTGCGGCCACGAGAATTTCAAGCTCGGCAGAGGAATTTCAGGTCTGTTCAGTGGACTCTTCGCAACAAGTGCAGTATGTCTGGTCACCGCGAGTATCTTTGTCAACAACCAGTCAGATGCTGAAAAGTTCAACAGCCCTCTGCTGGCAGGGTCTCCCTATGCCTCCACCCGCCTCAGTGGGGTCTGTCTGGAGTCCAGATGACGAATGGTGTCCTCCACCAGATTCAGGTCAGGAGAAAGGAAGTCCAAGAATGTCTGCAGATGCAGCTGGCACAAGTGAAAAGTGTGTGTGTTCATGTGTGCACATAAGTGTGTGTTTGTGTGTGACACAGATACCACGGTTACACACTGAAACCCCCACCTCCTACTTCAGTCTCTTTTCAGCGATCGATGGAAGCAAGTGAGAGGAACAGTGAGGAAGGCCTGACTCCTCCTCCTCCTCCTCTCCACCTCCTTCTCTCCTCCCCCTCAACTTCCTTGTTTTCCCCCTCCTCTTCCTATTCCTCCACTCCCTCTTCACATTCCTCTGCCTCTTCCTCCTCCACCTCTGCTTCTCCTCCTCCTCCTCCCATCCTCTTCATCGTCCTCTTCTACACCTCTTTCTTCAGCTCCTCTCTTCATCCTCCTCTCCTCCTCCCTTCCACCTTCTCTTTCTCTTCTTCTTCCTCCCCCTCACATTTCTTGGAAAACTCTCCTCTGAACAGGCATTTGGATCAGCTAACACACGGGGAATTAACAAACGGTTTGTTTCATTTAATCCGGTCAACAAGTTACTTTACACACATCAGGGCAGTGGGCAGTGGTAGGCACACACACACACATACACACACACACACACACACACACACACACACACACACACACACACATACACACACTCAGCCTCTGTGCTGTTCTGACCTGGAGCTCTAATCCGTCTCCTGATACAGAGCATAAAATACAATTATTCTGCACTTAAATTAATATGAAAATAACCATTCTCACTTTCTGATGTTTGCATAGGACTGAACTATATATTATTGTCATTATTATCACTATTGTTATTTTAAAGTAAATATACCAAAGACTAACTGGTGGAATAAAACTAAATGTGCATTATATAATGCGTGAAAGTTTAATCTTTAGGAAGGTAGACCATTTTTACTAGACCTTGAAGGCACAAGCACACATACTCACATACTCACCCTCACCACCACCACCTGCCACAGGACATAGAATCTAGGAGTTTCTCTCACACACACACACACACACACACACACACAGACCTGCAGCTCCATCTGCACACTACTTTTACCTGGAGAGGTCAACAGCCCAAACCAGATCCAGGTACCCCTACCTTAACTTCAGCCCAGAGGAGCCTACAGACAGTCACCTGTTCTGACTACAGTTCAGGTGAATCCCTCAACTCACACCTTTAGTTCCATAACAATACACAAATGAAACCACAAATGTTACGACACACACATTAACATAACCCACTCTGTCAGCTTGGACCGATTGGTTGAGTAGTTACATATTAATACTGTGGTAATAACAGTCTGTGAAAACTGTCACACACACACACACATACACACACACACACACAAAGACTTGGGCTCAGCTGTTCCAGACCAGGACCCAGAATCCACTGCTGTGGTGCAGCTGTAGTAATAACTGTCTGATAGCCATCACATATACACACAAGCACGTACACACACACATACACACACACACACACACACACACACACACATACACACATACACACACACACACACACAGACTTTGCCTCAGCTGTTCCAGATCAAGAACCAGAATCCACATCTGCAGTGCATGGGCTGAGAACATAACCGTAACCTTGACACTTGATCTGGTGAGGACGACACACCCGCAACCCTCATCATGTCTTCTGTTCTAGTACCACCCATGTCACAACTGTCACACCACCTGTACACTCCTACCTGGGGGGTAAGGAAGGTAGGTGTAGTCAGGAGGTTCTTAGTGGAATTAATACAGTTGAGCCAGGGGGATCTATTTGGGATCCAGACGTTCTAGTTTCAATATGTTGGTTCATGGAGTAGGGGGGTTCAAAGTGGGGTCAGAACTTCCTAGATGGGATCAAAAAGGACAGATGGGGTGTGGGGGATCTAGGTGAGGTCAGGGGGTTCCAGGTGAGGTCAAGCAGCTGTAGGTAGGGTCAGGAGGTTCAAAAGAGTCAAAAGGTTCTGGTGGAGTCAGGAAGCCATCATAGAGTACAGGTCTATTTCGTAAGCCTTGGCTAACTGCCCTCTAGCTCTTCCTGACTGAGCCCTGATTGATGAAAGATTCTTCATTATGACTCCATTATTGGCATTTAGTTTGAAAGCACCTGTAACATTACATCTGTCTTGCGTGTGTGTGTGTGTGTGTGTGTGTGTGTGTGTGTGTGTGTGTGTGTGTGTGTGTGTGTGTGTATGTATGTGTGTGTGTGTGTGTGTGTGTGTGGACCTGAAAAGCTTCCATGAGAATGTATTTGCTGGACCCTGAAAGAAGAATCCCAGCTTGTATTTGTATGTATCTTTTATAAAGCTCAGCCTGGAGAAGGAATGCATGGCAGGAGAGGCATGTATATCAGCATGCCACAGTTGGCTAACGCAGGACGCCGAGAACATACAGCATGCTGTAATGGCATTGTGATGTCATCACATAGTAGCATGACTACTGTCTTGGAACATCTCAGATGAGCTGTTTGAATCTGCTGCTTCCTCCACATCTGTTCCCTGCAAACTGCAGGCTTCATTTGTCTTGTCGAAGTCCATTCCGAACAGCTGAGCTTACCTTCATGAATTTCACAAATCTCTTAATTCTTCTAACCATTATCATTTCAAGATGAAGCCCACGCTCCCTGAAAGTCTTCTCCTACTCATTCCAACCAGCAGTGACGTCACCCATGGGATTAAACTCACTTCACTTGTTAGGAACCATAACCATACATTAAAAAGAGAAGGTTGTTTCCATTGCTTTGCCGATGACACAGATATATAGGAGCCAAAGATTGGGTCCTACATAACACACCATCGCTCTAGAGTCTTACTGTATGAGACTTTGAACCTCAACAGCAGACAAGGTTCAAAATCCGCTTATGGTCTAAAAAACCCTGCGATGGTGTAGCATTCAGTTGCTTGGACTCAAACCCATAGGGTACAAATCCTGAGGTCCACGTCCATCTCAATGCTTGGACTCAAACCCATAAGATACAAACTCTGAGGTCCACGTCCATGCCTGGACTCAAGCCCATTAAGTTACAAGCCCTGAAGTCCACGTCCAGCCCCATGCTTGGATGCAAACCCATATAGTAAAAACCCTGAGGTCTATGTCAGCATTAGTCTGGGCATTCATCTGAAGATATTTGTGGGTAAACTGACTCTGCAGTTGCACAAACAATTCTGTAAAGGGTGTCTCAAGCCAAAACACATTCAGTACATATGCACAGCGTGTAGCATGTTAGGTTATCTATAACATCTCATTAAACATGTAAACTTATAGCGAAAAATATTGAAAGGTTAATATTTGAATTGGTCTCCTCAGGTGGCATCACATCATCACATTGGGCTTCCTGTCTTAACACTCTGTCCTATTAGACTATGACAAAAAAAGGGGAGGGTGGGGACACCCTATTGATGGCGGGGGATTTCAGCTGAGAGCTTCGACATCCCTGCCTTTTTCTTTTGGGATAGATGTTGGCCATCATGGAATAAGCATACAGGGCTGATCCCAATGTACACCTGACAGGGAAGAGATCCGTCCCATTCTGAAATTCACCTCTTATCCACCCAGCTTGTGGTTCATGTTCTTTAATATGTACTTTCTACATTCTTTGTTAACTTCAGTCAGGCAGGGCCTACGCAGTCATCGTCTCCAGGTGTTTCCAAGGATCTATGTAGTGACTACTAGATATGTAGGAACCCCATGAAGAGCTAGATGGTACATCTGAAGTTCAGCATAGAGTGTGCATCTCAGTTCTCAGTGTCGTTTACCGTCTGACAGGTTGAAACCCCCGATTCCAAAGTTACTTTTGAACCTTCAGCATTACATAAAACCCAGACGTTATTTTGGGTTTTGTCACTGTGAAAATCAACAGGAGGCTAACTTATCCTGTCAAATTAAAATACCGAGTAATTTATCCACCAAATAAAGTCCTAATGGTGAGGAGGTCCCTGAGTCCACTTCCCACAGTGCTGCTAGACTCCGGCTCTGCCGAGCAGAGCCGCCCAATGGACAAAATCAACACTTTTATTTGGAGACAATGCTGATGCCAATGCTGATCAATAGCTAATTTCACCTTGCATAATTAGAGTCTCGGTAGCAATTTGGCTTTTTCATCATTATTAAAAGGCTCAGGCGTGGAGTTCATGAGGGAATAAAGGCCGCCTGAGTGGGAGGCATACGCCATGGTGGCCAGCGTGGATTTTATCTGCTCCTCTTTGCGTAGGTCTAGATTCTCTACGTGATTGAGAAGCCAATTACAGGCTGTCAACATGTAAGCTCCCCACATCTACTGCACTTGCTGCTTGTTAATGAGGCCCCCCCCCCCACCGATGGGAGAGATCTTCTATCCCCTTGGGCGGCACAAGAGTGGATGGTTATTGAGGAGCTGGCTGCTCAGATCAGTGTAGAAGATCCTACTGTCACATCGCTTACACAAGTCTAGGACCTCGAGCAGTGCAGAGAGGTGAGCTGGAGGAGAACCATCACACGACAAAGAAGATAATTTCGTTCTGCCTACATCTAAACAACCTGATGGATGGAAGCAGTCAGGCTTCGCCTGAGACCAACAAAACCAAATTACCTTGGGCTTTGTGCACCACTCTCAACCAGCTGGTTGTGGATTAACAGACAAAGACCTAAAAACTCTGACAGATATCCACAGGAAAGTCCAGGAGGAATGGAGTCTCTGTAAGGTGGTCAGTGTGAATATGGTCAATGCTCCAGCAGTGGGGGCTATATGACCACACCACATCTCAGTTGAAAAGTCCAGGCCTCTTCACACCCACCTGCTGAAAAGTTCTACTGGATACTTCAAACATGGAACAGAAATAAGAAATACGGTTGTGTGCAGATGCCCTTCCATCAGGTAGTCTGTAGCTTTCATAAAGCAAAGGGACAAGAGCATGGCCTCGAACCTCCTGCTGACAGTTTCATCCTGGTCCTGTCTCCCGGAGGACCTCATCCCCACAACACATGACTGTCACACAACTTCACACACAAGAGAGGGCTTCTCTGATAGGCCACAGACATGTGACTGGAATGAGGTTCAGCCTGCTGAGGTCTCCGCTTTGTCATCAGACATTCCTCAAGAACATCTCTGAGCCAGCTGAAACACTTAGGTTTAAACAGGATCACTAAGCTGGAGCAAAGTTTGAGCAGCTGCTTGGACTTCTTTTCAGGTGTTTTTTACATATCAATTTCTGGATTTATTTATACTGTATTTGTGTGCGTATTCATATATGGGGATGTAAAATGTTTATAGATTTTAAAAGAGCATGGGTCCTAGATGTAAAACAGTGAAATAGAATCAGGCGATAGAGCCCTATTGGGTATTGATCGTGTATTGACAGCCCAGCTGAGGCCTGATCTGAGGTCACAGCTGGCAGGATCTTTTGCGACAGTAGAGTGCAATTGAGGAAACAATTACAGTATGTAAAAAACATTTGGAAAATCTTACTTTTTTTTTAAATTTAGTGGGTGCGGCTTATATCCCAATGCGCACTATAGTCCGGAAAATACGGTAAACTGATAATTTTGGTTTTATGATCATATTGGTATTGTTGGTATTATTGGAATATGATATAACTGCTAAGAATATCATGATTGTGATATTGACAAAGTAATATCTCTGTAGTAGAGGACTTTTTTTCTGTCTGTTTGGTGATCCATTTCCATCACATCTCCAGGAAGGACACGGACCCATGTGCTACGTGAACACAGTGCAATCACAAATGACGTTCTCAGTTGGGTTCCTGGAGGTGAAGGGGGGGGGCGGAGAGAGGGAATTAGAACAGTGGGAGTTGGGGACGTGTTGGGGCGGGGGGTCAATGTAGACCAGCAGTGCTATTCAGTGGCCATGCACGTTCCCGTGAGTGGATTGTCCCAGTTCTCTATGAGAGACCATTTATGGGCGGGGGGGGGGGGGGGGGGGGGGGGGGGGGCTTGTTGCATAAAACAAGGCTTCACCCCTGGGGGGTCAGGGAGTGGACTGGAACACTCTGCAAGAACACACTGATGCAGAAAGACTCATGAAAGGGGTGGAGAGGAGGCAGGGGACGAGGAGGCAGGGAAGGAGGCAGGGCAGGAGGAGCCAGGGAAATGGACATAATTGATATTGTTCCAAAAATAATACCAAATATTTATAATCTAAAATGTATAATTTTATTCTGAAATGAAGCTAAGTATGTTTTCAGGATATCAGCTAAACTGAGGCTATGTTTCAAGTGAGAAACATGGCTAGTCATTAATATTTAGATATTACTGTGCTTATTACAATGTAATAACCCCATTTATGTGAGACACAAGGATTAGCTCTGGAAGAAGAATCTGAAGGACTAGGACCATGAGGATGAAGAGCAGCGCCTCCTCGCTTCATCACGGAGGTCATCTGGATTTATCTGAATCCCACAGAATGATTCAGCCCATGTTTGGTCCTCTGGGGGGGGGTTGAAGGAACTAATGGGATTTGCTACGTTCCACCCCCCCAGGCCCCCCTGTGAGGTTCTCTGCAGCAACCAGGACAATATTAGGGGATGACTTTATTCCCAGTCAGGCCTGAGATGACACTAATCTGACAGCAGCAGCAATAATCCATAGATATCTGACCACCTGTTGGGGTATCTGTGTGACGGGGGAGGTCAGCAGCTTGGAGATGCAGGGGTCTCCTGCCTCCACCACACTCCACAGAACTTTATAGTGTTTATTAAAAACTACACTACATTGTGTGATGGTACTTCATTAGCTAGAGCAGTGTTTTTACTGAAAAATAAAATGCTAACATATCAAAGGCCTTTACAGATGTTTCCTGGTCCAGGAAGAATGAAGGTCCATCCCAGCAGCCAGGACCCTGTTTCATCTGTTAGATATCCAGCCTCCTTGCTTTTCTGGACTGTGGGAAGAACCCACGCAGACACAGGGAGAACATGGAGCTGTCACACTGAGAGGACCCTAAGGGAATCCAACCATGGCGTTCTCGCTGTGAGATGGAGGTGCTAACCATGCCAACCACTGCACCTGCAAGGACTTTTATTCCTGTTATTTGAATGGAAGCTGAGATGGAGGTGCCTATAAAACATTACACATATGTAGTCGTGCCTGCTGGAAGTCTGGCCTTCACTGACACAGGAAAGGTCTGGGCGTCCAAGGAAAAGATGAGCTGCTGCTCACCTGATGATCCCCTAGCCGTCAGGCTGAGCTCCATAATGGCAACCTACCAAGCAGGGCTTGCCATTTTTCAGGCAAACAGCCTCTCTACATGAGCCCCCTTCATTAGAGAAGATTGAAGCTTCTCCTCCAAGAAGGGGAGGCACAGAGTCTTCTTCATTAGGCTTCCAGGGGAGTCTTCATGAAGAACCTGTTGATCTGTGACCTGATCAGTCCTCATGTTGATGCCACAATTGATGACCTCCCACTGGAGACATTACATTAGCCAGACGGGGTGAAGAGTTGTATGTCTCTGTGTGTGGCCCTGTGATTCGTCCAGGGTGAGCCCTGCCTCTTGTCCAATCACAGCTGGGATGGCTTCCAATAGCCAAAACCAGGACTGCAGCATGAGGGGTATGTGTAATGAATGAATGAATGAATGAACAGGTGAATAGCTTGAGACATCCCGTAGACGCAGGTCAACCTCTCTTCAGACCGCATTGTGGTTATGCCTGTTTTCGAACCTGAGTACTGCCATTTCTGAACGCCTCCCCATCACGCAGCTCTCAAGCCCGAGCTCCTCCCCTCCCACCTTTCATTCCCTCTGAAAGCCATCGGTTGTAATAGTTGGGCCCATCAGAGCAGTTTGGAGTAATCATAGATCACTTCGACATCAGGAACCTGTTGTTGTGCAGTGACCCTGGAGTGTTTCCAGCATGCTGAGAAGAGGCCTTCTTGAAGTGTGATGTCTCCTCCTCTCAGGATGCACATGGCAGCAGCAGCCTCACTGATTGATCCATCACTTATGATGGAGGGGAGGAGGTGGATGGAGTCGGCCACCGGCGAACATCATCCATCGTTTAGCTGCCTCCGTCAGGCCGGGTAGTAGATCCAGTAAAAGACTGTATCATCAATTTGGTGCTGATCCCTGCACAGGAACGGGATATTGATCCGAGTTAAGCTGCGTCCCAGCGGCTACCACCGTGCCTTAATCAGTCATAACCATATGCTCATGTTCCAGGATGGCGTTGGTGGAGAGAAGGTGGAGGGGCAGTTGGAGCAGCCAAGGAACGCTGGCATGAAGACACGTGTCTGAGGCTCTTCGCTGATCCCAGGTACTGTAGGTCCACACATTAAGGTGTGTGAGTGAGAGCCATACCGAAACACACACACATACACACACACACACACATACACACACCACAAACAGCAGCATTGCAAAGTGAGCGATCAATATACTGCTCCATGAGCGGCACAGCTGTTAAGATGACCAACATGGAGGTTTGATGCATTGATCGGTGGCATGTGGCTGCAAGGCAGCGTGCATGGTGTCCAGGCTCAGGGGTGGGGGCTCCTCCACTGTGTTTACAGGAAGTTTAATATACTTGTACGGCTGATTCCCAGCTGCTCCTCTTTGCATGCAGAAGTCTCTTTGGACACTCAGACTCAAGTTGTCCCTGGTCTGGTTAGCTACATATATACATATATATATATATATATATATATATATATATATATATATATCAGGGTATCACACCTGATCCCAATTTGTAATTGGCGCCAGCTGCAGCAGATGCCGCTAATCAAGATCCCTATAAAGGGCAGCGGCACGCGCTGCCTGATGCCGGGGGATTGTGGCTCTCAGACCACTGTGGACCCCATCCCTGCCACGACTGGACCCCAACCCCGTTATGACCGGACCCAGCCGGCCAGTGTAACCTCTGACCCCTACCTTGTTACGACCGGACCCAGCGGCCGGTGTAACCTCTGACCCTGTCCTGCCCCGCCTGCAACCCGTCCCGCCTGCAACCTGTCCTGTCTGCCACCCGTCCTGGTGAGACCCAGCCCTGTGCAACTCTGTCTTGGGGCCAGGGGCTTACCAGCGACACCCTACCCGCCGTTTCAATGCAATAAAGCGCTTTCGATCCAGATTTCTGCTCTGAGGTGTGGTTCCCTGCCAGAGTCCGCCCGCGTGACAATATATAAACATTATAGTACCATACCAGAAGTCCTCCTGACTGGTTCTGCAGCAGGGCAGCATCTGGCAGGTGGGGTCTAGATAGAATGTCTAACATTTAGAGCCTCATACATGGAGATGGAGGTGACTTCTGCAGGAGCCTGGGAAGGTCTGCGACTATCAATTGTTGTGCAGGATCCTATTATGGGTTTATTCAGACATGGGCTATCAGCAATTCTGCTTCTACACGCAGAAAGCTGCTTAAAATCCAGCTCCTGTTAAATTCAATCCTCCATCCATGCAGACGCCCTGCAAAGCAGCCGCATCGACTGGTCTCCTATCTTCTGCTCACACAGCACAGAGGCTCTTTGCTGCTAGGGTTCTAAGACGAACTGGTCCTCACTGTGCTGGGGGAGCCGGGGACATGCTACCCCCTTACCTGAGGCCAACAGTGCCTCAGTATCATGGCCAATGAACAATCAGAGCACACAAGCATCAACCACAAGGACACTCAGCCACATGCACATCCAAACAAACATCTCCCCTTGCCGGCTGCTGGACAAACTCCTGTTGACACATTTGGTTTTTGAACTAGGCGGAGATCTGGAGTGGAGCAAAGATCAGGGAACTGAGAAGCCTTTGATGAAACCCTCCTTCAGGTGCAGCATGCGCACAGGGTATAGAGGGAATTGAACCTCTGATCATCACCTGAGCAAACCTTAGCTAGTTCTGAACCAGCAACCTCCGGGGGAAGATATACCATGCACTGATCCTCATCGGGGTTTTCACCACAATTCTGAAATCCAGAGGGAAAGCAGACGATTTAAGGAGCTGTTTTTTATAACATTAAATCCTGCAACCCCCCACACACACACACAGATATCCAAAGGTTTCCATTCCAGTGTGTGTCTGTGACTTTGAAGAACAAATGCACATTCACTGTTCACATCCTTGAGGGCTCTTGAGCATCCTTGAGTGTCCTTGAGCAAGTCAGCAAGCCGGAGGCTAGTGAGTGAGCATGTGTGTGTGAGCGTGTGTGGGCGTGTGTGTCAACTACCTCTGACAGTGCAAAGCTCTGAGTGACTGCAAGGAGAGATGATGGCAGCCCTGGAGCTCCACTGATGAATGGGATAGGGAAGGAAAGACAAATGGAGCAAAATAGAAATAAAAGTCCATCTAACTGTCAATTAGCTGCTAGCATTCCTTTTAAACACCATGAGCCATGACCCTGGGGTCAGGGGTGGACGGATCTGAATAATTGAGGGAGGAGCAACCAAGCACCTTCACACCGAACAATGCGATTAGAGGGAATCTTTGATTCTGATTAATTGAGTCATCAGGCGAGCCATGGGCAATTGGCACCTTTTCAGAAGAAGAGTCCTACAAGATTTCCACGGCTTTGGATCTGTCCAGACCAGGAGGTGAGGAACCTCCTGGCCTCCATGCTACTCTCAGCATGACACATCCTGATCTCTCAGAGAATGTTCCGCTCCAAAGTCGGATGACCTTGGTTTGAACCGTGAGTCACCATGAATCACTGGCACACACACACACACACACACACACACACACACACACACACACACACACACACACACACACACACACACACACACACACAATGTCCAAAGGAAAAAAAAACACCCAATCAAAATATTCCAAAACACTGACAGCCAAATAAAGATGTTCTTTCATCTCATTGGACAGTTCTAATGACAACAGGAAGTGTCATTCAAAGTACGATAAGGCCGACATTGATGGGACATACACACACATACGCACACATTTTCAGAAGCTAGAAACAATGACAGATTTTCTATGTTAAAAAGGATTTCTTTAAATTAAGACATTAGCGAGGTGAAGGACCCATCAGAAGTGGAAGGTTCTGCTTCGTTCTTTAAAAAGTTTCCCCTTTCTTAGGAGCTTCGTGGATGACCGCTCTTAGGGGGTTCAGTGATGCTGATGGTCTTCTGTTCCCTCACAGCCAGAGCACATTCAGCAAGTGCACGGTCAGCAAACCGGCAAGACTGGTCTCACCTCATTCTGAGAAGATTCCTGGTTCCAGAAGGTTCCCAGTTCCAGTCAGGCTACCCTCTGGGTTCTTCAAGCATCAGGTTCCATCCATGGTTCTATGGCTGATATACAGGCCTGGTTAATTCCCATCACCTCAACAAACAGAAAAAAAAAAGACTTAGATGATGAATGGATGAATATGGATGGAAGTTTGGATAGAGCCTGATGAGGGAGCCTCCCACTGGTCCGTGAGTCAGGGAGTGGCTGTTGCGGGTGTATCTGCAGGAGGTTGAGGAGGAACCTTCATGTCTGATGAAGAGAAGGAGCGTGGCAGTACATCACTCTCCACCCCTGCTGCAAGAACCTGCATGCTCAGTTAGGGTGAGCTCACCAGCCAGTGGAGTGAAGAACCTGCCTCTGGCTCCAGGTTCTTCTCCAGTCCCAACATCCATGATGAAGACCGCCATGTTTGCAGCCCCCTGCTCGTGAGAATGATGAACACAGCAGCTGTTATCACACACACCAACATTTTCTCAGTCACAGGTGACCTTCAGACCTCTTGACCAGTCTGGGCCATCACAACAACACCAAACCTGCTCCTCCCAGGGTACCACCTTCAGCATACTCTCCATACTTTAAGTCCATTCAAATGGAATACATCATCCGTCAGCTTGTAAAACAAAATTTCCAGGACCTGGCTAAAAACTACATAGATAGCGGAATACAGAGTTCACTGCTTTCCGAGAGGAGCTGGGAATCAGAAAGTAACGTGAAGAGGAGGGGAAGAAACAAGCGGAGACAAAAAAGACTGATTGAGTAACTACACCAAAGCGATCATCAGCTACTGGTACATGCAGGAAGAGTCCAACTGCCGTTGTTTGGCTGGAGACCGTTAGTTCATACCACACTGGCGGGGGCCGCTCCTAGCCAGGAACAGCCGCAATCTGACCCAGTAGGAGGGTAGAAGAGGTCAGAACCTTCAGCTGAAACCGAGAAATACAACACACAATCTGCTGATGCAGGACTGTATGTGTGTGTGTGTGTGTGTGTGTGTGTGGGGGGGGGGGGGGGGGGGGTCACTTTAATGTATTTAGAATACAATAAAATACTGTTTGTTGTTAGTTTTTGTGTTGGTGTTTAAGGAATAAAGTTAGAACTCACCTTCGTCTCGTCAACAGAGAGGAGGAGGCAGGAATGTGAGGGGCTGAGGAGGGGGGATTTGAGAGGCTGTGGAGGACGCAGTGATGTAGCAGATTCTTTCGGTGACCTTGTCTTTAAATGTTGAACTCCAGTTGCTTTTATTGTGTTTCTATTTTTTTGTTCCTTCTGTATCCAGTTTACTTAGATAACAACCTCCTGCATGGCTGAACCAGTCTATGCCTCCCTCTTGGGGCCCGCATCCCTCAGATGCTACATCCCTCAGACACCACATCCCCCAAAAGATGGACATGCTGATTGGACCCCAATGGACCTGACATCCTTCTTCTTGCATTGTCAGTCTACGGCAGTACTGCAGCGAGTACCTACTCCTGGTACCCTCATTGTACATGTTTTTGGGGTGTTCCTCCAGGCCCCGGAGAGTCCGGCCTTACAGTTGTGGGTTCCTGATTGGCCCGCTGTCACAGTCAGACATTGGTCACCCTGGAAACACAACTGCAACTGTGGGGTCATTTTCAAAACCACTTCTCACATAACTGTAATCCTGTACTTCACTCTGAGAGTAATCAGATTACAGCCTGGCTGCCCCGAGCAGGTACAGGCAGTTCCAAAGCTAACAAGCATTCTTAAAAATTTGAACCAAGCTCGTTCTCCTCAACATCTCAGCTTCCTGCCAAGCCCAGTGGTCCAATCAGCTCCATCTGCCAGGCTAAGCATACCGTAGGGAGCAACTGGGCCATCAGTGACTTGCCCAAGGACATTTTGGCATGCAGACTAGAAGAGCCAGGAATCAAATCTCCAGACTTGAGGTTGGATGGTCACCAGCTCTACCAGCTTAAAGGAGGAGGAGTCCCGATTCTTCTCGTGTCCGATGAGCGACCATGTTTTGTCCGATTCTATCCCAATCTGAAACAGGGTAAATAAATGTATGACCGTGGAGGAGGTGGAGGTGTGGCGGTGTGGGGGCAGGGCTTCAGCTTGCTGCGGCGCATATAAAAAAAGATATTAGATCCTTTCTGATTATACTTTTGGCAATATAGTGGTCAGCCTTCGCCATGTACAGTGGAGGTCAGGTATAGCAGAACAACTATGAATATGAAATAAATAGTACTACAACAAGGGGGTTATCATGGTAGCAGCCTCGGAAACACACATTGCCTCTCTGCTGGAACCAAAGTCTCTGCTACCTTCTGAAGAATGGGAGGAATGAGAAGGACCAGGAGCAGGTCCGGATGGTGGAACGCCTCCACGGGCACTGTTTGAAATATGTATATATACCAAAGTTCCTTGGTGCCCAGAGATAGACAGAGCCCACACCCCCTCACCATTCTTATACCTCTACACTTCCATTTCGCTGCCTGTAGTTTCACTGCGGAGCAGCTTTTAACTGAAGGCCGAGCGTCGTCTGCTAAGTCATTCAAAGTCAACATGCCCCAGCCTGACGGCCCGTAAAGTCCACCACCCATAAGAGTCTTAGAGTGGAACCCAATTTTTTCCAGAAAAAAATGGGACGTAGGATAACGTATAAGAGCGGAGGTAGAGCACGCAGGTAGACTACATCTTGTATAGACAAGGTAACCTGAAAGAGATCAGTGACTGCAAAGTAGTTGTAGGTGAGAGTGTAGCCAGACAGCATAGGAACTGAAAAGGGAGGAATGTTGTATGATTTTCAGGGAGGAGTTGAGAAAGGGTCTGGATGGTCAGGGTGAGCTTCCAGATGATTGGACAAAAGCTAGTGTTATCAGGTAAACAGATAGAAGAGCACTTGGTGTGTCATCTGGAAGGAAAGTAGATAAGGAGACTTGGTGGTGGAATGAGGCAGTGCAGGAGTATATACAGAGAAAGCAGTTAGCAAAGAAGAAGTGGGACACTGAGAGGATTAAAGAGAACGGACAGGAGTACAGGGATATACAACATAAGGTAAACATAGAGGCAGCAAAGGCATAACAAAGGGCGTACGATGACCTGTATGCTTGGTTGGGTGGTAAGGAGGGTGGGAATGATCTATACAGGTTGGCGAAACAGAGAGATAATGATGGAAAGGATGTACAACAGGTCCGGGTGATTAAGGATAGATAGGAAATGTATTGACAGATGCTCGAGGAGTGATGAGAAGATGGAAAGAGTACTTTGAAGAGCTGATGAATGTGGACAATGAAAGAGAGGCAAGGGTAGAAGAGGGGACTATTGTAGACCACAAAGTAGCACAAATTAGTAAAAGTTAAGTGGGGAAGGCATTGAAGAGAATGAAGAGAGGAGAAGCAGTTGGTCTTGATGATATTCCCGCGGAGGTGTGGAAGTGTCTAGAAGAGACAGCGGTAGATTTTCTGACTCGATTATTCAACAGGATCTTAGAGAGTGAGACAATACCTGAAGAATGGACACGAAGTGGGATGGTGCCTATTTTAAGAATAAAGGGGATGTGCAGAATTGCGGCTACTATAGAGGGATAAAGTTGATGAGCCATACAATGAAGTTATGGGAAAGAGTAGTGGAAACAAGACTACAGATGCAGTATTTGTGTTGAGAATGCTAATAGAGAAGTACAGAGAAGGCCAGAGAAAGCGGCATTGTGTTTCTCATGCCTGACTCTCCAGCGTTTATATCCGGATTGCGTCCCTGGTATCGACCCGACTCGCTTCCGACCTCTGCTTCTCATCTCAGCCCCGACCTACTGCGTCAGCTTCACCCCGTCAGCTCCTCACCGCTGGTACCGTCAGCCGACCCGATCCAACTGCAGTGAGTTCAACGCGCCCTCCAACGCACTTGTTGAGCCTGTTGAGAACTGTGGACAATTATCTGCTCACGAGCCTCACTGTGATTCCTGTTGGTCTTGGGGTACCGTTCCTGCCTGCCACACGGGAGACCTGGGTTCAAAAACCCACTGACGCATCTGTGTGCCTGCTGAATAAAAACTGTTTCCCTGCAAACCTGATTCATTTGTGCTGCAATCCTATACCCTTTACAGTACAATCTGGCCAGCTATGGACCCACACAATCCCACACCACTTAGTGGTAAACTACTGAGGGCGTCCTGCAGCAACATGAAACCATGATGACTGCATCTGCTGCTGAGGCCAGGCAGGCTGTGAGTCTGCTGCTGAGGCCAGGCAGGCTGCTGAGGTGCAGGGACAGGTGCGAGCAGCATTCGCTGGACAGATGCAACAGCAAGCAGCTCAACTTTCCCAGCTCTCTTTTTCCACTGGATCTGCCTCCTCCTCTGAAGCATCAGCTCCTGTACCAGCCTCCTCTCCGCCCAGAGACGCTCCTGAGCCCCGGAGCGTTACAACGGTGATCAAGAGACTTGTGGGCCCTTCATCACCAACTGTTCTCTTCTGTTCGCCCTGCAACCCCACACCTTCGCCACTGAACCAGCGAAGGTTGCTTTTGTCATCAACCACCTGACAGGCAGAGCTCGGCTATGGGGAACAGCTGAGTGGGAGAGGCAGTCTCCAGCCTGTGCTTCCTTCAACCTGTTTGCTGCTGAGCTTCGCAGGGTTTTCGGCTTTGAGAAGTGTGGTTCTGAGTCTGCAAGGGGACTGATGGGACTGAGACAAGGGGAAAGAGCAGTAGCAGATCATACCATTGAGTTTCGCACGAGGGCCAGCCATAGCAGTTGGAACAGCTCAGCCCTCTGTGATGCCTTCCTTCATGGCTTGGCTGACTACATTAAAGATGAACTGGTTTTGCATGACACCCCCATCACCTTGGACGGGGTGATTGATTTAGCCATCCAAATCGATCTTCAAATCCAGGCTCGTTGACGAGAGAAGCGTCAAGGGGGAACCCAACGTTCTCTTCCACCCCGCTCCCATGGGGGTGCTTCTACGAGCAACTCCACCTCAATGGGTCAGCAGCCTGGGGATCCCAAACCCATGCAGCTGGGTCGCACCTCCCTCTCACTGGAAGAGAAGAAGCGCCGCCGTAAGTCCAACCTCTGCCTCTATCGTGGGGTAGCTGGACACTATATCTCCAGCTGTCCAGCAAAAGCCAGAGCTCACGAGTAGCCAGGGAGATCCTGGTGAGCTCAACTGCCCTGCCACCTCCCCAAAGCTTGAGCCCTTTGTTCCAAGGCTGCCTCCTCCTTCCAGATGCGCCCCACACCTTGGCCATCTTCATTGACTGGGGCTGATGCCTGTATCATTGAGGAGGTGGTCCTGCAGCTGGGGTTCGAGCAGGTTCCTTTGCCTCACCCGGTTCCTGCTAGAGCCTTAGATGGACACATCTTGGGCACTGTCACACATCAGACCTCTCCTGTTCACCTGTTGCTCTCTGGTAATCATCATGAAACAGTCCAGTTTCACATCTGAGCTCCTCCTGTCAGCCTCTCATCCTGGGATATCCATGGCTCCGTCTTCACAACCCTCACATTGACTGGGCCACTGGTGCCCAAGATGTCGCAGAGAAGTATGTTAAACTGGTGCACGACCTGTATGCTAGTTGTGAGACAATGGTACGGTGTGCTGTAGGGGTAACAGAGAAGTTCAAGGTGGAAGTGGGACTCCATCAGGGATCAGCTCTGAGCCCCTTCTTGTTCCCAATGGTTATGGACAGATGAGGTTAAACAGGAATCTCCATGGACCACGATGTTTGAATATGACATTGTGAGCTGTTGTGAGAGCAGAAAACAGGTAGAGGAAAATCTAGAGAGGCAGAGGTATGCTCTGGAAAGGAGAGGAATGAAAGTTAGTCGCAGCAAGACAGAATTTATGTGTGTGAATGAGAGGAACTCGGGGGGAATGGTGGTGCTACAGGGAGTGGAGATCAAAAAGCTGGAGGATTTCTGGTACTTGGGGTCAACAGTCCAGAGCAACGGAGAGTGTGGAAAAGAGGTGAAGAGACGGGTCTGTCAAAGTTTGCTCTCCTTCTCCCCTGCTCTGTTGCTCAGCCACACCCCTCATCAGCTTCACTGCTTTCACCTGCTGTTGTCATCTGCTCACCATCTCCAATCAAGCCAGCTTATATGCAGCCTCACTCCACTCACTCTTTGCCAGATTGTCTTTGCTCTCATGCCTGACTCTCCAGCGTTTATATCCGGATTGCGTCCCTGGTATCGACCCGACTCGCTTCCGACCTCTGCTTCTCATCTCAGCCCCGACCTACTGCGTCAGCTTCACCCCGTCAGCTCCTCACCGCTGGTACCGTCAGCCGACCCGATCCAACTGCAGTGAGTTCAACGCGCCCTCCAACACACTTGTTGAGCCTGTTGAGAACTGTGGACAATTATCTGCTCACGAGCCTCACTGTGATTCCTGTTGGTCTTGGGGTACCGTTCCTGCCTGCCACACGGGAGACCTGGGTTCAAATCCAGCCATACCCACTGATGCATCTGTGTGCCTGCTGAATAAAAACTGTTTCCCTGCAAACCTGATTAATTTGTGCACCCTTTACAGTACAATCTGGACAGCTATGGACCCACACCACTTAGTGGTAGACTACTGAGGGCGTCCTGCAGCAATATGAAGCCATGATGACTGCTGCTGAGGCCAGGCAGGCTGTGAGTCTGCTGCTGAGGTGCAGGGACAGGTGCTAGCAGCATTCGCTGGACAGATGCAACAGCAAGCAGCTCAACTTTCCCAGCTCTCCTTTTCCACTGGATCTGCCTCCTCCTCTGAAGCATCAGCTCCTGTACCAGCCTCTTCTCCGCCCAGAGACGCTCCTGAGCCCCGGAGCGTTACAACGGTGATCAAGAGACTTGTGGGCCCTTCATCACCAACTGTTCTCTTCTGTTCGCCCTGCAACCCCACACCTTCGCCACTGAACCAGCGACGGTTGCTTTTGTCATCAACCACCTGACAGGCAGAGCTCAGCTGAGTGGGAGAGGCAGTCTCCAGCCTGTGCTTCCTTCAACCTGTTTGCTGCTGAGCTTCGCAGGGTTTTCGGCTTTGAGAAGTGTGGTTCTGAGTCTGCGATGGGACTGTGTGCCTGCTGAATAAAAACCTGATTCATTTGTGCTGCAAATTGGGTTCATCCTACACCCGTTACAGGGTCCAAGCAGGTTGGAATGAAAAGTGTCAGAGGTGATAGAAGATTATTGGCCAGAATAAAAGGAGAAGTGTACAAGACGGTGGTGAGACCAGCTGTATGGCCTAGAAACTATTACATTGACGAAAAGACAGGAGGCTGAACTAGAGGTTGCAGAGATCCAGATGTTGAGGGTCTCTTTGGGGGTTAACAGGATGTATAGGATCAGAGGACCAGCACATGTTAGATGTTTTGGAGAGGAGGTCAGAGAAGCCAGACTGAGATGGTTTGGTCAAGTACAAAGGAGGAATAAAGAATATATTGGTAGATGGATGCTGGAATTATAGCTGCCAGGCAAGGGGTCTCGAGGAAGACCAAAGAGAGGATTTATGGACATATTGAGAGAGGATATGAAGGTAGTTGATGTGAGAGGAGGAGACAGAGAATAGGGTTAGATGGAGAAAGTTGATTCGCTGTGGCGACCCCTGAAAGGAAAAGCCGAAAGAAGAAGACTCAGTGAAGGGGTGACATCAGGTTGGGGAAAAATCAGAAGGGAGAGGATGAGGGGGTGGGGAGGAGAAGAGGCGGTTAACGAAAAACGTGCTGGAGGAGCTCAAAATCCAAACCCAGGTCGGAGTCTGACCCATGAAAAGTAGCTGGACTTCAGAAACAGGAAGGGCCATGTAAGCTGTGCAGCCTGTGGTTGGCTGGGTCCCGTGGGCTCAAACTTTCTCCAGCTGCCCCACCAGTTGGACCTTATTGGTCCACCCAAGTTCTCCCAGTCCTGGTTTATAACATCATTCTGAGACTGAAGGAAACCCTTGCTGTGTTTCTGCTTCCTCCCATCAGTTGTCAGAGCTGCTTATCTAAAATCCAACTGCAGCCTTGGCCGCTCACTTGGCAGAGGCACCTCCACTCAGAAAAGACCTTCTGGAACCTCCCTCTCTGCTGAAGATGCAACAAGTGTCCTGTGGATTACCTCCACCAGCCAGGAAGCAACTTGCAGCCATTCAGAATTCAAGGTTTCCTCACCTCTTAGACAGACACAGACATACACACACACACCACCGCGGCAAATGTTGTCCCCAAGGAGTGAGTGCTCTCAGAAAACACTCACCCTCTCACTCTAGATGAGTGAACAGTCCAGAACATAGCACCATGTTGAGTAAGATGATCGCCACATCAGTGTGATGGGACAACCTCTGGTCCAACACAGGTGAGCCACCTCTTCAATTCAGTACTCTACAGTCCACCTACACCTGAAGGACCAGGATGAAAACTCTGAACAGCCACCAATGTCCACATCCTTTCCAAAGACAGATGGTTGGAGAGAAAAGTCAAAAAAACACCTGTCAAACTGGAGACCTTCTCTGAATAGAGATCTTCAATATGCCCTCTCAGCCACATATAATGCTCTGATTTCAGCTTCAATGTTTGTCAACCTGCTATCTGGCGATGCTCAAGTCCCATCTTGACCTGCAGCTTCATGTGTCTCGCTGTCTCCAAAATGGACCATCCAACAAAGGAAGCTCACATTCCCTGGAATCTCCTGCTGTGATTCCTCTTCTTCCGCACCCACCGACTTGCACAGCAAATGCCGGCTTATGAGCGGTGGAAGAAGAACCTTGTGATCCATCACAGCCCTAGTGCACAGCTGGAGGCTCCAGAAGTTTAACTCCATAAATATCCTGTTGCTTGAGAAGGTCTTCTGTAATTGAGATTCATTAAAGTTTTTCTGGTTCCTTCCTGCAGGTGAAAGTGGTCCTTTGAGATCTAATCTTTGAAATCTTTGAAGAATACCTTCGTACCTGCAACATCTCACATGACTTGAAAGCTTGAGGAGCTCCTATTTTGGTCCCTCAGTCTGAACATCTCCCCTAGAGTCATAGTGGAGGTCCTGGTGTTTACAGAAGCTACATTCAGGCATTAAGGGGCAAAGAGGACGGTTGTCTGAAGAAATGCTCTCGAAATGGGAAGCAGAAAGTCAAAGATCTCTACAACTGCCATACTCTCCATCCACATTCGTTGATGTGGTGCTGTGAAACATCAGCAAGTCATCTGGAAACCTCCTGCTGGATTTCGCAGGTGGTGGAATGTTACCGTGCCCGCTGAGTCTCTGGAGGGACAATTCTGGGAACCAAAGGAGGAAGAGTTCATGTAAACACAAGAGGATCAGGATGAAGGTCAAACGCCCTCCTCCAGCAGGAGATGCACCTTCTCACTCTTTCATAGATATGATAGAAGCGGCATCCTCATTTGTGAGGGTCACAGGAGAAGGAAGTAGATAATGTTAGCACACCCACTGATGTTAGCTCAGGCACTGATATTAACACACCTACAGATGTTAACACATCCACTTATGTTAGCATGCCCGCTGATGTGAGCATGCCCTCTGATGTAGGATTGGGTGCTAAAATGAAGAACACCGATGCTTATCTTCTATTGAAGCACATCAAGATTCAAGCAACTTGTTTTACCACCTGTTATTACAGCCTTACAACACTGGTTGTATGTATGTCTCACATTCCTAGAGATGTCTCCAGAGTGTCCGTGAAGAACCATCCCCTCTTCAAATATAATAAGGGCTTAAAATGGGTGTCTCCTCGCCAACATCCAATCAGATGGTTACCTGAGTGGAAGCAGTGGGGCTGACCTTGGTGACATGGTGGTCAAACATCTAAAATATGGCAGACCTCCTCCAGATGTCTGCCGGGTCCCTCAACAGAAATTAATAGATGTACCTCTAAGCCACAATAAAACCTGAGATGACTGAACCTCACACGCACACACGCACACGCACACACACACACACACACACACACACACACACACACACACACACACACACACACACACACACACACACACACACACACAGCTGTTAATCTTCTATACCCATGAGTGATGGAGAGTATCTGAGCATTGGGACATGCAGATAGAGAACATTAGCTGATAGCCAGCCATTGTGTTCTTTCTGAGGTCCCTCAGGTCCACACTAGCAGAGACCTGAATCTGACCCTGAACTCTACCTCCACTTCCAGATGGAGGAATCTATGCTGGCAGAGAGGAAGCGGAGGGGTGTCAAGATGAGATGATACAAACCCACAGAACATCGCCAAAGACTAAACATGGAGGTTCTACCAACTGGGAAATCATCTCTAACTAAAGATGAAAAACCTCCTCAACAAAAGCCTGCTCCTTTGTGCGGACCAATAGATCGTGTGGAGGGCTTCAATGAGTCCACCAGGACCATCTCTGCCTGGAGAGAAGTGGCTCAGAAGAGTTAGAAGACATGGATCCAAACACCGGAATAAACGTGGAGAGATAGCAGGCTCATTACACATGTGTTAACAAGGAGGAGAAGGTCTTCAGATCCCCGCAAGCTATGGATTCTGAGCTGGGACCAGAATTCCAGAAGCCACAAACAATGAAATCACACCATTTGGGTTTTATTTCTTTATTATTTCATCCTTGAGTTCATGTTCAGCTGCCATGCCAAGAGGCTCCACCCCTAAACACACACTCGAACACACCCGCGCTCAGCAGCCAGCAAAGACCGCTGTCTTTGCTGCTGGGACGGGTTGGCCTGTTGAAACCAACCTGTGGAGAACCTGGACAGATGCTCTAAAGGTAATGAAAGGATGAAGCAGAAATTAAAGGGTTTAGTACCTATAATAGCTTTTGTGTGCTGCTGGATGGATCTAGTGTCCAGGCTCAGTCGAACCCAGGCAGGCCAAAGAGCTGCGGCTCCAGGTCTTCCATGCTCCTCAGCTTCAGTGTGGCCTCCTGGGTGAGGCCAGGGTTCAGGTTGTGATCAGGGACCATCACCACCTGCATCCCCGCTGCCAATGCTGCCCGCACACCATTGGGAGCGTCCTCCAACACTAGGCACTGCAGGGGGACAAGAGGATGTTACTCGAGAAGAACAATAGGTAAGGTGAGGAGCCTCATGTCAGTCACAGGAGCACCATCTGCTTCTGACAGGTGGACCATCGTGATTTGGATTAGGAGGATACCAAGATGGCAGCATGTGTAGACACAGTGGCCCCTCACTCTCCCACAAATAAGGTGATTTATCGTAGTTCATTGCACATTTCGGGCTTTTCGCCACTGGATTACAAGTACAGTCAACAAGATCTGCTGAACATCTACAGAAATTAGCCTCATGCCACCATGAATTCCTTACAAGCTGAGACAATCAAACAGCTTGGATTATTAAGTACCATCCTTTCTATTTAGCGAGGGTAGGTATTCATAGCAATTCTGCTACTTGCTGTTTACATCCCACCTACCTCCAACAGCAGTGACAGGAATGCACTACTGCTAATTTGCACTGAGAAAATCATCATGTTGCTATTGTCCATACACAATAATGTAATATGTAACTACTTAATGACCTTTGCACTAAACTGCATAATCTGTATAAAGAAATTAATTCTGCTGCTACTCTTTCATGCCTTCAAATATCAGTCTGTATCTACGTTCACTTTATATTTCATACCTCATTGTTTAATGTTTACTGTTTAATGCATAAGTGCCCTTCACTGCTAATTTCCACTTGATTACTATTATTATGTTAATTTCATGACACCGTGGGATTGTGAGAAACGTCTTCTCGATTCCTCTGCATGTCCAGTACAGGAGAGCTCCCCGCATTCACAGCTGATTGCTGCCCAGCTCCTGAGGTGCGTGTACGTGTGTGATCAGCTGTGTGCATGTCAGCTCTGCAGGTGCCCTGACCGACGGGCATGCTTGGAAAAATCTTTGTGTTCAAATGAATGGATCACAATCCAAAGACATAGTTTAGCATTAGCACATCAGGCCGCTCAACTGAATGTTTGCTCTAGAATAGCGCATAGTCCCACTCGACCATAGGTGTCATGATATAACTAGCTGATTTAGAGGACCAATCACTGAGCAGATGTGACCATGAATGACAGCTAGAGAACAGTTTGACAGGAATATTCCATTTTGACCAATGCCATGCACCATCACAGAATGTAGAACGTCTATGTGGATTCCATTACACTGATTTAAATTTAACCTTGTTATATCCCATTATTTCCGTTTCTATCACCTGCAATGAAAAATGGCATCCTTAGAGCTCTTCAGCAGGGCTTTAGACATAGCCCTCCCCCTCCCCTGGGAAGAGAAGAAGTTGCTGAGCAGCAAGGCTCCATCTCTCCAGAAGACTAAAGGCTAATACTCGGAAACTGCCTTAAGGACCTTTGTTCATCTCAACTCTAATATTCAGGTAGAACAAAGAGGCCTCCTTCAGTCCCACCAAAGCCTAATTGACTTCTGTGATGCCACTAAGCTCAGAACCACAGGATGTGGAACAATAATGGCGGCACACTGAGCGCACAACACAGGGCCAATGCTAATTCCCTTGATTGTGAGCAATTAAAACTTGTAATTACCCAATGAGCTCACGGAATGACCCTTTAATCTGCTTCCAATACATTATATTGAAATGGAGAGAGGGAAAAAAGAAAAGACACAGTGGATACAGCTCAGAAGAAATTATGGTGGGGGTTAGGAGAGGGATAACGATAAGATAAAAAGCAAATCTAAATTAGTGCTTGGTATCCAATATGTACATTTGGATAGATGAATGGATGGATGTCACACATGAACAGGCTTCCATTATCCTCGCAAAGGTTAGCAAACATTTAACAAGGTTTAAAATGTTGCATTGGCTGCTGAAGAAAACATTACATTTCTTCCAATCAGAGACCACAAAAGACGTCCAAACATCCAGCTGCTGGAAATCCCAAGAGGCTTGGAGGGCCTGGCCCTACTGAACGTGGGTGAGAAAATGCCAATATAACAGTAGTGCCTTGCCCCCATACTAATATACCAGTAGAACTTCCATGCTAATATAATAGGAGTCTCTGCATGCTAATATACTAGTGGGCTCTTCGTATCCGTGTAACCAATCGTACAATACAATCATTCCTTTAGAAGTGAATTGACTGGAGTACATCATCTCAGTTTTGTCTCTGAGGGTATTTTCAGAGGTGGTAGAACCTCCTGAATTCTTTTTTTCCTGCTCTTTACTTTGGCTCAGTTTTGTGTACAAGTACTTGCTTTTGCCTCCCAAACAGCTCCACCTTGAGTTCAAAGTCTACTCAAATATTTTTTCCATAGCATTACTGCAAATCATGAAGTATGTGAATGTCACTTTGACACAACCATCGTCTGGGAGTCACATATCAGATCTGCCCTTCAGAGTCCAATAAAACGTCTGCTTCTGGTGATGTTTCAATAATTAAAAGCACATCAAGTCACAAGAGAATTTGGCAGCGAACCGATCATCTCTCTCCCGCTGATGGGTTCAAACACAGTCCACAGTCCTTCTGGAAAACCCGGTGATTCTCCCTACAACAGAGAACAACAGCTCAGACCCGGGACCTCCCGTCTGTTGAGACCCTCCCCAGGACGAGAACGTTACGCTTAGGTGTCCAGAACCATTTTGTCCTTGTCAATGGGAACAAGTCTGGGCACGCAACTCTCCCAGCAGGCAAATAGAACACAGGTCGGATTAGCAGCGCCACCTGACTGCCATGATGGCAGGAAGCCATGGTTACAGCACAGCCTACAAGCTTTCCACTGGCAGTGGGCTGGTAACTGCGGGTAGTTAGCTGTGTTGTTGTTGCTGATGATAGTTAGCTATATTGTTGTTGCTGCTGGTAGTTAGCTATGTTGTTGTTTGTGCGGGCAGTTAGCTGTGTTGTTGTTTGTGCTGGCAGTTAGCTGTGTGGTGTGTTCTCCCCTTTCTCCCACTCTTCCTCTCCTGTCTTCACGCATGTCTCTTCATCAGTGCACTTGGCTCTGATATCCAGGTTCCCACTGACTGGGGCTTGATCTGCAGCAGTGTCTCGCCAGAAGACCACCATTGTTATTTATTTTATATATATTCAAGTAACTATTGTATTAAGTGAGCTATTAGCATATAGTGGTTAGAGCTGGAATTGGTACTAACTGATCATTAGTGCTAGTCTCCCCCCAACACTTCCTCTGTCTCAATCACTCTCTTGCTTTCGCTCTCTTTACGGCGACTGGTTGAGGTAGAAGGTCGCCACACAAACCTGGGAGCCGTCCAGTTTTCTGCACCAGTTATCTTGCCTCTGGTGGAGGTGAGGCTGCTGAAAGTACCTTGTACGAGGACAGGCGACAGTGAAGGAGTCATAGTGAGCCAGTGTGGGTGTCAGTGTTCCACCCTGAGCTCCACCACAGTTTTCAACACCGCCGCAGCCACTCCAGCACCCAGCTCCCTCTGCAGCAGCCTCATAAAACGTAACAAGGTAAATCCAGAGATTTACTTCACCCAATATTTCTAGCGCAGAAGGGTTGAACAACGGCCCGCACAAACATAAATCCTTAAATCGCAAATTCATGGTACATCAGAGGGCACGTAAGTGACGGATGTAAAGGGCGCAGCAAAGAGGTGGCGAGTAAAGTGGTTTATAACACGCTATTAGACACTTGTAAACAGACACTTAATATGTTTGATATCGGGAAGCGGGCATTCAGAGCTGCTGCATGAATAACCAATGAACGCTCCACGGCACACCCAGACATTTGTGTTGCCATTAGGTTTTTATGGAGTTTGTTTTCTTCTGATTTCTTAATATGTGCATGTTTTAAATTGAACAGTGTTTCCTGATTGGCCACAGCTTTTCTCTTCACCTGCGTTTGTTGTTTCTTGAGAACCAAGGAGGTTCTTACATCACACAGATCCCCCTTCTTTTAGGAAATAAGCCTTTAACTTGGAACAAATAATTAATATCTATTATCAGATGATATATAAAATAGAGTGATGAAGTACTCTAGGCCAGAACACCTTGGATCATGCCTGTCAAACAGACGCTGATGTGTCCAGCTGCCACCAAGGGAAAAGTCTATAAACATCTACAGAGCTGTGCAGTGGGCTGACAGAGCATCTGATGTTCTGGGTGGAAAATCCGCTGGTCAAATCATATGAACAAGACTTGGTATTATGATAATGACAGTGGTACTATCCCAGATCCATACTTCTGCACCTCTAAAGGATCAGACTGTGAAATGTACGCTCAGAGGGTTTGATTCTGCATCCCACTAAGAACCTGATGATTGGATGTCTCCATTGGTCCTCAGAGTCAACCAGCTGCAGCCTCATTAAATCCATAACTGACGGACACTTTGTTAGAAGATGAACATCAGGCAGAAGTTTCCCCTGCATTTTATCCACCTCTTGAGGGGAACCAGGCAAAGACCCAGGTCCTCCTCTTCAAAAGAGGTGGATTTACAATCTACCCTCGAGCCCATAGCAAACCAAGCAAGATTACAGACAGAGCAGGAATGTGCATAGTACACAGTGCTGCTGCCGTCCCAGGTGCAGTTCGTTCATGCCTGGTGGTCAAACGAGGTGGGGAGGATCTGCTGACAGTCCAGGTGGGAAAAGGAGTTCCAAACTAGGAGTAACAGGGATCAATAATCCGTAGCTACTATCCAATGAAACACGGCCTCCAGTTCCACTCAAGCAGCCTCAAACACAACAAGCAGCATCTTATCACCTGTCCAAGTGTCACCAGCATAACCAACGTCATGTGCATTTGCAGCTCAGTGAAGTACGGAGGCCTGTGTCCACAGTTCAGTCAAAGAAAACAATTAAAGGGAGTAAAGAAAACTGTGAGGTGGCTTCCTGTGTACAAACGTCCACAAAGTGATTCCATGTTCTTTAATTTCGGCCATTTCATTCAGAGAACTATGCACATTCTTCTCAAAGAGGAGTCAGCTCTGGAGGCCCGAGAACCTGCTCATCAAACCATTCATCACCCCAGCAGCCATGAAACCTGCAGCTGGAGAGTGGAAGCCCTGTCCACCTCCTCACCACCCCCTCACAGCAGGAATGCAGGGCACCTGGCTGCAGCGCTCATTGTGACTGGATGTTTGCTTTATGCCAACGTTATGATAACCCACTGTTCGGACAGAGTGTTGAACACCCTGTGCTGCAAAGAGCAATTCCAACACCGCTGGTTTGGCAAAGAGTTACTGCCGATGAAAGTGAATACAATCCCCCTCAATGACATCCAAAAATGTACTCTGGTTTATTTGTGAATTAACAACATTTACCTGCGGAAGCAGGAGCACCTCGCCGGTGCTGGCAGGAGATGAGAGGACGCTTTCATCTCCAGATTAATTGCTGCGCTTTACAGAGAAAACAACGGGTCTCGCACAACATGCACCCATTTCACCGCAACATCTGAGGACGCTCCAACACAATCTCTGCAGGGGACCATGGAATTGAACCGTTAACTGGTATGTTATTCACAACCCTGAATAGTAATGCATTCATATTACCAGAGGGTCTGCACAGCATTACTTCTGCTTTGCTAGCAGCTGGAATGCTAATGTCTATCTCTATTTTACTTTAAAATGTTAGCTAATTGTGTTTGCTAACAGTGTAATATGACACTCATTGTTCAAACAAATGAAAACCTTGTACAGAAACTCCATCACAGGGGTGACCAGGTGGTTTCCAATGCTGCAAAGATTCATTCATTCATCATCAATTGTTTATCCTGCACTCGGGGTCACAGGGATGCAATCATCTAGCAAGAGATAGTGTTCACCCTAAACCGGCTGCCAGTCGATCACAGGCCACATATATAGGCAAACATCAATTCACTCTCTCATCCACACGTCTGATGAACAATGGTCTCCACTCAACTTCCTGCCTGTGTTTGGACATTGGGAGGAACCCGGAGAAACCCCTTGCAGACAGAGGAAGAACATGGAGACTCCATGCAAAAGGTCCTCTGTGGGAATCAAATCAGGGACCTTCTAGCTATGAGGGGGCTGAGCTAATCTGCCCGCAAGCAAGATAGAGTTATCTTGTGTACATCTTTGGTACATTGCAGTAATGAGTAGATCTAAGACACTCAGTGTATCCTAATGTTTGCTGCTCTCATTGAGGACTCTGCGTATGCGTGCGTGCGTGCATGTGTGCTCCTTTACCTAACACAAGATTCACGTTTGATGAATTATGTGAGAACTTAGCCAGCCAACAAGCCCACACATATGTCCACACGTACACACCCACTCTACTATGGCATGGGGAGCTGGAGGAAATGTGCACGATGCACAGGCCAGCGTCCTGCAAGCAGCGGCCGGTGAATAAGTGACAGTGACAGATTGTCCGGCACATTTTCTAAATGATGCTGCAGCCGCGGGCAGCCGCAGCCTGGGATGTGAAACATTCTACCCTCTGCTTGGAGAACGGAGGATGGGCTGGAGAACGTGTTGGCTAGGGCGAGGTCAATGGGTTCAAGGTCGAGTCAGGCGACATTCCTCCCTCGAGGGCAGGGTCTAATGACGGGCCAGAGGAGCTGCAGAGTAACAGACGCAGGGATGCTAGAAATGACTTTGCCTCTCCCCGCCTAGCAGAGGCCAGCAACGGACCTCATAGGAGCCAATGCTCCAATAACTGCAGCACATCTGCAACATGGATTCAGACATTTGAGGATACCATATGTATCCCAGGTGGCAGCAGAGACACAGCCACCACCCTAGAGAACTAAAAACATGACCGCTATCTAAAGAACCAAGAACTCTCTGGATCTGTCGCCACAGCACCAGGAGTTCAAACTCGTGGCCCGCCTTCAAACTGCAACTCAGGACCGACATCATCACCCCAGCTCCTCTGACAGCCACTCCTTCCTCATTTTTTTCATCTTTATTAGTTTAATCATCTTTTCAGCTGCCAAAAAAGCACTAAAACTCTGATGCATTATTTTTATTATTACTATATAATTCATCATCATTGTCATGATTATAATTATTATCATTATTTTGTTTTTGTTAGATCATTTCTGTCATTATCTTTTATTTTCATTTTATTATTGTTAACATTGTAATCAATTTATTGTTATTATTAGTAGAAGTAGTAGTATTAGTATCATCATCATCATCATCATCTTTTTACTGTTATTTTATTGATACTGTTATCTTTTTCTTACTATTCTTATTATTATACCTGTGCCTGCTTAAGGCCCTCTTGGTTCAGAGTGCTGCTCCTTCAACCAGCCGGGACCTTCAACATGGGACAGGTGTGTGTGTGTGTGGGGGGGGGGGGTGGGGGGGGGAGCCAAGCAGCTCACCAACCTGGGGAGGGGGTTCATTTACAGCCCCACTACGGCCTTCAGGTCCTCGTACTCACAACTTTACACTATTCTGCCAAGCACTTCTGTGCATACACACACACATCCATGCACAGACACATGAACGTGAAAACACACAATCGGCACATTTTCCCTTCCTATTAGATGGTTCAGAGGGATGAACAGCAGCTGGATGCTGAGAGAAGCCCCTGGATAGCCTGGAGGGAAATATATATATCACCACTGCGTTTGTGCAAATCTCCCATCCTCCCAGCCCCTTTTTGATTTCTGTGTGATCTGAGGAGATCCCTGCAGCAAGCTTAGCCACGTATTTGAAGTTGAGGGTGATAAAGGATCCGGCTAGGAAATCTAAAGTGGGGGAAGCGGGCTGGGAGGGGGGGGGGGGCGTCAATCTCAGCCCTGCGCTCGACTAGCTGAATGCAGGGGCTGGAAATCAAACATCTGAGGACGTTCAGAGTCCAAAGCGGAGAACATCACATTACCACCACAAGCGAGTTCCAGAGGAGCCACTGAGAGGGTCCCGTCTCCTTCCCCAACACTACAACCTCTCCAGCTCTGGCCAATCAGCAGAGGCTCCAAGGGTGATGGATGGATGGCAAGGAGGCAGACCACTACAACAGAGAGCTGGGCCTCCATCCTCTGCAGGTTCTGGACCAGAGCACTGATTCATTTTGATGATGTGCAGCCATGTACCCCCCCTCCTCCCAGCAGAAAGGGGTCCCGCTCCCCCAGGTTCCCTGGAGCTGACAGCATTAAAGCTAATCTTCACTGAGCGGCTCCTCCTAAGACAGGATCTGGGATCTAGAAGTATTCAATAAAAACCAAAGATGAGATGAACAGCAGGAACACTCAGGACAATGAACACACTAAACTGATACAAAACCTATTTTGTCCAGTTGTGTGAATGAGAGGGTGAATGATTTTTTGTCTCTAGATGGGGCCAAGTGATCAGCTTGTACAGGATTAACCCTGACAGCAGGATTCGTGGTGTACCTAATTAATAAATGCCCAAAAAATGAATCATGGGAATTTTTCTAAATGAGAAAATACAACAGCCAACCTGTAATTGTTTCATAATTCATGGTTCATGTGTTCATGTCTTGCTCTCCCTGCCTGAGTATTCCATGGCAATGGCAATGGAAGGGCTAAGAGAATAATTACACTAGATGATATTTCCAGATGTTATGCAGGGATGAAGGAATGAAACCAGGCTAAGGAGAGCAATTGTGCTTGGAAAAACAGCCTCTATTACAGCAGCAAATTGTATTAGCGTAGTGTTATTTGTATTAGCTGTCAGCGGCTGACAGCTAATACAGCCAGGGAACACACAGGCGTCACTTCAGCTTGGCTGTGGGAGGAAGGAACATCTGAATAACATGCACAGCTCTCCATGGGGAAAACAATCAACAGACGGAAAGGGCATCACTGTGAGTACTGGAGCCGCCAGGTGTTTAGCGGCTGCCATTCACAGTCAGGGGAGGCAGGAGTTAGTGCTCCTAAAGGCAGCTCAGCGGCGCTGCTGCAAACACCACTTGGTCCGCAGTGATTCCACGCCCGGCCAGTCGAGCAACACCGCATTTGTCACGGTGTGAAATTCAAACAGGAGGACAGTGGCGATGTGAGTTACCAGTCCTACGCCGCCACAACAATAAGGAGATGGAATTTGCTTAGAAATATATTGGGAGTAATTCAGTAATTTGACCTCACCAGAGGAGGAGGCATGATTTAGTGCAGGGAGCACCAGCTGCCTCTTCAGATACTGGACCAAAACAAATTCCAAGACGAGTGTGCAGATCAGGACAGCATGAGGTGCTCCATCACAGGAGCTGCATCATATTGCAGAGAGGGGGCAGGGTGAACCCCCTCCATCAGCCAGCTCCAAAATACCAACATCAGAGCGTCAGGTCCACAGTCCCTGAATCACTGAAAGCAGGAACCCTGTAAAGCGTGTTCATTACTGACAACCTGACTCTGAACAAGTCTCCTGACCTTGAGCCCCACATGGGCAAGGACCAGGACCTCCAAAATTGCTTTTCCCTAGTTTCACCAAGACTTCTCCGCAGGCTTGCCTGCTCTGACTTCTTCCAGGTTCATTCTGCTCTGAGCTGCAGATCCCGACCTGGTCCAACTCCGCACTGCAAGGATGGACGCTAAATACAACAGTAAGAAGGCCATCGCTGCCAGGTCACATGACCAAGGAGGAAGATGGCCAACACCGACCGCAAAGGGGAACAAGGTAGGGGAGGCACCAGGCTGATGGAGCTTCCCGTATGTTCTTCTGTGTGAAAACTGACATCATGGATCACAACTCCTTCCAGATCGTCTCCAACCTCCTCATTCCCAAAGAGGAAACCATCTCCATCTTTGCCTCCTGTTCTCTCCTCAGTTCCACTGGAATGCATCTCCATCTTTGCCTCCTGTATTTTCCTCAGTTCCACTGGAATGTGTTGTTGAATCAATAAAACTGCAGATCTGCTGACACTAACAGGGAAGGTTTCATCTACTCAGTGGACCAATTAGAGATGGGTCAGAGCAACAAAGGTCCACTGGAGTGCTCAGATAAAGAGGTCCATGTCGTAATTGTTTCTGGTTTGAAGACGTGGATCCTCCTCCACAGTACTTCTGTGTGATTAATGACAGGGAGGAGCTGGTTCTGATTCTGTTGGTTCAACAGAGATATGAGCAAAAATCAGCCCACTGTCATGGTTCGTGAATCATCTTCAGGCTGCCCAACGGCACTCTTCAGACAGCTGTCAGCTCAATCCAAGCACTCTATGCCATTTAGTCCTCAGACCCCTTCAGGAGGAGGAGAAGCATGGGTGAGAGGATATGAACAACTGAGAACCGTCAGTCTTTGCAGATACAATATGTCATCAAGGTGATGGGTTACATCCTATATATAGAGCCAGGAGAATCCCATTCATCACCTACACTTTCTTCCCGCTTGGTTGGACTTCTGCTGTTTGTGAAGGTCCAGGGGCTCCTCTCTTCTGCTAGAGGGGGAGGTCCTTGAGACCGCCAACCCTCTTTATCACTCCAGAAGAATCTTTCCACAGGCAGAGGGTTTAGTCTCTTCGGTTCTGGAGTATGGGTCTTCTGCCTGCTCCGTCACCACTTCATGTCGGTGGTTGTTTTTGGTTGAAACCACCGTGGAGGGTCCTGAGTAGAAGAACACCTCCACTCTCAGATCTGAGTGGGTTCCCTCTGTTAACGAAGTTCTCACTGCGCTTACATTAACCACAAGTCTTGACCGGCCATCGCACTGACTGTTGTCCACTGGCTGCTGGTCCCGAGTTCAGAGAAAACCTTCAGAGCTCAGTAGCGATCCTGCGTCTAACGCCCAAGACAAACACCGCTGGCATTTTTTGGGGTCCTTTTACGGCATCATCTTCGCAAAGTCTTCTTCCTCACCAGCTGTACTTTGAGGTATACCTCCTTGAAACCTCAACTTCAGCAGGTCTACCGGCTGTAAAGAAGCTGAAACAGTGCCTGCTCCAGCTCCTTCTGAGCCCCCTATTGGCCGGTTGGTCAGCATACCAAGAGCTCAGAGGGTTCAGGATAGCGGCAGGAATGTAAATAACTCCATCTGGGTTGGAGTCTCTACGATGACTGACAATACACCTTTCCTTACAATAAATATATTCCTCCGTACAAGTAGCATCGACTTCCTGTCATCCAGCCAGCAGAGTCCTTACTGATGAAAATCAATCCAATCAGGGCCAATCATTTCTCTGAGCCGTGGAGACCCATTACACCGGATTTCCACAGCATCTTCTGTCACGTCTCCGGCTGACAAAGCAGCCATCTGCCGTGGATCTGAGGGTCGCCTGGGGTTTTGAGCAGAGGAGAGCTGACTATTAGGAACGCCATCACCGGGGGGGTCAGTTGCCATTCCTTATTCCAGCCAACGCGCTGTCAACTCCCCTCGGAGACGCAGCTTCATAACTCATCAGGAAAATCATGGGTGTCTGATTGTAGCTGGACCAGAATCAGAAACCAGGCCTTCAGGTGAGGAGATGGAGCTGCAGAGAAGGGACCCGAGGGACCCATTCAATTACAACATCAACATCAACATCTTTGCTGATTTTTTGAATCACTGCTTTCTGACTGCATCTCAGGCTCTACAAGATCCAGGGCCGTTTGGAGATCCAGTACAATTAGAAGAAGGTAAGAGAGGATCCAGATCTGTTAATTTTCTTATTAAAACCCAGGGTCAGATCAACTCCTGATGGCACCAACACAGATCTCTCTCTGTGCTAAAATTCCACCACAGGGTTGTAGACATCCATCAGATACCGATCGATGGAGGTAAATAGAAGAGCGGATTCTAATTAATGCTTCGACTAGACGTCACCTCATTGAGCAATCATCATCCAACATCTCCTCATCTCCATAATGGCTTCATATATTAGATGAATCTATTATGGTGGACACTAATATTCTCCACTGGCCTTTAAAGACCTCTGAGACCTTGTCCTCACACAAATGGCTCCAGGATGTACCCTAAGAGTGGAGAAGGTGTGTTTGTTGCCTAACAATCATCTCACTTTCTGAACAGCTTGTCTCCTCCAGATGTTGTTTTCCCGTCCCTGTGGCGTCCTGCTGTCCTTGTTCAGTAGATTTGATGATGTTTATGGGCTTTATAACATCTTGCCAAAGGGCCGGGGTTGAAAATTAGCCAGCTGGCTAACGCTGGCACATCGACTGAAACACCAATTAAAGAGTGTTGTCCTTGTAAATAAATACAGGGACTCAAATGAGATGATGGGCTGCTCTCCAGGGCCGCTGCCAACCAGAAGGCCAGCAGACCATATCCAAGCCACCATTTACTGCACTTCATGTTTTCATGACAGCAACACACTGAGAACCACACACACCTACATATATCAGCATGCTTAATGAAACTGCCTGTACCAACATTCATTAATTCATTCATCCTCTACAGTGCTTAGCCTACAGGGAGTGCTGGATCCCTTCTTAGCTGTTACTATCCGAGAGGCAGGATTCATCCTCTCGTTCACAGGTCATGTAAAAACATTCAACCATTCACCTTTACAGTTTATTTACAGATGTTTGAGTAGCTTCAATCTATTTTTCCTTTTTTTTTTAATCTAGTTTTTATTTTATTTCATATATCTATAGGTGTAGGATCTGCTCTGGGTTGCTATGCTATCCTTGTGCAATCCAATTGCTCTACAAATAAAATTTCTCTGATTCACATGCCATATAGACACACAACCATTCATCCTGTCATTCATGTGTCATATGGAGACATGGGACCATTCACCGGCACTCAACAGCTCCAGGGCAGAACATGCATGCTCAGGTGTCCTCCCAGGTCAGACAGGTCAAAGGGCGTCACTGGGGAAAAAAACTTTTTTCTACTCTGGGAGACAACAACAGAGGCATGCACGCCGTTAGCTAAATAAGGTGAACCTCCAGTTAGCCAGCAACGTGCTCCTTCACCTCTGTGGTTCTCTGCTGCTGGAGATCTTCACCACATCTCCAATAAATTCACTACTTTATGTCATCTTCCTCCTTTGAAATTATCTTAACTGCATTTTCTTTTCTATACACCCCTCCTCAAGCCCCCCAATTACCCTAAACCCCTCCTTCCCCGGGGCAGCCTAAACATCCCCAAGGGTGCAAACAACCCACATAGGAATGTGCTGCAGGGTTGAAGAGAAGTTATCTAAGATTCAGCTTTATCTCAGACTTCTTAAATGATGCACCTTTAGTTATTAGCAATTATTAAAATATGGTGGAATAACCTGGAGGTCATACATGATGATTCAGTAGATGTGAAACTTCTCAGGAGCTTAACTGCAGTGAGTACAACCCAGTGGTGGGCCATGAGGGCCTGCAAGGCCTTCTCTGCTGGCCTAAAAAATATCTGAATCACAGATATTAATTATATTTTGTTCATGAACACTTATTCCAAATGGTCTGTTCACTTCCTTTCATAGCTTTTCCCCTGGTTGTGCCACTTCCAGACATGCATTTCCATATTAAAGCATTTAACCTATCACATTTCAGCCATCATCTGTTGCCAGGCAGGGTTAAACGCAACAAAATCTGCCTGGGGGGAGAGGGCCAGCACAATCAGATTTGCTAGCCCTTTACGCCAAAAAATATGTGTTGATGACGCTGTTGCTTCAACCAATCAGAGTTTGAGTTGGCAACATCAAAGCCTTCTAGCAGGCTACAGCAACATCAGCGTATTCACATTCTCTGATTGGATAGTCAGAAAGTGGACTAGTGTATTAGCAAGGAGAAGCGTGCTAGCGAGCTGCGAACACAAATATAGATTTGTTTGTTTAATATCGGTTTTGTCAGCCCACAATGGCTGCTGCAGGAGAAGCAACAGATTTAGTTGCTAATATATTGTTAAAGCCATTTTCTAGATGGAATTTTGAAGAAAAGCTGGACATAGTAAAGACTGGTCGAGCAACTCCTAAGCTAGCAAACCTGTCACAACCAGGAAAATGATTTGTCCCACATTTTCAATCCACGAACTATGACCAGTACCCCTGGCTCACAGGCTCCAAGGTACCATTCAAATTGTATTGCTTTGAGCTGGAGCGCACGGATAATCTGTATGACAGAATAATTTAACTCTTTTTGAGGAAAGACAGGAGGATTGATTTGGTCTACAATTGATCAGTATTTTTGGTGAGTAAAATGCTTCTATTTTCCTAAATAATACTACAAGCTCATTAGATTATTATTGGTGCTTTTATGTGTCGCAGTTGTTTGCAATAAAGGCATTTATTGTGGCTACTGTCCGTTTTTGTGGCTCCCGCCACTGGACTGGACTTTGTTGTCCCGGTGTGTTCAGATTTCATTCAGGGAAAACCTCACAATGGTCAGGAACTGATCAAACAAGAATTGTTTATTTAAGTCAGGATATACACTTACGAGATATCCCAGGCCAGAATGAATGTCAACCCGAGAGGATCATTCACCCTCTCTGGACATCCACTGAGACGCGTCCAGCGGATGTGCAGGTGAGGAAGTTCTGGCCCCGAGCCAAGGGGGCGCAGTCATTTTATACCATCACCTCAACGGTCAGGTTTAAGTCCTAATAAGGACTTGTTTTACACACTCTTTGAATTTGGGAACTTGGGGTGCCGGCCGCGCCCCGGACATGATCAATTACGAGCGAAGGGTGTCAGCGCAAAAAGAGTACAGCGTTGGGCATCCCTACCTCGTCACATGATGTGTTCCCACAGGCCAGTTTTAACACTACACGAGTTATCCACAATGCACCTCTCTTTATACTGCATTTCTGCATAGTAAGATGTTTTTTTATAGCCATAAACTAATTATTTGGGGGGTGGATTGATTCGGAGCACTACTGAAGGCCTAGATGTAAAATGCATGGCCCACCATTGGTACAACCAGTCCAGTGTCTCCAGAGGAGGACCAAGGTGGAGCTACTAAGGCCTTACTCCTGCACCTCCCGCCGTAGAGAGGAGGAGGACGAATAAATATCCTGAAGATCTTTCCAAGAACAGCAGATGGTCTTCAAACAGAGTTCCTCAAGGGCTTGGACTCTACAGCCAGGGGAACCAGAATCCCCACCCAGGAAGCAGAACCCCCCCTCAGGAACTACAATTCCCACCTGGCAACGAGTACCCCCCTTGGAGGAAGAGAAAGTTATCCCATTGAGGAGAGAAGGTGGCTACAGGACTACTAGAGGCATTGCCTTCACAGGTCCTAGTTTGTTTCTTAACCCTCTCTGATGGCATCTGAAAGCCCAGAGGGGGACCTGGGAGGAGCAGGAACCCGGGAGCGGATGGACTCACCCTGTTTGGGGGTGCAGGAGGTCGGAACCTGGCGGCGCAGACCAGAAAGGAGTCGGGTTGGGGCTTGGCATTCTTCACCTCAGAGTCGTCACCCAGGACCACGTGGTCGAACAGGGAGAAGAAATCTCTGTGATGGCTCGTCTTCAAGGCAAAGGTCGCACTGGCTGAGCTGGTCGCCACGGCAATGGGAATGCGGTGTTTGTGCAGGTGGCGCACCAGCCGCTCCACACCTTCAGGAACAATGGAAGCCATCAGATGTCATTCTACTCCACTGAGCATAAGCAAACCTAAATGCAGCTGGCGCATTAGAGGTGCGTTGGACAGCTGTATCTGAGCTGGACTTCTCTCCTCCTGAGCAGAGGCCAGGAATGAGTGAATGAGTTTTCTACACATGCTGCTGGCGATGCAGATTTACCAGCATCTGATTTTCTAGAAGATGTACATTTGTGGAGAGCCTTTATCTCCAAACCCTCTGGAAGCATACCTGGCAGGAGCTCAGCAGAAGGAAAGATCCTGTCTTGGATCTGCCTGGTCTCGTGGAGGAGCTCCTCGGCCGTCATGGGGAGCTCCAGCTGGTCCCGAATCATCTGGGCAGCTTCCAGGGCCTTCCTACCCATCACGGAAGACTTAACATCCCACGTGTACTGCTTCCCAAAGCGGTCACACACCTCCTGGAAGGATGCGGTGTACAATGTCTCTGTGTCTGGAATTAGGAGGAGGAAAGTTGCTTTGATGAAATTGAATCATATTATTTCAAAAGAAATGATGCCCAAACCTACATTCAACAGATCACTGTGTGTTTGTAATTATCCAATTCTCTACTGTGGGCTGGTTACACTAAAGGACCTAGCATGAGTCACAACAAGAATAAAGAATCGATCTTCTCTTCATCCCGCATCTTCTCAAACGTCACATTGAATTTTTGGCTGAATTTTTGATTTTGAAAAGAAGGGGTGAGAAGTCAGGACTTCAGATCATCAGCTTTGCAGGTTTAGGGTGGGTGAGTTTAAGATGAGTTCCGCAGACTGACGGCGAATCCACGCATTAAACGCGGTGCTTTCAAAAGGCTACGCTCTGTATCTTAGTCCTTTATTTAGACACGGAAAAGACAAAATGTCAATGTCTGCTATGGAGGTTTTGCCTCATCCACGCCTTGCTGCCCGCTCGGCGGCGCGGGGGTCGCCGTGCGACCAGTGCCGCGCGATCCAAAGGACACAGGATGACAACAGGAAAATGTTCGGTACCTAATAACAGCCCGTCCATGTCAAAAATGACATGGGTTACAGGTTTGAAGACGCCGCCTGCCGCATACATGCCGGCTGCTCGGAGATCTGCGGACCAGTCCACTTCCGCATCTGTCTGCAGTTGGGATGGATGACAAAAAACTAACCCGGGGATTTGTTTCCGCGCATTTAACGCACACTCGCAACGTTTATTACCTTGAATTCGGATTATCAACTGTGTTTTATTGAAGCGGCCAAATGAAGTTACTAATAAAATACGTATATATTAACCACAAATGGTTAAAATTTGCTCGGTTCCGGTCGGCGTATTGGCCGATGGGAAATGAAGTCCTGGCGCGACCCTGTCCAGTATTTAAAACTATAGAGGACTCGTTTTAAGTTAGTTATATAAAGATATATATATATATGATCATTTGCAAATATTAAGAATGATGTTTGGATGTCTTTCACAGGATCTTTAATTCTTAAATGTAAATTTGACGGTTATGTTTATGTTTTGTTTCATGTGTTTTTCATTTCTCTTATTGAAGGCGATTTCACTTTTTACTTCATTTGTATATTTCAGCTCATTGGAATTCAAAACATTGAATACAGTAGATTTGGGGGTTGGGGGTTTCTTTCCATTTTCAGATAAATTATATTATATTTTTTTTTATTGTCATTCATCTACTTGTTTCTCTCTCACTTCTGTCTGGAGCTGCTGCAACATTATTTTCCTCTTTGTCAGCCCCAAAAATGTTATTTTCATTCACAGATCGGCGCTCATTCATAATGGATGCATCCTGGCTTGAATAATAAACTGCGATTACATAGCAGGCGTCGCGCAACGCACATACCCAGTTCACAGGGAAGGGATCACACGACATAAAATGGACTGATATGGAGGAAGAAGGATAGGAAAGGGAACTGTGGGTTTGTGGTTTCACACATAGACACAGACCAGGAGGCAAATAGAGATGATGACACATCAGCTATCTTCCGTGACTGAGATGATAACAATCACAAGAAAAACAATCACTCGGATTCCAAGAATCTATTGTAAAGGTTTACTGTGACAATTGGGACCTCCACTGATACATAACAACTTAACGGTTTTGAGTGTGTGTGTGTGTGTGTGTGTGTGTGTGTGTGTGTGTGTGTGCGTGTGTGTGTGTGTGTGTGTGTGCGTGTGTGTGTGTGTGTGTGTGTGTGTGTGTGTGCGTTTGAGTGTGTGTGCGCGTGTGTGTGTCGTGAGCATCAAGACATCAAGGTATTTCTTCGTCTTCCATGGAAAGCCCTGAGATCAGATTTGAGATTATTCAGAAGAATATCCAGACACCGGGCCGGGGTTCTCCGGGTTTGGTGATGCTGCGAGCAAACCAGCACTGGCATGTGAAGGTGTCACCTGGGGGAGGTGCCTGAGGTGTTCCAGCCAAAGGGCTGGCAGCTGCTCGTCAGCGGCGAAATTCCTCGCAATAATTGGAGCCTTCTGGCAAACACACTTTTGTCTTGTTACTGCGGACGGGACGTCTGGGGAGTGACCGGTAACCTGGACCATCTAATGAGCCCGAGGACATCAGGTCAAAGTGGGGGACCGAGGGTGGAGTGAAAATGTGTCGTTGGTGAAGGGAGTCTGGGCCGAATCCTGAAGATCAGCATGTGGTTGTTTGGACCAAAGGCTCAGAACCAGAGGTAGGGGCAAGAACAATGTGTCTGTCTGCAACATGCTGGCAATTCTATGCCTGAGAGGGAATCAAACCCCCACGCTCTTGTCAAAATCAGCAGCTTAACCTACTGAGCAGTCCAGTCACAACCAGGTAAGTAGCAACCTGCACATGAACATCTGCACCCAGCATGGGCTGGAGGTCCCAGGATCTAGGTGGAACCTGGAAGAACAGCAGAACACAACTCTGGTGGTGGAGATAGTGATCCTAAATGACAGCAAGAACAGAAAAGTTCAGGAGATACTGGAGAAATAGCAGGGCTAAAAGAAGGCGATGAAGAAGATGTGGAGTGTGAAGGCAAAAGTGGTCCCACTGGGGGTAGGGACACTTGCAGCAGTAACCACCAAGCTGGGGAGATGGATTCAGCAGATCCCAGGAAGAAATCTTTGTCCAGAAAGAGAGCTCCTTGACTCCGGTAAAGCACCTGAGATAGGAGACAGACATCTTCTTAGATGGAGGATGTTTCTTCGGCTTTGTTTGAGAACTCTGACAAGGAGTTATATGCAATGTTTTCATCTAGTCTGGGAGGACAGGAACCAGGAAGGAGCTGGAAACAAGTGATTGCTCCTTCCCCTGGCGGACAAAACCAGGCCTGCAACTCCCATGATCCCCCAGCTGCTGTGGAGACAGAAGGACCCTACAGACAGAGAAGAGAAAGAGGGCCAAAGCAAGAAACCTGTGAAGGTGTGAAGGCATGAGGCTATGAGGCTGTGGAGGTGTGAAGGAGAGGAGACAAACTAAGTATGGAGTAAACTTTTTAACCATGGACAGAGTCTTCCCAGGCTCACAAGAAGGCCAGACTTTCATGTAAGCCTGAACTACAAGAGGCAGAAAAAGATGATGAGGAGGAGAAAAAGGAACCCATCCTCCACTTCTGCCTTTTATCAACTCTACCCTGAGACATTCATGTTCTCTGTAAACCAACAGCTTCTATGCCATTGACATGGCTTTGGTTGTTGGTGCCCCCAACCTGAGACCCTAACTGCAGGTGGAGAAGAAATCAGAGACAACTTCCAGAAGAAAAATCTAGGATTGGAACATAATTTCCTTGGTAGGATGGACCCGTCTCCATGTAACACCATACTAGAATAGAGCTGTGTGACCCATTGACAGCGGCGGCCCAGAGAGCCATCCAATCAGCTGCTTCCACTGGATGACTCGCTTTCCAGTGTTGCCCCATGAAAGTCATGGGGTTCCTCCATATTGCTCCCACAGTCAAAACACTCCATCTACCTCCAATCAGCTGCTTCGGTGTCGAGATCACAAGTGATGTTTGAAATAAACACATCAGTCCACTTTCATGGACCTCATTCATGGAGTCAGTGCTCTGAGAGTTACCTTCATTTGAAAATCTCCAGGTGGATCTCCACTCCGCCAATTCTCGGTCAGCGTGTGTATTACATAAACCACATCCCAGTACTCGACTACACTCCCGAGCAGCCGTGTGAGAAGACAGATCCTTCTTCAGGCAGGAATCACACTCTAATGCTGCAGAGTTTGTGATGGAGCTCTGACCTCCTTGGTGGCAGGAAGTCAGAGCCATCAAGCTTCTTCTGTGACCCCCCTTCCTCACAAACACACACACACTTGTATGCACTCACATACAAATACACATACACGTACACAAACACAAACACATACATTGAAGTGAACATATAACAGACATTATAACCAGCAGTGATTGATGGAAGCAGGAATAAAGAGGGGGCTGTGCACGAACCACATACTGTATGTTTATATGGAGTGTGAAGTAGAGGTAGGAGTGTGGAGGAGAGTCTGGAGGAGATAGTGGAGGGGTGGAGGAGATGGTGGTGTTGTGGAGGAACATGGGGAAGGTTGGGTGTGTAGGAGGTAGTGCGGGGGGTTGGAGTGGGTGCGAGATGTTCAGTAAAAATGAATAAGCTGCTGTAATGAAGCGATAACATGTGTCTCACTGTGTGTGTCAATGATAACGGACTGGAACGTGTGTGTGTGTGTGTGTGTGTGTGTGTGTGTGTGTGTGTGTGTGTGTGTGTGTGTGTGTGTGTGTTTATGTTGGACCAGTAATTAAGACTGTGAGCATAGAAGCTGTGACATTGTCTGTGTGTTTCCAGTGCTTTCCACGGATTGCCATTATTACCCAGTTATTATCACTGATCAATGCTCTGGATCAGCATATCAATACGCGACTGCAGGCGGAGTCAGAGTCAGGATGTGACAGGCGGGATAATCTCAAGGAGATAATGAGCTGTTTCTCCTGCTGCTGTGTGTCAGGTAAGGGGGGTTCCCTTCCATGGTTTGGATGGCCATCTTCGTGATGATGGGAAGTGCAGTGGTTGCAGATGTGTGACTGATAGTGAGCGGCTGAGTCACAATAAGGTGTCAAACACACCTGATGCCTTCAGTGTTCATAACTGTCAGCTCTCCTCAGATCAATAATTATTATGACTGAATTTATTTTCAGAATCATTGTAAATATGATTACTCCATGAGCTGCCACCTTACTGTGGTGGAGGGGTTTGCGAGTACCAGTGATCTTGTGAGCTATGGCGGAGGCTTTATGCCCCTAGAAGGGTTACCTAAGGCAAACAGGTCCCAGGGGAGGGACCAGACAAAGTGCAGCTCAGAACCCCTCCATGAAGAGGAAAATCATTGGACCAAGTCTTGCCTGGACGCAGGTCCCCTTGCCTGGACTGCAGCATGCCCTTTAAAAAGGGGGATCAGAGGGTGTGCTCCAACTTTTTGGGATCACACTCCTCAGCCTCCCTGATAAGGTCTATTCAGCAGTACTGAAGAAGAGGGTTCGCAGGGTCGTTGAACCTTGGATCCAGGAGGACCAGTGTGGTTTTTGTCCTGGTCGTGGAACTGTGGACCAGGTCTATACCCTCAGCAGGGTCCTTGAGGGTCATGGGATTTTGTCCAACCAGTCTACATGGGTTTTTATGGATCTGGAGAAGGCATTCCGTGCCTGTGTCCCGCTTGCAATCCGAAGGGGGTTGCTGCAGGAGTACGGGGTACCGAACCCTGTTATATAGACTGTTCAGTCCCTGTATGATCTGTGTCGGAGCATGGTCCGGTTGTAAGTTGGACCCATTTCTGGTGAGAGTTGGACTCCGGCAGAGCTTCACTTTGTCACTAATTCTGTTCATAAATTTTATGGACAGAATTTCTAGGCACATCCAGGATTTTGAGGGGACCCAGTTTGGTGGCCGCAGGCTCGGGTCTCTGCTTTTTGCATATGATGTGGTTCTATTGGCCTCATCAGGCCATGATCTCTTGCTCTCACTGGAGCGGTTCGCAGCCGAGTGTGAAGCAGCAGGGATGAGGATTAGCACCTCCAAATCCGAGACAATGGTGCTCAACCAGAAACAGGTGGACTGCCCACTCCAGGTCGGGGAAGAGGTCCTGCCCCAAGTGGAGGAGGTTCAAATATCTCAGGGCCTTGTTCACGAGTGATCAGAGGATGGAGCGGAATATCGACAGGCGGATTGGTGCAGTGTCTGCAGCATGCAGACTCTGTAACCTTGAGTCATGGGAGGGAGCTAAGCCAGAAGGCGAAGCTCTCAATTGATTGGTTGATCTACATTCCCACCCTCACCTATGGTCACTAGCTCTGGGTAGTGACCAAAAGAACGAGATCGCGGATACAAGCGGACGAAATCAGTTTTCTCCCCAGGGTGGGTGGATGCTCCCTCAGAGATCGGGAGAGAATTCATTCATCTGGGAGGAGCTCGGAGCAGTCGCCGCTCCTCTGCAAAGTGACGAGTCAGGTGAGGTGGCTCATGCATCTGGTCAGGATGCCTCCTGGACGCTTCCCAGGGGAGGTAGTCAAGGCATTTCCATTTGGGAGGAGATCACGGGGAAGACCCAAAACATGCTGGAGAGACTATGTCTCCAGGCTGGCTGGGAACACCTTGGGGTCCCCCCAGAGGAGCTGGACCATGTAGTGGGAGAGAGGGTGGTCAGGGCCTCACTGCTGCCCCCGTGACCCTACTCCAGATAAGCGGGAGAAGATGGATAGATAGATGGATGAAAATATTATTAGTACCACTAGTAGTGGTAGTGGTTGTTTTATTTAATATCATTATTGTTGTTATGACTTAAAATGATGTATTCATGAAAATCATTTGGTTAAAAGATGAAAAAGGCAAATATGGATTCAACTACCGGTGGAAAATATTGGCTCATGGGGATATATATGGGAATCTGTTAGAACCCAGGCTGATACCATGGCCAGAACATTGTAATAACAGTAGACAGTGGTGAGACCAGCGATGCTGTATGGCCTAGAAACAGTTACAATGATGAAAAGACAGGAGGCAGAACTAGAGGTTGCAGAGATGAAGACATTGAGGTTCTCTTTGGGAGTGACCAGGATGGATAGGATTAGGAATGAGTCTATCAGAGGAACAGCACATGTTAGATGTTTTGGAGAGAAGTCAGAGAAGCCAAACTGAGATGGTTCGGTCATGTGCAAAGGAGAGATAGTGAATATATTGGTAGACGGCTGCTGGAATTGGAGCTGCCAGGCAGGAGGTCTCGAGGAAGACCAAGGAGAAGATTTATGGATGTAGTTAGAGAGGATATGAAGGTAGTTGGTATAAGAGAAGAAGATACAGAGAATAGGGTTTGATGGGGAAAATTGATTCGCTGTGGCGACGCCGGAAGGGAAGCCAAAAGAAGTAGAAGAAGAAGAAGAAGCAAGGTTTGAGCCTTCTATCACTCAATTCCTCTCTTCAGCATCTCAAACGCCAGACCTCATGCAGGCCTAAAACACCAGACCTCCTGCAGGCCTAATACTCCAGACTTCCTGCAGGACTCAAAGACCAGACCTTCTTCAGGCCTCAAACATCAGATCCCCTGCACGTCTCAAACACCAGCTGAGCCCACAGAAGGTCAGATTGTGACACGACCACTGGCTCCAACCATGGACCTTGTCAGGGTCTCACACCTGGGTTCAATTCGTAATCGGCGCCAGCTGCAGCAGCGGCCGCTAATCAAGATCCCTATAAAGGGCAGCGGCATGCGCTGCCTGGCGCTGGGGGATTGTGATTGCCCAACAACCCTGACCACTGTGGATCCCCATGACCGGAGCTAGCCGTGGTTCCTGGACTCCCCCTTTGCCATGTTTATCCCCACGATGCCTGTCTAGACCGGGACCCCCTGGTGGACCACCGGACCCCGAGTGTAGACCGGGACCCCCTGGTGGACCACCGGACCCCGACCCTGTGAGAGCCTCCTCTGGACCTTAGGACCCTGACCCTGTGAGACCCCTGGTGGACCACCTGACCCTGCGAGAGCCCCCTCGGGACCTTCGGACCCTGACCTCGTGGGACCCCCTGGTGGACCACCGGACCCTGTCCGAGATCCCGTCCTGCCACCCTGCCTGGGGCCCCTCCTGGTGAGACCCAGCCTTGTGCGCCTCTGTCTCGGGGCCAGGGAATTGCCAGCGACTACCTGCCTGCCTACCCGAGACACCCTGTCTACCTAAATAAAGCGCTTCAACCCTGATTTCAGCCTTGAAGGTGTGGTTCCCTGCCCGAGTCCGCCTCCGTGACAGACCTCCTTCGCAGCAGCTATGAGGAGCTGGAGGTGACCCCTCACCCCCTATGAACCCAAATCATGATATTTCCCTGATTCTAGTAAACACTCTTTCAAGTTCTGATTGAGGAGTCCCCCCCCCCCCCCAACACACATACACAGTGATTGATGCATCAACCCTGAGGGATTTAACTGGATTCCACTCAATGACCCCCCCCACCCCAGCTGGTTCAGCAGTTTGCCTTGACAGCTCACTCACTGGGACATTCCAGTAATTAGTCTTTACCTTTGACTCCAAGTCACCTCTGGACGGAAGTCAACCGAGGACAGAGTGCAAATGGAGACAGAGTGCACATCAGAACCAGGGGGTGGAGTTGTGATCAGAATGGAGGTAACTGTAAATAACCTATTATCATTATTGTCTGTATTAATAATTATCATCCTTGTTGTTTTGGCAGGATTCATTTGCGGTATTTTCTCTCTGAAAAACTTAAAAATGAGGCCTGATGTTTGAAGGTCTGGAAATGAATCCATTTTGTGAAGACAACAGGATTGTTGCAATGAATGAATGTAAATGATACTCCAAAAATTAGAGTGCCATTTTCAGAGGTCAAAATGTCATCTGAAGGTATGGGTTGCAGGTTGGATTCCTAGATTCACCTGAACATCATGTGTCCTTCAGGAAACACCAGCCACAAGGCTTTTGACAACTGATGGTTGAATTTCCATTGCTGCCGGAGCCACAGGATCTGAATGTCAGGTACATGTTTTATCATCCCTCCTCTTCCTCGCCTCCTCTTCCTCCCCCTCCTCTTCCCCCAGGGTTAACCTCCTGCATTGGTTAACCCCCTGCCTTGGAAGTAGGGTTCAAAAATGGCGCTGAAAACTGAATGCCGGAGAAGATAATTTGTGTTTTTGTTTATAATCTTGGTGTACTTAAGAACTAGGGACTTTGGTGGGATTAATAATACCAATAGCAATACCACTACTGTGTTACTGATATTGCTACATTCAAATGTTAGTACTACTGAAAATAGCACTTCAAAAAAAAATACTGTACAGAGAAGTGATCAATTCTCAAGTCTTACTAGTATTGGGACATACATACACACACACACTCACACACAAATACACACCAAGGCATCAGCATTAAGCGTACCCAGGAAACCAGGGTGAAAGCAGGGAGCAGCTCAAAGCCGAAGCCACAGAAAATCCATGAACAAATAACAGAAGGACGAGGTTCTGCACGGCGGTCAGATAAGAGATTGTCCTCCTCATTGGTCCTTTGCTTGATGCAATAAACATGCATACACACATTTATAATAAACAAGGATTTTATCTGCATCCCGATGTGTGTGTGTGTGTGTGTGTCCCGGGCCGAAGGTTGGAGACAGGGTCCGTCCCCAGCCCACCGCTCCCCAGAGTCCACAGCCAGGACCTGTTCCACCATCCATGCTTGATTTATGTTGCTGTCAGGACTGATATGTGCTTCAGATTTCATCTTTGGGTACACGCCACCTCCTTTTAAACTCATATGCACCCCCCCCCCCCCCCCCCCCCACACACACACACACACACACACAGCCTCATCCCACTGCAGGGCTGCAGGATGTTATGAAAATAATAATAGGAATTTCATATTAAGGATCAGGAAAACAGAGCCACTGTCTTTCTCTTTCATTAAAAACAGTTTCACTTCTCATTTGCCCTCCTCCTTACACCCCAGCTGGAGAACCCTGGAAACAGCCCACTATAGTGACACTTTTTCTACAAACCATGATGAAAATGACTTGGTTCCTGATGAGACAGGAAACTTGCAGTTTGTATGACACAAGTCATTCAAACCATGTTATTACAACCACCACACTAAGACTTCTACACAATCCTCACTTTATTTTCATTAAATATAGAGATTGTTTTTTATGTCTTCTCTCTTACCACTGTGTGTGTGTGGGGGGGGGGGGTGCAGGATGTGATGGTGCTAAAACATTAGGAGCTTTTGGACAGATTAAAAAATGTTTGTGATACTAAATCTGCATCAATTACACGTTTCAAAGCATCTGTAGTATCTGTGGTACCCAATAAAGGAGGCTGTGATACTACTAATGCATGAAGTACATGCTTTAGTGTATCTGTAGTATCTGTTGCATATGTAGTATCTGTAGTATTTGTAGAATCTGAATTATCTGAACTAATAGCAGTATCTGTAGTTTCTGTAGATACATAAATTTTCAAACAAGTACCCCTAATTGTGTGTGTGTGTGTGTGTGTGTCTGTGTGTGTGTGTCTGTGTGTGTGTGTGTGTGTGTGTGTGTGTGTGTGTATAGGTGTGTGCCTGTTCGTGTGTGTTGTAGGTGTGTGCATGCACGTATGTGCTTCCATGAGCGTGCATACATTTGTGTATGTATGGGTAGGTGTGTGCGTGCATCTACATGCATGTGTTTTGTCTGTAGGCCTGTGCATGTGTGTAGGTGTGCGCATGCATGTGTGTGTGTGTGTGTGTGTGCGTGCTTACATTTTTGAATGTGTGTGTGTGTCCAGCAAGTGTATTCACAGGCCCACCACCCTGTGTGCACATATTAATAATCCATGCTGTGGAATGAATGTGTTCTTCCCTGTGAATTAATAATGTGCTGTGAAATAAGTCCTTCTCACCAATGACTAATTTATGCTCATAGATGCATGGATTCAGATCTCCAATGAATGATCAGCTAGAGTTAGCAATAATTAGCAGTTCTTGCAAAGCTCATATGGTGAGGTAAACACATGAAGATGAAAATTACATCAATTAACATTAAAAGGTGGATTTGGGTTTGATGTTTTCACCATCATTATCTTCATCGTCATCATCATCATATCTGTGGAGGCTGCAGGATGGAGAGGATCAGGACAGAGTCCATCAGAGGGACAGTGCATGTTAGATGCTCTGGAGATTAAGTCACACTGAGATGTTTTGGAGATGGACAGAGTAGGCATGGAGGTGATCTGGGTAGAAGAAGGGGCTGTCAGGCAGCAGGTCTAGAGAAGAGACCAGAGACAAAGTTTATTGATGGAGGGGAAGAGGACAGGAAGGTAGTTGGTGTGAGAGGAGAGGGTTAGATGGAAGCAGGTGATTGGCTGGGTGTTAGATTGAGGCAGATGATTGGCTGAGGGTTAGATGGAGGCATGTGATTGGCTGAGGGTCAGATAGAGGCAGGTGATTGGCTGAGGGTTAGCCTCATCAGTCTAAATTAAAACATGTTAATCCCAGTCTAACCTGGACTCTTGCGACAACTCCTCTTTATTTTCCTTTGAGAGACTTCTGAAAACTTGGTTTCCCAAAGACCTTCTCATGAATGAGCCCGAGAAGTGTGTTAATTGCTATTCACATAAAATAAACTAATAAGATGAGTCTGCTCAGTGCCACCAGAGCCCGGAGCCAAAGCCTGGAGCCAAGGGCCCGAGCCAAGGGCCAGCAGCGGCACGTCCAACAGCACCCTTAAATATGATTCATGCTTTTGAGGACAGTTCCATCCAACAACCAAGTCCCAGGGAAAGTTAATCTGGCACCATGACAGCTTACAGAGTCTTGGCCTAAACGAAAAAGTCACACAAAAGAAGAGAACATGTATCTAGCAGTTGTGGCTGAACGCCCTCACCTGAAGGAAGGGGGTCCCAGGTGGGAGGAGGTGGAGCAGAAGGTCTCAGTTGTTGCAAGGAAGCATATAAGCCAATGTCAGGAAGTAGTCGACGGTCTCATGGCAGCTGCCACCATAAGGGCATTCGGTGTAATCAATGAGTCAATGAGTCAACAAGTCAACATGCCTACATTCATGGGGGGCATGAATGGAGTCCAGTTGCCATAGGCAGCAGATACATGTATTTATCAGAGGAAAGAGAATGTGATTGGAATAATGAAGGACATCTCTGACAGTGTCATCCCCCGCCGTCATGGCCACTTGCCAAAGAAACAAATCAGGACTGCTGGTGTTTATTTTCCTGCAATTTGTAATTAGAGAGATGCCTTTGTCCAGCGGCTATAACTCCAGGGCATCCTGGGTTTGACTGATTCCTTGAATATTACAGCCCCTCGTAATGTTCCAGTGCAATGGAGATTTCATTGAAATCTGGGGACTTAAATGGGATGAGAGAGAACAAGACGCTCAGCTCAAATTATTAGCAAAAAATATTGCAGAATGTCAGAGAGACTCCAGAAGAGGCTCCTTGAGTTTCAAAAAAGAGAAAATAAAATCAAAGGAATACTGAGACTTACTGAACTGTGATGGATCCTCAAGGTGACTCTGGAAGTTTTTTGAGAAGGCATCCCACAAAGCTCCCTTCTGGGCCCGGTCATTCACTGTCACCTCAGATTCTTCTATAAACCGCTGCTGAAACCACTTGGACATAAGTGATGCTAATTTCCTGACTCACAACCTTGTCAGAGTAGGGGTATAGAAACACTGTGCGCTGGAAGGCATGGAAAACTAGACTAATGATTGTATCTACAGGATTTGGGACTTTTTAATGTCTGGTGCACATTTCTAACTGGATTAATGATCTCAGGATCCTGGAGAAACATATAACGCTGTGACAGTGACTGTCCACCCCATTCCTACTTCTTTTCTTTCGGTCTCTATAATGCCAGGCCAGCCTGACAGACACTAACTGTTCATCTCCACAGCCATTTATAGGAAATTCCCTCTTCCACCTGGGCAATGGCTGCTGGCGCAACGTCTATATCGTCTCTTCTTCCTCAAAAATATATGGCTCTCTTGAGCTCCGATTCCTTCCTCTAATTTAAAGACTTTTATTTTGAACACCAATTTATTTTATTTCTATGCACACATTGTCCAATGTCTACCTTATAAGCGTTTGTAAGCATCCTTCTCATTGTCTGTCAGAAGTTTAGAAATAAATTGTAAAAGATTTAGCCTGATTTTGGCATTTAAGGCATAAATAAATACAAGCTCATCATTCAGGTGATCAGAACCAGTGAGAAGTAGACTGTCAGGATCAGGGAGCCGTCTGGGATGTTCATAGAGACAAAGGTGCTATGTAGCTCCTGTGAGTGTGTGTGTGTGTGTGTGTGTGTGTGTGTGTGTGTGTGTGTGTACTGGTGTGTACTGGCATGTACTGTCACAGACACTGCTTGTGCGGCCCGTCCGCCTTGGGCTCAGAGCCGAGTGCTGATTAGAAATGGGATTACCTGTAAACATGGCAGACAATCACCTGTGTGTCGGAGAAGCTGCTGGAGGCAACTTTAATCCCTTCGAGAACCTCCTGACAAACATCCCTCCATTCTAGTATACTATTTTTACATAACTTTGCTAACCCACAAGAGGTGGAGATTTGTGTGTGTGTGTGTGTGTGTGTGTGTGTGTGTGTGTGTGTGTGTGTGTGTGTGTGTGTATGTGTATGTGTGTCTGTGTCGGGGGTTAGTGACAAAGACATCTGGTAGAATCTCCAGAATGTGTTTTATTCAGAAGAGTTGCATCCGCTTTAAAGAATCATATGTTTCCTCTCACTTTTCAAAAGGCAAAGAAAAGTTCTTCATCTTGTGTACTGTCTTTGGTCAGCCATGATACTCAATTACTTGGGAATACAAATCTCAGTGCTGAGATCAAGGGGACGTAGAAACAATCTAAATAATAATTGTGAATTTTAGCCTTCCAGCTGATTCCGTGCTGGTTTTGGGTTACGCCTATGCCTCTTTGCAGACTACGATCCATTTTTCATTGTAATTATCGGGGACTGTCTATCCATCGGGTCATTTCTCTTTGATTTAAAGACCCATTCGCTCTGTGTTCAGGTGGGTTCGGCCTGATTTCACACTAGTTTGTGGCCAGCTTGTTGGCATTTCCCTGACAATTTTCAGCTAATTTATTGGACTTTTCTCAAGCAATCGCTTTCTCAGTTAGAGGCCAGGAGTCTCAGGCTTCCCTAATCTGGGCCCTTGTACCGCCTCCTAAGCTTCATCTGAGGACAGGCATGGTGTTTTTACACAAGTCTACATATCCTTTAACATCAGGCAGGAGGAAATTGCTGTACTCACAAGGGATGTAATGGTTGGAGGACATCTTAGCAGTCACTGCTCACAATGTTGATGGTTCTTTATGCGGCTGGATGTATCAACAGCTTAGTGCAAGTCCCCAGGGGGGAAGAACCAGTCGTTGTGGTCGTCTCCCCTGGAGAGCTCAGTGACTGACTGGGCTCTTTCTCCCTGCAGGCAGATTCAATCCACCCCAGCTCTCTCGCACTGGACCCGCTAGCGCCGAATGTCACGGACCTTTATTACCCAGAGAGACGAGATCTTCCAGTAGCCGCTATTCCCGCTAAGTGACACGAGGCTGTGTGCTGCCTTGAAAAGTGGATGTAAATTTGCAATGTGCTGCATCAACCTGGCTCACTTAGACCTGACACAGGATCGTTGTTGCATTCAAGTGTCCTGCTTCTTTTCTGACTCCATGCTGGAATGGGTGAGGTCTCTCCCTCCCGCAGCAGGTTAGCATTGTTTATCTCTGATCAAACTAATCCCAGGGACCTCAAGCCACTTGTGAAACAAAGTGAAGTGTCACTTTGACACTGAGTCAAACCCCCAGGCTTTTACAATCAGCGGTCAACCAGGGGAAAAGAGGCAACAAGAAAAAACGAGGGGTTGGAAACAAGGAGTTGCTTTGCTTGTGTTCTCATGTCCACACACATATTGTGTTTGAAGGCTGGCTTTGCAAAGCTGGGCTTATGTGTGTAAACATTTTAAAGTGCAAGACAGAACCACATGCATTTATGTGTGAGAAACGTAGAAAGCATACATTAGCCAGAATATTTGCACATTGTAAGACACTGCTATTGGATTAACCCGTACATGAATGTAGGACAAAGACTCATTGGACACTGCGGCCCTGCAGAGAGGAAGGAGCTGCAGGAAGTCATTACAAACGCTGTAATTAAACAGCCAGAGCTGAATTAGGGATATGGTATCTCCCACGTTCTCGCTCTCATGGAGTATTTAGATACAGGAGCGGTGGAACTGCTCCACGTCTGACAGCGCTGATGAAAGAATTAGGAATCACAAGGGCAAACTGAAGAACACGCCCTCTCCCACATAAAACTTCTAAAAGATCCAGTCCACTCCAGAGATGTGCGTAGAGAAACCCTCCCCGCAACCCCGAGACAATTAACTCAGATATGACACTTATTACATGCTTCTTGCAGTCGCGGCTTCTGCGCTTCGGCCACAATTTCCATACATTACATAGAAGAAGGAGGCCCGTGCTGACAGCAGGGTGACGGACGGGAGGTAATGCAGAGCGACAGGAGTCTCCTCGCAGAGCCTGCAGGAACATTTAGCCAGAACTTGTGATAAGGATTGACTGTCTCCGGCACCCTCAGTCGCCAAAGAGAAGATTGTGTCCTCGTTTCTCTTTTTCCTCTCCTGTTTTTCAACATTTAACCCTGAGCTTCCAGACCCACCCCCCGAGGAACTAGATGGCCGCCATCATCAAAGACACTCGCCTTATCTGGGGGAGCAGCGGCTCCCACTGAGGAGACCACTCACAATCAAGACGCCGCTCGCAGCCCCGCTTCACACAGCCAATGGACAAATATGTAGCTCCAAACAACATTTATATACATACAGTATATATGTAATTTACCCGCTGGATAAGATGCTGCATGTGGAAGTCGTGTAGCACTACTTTTCTAGTCATTCAAAACATTTTTTTACACACATACATACATATATTCATATATATATACACATAAAGATTAATATGTAGTTTGTTGTTGTTGCCATTTCGATTTCATTGACTGTAGGAAAAAGCTGAAGGAGGTCAGTTGCATCATCTTAAGGATGCTAATCACTCAGCTCTCCTGGACCTTCCCCACTTGTTCACAGACCTTGAGCCCATTGTTGGAACCCAAACAATCACAGGGATATTAATGATCTACTGGGAGAGCATGGGTTTGACCAGCATCTCTGCAAGGATCCCTCTGGGTCTGAGGGCTTCAAACATCAGCTGTCCTATGAGTCACCATATGGACAGACACGTCCATATGGATGGAGGGGGAGATTCCGAATCCAGTTGGTTCCAGCTGAACCCTGAACCACAAGCTTGATGGTTGAAGTCACAAAATGACAGAAGATGTGACGTGTCCTGCTGGTGACCTCACATGGTGACCTCACTTCATGACGTATGGTCCTCACCGCTGAAGGAGGCGGCTGTGCCGAGGTCACCATCAACAAGTATGTCCAACCAACACCATGAAGTAAAAGGTCAACCCAGAAGAGTATGAGAAGGAACGCATGCTGATCATCTGAACAAAGAGAATAGGAGGTTGATGGAATGATCAGGTCAGACACTGATTTTCTTCTGGAAACACAAACATCACAGAAGGACCGTTAGGAACCTGATGAGTTTCTCCAATGCCATGCACACATCTACCTCGCCACTCCTGTGTTCTTTTTTTTTCCAGTTTATAGCCGACTCTCTTCCAACGTGTGGCTATGCACAAGTCCACTCAGCGTGATCCACCACTGGGTCTCAGCAGACAAGCTGTGAAAGGGTCCGCTGACACCCAACATTAAACCGGCTTCAGGTGAGGAACAAAAACACAATCCGTCTTTAGGAAAGTCAGATGACGGACAGGGTTCCTGATGTTCCCTCTCCATCGCTTCACTTGCATCTCTGTAATTTTTGGTCCTGCAGCTACTCCCTTTTTCTTTGTTCTTTTCTGGACATCCTTGGTTTCTACCCCCCACCAGGACATCCTCAACTGACACTTTCTCAAGTGTCTCTGTGAGATATCCGGCCTGGTTGGACGGGGACAAGACCTTCCTTCAGGAGGATCATGACTATGGCTCCAAACAGATGCATGGGCTGCTCGCCCTGCACTCAGCCCAGATGGTGTGTTTCAACAGAATACTAAAGAATAGGAGTGGAATTACTTGGTGTTACATCATTTGGAAACCACGTTTGTCCAAAGTGACTCACAAAGGTCCATTTCATCATTAGCATAAAATCAGCTGTGCATTTCCATCCTCATCGGCCAGCTGATGAGAGGTACAAATCTAAGAGGGTGTTTAAGCATTTAGGGAGTTCTGCCTGAACCTGAAAGCATTAAGATGAAAGGCCCCCTAAAGGCGGACCGATATGCTGCAGAGCGACCTCTCACGGCCATGAAGTTGCAAGGTGACCAGCAGGACTGCAGCACTGAGTGGAAACTGAGTGACACCTTGTTGACCACAGACAGACGTGAAGGAGCAGCAGACCTTTGTAGCTCCAGAGACAGAGACTCCAGGGAGGCAAATGGAGTCTCTCAGGGATACAAACAGGAATAGGATGGAGCTGGATAACATCGTGATCACCTTGCAAGGAACAGTGTGGATGTGAAGGATCAGACAGCAGTCAGCTGTTTATTATCTCCCAAATAAGCAGATAAGCAAGTAGATAGACAAATAGAGAATTCTTGTTGAAATCTTCTTGTCTTCGCAACTGGACTTGAATTTCTTCACTTGGAGACGTTTCACCCCTCATCCGAGAGGCTTCTTCAGTTCTAATGACCCATGGAGAGATTCCGTATATAACTGCCAAGTTTTTGGGTGAGTCTAGATTATAGTGGCTTGTTATGTAAGTGGAAGAGGTGATCTGCAGATACTCGTTGTAAGGGGGGTTGTGATGCTTGGGAGCTTTGTTGTTATGCTGTGAAAAGCTAAAGCTAAACAAAGGAGTGAAACCTGTTGGATCACATGAAGTGAGGCTCATGTGGACGTTGTGGTGGGTGGTGCATCTTTCCTAGTTGTTTGGAGGGTGCAAATGGGCCTGGTCCGTGTGTGCAAATCCATCTTGGTATTGACCCCAGTACGGCATTGAATGTTTGTAAAGGGTTGTGTCTGAGGCCCCTCTGTTCAGAGATAGTTTTTCGATTTTGCCGAAGATGGTTTCTATGACTCTTCTCTTGAACCATCTGTCTTCTCTGGCCAGAGTACGGACATTGCTCTCTTCAAACGAATGGCTCTTGTCCTTCAGGGGGAGGCGGACAATGGAGTCCTGTCCTGAAGTGGTGGCTCTCCTGTGTCGGGCCATCTATTTGTGCAAAGTTTGTTTGGTCTTTCCATTGTAGATGTCATTACAATCCTCAGTGCAAGTGGCAACATACACCACATTCTCTATCTTGTGCCTGGGTGTTTTGTTCTTGGGGTGCACCGGTTTTTGCCTCAGGGTGTTGAGGAGTTAGAAATGTACTGTTATATGGTGTTTCTTGAACTCCCTTCAGAGTTTCTCCGAAACACCAGCAACATACGGTATGACTATGTTCCTTTGTTTGTTGTTGTCTTCCTCCCGTTCTACATTCCTGCACCCGGTGGTTTCTGATTTGGCGAAGGCACAATTATGGTAGCCACAGGATCTCAAGGCTTTCTTAACGTGTTGTATCTTAGTCTTGCTTCCCTCAGCGAACGCAACAGTCCAAGAAGGGGAGTTGGTCAGCAGTGACGTCTTCCCCTGTGAATTTAAGGTGGGCATCAATTGTGTTGAGGGGAATGGTGAATGTTTCAACCTTATTCTTCTTGATCTTGACCCAAGTGTTATCAATATACCTTAACCAGTGGGTTGGTAGTGTTCCACTGAAAGAAGCGAGGGCCTTGCTGTCAACCTCCTCCATGTATAGGTTCGCAACTATGGGGGATACAGGTGAGCCCATGGCGCATCCATGTTTTTTCCGATAGAAACCGCTGTTGAACTGGAAATAGGTGGTCTATAGAATGGAGAACAAATAGAAAACATTCAAAGCCAAAGCTGGCCTGATCCTGTTCATGTCAATTATTGGTGTTCAGTGTTTGGCTTCCATCCCATCCTCCACCTGCCCTTATCTGTCCCACAGAGACCATTGATTCTGCCTCCGAGCATCTTGTCCATGAGAACGACACCTCGTCCGGCATCTGGACCCAGTTTGGCTCTGGTCAGGACCTAGAGAACTGAAGGATGTGGAGTGTGATAAACCTGTGCAAGTGCAAGCTCTGAACATGATCAGAGGTCCATGCAGCCTCAGTGAGGAGATGGGGTCAGCTCAGAGGAGTTCTCCACCAGCTGGTGTTTAGGGCCCAACAGGACCATATAGGGAAAGACATGAAGGTCTGGTCTGATTCTGAGAGTAGACTGGACCAGCCCGGAGCTGGAGCCACCTGCCATGGATGTCCAGGAATGACCACAAACTCCTCACAGCACATCACGAGGCAGCGTGAAACACTGTCTTGATATGAAATAGGACTCAAAATTGGCTGCAGGGACTAAAGCCATGCATTTCAGCTCACTTTAGGACCATGGTTGACAGAGGCAGAGGCAAGCTTTACCTAACAAGGTCATATTATTCAAACAGGACAGAAGCTGCCCCCGTTTGGGGGTGGGTCTCTGACAGGTGTGAAGAAGCCTGTTGTAGTCCCATTACTCAGAGTTCTGATGGCTTCCACCACAGGTGGAAGCCATCAGTGTGCTGCAGGAATGCATCTCCACCAGATTTCAGAGAATCTGCTCTGAATTAAAAAACACATCAACTTAAACATCTGACATTCATGCCTTCACTTCCTGCGTGTTCCTAACCACTCCGACATTGTTGGTAGAAGGTGTTGAACTCCACCTCCTCCTGAGGATGGACCTGCTGTCTCCAACCTCCATCAAGAGTCTTCCTCTCAGCACCCCAGGTCAAATAGCCGGAGTCAAAGGACACTGCTAAAAGAAGGGGACTTCGCGCCAAGGAGGCTGCATGGACAATGCATTTCACAGTAAGGTTGGATGATGATCTCCAGCAGGAGGGGCTGATGGAGTCAGCAGTGTGTGGTGTCCTTCCTGCCAGCATTGAGTGGTTTGATGGTGCTGACTATCCATCAACCCCACACAGCACACATCAAGGCTGCTGTCCAAACATCATAATCAGTGGTTCGCAGCAGACCGATGGCTCCTGAGGGCAGCGCAGGTCCAACTCCCTGGGGAACCATCCACTCTGCTCTGTACGCATGGTCCAGATGGTCAAGGTAGCACAACCTGGGCAAGAAGACTTTTAAAGACTTCAAAATCATCGGCTTTCTTCTGAAAGTCCTGGCTAAATGAAGGGAGCAGGAGGGAAATTATTCTGGAAGTTCGCATGCAGTCTGTCTTTAGCACTGAAGTTACAGGAAATCTCACTGGCTGCAGCTGCCAGTCATATTCCTGCTGCTGAGGGTGTATGCTTTCTCCGTCACCATCATATTTCCTGAGGAGAGAAGTTGGTGCGAGAGGGTTGGGAGTTAGGAGCTGAGGGGAGGGTGACAGCCAGGATCCTGTCAGGTCTGTTGTAGGTGCTGTCCATGTCCATTTGGAGAATCAAATATCGATGTGCGTTCTTGCGTCTTGTTAAAAGACCAGCGCTGCCCTCCTGACTCCAGAGACCTTCTGCCAGCACCAACCCATCACACCCCACAGCTCCGTTTACATGCTTAAGACTCAGATTGAAAGTCAAACTACAGAGTACGAAACCTCCTGGATTGCTGGAAAACCCAGGCGATGGAATAAGGTCTCAGCAATTCAGTCCAGTAAATACACAGCAGTGGTTTGTCAAAAGGATGATGTCCTTCAAACATCTGCAGGTTCTCCTCTGACTTTATTAAAGCGTTCCCAGGCAACCATTCTGTGATGTAACGTGCTGGTGGGCAAACCTTCAGCGAGGCTATCTGTGTTAAGATAACACTGGTAGTTTTTCTGAAGTTCTAATTTCCAGAACCAGACATAACTCACCTTCTGCAGAGTAATCCAGTCAGCAGAGGACAACCATAAGCAGACAGAGATATTGACAAAACTGTAAAAGAACTTTGGTGAAAAAAGCCTTTAAAGGTCAGTTTAGGTTGGCGGTGCCTTCGCTGTAATCCTGCCTGTAGTAAAAACCATATCCTCCATATTTCTTCATTTTATGAGTGTGTACGCGCATTGAGTTTTGTCAAAATGCCAGCAAGCGGAGAGAAATATATTGGATTCTAAGCCTCACCATCCCACGTGAAACCCGAGGCTTTGAGCGAGGCCTGCTGAGGGCATCGGCATCCGCCCTCTGAATGGATCCTCTGGAGATAGAGCCGGAAGATGTAAGGGCTACCGCTCATTACTGATATGTAGAGGCCCTGTGGGCGGCGAAAGAGCACTGCCCTCCGATTCCTTGCTGTCAGTTTTCCTTAATGTCAGCCGAGTCCGTGATTTGCATGACACTGGGAAAACAACCCCTGAGGGCCGCCAGGACAACCAGTGTCACGCTCATCTTCTGCCGCTGCCAAAGCCAAACTCAGCTGTCCGCTGGAGAACAGCAGCTCCAACGGGAACAGGAGTTTGTCAACTGACGGGAGGCCATCTGAAATGCTTGTACGGAGGCCGTGGACGTGGCTGTCAAATGTTCTTCTCGGTGGAGATGGAGAAACATTTACTTTTCCACCGTTGATTCCTGACAAGGCCCTGGAACCCAGGCACTCCGACGAGTGGTTAAACATCAGTAAAGGTTGTGAAGGCGCCTGCGCCTCTGAACACCTTGGAGTGTCCCCTCGGCTGGCATGTGTGGCACGATGCGCAGCATCGCTAATGAGAACATTAAGCGTCATCATTAACCTTCCAGGCCGGCCCATAAGCCCAGTTCATACATAACTGTACACCTTCACATGCCAGCAGCTGATTAGGGCTGTGACCGGGCCGGTTACCGCCTCATTAAGGAGCTCACTGTCATCACACCCACCGCACATGCTCAACTCAGTGACCATGCACAAACTGCATGAAGATGCGCTTGATTCAAGTGACTGAGTTTAATGGATAAACATCTTGGCCATGAGGAGAAAACAGAAAACACTCATCATAGGACAAGCAGGAGTCCAAGTGCTGGGAAGCTTCTGCTTAGGAAGAGCAGATGTTCACATTCTTCTAAGACCTTCATACATCAGTGGAGGAGTGGAGCATGAAGGATTTGAGGCCTGCAAATTTCAGGCTCAGAGTCCACCAAACCAATAACAGCATGAATGTTGGAAATAGGGTTCCATGCAAGATCCATTCATCTGGACCCTGGTGGAGCACCTTGGGCTCCACTGGTACTACTCCCAGCCTCCATGAACACTGCAGTTCAGGGTCAGCAGAGCAGAACTTCAATTACACTGAAGCAGGTTGAAGTTCTTTCAGGCCTCCACAAATGACTGCTTCCTACCTTTCTACTCTTTCCTACCTGAGGCTATCAGACTTTTTAATTCCTCTCCCTTCAGCTGCAGGGAATCCCAAACTCTTAAACCTTAAAAAAAAAAAAAAACTCACCCACATACTGTAAATTGTAATAATCTATCTCTATATATGTTCATCTGTGCAATATTTCATTTCATAACAGCTTCATGTACAATATTTTTTCATACTCTTGCGCACTCCTTATCTTTCACTTGGTACTTCAGACCTTAAGACACTTTATAGTCTTCACTTATTACTTAAGACACTTTATAGTTTATTTGTATTTCTATTCTCCCTTTATTTATTTTTTTCTACTGTTTATACAATTTTCTATTAATATTTATTATTGTTATGTTTTTCTTGTTACGCTGGCACAACAATTTCCTTCGAGATAAATAAAGTTGTTCTTATTTTTATTCTTATACTTATTCCACACTTGAAGCTCCTGGTGACAATTCATAAAAGAAGTTTGACTCCAGTACTATTAGGAGCCTTTGGAAGAAGTTCTGGCTCACATGTCTCTGGAACCTTGATTCTGGGTTGAGACCTTAGAGTGTTTGAGCTCTCGTCATTAATTGGACTGACAAAGCTCTGTCTGGTCCGGTTTGGAGCCTGATCAAAACCATATGGGGTTCTGGTTGACCTGTTACTGATTAAGAGTTCAGTTCGAATGTTTTGATGGAGGGAAGATCCAGAATGCAATCATCTACATTCAAAAAGCCTCTCCACCTCATTATCAATCAGAGCTAGAAGTTCAAAGCTGTCATGGACAACAACATCCGTGGAGATCCTTCGCCATCTTTGGGGCTCTGAGGCCATGCCGTCACTGCAAACAGACACAGCCCGGGGGTTTATCTTGCATCGGAGATTAGCAGCTCCACTCTCCTGGACCTCCTACATGAAAAAGACATCTGAAACACCGCTCCTAATTTATCTGCAGAGAGAGTTGGTATGGCCTGTCACCCGGACAGGAGCAGGAAGCAGAGTGTTTGAATGAACCATCTACAGGCACTGATGCACAAGAAGAGCCAGAAAGAGCCAGATCTGGGAAGAAGATGGCTGATGTTTGAGCTGCCAGGCAGTCTGGCAGCTCAAACATCAGCCTAAACCAGTGGAGGTTTATGGAGGAAGTTTGTTGTTGCAGAGGGGCTTGGATGGAGGCAGAGGATTTGCTGTGGTGATCCCTGAGGGAAGAGGAAGATGTGATTAGCATTTTAAACGGAGGGGGCCCCGGAGCAGAGCCATGGGGTACACCTTCCTCCTTAAACACAGGCAAACACATTCGTTCAGATAAACACTGCAGGCATAGTTTGAAGGAGTAGAAGGTGAGGTATAATGAACATATATATGTGGATGCGCAGTGTTTATGAATTAGATACAGGGTCAGATGGGGGCAGATGATTAGCTGAGGCCACCCTGAAGGGAACATCCCTGAGCAGGAGAAGATATGTGTGCTGGCTCCTACCCATGGATGGAAAGCCAACCGTTGCACCTCCAGGGACTGCAGCTATGGAGGGATTTGGTCTGAAGCCAGACAAAGTTTAATCAAACGTTCCGATCATTAATATACAAGAATAGCTGCAATAAATGAGTTTCTCAGAAGTTTCAGCTGCAGCATTAATAACAGAAATTGGTCTATAATTATTGAGATGGGGAGGATCACCTCTTCCACAGAGAAGGGTTATTCTGGGGGCGGGGGGGGGGGGGGGGGGGCAGACAGATTTACTAAAATGAAAAATTACTGCATCAGAAGTTTAATAAACTTCCCATCCTGACAGAGAAAGGTTCTCAAGGAGCTTTCAAGAAAGGAACTTCTGATGGAGGAAAACTGATTCTTCAAATCTTTGGAGTGAGAACATCACATCATCAGTCCAAATCCAGACAAGGATCTTCTGTTCAGACAACTGAGGATCCAGCAGATGGGGCTCCAAAGTGGGCTCTGATTGGAGAAGTGATGGGTTGGGACTTCTCCTTGGGATCTCGGAAAAATCCCTGGAGACCCTGCCAGGTTCCTGGTCAGAGATGTCCTTGGGGCACTGGATTTTTCACAGGTCTTAGCAAGTCCCCCTAAAAGACCAGGTAAAGCTGGATTTCGTTTGAGGTGATGAGTGACCTTGACCTCAGACAGAAAACCATGAGAATGGGAATCAGTTCTTCAAGTCTCCAGACAACCAGATGATGGAGCAAAGACTCAAACAGCTAGGAATTAATCCAGCAGAGGGAAGGAATCTGTCAAGATCATACACTTGAAGATATGGCGCAAAGTTCCAGCCACTTGAGCACTGAGCAGAAGAATTCCATCATGGTTCCTCTGGAGGTTTGTTACTGAGAACTTTGTGGGGCGAGAGGTTCCGCAATGTTCTAAATGTTCAAATCCATCCAAGATGTTTCCTCAAAATCACCTCCAATGTAGACAAAACCCAAAATACGCACAGAATCTTCTCACTGACTAATTGTGACGTTCTCTCAGAACCAGAGAGGACCCTCCGGTGGAAAACAAAATCTCCACTCTAAGGACACTCAAAATCAAGACGTTTCTTCGTCCAAGACTCTTCTCCCTAAGCCTCGAATTATCTTCTGCAGGCAAAAGGCCCTGGAGCTGTGTCTTTCGGTTGAGTCAGACATTGAAGGCTAAAACAGACTCCTATTGGCTGAGGTTCTGTACAACTTTTCAGATGCAGACCTTTTCAGACTTTCAGACCACACAATCCGCCTGAAGTTAGAAACTTGGAGGAGACGCCGCGGCTCCTCTCATTGCACCTCGGTGCCTCCTTCACGCCAGCTGCATACAGCAGGTTGTGAAGGCAACGTGATCATCAGGGTTATTGGAACAATCGTGCTTCATTCCGCTGCCTGCACTCAGCGGGGGCTCAGGAGAACAACCGTTTCCAGATTCCAGGATTTATCTTCTTAATAATTACACAATCCAACACATCAGTCTTATAAATCCAGGCAACCACTCGTCCACGGCGGTTGGCCCTCCTTCTCTGTGGGCCGACCGCCCTTATGCCTCTCGTAAAGGAGACATTTGAGAGATTGAGAAGGACATCAGTCCTGCAGTTGTAAAAGCTTGTTTCACACTACAGTGCACATCAAATTGGCACGTGGGCAGTGCTGGGTTGCGCACCTGAACTGATTGCTAACCAGAGCGCTGGCCCTGCACTGCTGGCCACCAGCAGACAGCCAGAATTCACACTCTATCACGGAGTCACCATCTTTACAGTGCGTTGCAGTTCATAGGTGCTAATGGAGACCTCCAGGAGCACAAATACCCCAGGGAGGAACGGCTGCACCCCAAGAGGATAGGCTACTTCTGCTGAGTCATGAATAATGGATCAGGTTGCCGTATAATCCCAGTGAGATATCTGGCCTGATCTGCATGGAAGAAATGGCTGGGAATACAAGGGGGAAAATGCAAAAAACAGGGGGGAAAGAGGGATGACCTCCTTTCCTGGATCAGAAGCACGCTGCCATACACCTACCCACCCCCAACCCACCAACCTCTCCTGCAACAACTGTGACATTTTATGGACATCAATTTGGGCCGTTTGCAAATCCATCCAGTTCCACAGCACCAGCAGCACAGGGAGGCCTGGGTGAAAATGGGGAGGATCACTATGGCAACATGGGATGTTTAATGTACGCGGCATGGAGGGATATCAGGAGCATCTCTTAGGTAAGTGATTGTGTTACAGCGGCTGACGGGACTAAAGCACATCTATTTCAGAGCAAGGCTCTTTGGATGCTGCTGGAGAGCTCCTGAATATCAAGCAGCCTTGGCGACAGCAGCAGAGCAACTGCTCCCCCATATGATGGCTGGGGATACTGCAGCCCGGCGCTTCCAGAGTCTATCTCTGAGGACACACCTACACATCTCTCACTCTCTCTCTCTCACACACACACACACACACACAATATAAACAAACAATCAAGTGTTTGTGTATTGCCCCTGTCCTCAGCACCACCAGGTGAAGACTGTAGCCCCTGCTCCTCCTGCTTATGGCTGCGGTATGAGCTGCTGGTTCTAAGCTGGAGGGCAGATGAGGTGCTTCTGAGGTCAAGGCCTGCAGGAGACCTTTTTCAAATTCTGCCTAAAATCACATCTGCAGGTGGAGGCCAACTCAACCAGATATCTCCACAGAGATCCCACAGAGAACTGCTGTAACTGAGGGACTGACTGACGTTGCAGACATCCTGTTTCTGTATTTCTTTCAGCCTTTCAGTGATTGAAGCTACAAATCCCCCCATCTCCTGGGGCATTCAGAGGGATCCTACTGCTTCTTCACATCTAATTATCCTTTGGTTGAGGACCTTGTTTCTGATGTGGGTTCACCTCAGCTCCATCCTGGCCCCAGGGAGGAGATTCCTTTCAATGTCCTTAAACTCTAATTTGATTTACTACAAGATCTTTACTGATTCACAGGAGTGGATATTCTTCCCTCTGTCCCAGATCCTGTTTCATGTTTCTACCTTGTGTGCTGCCTCATTCACTCTTTCACTTTCACTCCCCGAAGGAAGCCCTGGCTGATGGTCAGCAGCCATCAGAGCAACAGCCTCCCATTAGAGACCTTCTGACACCATCTCTTCTCCACCTGAACCATTACTTTATTCCACTCTTTTCTTTTCCAGATGAAATCCTTCTCACATTCCATCAATTCATTTTTAAAGCTCTAAAATGCTGTTCCCTCTTCTTCAGATTCCCTGGTCCATCACTCTAAAGATGGGAGAATTCTGACTGCTCTACATCTCTGACAAGAAAAGGAGTTTCTCCCCACAAATAATCTCTTCACCACAGTACATCAAGTCAACACCTGGTCTCTCTGAAAAAACATTATGTTAGAAGCTGGGGCTTTATGGTTACCGATATGGAAAAGACCCGGGGTCCACACTGACCGCACTGATGCCAGCAGACGATCTCACTAAATGATCAGCTGAACCACCTGAAGACACGTAAACAGATCACGAGAGCAATCACATCAAGGATAGACACACTTGAGAGCTAACAAACATGGCGAAAAGACGGCCGGCTGTCCTTGTCTTTTGTGCAGTCCAACATGGTCCCTATATGCCATCCTCTCGCCCCTTCACTTATTCACACCTTTGGTTGGATTCACGCTAATTCCTGTTGCATTCTTATACCGTCTGACACCACTTCCAGTGTCCCGCCTCCTCTTTCTCATTGGATACTGGCAACATTTGTTTGAAGTTGGATCATTTCTCCTCACACACCAACAGCTTTCTGTGCTGACTTGCCATGGCCATTGCCCAGCTAACCACACTCACTGTCCCAATTAGCCACACCCATGACCCACAACTCTGCCTGACTAAACTGAAGTAAAACATCTAGTAGTGTATGCTATCAGTAAAGCAGTACGCCCCAGTAGTGGTAGTGGTAGAAGTTGTATTAGTTATAGTAGATGAAGTTTTACCTTTTACTCTTTGGTGCACTGCGACTTCTTGCCTGCAAATTTGTACTGCTAGTATAAACTTCACCACATTGGTGCAGTCAATTTGGATGGTATAGACAATGTAGATAATACATTAATATAAACCAGGCCTCCAGTCCCCTCTAGACTCAGGTCCACCCAGCAGACCAGTAGAAGCTCCTATTTAGTCAAACTGCCCCCCCCCCACCTAAATAAGACAAGTCCCAGCCAGTCGGGCACTTTGACGATCAAATATATAATTCAGCACATTTGTGGACAATAAAAAGTCAGATGAAAGGTGCCTGGGCAGCCCCTTCTGCCTCCTTAGACACTTCTCTAAACCAAAGAGGCCCCAGCGCCGCAGCTAGCTAACCGGGTGCTATGATGTTTAACCCTCTCAGGCTCAAATTAAGTTGTGGCGTAATTAGCTAAGTAGCATTTAGCTGTCGCAAATCTGCAACATCTGCCTGGAGAGGGTTAAGTCGGTTTTTTATTAAAAAGCTTTACCTAATGTATCAAGGTGGTCAGGCAGTCCTGACTCTGAGCCCTGGCATCAGCGTTTCTAGCCCATCGCCCGGCAATCTGCCAGCGCTCGGCGCAAAATAAGGGTTGTCCCAATACTTGTTAGCAATAGCTGCTGCCATCAGCCTGAGCCACAGAAGAATACAACTGATCTTCAGATAAATACACAATGCAACCTGTGCTGCTCTTGGACTAGGCTTGTGCTTCAGCAGGACATCATGTTAGTCCCCCTATCACCACAGAACTCCCTCCCCTGTAGGGACCACAGGCCGGCCCTCCAACCCTGTGGTCCACCACACCTTTCCAAGCTTTATTATGAACATCTTGTATTTCACTGAAGGCAGCACATAGAAAGGTCCTCACTGCTAAAACCATCCTTCTGCTCTGGTTTTGCACACATCTTGGGTTCTTGGCCACATTTCCAGCAGCTAGCCTGGGGTTTGTAAGACCGGCACCAGAAAGATTTGATGGTACCATGTACATTTGACAAAAAGCCTTCAGCAAACGAAACAGGCCTCTGAAAAAGGGGTCACAACATAGAACGGGGGGAAACAATGTGATCAGAACACAAAACAGGCTGCAGGAATGTGGAGACGAGGTTACCCAGGAACTGGGGCCACAAGAAAATAGAGTTTGGCCCTAATTCAGGATCAAGATGGAGATTTAAACCAATCAGAGATCTAGCCCAATGTTTATGTTGAAGTATTTTAGACAGGCACATTGCCCAGATCCAACTCCATGGCGAATCATTAGCTCATCCTAATGCCTCCAATGTCCTGATAAGTGACAGGTAGTTGCTCGCTGCTTATTCCACAAGATGTGTGTGATAAGATTCCTGGACTCTGGCAGCACACACAGGTTTGACAGGACACACAACAACAATCAGCACCAGTGCGGCTCCACGGGAAATGGAAGCAAACCAAACATCACACCGCCAGGAGCGAGTGCTTCTCCACATTAATGACTAACTTCCTGCAGCTCCAGGACCTGCTGGTCCTGAAACCATGGTGAGAAAACCAGGACCTGAACAGCAACCAGCTCAAAGCCATACAACCTCCAACATCTGGGTTGGTTATTCTCCAGTCTCCAGTGCCTGGGGAGGTGCTGCCAACCGTCTTGGACCACACCTCTAGTGTGAGAAGAGATACTCAGTAGTCCATGCTGCATCCCATAATGAGGCTGCTCGAGCCTGAAGATCTGCTGGCAGGTCCAGCCAGCGTTTAAATACTGGACTGGATCTGAAACGGCCAGACAAACGCTGCAGATGGACAAGAGTTCCATTCTCGAGTTTCTAAATACACCCAGAAGATGTGCATCATCTAAACCCCACAGGCTGTGGATTCAGGAACAACTAACCAAGGTGCTGTTGTTATTAGCTTTCCCTAAAAAAGGTGCTGAAGTGCCTCCTGCTCATTTGGAAAGAGAAAGGTGGTCACAAACAAGAGAAATATCTGCAACCCTGACATTGGCAACAATAACCTGGAAATCTGCAGGAGGTGTGCAGAAGACATCTGAAGAGGGGGGCAAAGTCCAGCAGCAGAAGAAAGATACCTGTTAATCGTCTGTTTTTAGTCCCAAAAAAATAAAACTAACTTTATCAGAGGTCCTTGAAGGCAATGCAGCCTCAGGGCAGCACTAGCCAGTATCTCCCCGAGCCAGTCTCGGAGCAATGTCTCCCTGAGCCGGTTCCAAGCTCGGATAAAAGCAGAGGGTTGCGTCGGTGAGGGCATCCGGCGTAAAACTTTTTGACAAAACCAAACATGTGAATCAACCATAATAACCAGATCATACCGGATCGGTCGAGGATCGGGTTAACAACGACCACCATTGGTACCAGTGACCTACAGGGTACCAGTGGAAATTGGGTTGCTGTTGGTCAAAGAGAAATAGGAGGAGGACGTGTTCAGAAGCAGAGAGAGAGGAGGAAAGGAAAGAGCCTGGGACTGAGAGTAGGGACTTTGAATATCAGGACTATGACAGGAAAACATAGAGAATTGGTTGACATGATGCAGAGAAGGAAGGTGGATATACTGTGTGTCCAGGAGACCAGGTGGAAAGGTTGTAAGGCTAGAAGTTGAGGTGCAGGCTTTAAGTTGTACTATTATAGTACTGACAATAAGAGATATGGAGTAGGAGTTATCTTGAAAGAGGAGTTTGTTAGGAATGTTCTGGAGGTGAAAAGAATGTCACATAGTAACACAAATTAGTAAAAGTGAAGTGAAGAAGGCATTGAAGAGGATGAAGAGTGGAAGAGCAGTTGGTCCTGATGATATACCTGTGGAGGTATGGAAGTGTCAAGGAGAGGCAGTGGTAGATTTTCTGACTCGATTATTCACAGGATCTTAGAGAGTTTGAAGATGCCTGAAAAATGGAGACAAAGTGTGATGGTGCCTATTTTTAAGAATAAGAGGGATGTGCAGAATTGCGGCAACTACAGAGGGATAAAGTTTTGATGAGCCATACAGTGAAGTTATGGGAAAGAGTGGTGGAAACTAGACTGAGACCAGAAGTCAGCATTTCTGAACAGCAGTATGGCTTCATGCCTGGAAAGAGTACTACAGATGCAGTATTTGCTTTGAGAATGCTAATAGAGAAGTACAGAGAAGGCCAGAGGGAGCTGCATCGTGTTTTTGTAGACCTAGAAAAAGCATATGACAGGGTGCCAAGAGAGGAGCTCTGGTATTGTATGAAGAAGTCTGGAGTGGCAGAGAAATATGTTAAACTGGTGCAGGACATGAATGCTAGCTGTGAGACAGTGGTATGGTGTGCTGTAGGGGTAACAGAGAAGTTCAACATGGAGGTGGGACTCCATCAGGGATCAGCTCTGAGCCCCTTCTTGTTCGCAATGGTGATGGACAGGCTGACAGATGAGGTTAGACAGGAATCTTCATGGACCATAATGTTTGCAGATGACATTGTGATCTGTAGTGAGAGCAGAAAACAGGTAGAGGAAAATCTGGAGAGGTGGGGGTATGCTCTGGAAAGGAGAGGAATGAAAGTTAGTCGCAGCAAGACAGAATATATGCGTGTGAATGAGAGGAACTCAGGTGGAACGTTGAGGCTACAGGGAGTGGAGATCAAGAAGCTGGAGGATTTCAGATACTTGGGGTCAACGGCCCAGAGCAACAGAGAGTGTGGAAAAGAGGTGCAGAGACAGGTCCAAGCAGGTTGGAATGGGTGGAGAAAAGTGTCAGAGTTACTGTGTGACAGAAGATTACCGGCCAGAATGAAAGGAAAGGTGTACAAGACAGTGGTGAGACCAGCGATGCTGTATGGCCTAGAAATAGTTGCAATCATGAAAAGGAAAAGACAGGAGGCAGAACTAGAGGTTGCAGAGATGAAGATGCTGAGATTCTCTTTGGGATGGACCAGGATGGATAGGATCAGGAATCAGTCTATCAGAGGAACAGCACATGTTAGATGTTTTGGAGAGAAGGTCAGATAAGCCAGACTGAGACTTGTTCGGTCATGTACGAAGGAGGGATAGTGAATATATTGATAAACGGATGCTTGAATTGGAGCTGCCGGGCAAGAGGTCTCGAGGAAGACCAAAGAGAAGATTAATGGACATAGTGAGAGAGGATATGAAGGTAGTTGGTGTGAGAGAGGCGGATACAGAGAATAGGGTTCAATGGAGAAAGCTGATTTGCTGTGGCGACCCCTGAAGGGAAAAGCCAAAAGATCAGAGTTCCTTGAAGGCATCCTGAAAGAAGTCAATGTCAGACACGAGTGGCGCAAAGAGTGTGTTTGTGGATGGGGTGGGCACTGTGAAACTGATGGAACATAAACATGTGCCCTTTGCAGCAGCAAGGAACGTCATGGATACCTTATTAGGAATTTCATTTGTAGCTAATATTCGCATCATCTCCACACAATACCACACATCATCTTCACACGCCCTCCATTCCTCACCGGCCAAACCAGAGGAAGACACATCCACAACACCACAATTATACGCCTCATCACCCCCCCCCCCAAGGAAATAATCCAGACTAAATTAAGCAACGAGCATATTGCTGTTCCACTTGAACGCTCACAGATCCTCCTGGCTGAGATGCAGATCAATAGTATTGATCATTCGTTAATGAATAGGAGCACATGTGTGTGTGTTGGGGTGGGGGTGCAAACCACATCTAGCCCCGACTCCAGCATCAGCATTTTTCATTTGGATCATAAGCAACAAGTCATCCCTCATGGACACTTATACACTCACTGTGTATACTGATAGTTAGGATACACACACAAAAAAAAAACTTCAGACATAGCATGATGGCTGCACATACACCTCAAACCCTCACCTCTCAGTCACAACGGAAAACTTTTCACCAACATTTACCGAGACGGAAATTTTCCAAGTAAAAGCTACAGGCGGGAAACCACTGACTTAACTCCCTGTAAAACGACTGATAAACATCCAGCAGGCAAACACTTCCTTGAACTGCCTTTTGAACATTTCCTGTTCAAGGACAGTTCACAGGAAACCAAACACTATGGCAGCCAATCAGCAGCCACGGCCAGCCTGATGTCTGCCACGGCCTGCCAGCTGCCTTGGTTCTTCACACAGTGCACCTACATGCAAAATCTCTTAGACGGCAGTAGTTAAGGAATGTGTGTGAGATATCTGTCATGTCAGTGTCAGCAGGAGGACGCTGCATCTTAGAATTGCAGGGCAACCCTGATCTTCAGCACAGCCTGTCCCCCCTGGATGGAAGCACTTTTCAGCTGAAGGAGGAGCTGAAAGGAGGAGGGAGCTGAAAAGTGCCTTCCTGGAACTAAGGGAACCTGAGGACACCTCATCCACTTTCAGGTTCTCATGTCCTTCACCTAGGTTCCCCTTCCTCTCTGAGTACAGAGAAGATCAAAGTCTGATTCTGGATCTGCTCTTTGCATAAAGACACGTTGGTTACATAAACCTCAAAGAGCAGTGCCCCCTGCTGGTCATCTTTAAGACCAGAACCGCCATCCATGGCCACAAGAAGGAAACCTGAGATTTCTGTGAACGTTCTGAGTAACTCAGACGTGGAAGATAAGCCCTCACATACACATACACAGCTCTGTGCACATCCTGAAGGACAATGTTCCCAGCCTGAGGGCCAAATGAATACATGTTTGTCTTCTACTGTGTTTCCAAAGTCCATGTAGAAGGGATTTTGTTGTCATCTCGGGGAGAGGAGGGTGGGGGCTCTGGGCTCCATACCTGGATTGGGGTTTGGGTGCATTGGGTCCCCTGATGAATGGCACTTCACCTCAAATGCAATCCTCCATCCAGTATCCAGCAGCACTCCCTCTCCATGAGTGATGGACCATGATCTTCAGAGGTGACTTTTCCACCTGATGGGGCCATGGCAGCTCCCATCACATGACCGGGTGGAGGAAGGAGGATGAGTCAGTGTCTGTCCTTGCCGAATTCAAGATGGATATCCACCCTTATTTTTGGGAGCCATGAATATTTGATGGGGTGGAGACCTGTGGAGGACACAGCGATGGCAGCAGAACCCCAGGAGAGGATTCATGACCACCTCCATCTGAGTTTTGTCACCTCATCAGTCAATGAGGGACACCAGTTTCTGCTCAGAGAAAACCGATGTTTCCAGACGAGGTGGACCATCCAACCTCTGGCCTTCAACACTTGTCATACATCCTGTGGAAATCCAGTGATGATGGACATTGCCTCCACATCTCATCCTCTCCACTGGGGAAAGATCTCCAACCCGAGGAGGACTGTGTGGATGGTCCTCCTCTCCTGGCAGACCCTGGAGATGGCAGGTCCATATTTGCACCTCTTTTGATGTGATTGTTCTAATGGGCTTCCAGCCTCCTCCTGCTCCTCCTCCTGCCGTCAACTCCACTCTTCTTCACCCGTTTGCTCTTTTTTACATCTCACACTCACCTGCCCCCTCCCTCTTCCTCCTCCTCATCTCCCCCCCATCCTCTTCCTTCTCCCCTACTCCACTCACATCATCCTCCTCCTCCTACTCCTTCTCCTCCCCTCCCCTTCTCCTCCTCCTCACCCCCTCTTCCTCCTCCTCTCTTCCTCATTCCCTTCCTCCTCAGCGTCACCCTCCTCTCCTCACCCCCCTCCTCACCCTCCTCCTTACCCTCCTCCTTCTCTCTTCCTCATCTCCTCCTCACCCCCTTGACCTCCTCCTTTCTTCCTCATCCTCCTTCCTACTTCCCCCCTCTCCTCCTCCCCACTTCCTCCTCCCTCTTCACCATCCTTTCCTCCTCCCCCTCTTCCTCTTTGTCCTCCTCCCCCTACCCTACGCTCCTCCTTACCCCCCTCCTGCTCCTCCTCCTCCTCCCTCCACACCTCCTCCCCCTCCTCTTCCTCCTCCTCTCTTTCTCATTCCCCTCTTCCTATTCCCTCCTCACCTGCCTCCTCCTGCTCCTCTCCTCCTCTGCCCCCTCTTTCTCCTCCCTCCTCACCCTCCTCCTCATTCTCTTCACCCCCCTCCTCCCCCTCCCCTTCCTCCTCCTCACCCTCACCCTCACCCTCCACCTCATCTCACCCTCATCCTCTTCATCCACTTCACCCTCCTCTGCCTGTCTCTCCCCATCTCACCCCCCCCGCCCCCCCGCGCTGCATTTCATTTTTCATTTTCGATCTGCTGGAAACATTTGATCTTCTAACAGATCTTTTTTATCTGCGTGACCTTGTGATGCCTTTCCGGGAGCGGCTTGGGGGGATGGAGGGACAGGCGTGGAGGGTGGAGCAGACCCAGGCCTTTTCCAGCTGTGCAGATCCCCAACCCCCCACTCAGAGGTGATTCACAGTGAGGTATCGGTGATCCAGTGGATCTCCAGGCTGTGACATCGTCATGGTTACAGATGGATCTCTGCACACATGAGATGTTAGAGAAGAAGTCTGGATCCGTGTTCTGAACACACTGTGAGAAGTTGTGGCTTGTCTCCCGCCGTCCTAAGAAGCAGAAGCTTCTGTTGCCGTGGTAACTGTGGCAGTGTATCTGGGTGAACAGAGGAGGAATGGGATGGAAGCAATGTTACCTTCTAAGTCCTGCTAGACCACAAAAATACACACAAACACAAACACACAGCTCTAAAGCTGCAGCAGGAGATAAACCAGGTCTCTGGAACGGGATGGGACATTGGTGGAGAGTGGTGGGACATTTTTTGAGTATTGCCGATTTGCAAGCATGGCACACGCAGGGTCAGAGGTGGTTGAAAAGACGTTGTGTCCATTATGTGGCTCCCGCCACAGGACCGGACTTTGTTGCCCCGGTGTGTTCAGATTCTCATTCAGGGAAAGACGTCACAATGGTCAGGAACTAATCAAGCAAGAATGGTTTATTCAAAGTCAGGAAAATTCACTTACGAGGTTTCCTGGGCCAGAGATATCCCGGGCCAGAATGAATGTCACCCCGAGAGGATCGTTCACCCTCTCTGGACACCCGCTGAGACGCGTCCAGTGGATGTGCAGGTGAGGAAATTATGGTCCTGAGCCAAGGAGGGCAACTCGTTTTATACCTCTGACCAAAAGGTCGGGTTTACTTCCTTATAATGACTTGTTTTACACCCCCTTGGAATGTGGGCACTGGGGGTGCGGGGCTGCACTCCAGACAAAGCCAGGGGATGCGTTATCGATTACGCACAGGGGGTGTCAGTGGAAAATTACAGTTGTGCATTCCTTTGTCGTGACATGATCCGTTCCCGCACGTAAATTTTAACAGTTTCTCCTGAAAGTGGAACCCGGAAAAGCTTCACCCCCACCAGAACTTCAGGGGAGGTCTTTAGGCAATTCATTAAATTGTCCTGTTTTGTAACTCTGAAAAGCTGGAGGATTTCAGGTACTTGGGGTCAACGGTCCAGAGCAACGGAGTGTGGAAAAGAGATGAAGGGACGGGGTCAAGCAGGTTGGAATGGGTGGAGAATAGTGTCAGGGGTACTATGCAATACAAGGCTATCGGCCAGAATGAAAGGAAAGGTATACAAGACAATGGTGAGACCAGCGATGCTGTATTCCCTAGAAAAAGTTACAGTGACAAAAAGACAGGAGGCAGAGCTAGAGGTCATAGAGATGAAGATGCTAAGGTTCTCTTTGGGAGTGACCAGGATGGATAGGATCAGGGATGAGGAACAACACATGTAAGATGTTTTGGAGAGAAGGTCAGAGAAGCCAGACTGAAATGGATCGGTCATGTGCAGAGGAGATATAGTGAATATAGTGGTAGAAGGATATTGGAATTGGAGCGGCCAGATAGGAGGTATCCAGGAAGACCAAAGATAAGATTTATGGACATAGTGAGAGAGGATATGAAGGTAGTTGGTATGAGAGAAGAGGATACAGAGAATAGGGTTCGATGAAGAGGGTTGATTCGCTTTGGCGACCCCTGAAGGGAAAAGTAAAAAAGAGAAGAAGAAGTCCTGTTTTGTAAACGAGAAATCATTCCAGGTCCTAAAGGACATCGCAGAAGAAGGTTCTCACCTCTGGACAGGTGATCCAGACAGCCCCCGCTCAGCACCAATCCAGACTTGAAAGTAAAAGCCCTTCCAGTTCCAGGCCACTGCTCTTGCGGCCAGCACACAGAGTAGTTTTTTCAACCTTTTTTTGGTATTATATCTTTTTTAGCTTCGTTTTTCTCCTTCCCCTGCTGGTTTCATTCCATCCCCCAACACTACAGATATCACCTGGAGAACATTGCCTTGGTCTGCTCCACAGTAATTGGCCAGTTACAGTCAAATACTAAAAACAGCCAAAAAGATCCTTGCAGATCAGTCCCACATCTTACAACCAGCCTTCGAGTGACTCCCCTCTGGTCAGACTCTGCTGCCCCATCTGCAAAACCCAGATGAGGAGAAGGGCTACCTTCATCCCCAGAGCTGTCCAACTCTTCAATTCCCAGCAACCCTGTAACCCCCTCATCGCCACACCAGCTGACTCTGACATGTTATTGGTCCTTCCATGGACTGGTCCAGATCAAAGCACACCTCTCACTAAACATGGATCCAGGAGCCTCCTGAGCAGGATCACAGGTCCATGATGGATGGATGGATGACTTGCTTTGTATGTGTCAGACATTAGAATAAACTTCTCAAATCACAAGGCTCCATGCCGCTGCATGAGGAGCAGAAACAGTACTGGTGTGCCAGAAAAGAGGTCCGAAGCAGACAGAGTCCAGAAACCAGAAGGGAGATTAACGCTGACTGAGGAGATAGAGGAGGAGGAATAGTTCTCCGGGAACGAGGCTGAGAGTTGGACACCTGAAAAGAGGGTCTCATGATGACCATGCATGTTTCCATTTGCTTTGGTAGAGCAATAGGCCTACTGGTCAGCAAGCATCTCCTTTGAAACATGTCAGATGGGAAGCCTCAATCTGGGAAGCCTGGAGTGTTCAGACGCTGAGCTCCCAAAGCAGAGTTGCTCATGGAGAAAACATCTGGAAGGCCAGGTTCCTGTTTGTGGTTTAGAACCAGGTGTCCCGAGATGTCAGAGAAGTGGTTTCAAATTGATGAGCACAGGCCACATTCAACCAGGTAGTCTGAGAGGTTATAGTTCCTTCTGAATGAGCTCAGAATAAAGACATAGCTTGAGTCCAGTCCTTGTGTCTGCTATGGAGAGCCTGTCTATCCTCCAGGATCACTTCATGATTATGAAGTGTTTTGAGAATCTGAGCATGGGTCACATCACAATGAGTCTGCCATCCATATTTGACCCCCACCAGTTCGCATACAGGGCAAATAGATCCACTGAAGATGCCCTTGTTTCAGCCCTTCGTTCAACACTCACCCATCTGGAACATCAAAGGAGCTACGCCAGGCAGTTCTTGGATTTCAGTTCCGCTCTTAATACCCTCTTACAAGCAAACTGATCACCAAACTGCTCAATCTGGGTTTTTCACAGTTTATCTGAACCTGGATCTACGACTTCCTATCAGCTCGATCCCAGAGGATGAGATTAGGACACCATCTCTCCTTTGCTCTCAACATGCTGAGCCCCCTTCTCTACCCACTGTGCACCCATGACTGCACGCCTCATCACTCGAAAAATCATCAAGTTCGCAAATGATAAGACCATACCAGGACTCATCCCAGATGGAGATAAGACAATTCACAGGGATGAGGTGGGAAAACTGTCAGCTTGGTGCTCCAGGAATAACCTCATCCTAAATAGCTCCAAGACGGGGGAGCTAGTGGTTGATTGCAGGAGGAGGATATTGGATATTTTAGCTTATTGTCATCATTAGAGACATAGTAGAGAGGGTCCAAGGTACTCATATTAAGGGGAACTTGACCTGAATCTCACCGTAGTTGGCCAGCAACAAAGTAGCAGAAAGGAAGGCACTGCAGAGGACCATAAACATCACCCAAAAAAAGGTCCATCATCCTGTCCCATCACTTAAGAATATCTTAAGAATGAAGGCTGCCTCAGGAGAGCCCACAGCATCCTCAGGGATCCATCACACCTTGGCCACCATCTACTCCAACTGTTGCCCTCAAGGGGGCGGCTTAGGACAATTAATGCAATACTTAACGGATTCAGAAACAGTTTTTGCGACAACCAGAGCGGTTGTCGCACTAAATGCACCACAACCCTGAACACTTGAACCTTACATACAGTACTGTGCGATAAACCCCACACCTGGATATCTACTGATTTTTTTCTCAACTTTTTACTCTTTTAATTTTTTGTTTATACATGTTTAGATTATTCTTGTGATGTTTTTTCATATTTTTGTCATATTTTTTTCTGCCTTATATCTCTAACCCAGAGATGCTGCTATTGTGTCCTGCCTTTTAGGGTTGTTTATGTCTGTTTGATTACACTGAACCTGGGAGCTGCTATCTCCAAATTTTCTTTCTCCTTTCAGCTTTTCCCTTAAGGGGTCACCACAGCGAATCAGACTTCTCCATCTAACCCTATTCTCTGTATCCTCCTCTCTCACATCAACTACCTTCATTTCCTTTCTAGGTACATTCATAAATCTTCTATTCGGTCTTCCGCGAGACCCCCTGTCTGGCAGCTCCAATTCCAGCATCCATCCACCAATATATTCGCTATCCCTCCTCTGTACATGAGAGTTCTGTCCATCCATGGCCATCTCAGTCTGGCTTCTCTGACCTTCTCTCCAGAACATCTGACATGTGGTGTTCCTCTGATAGTCATTCCTGATCCTACCCATCCTGGTCACTCCGTAAAAGAACCTTAGCATCTTCATCTCTGACCCCTCTAGCTCTGCCACCTGCCTTTAGTCATTGTTAATGTTTCTAGGCCACACAGCATCGCTGGTCTCACCACTGTGTTGTACACCTTTCCTTTCATTCTGTCTTCTATGGCATAGTACCCCTGACACTTTTCTCTACCCATTCCGACCTGTTTGAACCCGTCTCTTCACCTCTTTTCCACACTCTCCGTTGCTCTTGACCGTTGACCCCAAGTGACTGAAATTCTCCAACTTCTTGATCTCCACTCCCTGGAGCCTCACCATTCCACCCGGGTTCCTCTCATTCACACACTTAAACTCTGTCTTGCTGCTACTAACCTTCATTCCTCTCTTTTCCAGCGCAGACCTTCACCTCTAGATTTTTCGATAGTCTCTATCTCCAAATTTATTCTCCACAATTAATAAGAAAGATAAATGACTCAGTGCTTTTTAAAAATCACTTACTTGCCTTATGAAGAGAGGCCTCTGGATCTAAAGCTGTCGATTAAAATCACTTGAACGTACAGGAGCTTTGAAAGGGGTGTTTTATTTTGAAAGAGTAAGGCGGAAGCAGAGCGTCTCGGTCTCTGTGCTTGATGCAGTTGTCGGCGGGACGACGGCCCGGGCTTCTGCTTCTATCCCCGGAGCGGAGGAAGCTTAGCGTGAGCTCCCCTGGCGGAGCGGCGTGATCACCCGGGCTTTTCACATTTTCAGCTGTAATTCAAGCTAGCAGTTAGCCTTGCCCAGCTTAGGCTGTTACGACAGGTGCGTCGCATTGACGTCATCTGTTTGTTACGTTCCTAATCATATTTTTCCTTTACATCTTTGCTCATCACAGTAGCAATAACTGCGTAATCTATGACAATAATTAGCACTATTACCATCATTGTGTTTGGCATAATTCAAAAGTTTTATCTCAATATCTTTTCTGTGTTCTGGTAATCAATCCCAGAACATTACTGAGATTTCACAACATAAAGTTCATTTAACGTCTGTCAGGGACTGATATAGCACTACGCTGAAGCTTTAAAAGACAGTAAAAACTGCATTTGTATGAAGACAACTGAATATCTAATACTGATGCAAACTTAATGTTATATTTACAGCTAAAAGAAACAGCAAAATCTGTTCAGTTTAACCTTTTAGGTTTGGCAGTCGTAAACACCTTTGAGAAGTCTCATGAATAATATTTTTCTGCTGTGCATTGAACCGGACTAAATCTTATTCCTTTCCTTTCGGCTTTTGCCTTCAGGGGTTGCCACAGCGAATCAGCCTTCTCCATCTAACCCTATTCTCTGTATCCTCCTCTCTCACACCAACTAACTTCATATCCTCCCTCACAACTTCCATAAATCTTCTCTGGTCTTCCTCTAGACCAGGGGCGGGCGGGCAAACTGCGGCCTGTGGGCCACTGGTCTTTTTAATCCGGCCCACCAAAGATCGGTACACAATTCATACTTGATGTGAATGATTGAATGATTGGATCAATGAATGTGGGAGCACAATAAGGAGATTATTTCATTTTTGGAGCTACTTGAGAATTTTCCTGAGGTGAATGACACAGATCGGTATTGTGAATTTAGCCCGGTGATTTTCAACCAGTGTGCCCTGGCACACTAGTGTGCCATGAGAGATCATTGAGTGTCACGTCTGTGACGCAATCATGTAGAGGTCAATGTTAGAGTTAGTGCTGCACGACAGTGGTAGTTTGGGATCACAGCAAGACGAGCGTGTGAGATTGATGGAGATGGACAAAAGAAAAAAGAAAAGTCGGTGAGTTCGAGGCAGCACAGCGAAAGCTGTCTTTCATTTGGATTCACTTTCACCAGGGATGCAATGGCATCGAGTCTGCTGTGCTTGGTGTGTGGTGAGAAGCTATCCAATGGCACCATGGTGCAAAGCAAGCTTAAACGCCATCCAAACAAAACACCCTCCTGTTTAAAGTTTAAAACAAGCCGATGAACCGCAAAGGTAAACGAGGGAACCCTCAAAGCTAGCTACCTTGTAGCTGAACTCGTAGCTAAATCAAAAAAGTCCCACACTGTGGCAGAAACATTAATACTGCCAACTTGTAAAGCTTGAGCAAGAGCTTCGTGTGTGTCTTTCTACTATTACTGCCAGGATATCCATTGTGTGTTCATTGAAAAGCCCCAGGTTTCACACGAAGTGAGTATAAATACATTAAAAACTATATTATTTACTATATGTATTATATGTACTGTGTCTTTGTGTCATTTTGGTGGTTGGTGTGCCCAAGGATTTTGTAAATGTAAAAAATGTGCCGCGGCTCAAAAATGTTGGAAATCACTGATTTAGCCTTTACTGTGAACATACTGACACACATGAATGAGCTAGACATGAAGCTACAAGGGAAAAACTGGTTTGTCCATGAAATGCAAGCAAATGCCAGAACCTTCAAAGCCAAGTAGTTTTATTTTCAAAGCAAATCTTAGATTAGTCCGTTTACAAATGCATTACAAATGCGTTTTTTTATATGTATTGTTTCTTGTGGTGACTCGGCTTGTCTGTCAAATTTTAAAAGTCAATGTGGCCCCTGAGCCAAAAAGTTTGTCCACCCCTGCTCTAGACCACCTGCCTGGCAGCTCCAATTAAAGTGGCGCTTTCATTGTCAGAGTGTGCGCAGGGATTATTAGCTCTATGGTGTAGGGGTTTTTTTGCACCAAGCAGGCGATATGAAGTGCAGTAAACAAACCCTCAAGAGACAACATGAATTTTCTTTTTAACAGGGATGAAAAGAAAGGCGGAGAGAGACGAAGATAATGAGACAAAAGAAAGTCACCTGAAAGCTAAGACGAGGAAATATGACGAAGCGTATGTAGCACTTGGCTTCACTGTGACGACAGTGGGAAACGAGGAAACATAACACTTCAAATCTTTTCTGTTACAGACCAAAAACAATGTTAATAAAGTTATTCTTTGTTGTAAGTTGAACTATACTTCTTTCTTTTTGTTTTCCTTAACGTTAATAAGGAAATAATTTTATGCAGAGGTGTACTTATAACAATTTTATAAACAAATGATATTATTTATAGTTGCGGTGAAGAGGGGGGGGGTGCGAATTGTTTTCTTCTTGCTTGGGGGCGCGTAACAGAAAGTAATTCAGAAGCACTAAATTAAAGCGTCTGTCTACCAATATATTCACTCCTCCTCTGTTCACGACCAAACCATCTCACTCTGGCTTCTCTGACCTTCTCTCCAAAACATCTAACATGTGCTGTCCCTCACATGTTCTCATTCCTGATCCTATCCATTCTTGTCATTCCCAAAGAGAACCTCAACCTCTTCATCTCTGCAAACTTCAGCTCTGCCTCCTGTATTATCGTAATTGTCACTAGACCATACAGCATCTTACTGCTGTCTTGTACACCTTTCCTTTCATTCTGGCTATGTGATAGTTTTCTATCACATAGTAACCCTGACACTTTTTGCCACCCATTCCAACCTGACTAAATCTATATATAATTATTTTGAAATACAGTGGAGCCTTGGCTTAGGCGTTGAATTGGTTCCGTTAGCAAGCTCGTAACTCAATGTGCTTGTATATTAAACTTAATTTCCCCATTTAAATAAAAAGCTATTAAAGCCCCTCATTTTGTGACTTGTTTTTGAATAAGAAAAATGTCCTTAAATTATACTGTATGAAAAACCATAATCCATAATAAAAGGGAATGTAAAGACATAAAGTGGTCTTTTTAAGTGTCTTTCATCGAAGATGGGACAAAGGTGGTGACAGCAACAGAGGAGGTTGGGGGAGTTTTACATTCAGTGCTCTATCCTTAACTTACTGGTTACAAACTAAATGCTACAAAGTGTTGCTAAATGTAACTTGCACATTTTGCTACACTCTATGGCTAAACTTCCTTTAGCAATGGAGTGAATGTTGCTCCTCTTTTTAAAAAGATCAAACTGTCCGCTACTGGCTTTGAATGACTTGTCTGATGCCTCGTAAGTTGTGCGATATCTGTTTACATTGTGTGTTTGGACTCATGTAGCTGACGTCTACAGGTGTTCAGGATGACTGTTGTGAATCTTTCCTATGCTGCCTGCGGTTTTCTGGGCATTTACTACCCGGTGGCTGCAGGGGGCTTCTTGCACCATGGGGGCAAACTGTTGACCTACCTTCGGGCCTCTGCCAGAGCCTTAGCCCTGGTGACAGAAGTGATGGTCACAGAGTTGAGGTGAGAATCTGCAGATGAAGTCAAGGATAAGAGCCGGGTCTCTCATTGATAGGATTCTCTCACCCAAACATATGATCCAGCCTTAAATCTATGATTATTGTAAAACAGGGCTGTAGAGATTAGTTTATTTTTATACTATCAGCATTTTAACTCTTCTACTCATTCTCAATTTAGGTGATTTCCTCATACAATTGTTGAATACAGAGTTTTTCATAACTTGTTTTGAACAAGGGTTCAAAACACCAAGGGTTTAACCTTCTCCAGGCAGATGTTGCAGATTTGCGACAGCCAAATATCAGATTTTTCCTGCAACTACAACTTAATTTGAGCCTGAGAGGGTTAAAAGGGTTTAAAACAGGCAGTTGGTGAGATAGTTCATGCAAACAACAAAGTCTCTTAGAAAACCATGAGGTACATCAGAGCAACATTCAAGATCTCCTAAAGATGTTAGAACCTTCAGATGAAGTTCAGTCTCTAAACAAAGTGCAGCCAGGTCTGGGTAGAGGGAAACCTTTAGGTTTTCATGTGGCAACAATCAGAAAGCTGCCTGTTTTTCAGGAGGGGAAGTACAGCTTATGGCAGCAGCCCTTAAAAAATAATTTCAGAGTATGGTAGGACTGAACACCAGAGGTCCAGGGCCAACACCTTCCACCAGGAGGTGATACATCAGATCCATCTCCTCTGTCAGAAGATCACCTAGGAAATTCTCCTACATAGCTCTTTGGGAACCAGCGATTTCAAAATCACTATTTTTCGATGTCAGTAGTGATTATCTAATGATCTGCAGTGCTGAGAGACGAGCTCTTCAATCACAGGTGTATCTGAGGCCTGCAGGTGTGATGGCCCAGAGGTTTGTGTTTACACACACAGCTATACACACAGATATGGGCAGGTCTGACACCCTCCAGCAGTTTAAAGCCTGCAGCAATTGAACTAAATATGTCTGTGTCTCATTGTCTCCTTCCACTTCACTGCTTAAAATAAATCCTTGGAAAGCGAAGACGCTTTAAGTCACAAGTATTAAAAATACTGTGTTTGAAAGGAAAGACAATTAATTCCTGCAGGCCATTGAGGAGGTAGCTGCTGTGAAAATCACAGTTGTATTTGCACAGATGTTTTGGTGGACTAATGAACATTAAGGACCTTTGACACGTAGGTAGACAAAGCACCTTCCTGTTTTACAACAGAAGTCTTCTCACCTGGCGGCAGGTGTTCTAACCAAGGCTTAGAAAAACGCCTGTGTGACTGAAGGTCTCCTTTTGACTCCACACTAAAAAGTGAGTCCTTCCTTTTACGCCTGCATGTCTCCTATCTTCCAGCTCTGGAAGGAGATCACCTACCAGTTGTCCTGCAGTGCCTGGTAGTGGCGATTTGGAGCCGCCACCCCAGATACAATCTCATTCTCCACCTGCAGTAAATAGAACTAATGTCACTCACTAGCATTTAGCTAATAAGACCGATTACATGGTCACATCACCTGCTGGAAGGCAGGTGAAAGATGATGTGGTGGCCACGTATTTAACCTAGTCAGCAACAGAGTTTAACAGGGTGAGATCCCAAGACCCAACCACAGCATGGGGACCTTGTTGACTGTTGACAGAATACAACTAGATTGGTCCAAGCAGGGAATGGGTAGACAAGGTGAGGTTCAGGGACAAACAGAATCAGAACCAGGAGATCAGCCAGGAGAACAGCTGGAAAGGCTAGCATCACAGGGAATCAATCCAGTAATTTGGAATACGATGGTCCTGATCAGAGATTGTATAGACTGAGCCAGTCTCTGTCTTCTATGCAGGGCTTTAAGCAGCTATGAAATGCACCTTCTGCTGAAGGTGATGCACCTGGTGTCTGTTGATGTTCTCTTCCCAACCTCTTTGTACCCTCGCTAGATGGACACCGTTACCTTTTATTCATTATTTAGGTGAGAGAAGCTGCAACAGCCCTGAGAATCCAGGAGGAGGTGGTGGTCCAAACAGCAGAGTTAGAAAACAATAAAATTGGACAAGTGAGGAGATGAAGGAGACCCTGGATCTATGCACTGGTAGCTGCAGGTCTAAGTCCATTGGAAGGTTAGGAGGCTGCTCTGATAAATTACATCTTAATGTCCCTCTGCCAAATATTCAATCACATTGTCGGATTCAAATCAGCAACATACAGTAACCCTGGAGCTGACAACGCCCTTCGGATGGCCCTCAGTGTGTGTGTGTATGTGTGTGCGCGTGCTCTCCTGACAGCCCTTAGCCCAATCTACTTCACACCGCTGATGGTTGTTGCTGAAGTGTAGTTGGAGGTGGTTAAGATGGGCGTCGCTCTCATGAAGGCTGAAGTTAATTTCATGACACCTTCTTGTGTCTCAGTCCCTGCAGCTCTCTGGTCTCCTGGAAAAGGTCACAGCTCAAATGTCAAGAGCGAAAAGACCAATTAATATCGTCTGAGACGCCCTGCATTAATGACTGTGCTGGAAGGGCTTGCAAAGGTTTCCTTTTTTTGCCTTGCTAACAAGTTTATGCCTCTGGAGATGAATACGATTAAATTGGCAGAGTTAGAGCGTGAATAATAATATTGTCCTTCATGTGAAGTGCATGCGTAGAGCCAGGTCCACTGTGTTGTTGATGAGATGCAGAGTGATGCTGCAGGCTGATCTGTGCCTGGCAGGGAGGCAATGGAGGAGATCCTGCCTGCCAATGCCCACTGCCTGGCCTCCAACCGCTTGTACATCTCCATAACACACTCCTGCAACGGCAAGAACCTCCTGGTGTCCAGGTTCACTTCCAAAGAGGACCTTGTCAAGGTGCATGCTGAAAAGTAGCACTGAACGAGAGGTTAAAAAGGCAGGACATGAATATTTACCATTGTTCAACCATATGTCGGGAGACAGGATGGGATCAGAACCATGTGAGATGGGTTTCACAGGCCATGATGAAGATGGTTCCATAGTTCTATGTGGGCTCCACAACTTCTTGAGTTACATGACAACTTTACTTACTCTAATAAGTATGCAGTGATGTCACAGTCATTGATGGACGGAGGCTTTATAGACAGCCTACCCATCCTGCCCTTAGGACCAACCAACACAGTGTCCCCCTTCTCCGGCTCACAGGTTGCATGTCCGGTCCACAGGGGGAACTTTAGCAGTTAGGTCCAGAAATACCTGGACAGTGACACAAGTTTTATTATTTTAGCTGTTTACGAAAACGTATTCAGGATACAATTATAAGATTAATATGGGCTTAGCGTGCAGACTCTCAGCTGTAATTTGACAGTATTCACATCCAAATTGGAGCAAGGGTCAGGAATTACAGCTTTTTGATATAAACTCTTTTTCAAAAGTAATTGGACAATTGAATCAGAAGGCTTCAAAAAAATAACAAGGCTGCCTGGGCTATTCCCTCGGTAACCTGCCATCAATTAAGCAGTTAAAAGGTCTCGGGTTGATTACAGGAGTGCCGTTTGCATTTGGAAGCTGCTGCTGTGAACACATAACATGTGGTAAAAGGAGCTCTCAATAGAGGTGAAACAGACCATCCTGAGGCTGAAAAAAGAAGAAATCCACCAGAGGGATAACAGAAATGTTAGGAGTGGCCAGATCAACAGTTTGGTACATTCTGAGAAAAAAAAAGGGTACTGGTGAGCTTGGAAACTAAGAAAGGCCTGGACATCCACGGAAGACAACAGTGGTGGATGATCGCAGAATCCTTTCCATGGTAAAGAAAAACCCTTTACAACATCCACTCAAGTGAGGAGCACTCTCAGGGAAGCAGGTGTATCAGTATCTAAGTCCCAAAAAGAAAACACCCAAAGGTGAAAACTATTAATCGGCCTCAAAAATAGAAAGGCCAGAATTGATTTGAAGCACCTTAAGTGCCAGAAGCACCTGAAGAAGCCTGCCCAGTTCTGGAACAGCATTCTTTGGAGAGATTTGACTAAAATCAACCTGTACCAGAATGATGGGAAGAAGAAAGTTTGCAGAGGAATTGGAAACACTCATGATCCAAAGCGCACCACATCTGCCTGGAGGCAGTATGTTGACATGGGCATGCATGGCTTCCAATGGTGCGTGGCTCACTTGTGTTTATTGATGATGTGACAAAAAACCAGAAGCAGCTGGATGAATTGTGAAGTGTATAGGGATATACTTTCTGCTCAGATTCAGCCAAATGCAGCAAAGTTGATTGGACGGCGCTTCAAGGTACAGATGGACAATGATCCGGAATATTCTGGCTGAGTCAATCACTAGCCTCCTTCCCAATTACCATATATTTCACTTGCTCAAACAAAACTTAAGGGAGAAAGACCCACAAACAAGCAACAACTTAAGACCGCTGTAGTAAAGGCCTGGCAAAGTATCACAAAGGACACCCAGCATCTGGTGACATCTGTGGGTTCCAGACTACAGGCAGTCATTGCCTGCAAAGCATTCTCAACAAAATACTGAAAAGTATGTTGTGTGTAAAACTGTTTAGAGCAGAGCCCAAATCATGAAGATTGTGTAATTGTCCAAATATTTCTGGGCCTAACTGTATCAGGCAAACTAATCTCCCGGATGACATGTCACCTGCAAAGGAAAAAGCAGCTCAAACTTTGAGGGCCTCCTGTACAGGCCATGCAGCTAGGGGGTTTGAACCCATAGCCCTACATAAGAAGAGGTGGCTGTTAAATGTTTATTGTGACAGGACCCTCAGCAATTCTGTCTCCTTTGACCCCATCAAACTTCAGTATCTTGACCATCTGCAGGTTTAGTTTTTTAACACTGAATGGAGGATGTGGGCTGAGGCCCCGAGGAGCTTGCACTGTATCTTCTCTTCAGCAAGAGCTTGCACTAAGCATGCACCATGCATGTCACTTGTTGTGCACACAGCTACGGCGTGTGTTTATCAGTCAACAGTAAGGAAGCCCTGATCTGAGTGTGTGCTGTCTCTGGTCTCAGTTCTCCATGGAGAACCTCAAAAGGATGAACCAGGCCTTGTTCCCTCTGCTTACCAGCATCCTGCAGTCTCTGTGTGAATAAGGCTTCCAGGATGCTGCAGTGGGTGACCCAGGGCACTGGTGAGAGGAGGAAGAGCAGGGGCTCTGCAGCAGAACGTTAACTGAAGGCCCGTTCCTCTTTTTCTTTCCTACCATGTGTGAAAAGGTTACGTCTCATCAATGCTCCATTTGTGGAGGACTGAGCTCTGACCTCTGACCTGGTACACATCCAAATCTAGTAAAGAGGACCTTCTCCGTGCACAAATCCCAAAGGCTGGTATCACAAGTTTAATTCAGGCTGTTGGTTTCATTCATATCTTCTTGAAGCAGTGAGGAGTAACGACTCCTGACCACCAGTCCCCTGTGAGTTCAATGTGTCACCTGCTCACCTCCACATCTCCAGTAACAGGAATCCAGACTCCAGTACAAAGTTTAACATTCACATGGAGAAGAGGTTCATCCTTCCTTTGGAGCATCTAGCTAGAGGCATATGAGGAGCCTCCAAAACCTAAAATCACATTCATGTTGGTGACGTGTGACACGTAGCCAATGTCACAAACATCTGGAGCTCAGGCGAGCTGGATGGAATATTTATAAGATTCATCTCCTCTGCTCACATCCACATGGATGAAAGCAGAGCTTTGTGTGGAAAGCATACTCCTCCTGGCCTCCTGCTGCACTCATCTTCTCAGCCAGGTCTGTGGGTCTTTGAACTGCCTTTGCAGAGGAGGGTGACACACACACACGCACAGCTCTGGTATCCAACAGAAGGTGCATGTAATGAAAATGGATTCTTCATCTGTTCCAGGGCTGTTTAATGGAAGTGATTGGATTTTGTTGCACTTCACGGGAGCTCCACACCATTGCTGTGCCAACGCTGGGATGGAGTATGCCCCTTTTAAGTGCCCAACTCAGACGCCTCTGAGAAGCGCTTTGATTCCCTCCCGCCGTCCACCAGACCTGAGCTGGTTCTCCAGAAGTTGTCACCTAATTCGAGTTCAGGACACAGGACATTCTGACGGAGTTGACTGCTGCCCGGCTCAGGAGACATCTGCCCGGGGGGAAAAACCTGCTTTCAGTTTTTGACTCCGGTTACATCAGAGAAACTTATCAACCAGGAGTCCTGGAGCACCTTCAATAGCCTACAATAAAACCCGCAAAACCGACACACTGAATCATCATCATTCACGTGTGCAACACAAAGTTTGCTTTGGTTTTCATCCAAACTGGCTTGAAACCATGGCTTTACATGCTTTCCTCCACAGCCACCATGAGAGCCAAGGACTGTACATTACATGCAGTACACCAGGTACCTTTTGTTATCATTTTTTGTCCCACTAGTATTTCTTCCCCCCTCTAGTCTACATTATATTTTTCTGGGAATTTATAGTACTGCTGTAAAGATAAATGAAGTACCTCCCACCCCCAGCTCTTTCCAGTATTGATGTTGCTGTACTCCAGTTCCAGGAAGAGTTCCTCAGATATTCACTGGGAAGCAGGACCCTTAGCATCCCCCTCTGTCCAAGCAAACATCAACGATCTCGTCTATTGAGTGATGGTTGTCATGGGTGATGAGGTTGACCCATCACATCAACTTCACCTTGCTTTAATAAAGATATATCCAAACTTAAATAGATATGAGCCATTCATCTATTCACCCATCCCAACAGGAAGTTCTCCTGGAGGCCTGGCACTACATCAAGAACATCTGGAGGAACATGAGCCGCGGACTGCTACTCCATGCCATCTCTGCCAGAAGCAGAGGTTTCAGATATGGAAATGCCTCCTCAGTCTCCGAGAGCTGACAGGCATTCATAAATGTGGGCCCTACACTGGAGGCATTCACAAAGTAAGACACCAAACAAGAACATCCCCCCTTATCATGGTTTGAGGAAAATGTGCTTTCAGGTAACAGTACAATGGTGAATTCATGAGCAGAGAGTTAGGGATGGTCTTCAGGTCAGATTGGTCAGTGGGATTGTGAACCAGGTTATGAAGCTCCCATGGACATATAAATGAAGGACAGTGGGTCTGTCCTGGAATGATTCCTTAAGTAAGATGAAGATGTAGAGATTCCTCTTTGGGACATCGGAGAATGGAGAGGATCAGGAAGCAGTCCATCAGAGGGACAGCGTACATCATATGTTCTGGGGATAAAGTCACACTGAGAGGCTTTGACATGGACAGTGGTGTTCTGGAGAAAGATCTGGGTAGAAGGATGCTGAGGTTAGAGCTGCCAAGCAGGAGGTCAAGAGGAGGAGGTTTATGGATGGAGGGAAGGACAGGAAGGGAGTTAGTGTGAGAAGAGAAGGTTAGGTGGAGATGGGTGATTGGCTGTGGGCTACATGGAGGCAGATCATTGGCTGTGGAGTCCCCTGAGGGAGGAGCCCACAGGAAAAGAACACCATCTAAAGGAGATGAAACACTGGCTTTAAGGGGCATGCTTTTCTCCTTGCTCCTCAGAAAAGGAAGAGGATAGTGACACACCTGTCTGGGTGCTGTGGTCAAGTACAAATCAGGTGCTAGTTACCTTAGCTGCTTACCACATCAAATGGTAATCAGTGGTACCCATAGCCTGCCTTGGTCAAAGGATCGTGATTCGGCTACCTTGTCATCATGTTTCTGATGCTGGAACTATTTTCCATACCAAACTTCTGGGTCCTTTGCTGAGGGAGGGGGACCCGCTCCCTCCTCATACCCCCAGATCACTGCACTAAAGGAGATCCTAGAACAGTTGACAGGTTCCTATTAATTGGTTCCTTTGAAGCAATAAGCAGCAGCCATTGAGTTAATCCCCCTTTCAAAGGGAGAGACATTCATATCCTGAGTGCAAGGTGATTGAAATACACAATTAAAATTCATTTTATACAGCACCCTGCACCGAGCTGAAGACACAATACAAACACACAAACACACACAAATATGGCACTGCAGAGCCAGCGGTGTTTCCCCAGGGTCATGGAGGCTCCCTGCTGATCCTGCTGATGAGTGACATGAGACGCAATTAAGGCTTCCCTTAAATCACCATCCACACCTGGACCGCGGAGATCTCACAATAGCTTTACACACATACCACACACACACAGAATAGTAGGACTTTAGATTACTGTACTTTTAAGTCATACTGAATTTTGTCTGTGACTGTTTCAGTGGCTGATGATAGTGTGTAATGACAGAAGGGAACTGACTATAACATCCAATAGTATGGCGAAAACACAGACACACATACAGCACAACATGAGCTCATGTGTGTTCAGAGTCCCACAAGCATTCCACTAGTGACGTCTTGTGATTGGCGGAGGGAGCTGACAGGAAACGTGTTTTCCTCAATGAGCCAAATAAGAGGAGAGAGGTGGATGTGGCACATGATGTTTTTAAAAGCTACTCCTCTCTCAGCAGACGTTGAAATCCGGGGCTCAGTAAAGAATGCATATTTCCATTAGCAGTGGCAGCAGCGGCTGACAGCTAGCAGTCATAATGGGTTTCAACGGGGCTTCTGCATACACACTGTGATTTACTCACCATGGGCAGAACAGAGTGGAGTTGGATCACCTCTGCCCGAAAGGAGTGCTGCTGTGGGCAGGCACAGGTTAATGCTGACGGACAGCAGAGAGGTGTTATTGTCGTGTGGCTTTAAATCACTATATCCATTGAATGGATTTTTTAAAAAGTGCTTTTAGCACAGGAACCTGGCCTTCCATGACAGCTACAGATAGTCCACTTTAACTGGACTCCAGCATGGAGGCATCCGGATACTGGTAGAGGTGGCTAAAGGTGGAGCAGCAGGGCTGCAGCCAGGGCTTCCACAGCAGCTTCCCTGCAGACATCTGGCTCTCCACGGGCTTCAACAATCGCTGATGCCTCTGCACTGCCTCCTCTGTCACTGCCAGAATGGCATGGAAGTCAGGCTTGCTTTGGGGCGTCAGTGGGGTGCTCTCTGAAGGGTCTTTAGAGAGGTCAAACTGCAGTGGGGGGTAGTGGTAGGTCAGGGTGTGGCTGCAGGACGTCATGTTCTTCGGGTAGAATTTGGGTGTGAAGTCAAAAGCTTTTCACACTTAGCTACCTGCACAGGTACAGACGCATTCTCTGTTAACAACAACCCACTAACAGCCACCCGCTAACAGCAAACTAATAACAGCGGCAGAAAGGAAGTGGAAGACAGGAAGGAAAGTGTTTTTGTTGTTTGCATTGCAGAGGGCAGGGAAAGAGTCTAAGTTCACTACACAACGCTAACCTTAAAGGACATGCTAAGCTTAATCTACATTGCTAACCTTACTGCACATGCCAACTTCACTACACAATGCTAAGCTTCCCGCACCTTACTGCAGCTACATTCCTAACATCCCTGTCCATGGCGGCCTGTGGAGATCCAATAATGACCCTGACACTGATGTCCCTGACACTGATGTCCCACTATGGTTGATGTTTGCCTTCAGAAGTCCTGGGAGAACCATATCTGATCTTCATGTCAATTTTTTGCTAGAAGGTGACAGGTTTGAGTCTGTGAATGCAGCGCAGATGTAAAAACCTTCTGAGACGTCCCTCCAGCCAGCAGAGAGGACAGAGACCAAGGAGGCCGAGTAACCAGGAAGTAACAGCAGCAGGCCGCAGAAAGAAACCACATGAATCACAAAGCTGGAGGAACGAGTGACGGGGAGAGGAAGGAGAAGCTCAGATGGACCTCATTGCATGAAACTGAGGTTGAGGAGCAGGACATGAAGGATTTTCTCCTATTAGACAAAAACAGGTTCGTCAACTCCACATTGCCTGATCCTGCTAAAACCTTAAAACAGCTCAGGTGTTTACAACAGGGGATCTTTACACATTCTTGATCAGGGACGTGGAACATTTCCCTGCAGACTTTTCATCACTCTCTGATCCTCTCCTCCACATAGGAGATACATCAGCTGCCCAGTAGATCCACTGTGAGATCTGGAGTTCTGGCTGCCTCACCAGAGACCTGAAGAAGGCCTCAGGCAGCAGCTGGCTCAATAGAGCCTTGCCCAGGGTCTGCTGTCCAGGACATTGAGGAGAAGAACCTGCCACTCCTATGAAAGTAGGAAAGAAAAGAGAGCTGCAGGCTTTACTGTTTAGCGGGCACCACCTTACAGCATTCGGATAGGTGTTGCAGTAGTGGAACAGGAAGCGGTTCATCAACCTTTGAACCCTGCTCTGCATCAGGTCCATGATGTCATATCTATTTATCTCTGTGAGCATCAACCAGAGGATCCCAGTCAGACGCTGATCTTCTGACAGGCTTCTACTCAGTGACCCCTGTTCTTCTCACACACATGCCAGTCCTCATCCGTCTAAGACCCCTGTCTCATTTCCAGCTGAGTTCTCCCACAGGAGAGATGGGAGGAGGTGATGGGTCCCTCCTGCACCTCCTCCCATCTCTCCCCAGGCTGAAGGTTGGTGTAGGAGCCACAATATATGTTTTGTCCATGGTTGTGATTTATTTTTATTTTTTTGTCCACTGGGTGGCGCATGTCAATAAGCCATTTATCAGGTGTATAGGTAGGAACTGTATGTTGTTGGTTCGGTGTCCTACCCAGAAGGGCAAAGGGTTTAGATCGCTCAATGCTAGACACTATATGCAAGACGCTAAGCGCTATGCCTGCCCGCTTTGGTTGGACTTCCCCAAGAGCACAGCCTCAACTGTCCTGAGGGACCGAGGACCCGCTGAGCTTTACCATCGGGGAAAACAGGTCCATATTGCTGGTGGGCATCCACCTTCACGCCTGCAGGGATGGTTCCAGGCCACACAGAATCCCAGGGGCCCGGATCCCCCCTCCCAGCAGGTGGATTTCCCTCCTGCTCAGGAGGAAAACAAAAACTCCTTGGCAGAAGTCCAGTGGCAGGAGGAGCTTCATGGGTGGAGAGTAGGAGGATGAAAGTGTGAGAGGACAGGATGCAGAGAAGAGGGTGAGATGGAGGAGGCAGGTGACTGGCTGAGGGTGAGATGGCGGCAGTTGCTTGGCTTAGGTGACCCCTGAAGGTAGCAGCAGCCCAAGGGAAAAGAGGAGAACCTCCACCTCCAAATGTCTTCCTGAACATCTCTAACGTCCTTGGAACCAAACATTACGCGTTCAATTCCCGGCCTTCTGGCCTGTCGAAGTGTTGTTGAGCAAGACACTGAACCCCTAACTGCTCCTCTGCCGACAGGAGCAGAGCTGCACTGGAACCACCTGAGCGACCTCAGATAAAACCAAGGCAATAGCAGAAGATGGCGTTCGTGAAGGTTCCTGACCATAGAAGCACATCGTCCGAACTAACAATGGCCATCCTCATCTCTCTCCAGGATGGAAAACCCACACCAAGGGGGCAGGAGAGTGTGCCTGCAGCACACTTCCTGGCAGCTCAGGACCTGCAAGACAGCTTTAGGGTCATACTTTTCTCTGCTGCAGAGAAAAAGAGCCCAATCCATCCCAAATGGAGATGAGATTTTTGGGGAGGCATTCAGACTAAATGCAGCTTATGCTGTTTTCCTGCTGCCGGGACTGAGGAGGTGTTTTACCAGTAACCTTGGGGAGGACTCTCAGAGGAGAACCTCAACCCCTGGTCTGCAGCAACTGGACTCCACCGTCTGTGTGAGACCAAAAAGGAAAAGCACCGATTTCTGGACCGATCCGATCACAACAGGAGTCTGTGCCCATGATCAGATGCCGCACCCTGGTCTTCAGCCCTGAGATCAGGCTCCTCGGGGATGATTGTTAGCTCTGTTCCCAAAGTCTGGATGGATGCAGCCTCGTAGCTGCGACTCCTGATCAATCACCTGATCCATCAGACACTAATGATTTGTTCTGATGATTTGTTGAGCTGTGTTCCTGTGCCACCTCCGGTAAATAAAAGACGGAGTTGGCTGTTTGAAGGGCCTCATCCCGAAAAGGAGCCCTCCAGGTCTTTGCTCCTCTCTGCTGTTGCCATGTGGTACCTCAAAGAACCCCATGAAGGTCATGTTGGGCTTGATTCTTCAGAGACCTTCAAAGTCCAATCAATCTCAATCAAGACCTTTTACCAGTCTATGGTGGCCAGCATGCTCTTCTTCGCTACAGTGTGCTCGTGGGACCGTGCCAAGACTGGCGATTCAACAAGCTCAACAAGCTGATGAGGAAAGCCCACTCAGTGGTGGGAATGAGCTTGGACAATCTTGAATCAGTAGCAGTGGACAAACTGGGAGCTATCCTTGACAATCCTTTCCGCCCCCTGCACAACTTACTGTGGCTGATGGGCAGCTCATTCACTCAAGGGCTCATCCCACTCTGGTGCAGAAGCGAGCGCTTCAGACACTCATTTGTGCCCATGGCCATCAGACTGTATAAAAGCAGTCTGGACAGCACACAACTCTGACCGACTGAGGGGTGCATCTGTGCTACCACTACTTCACTACCACACTCATTCAATTCACACGTCAGGTCCTCATTCCGTCACCTTGTTACCTTGTTGTCATTCTGTTTCTATTTTTATTCTTGTTGAACTGATGTGTGAACCCTCACCCACACTCCAGTCCACCTTGTGCACGGCGTCACCATAGGCGGCATGGAGGCTGGTTGGAGGCAGGGCCGAACAGGGCTGTTTGAACTTGCAAAAAGGAGGAGAACGGCAGGAAGGACCTCCCTCAGTGTTCCTCCTGCAGTTATAAAATATCAGACTGCACAGAAAACATTCCTAAAAGGTGCTTTTCTGGAGTTGGCCTCCACCTTTTAATGAAGTGCGCTGCCTCCTCCGTCATCCTCTGAGTGAGGTTCTCCGACCTGAAAGGCTGCTCCATAATCTCATGGTCCGTTATGAGAACACACACGGTTAAGGGATGAAGGCAATGAAGGCCACTATCAGCTCTGAGACCAGGAGCTGCAGGGCTAGCAGGACCAGAGCCAAGCACCTGCTGACCACCAGCAGGCCTCCCAGGTGGAGCATTAAGGCCAACACCAGGTCCAGACCCAGGGTCCAGTGGGGCAAGTACCTGTGAACCTGGAAGATGGTGCAGTCGTCTGGCTGGCACGCCCACAGGTGGGTCAGCAGGATGGAAGAGGCCAAAGCCGAGGGCGGCTGGGTGGTGGCAGTGGTCCTGACTGCGCTCACAATTCAGACCAAAGTGTCACTTTCCTGAAGGACACAAAATCTCCATCAGTGGGTTGCAGGAGGACAACCACAGCTACTGGAGGAGAACCAGAGCTGCTGTGGGAGGACCAGACTCCACAGGAGGAACCCTGACGGTGTCTGTGTGTAGACCTGAGCAATGTTCCCTCTAAGCTGCGCAACTGCGTAAATGCACACTGCTCGCACACTCACAGCGCACAAGAAAACTTATCCAGCGTAGTGAGCGGACTGCAAATGAATTATATATTTAACTTTTTTTTCTGTATCATTTTACTGTTGAACTCAGTGAGTGACAGGTGTCCAGCCAATCATACGATACGATGCAATTATGCTATGCAGCCAATAACAGCATTGATAGTATTTCCGCATGTGCTCTGCCCATACACGCTATATAACAATGACGCTAATGCTAACCCTTATCATGGTCAAACGACCAGTGAATGTGATACGTCCACTCACCAAACCAAAGTAAAAAAGAAATGCGGTTCTTTTGAGTTGGAATGGCTGTCGGAGTATGTGCAAACAGAAGAACAAGCGGTGAAACTGGGTGAGATTTTTTCTTTTTCGAGTGAGAAAGGTCTGCTCTGCAAAACATGCAGCAAAGCTAAAGTAGTAAGCAAGTTTTCTGATGGAAAAATATGGACTAAATGGAGGCTATGATCCGAGGTGTGACACAGATGTGTGGCCGCAGCATGCACATCTAATGTTGCTCACACTGGTCCTCAGTGCACTTAGCAAGGTTGTCTGAATGCCCCGACATATGAAAAATTAGAGGGAACATTGCCTTAGAGTGGAGTGGTGTTTGTGTGATTGTGTTAGTAGCCCTGAGGTGTAAGTCAGAAGCATTGTGAAAGATGACAACATGAACCTGTAGCTTCCCAGTGCAGACTTACCCATGAGGGCGGTCTGGTAGCCCTGGTCTTTGGCCATCCTGGCTAAGGTCACCTCTTGGTCGGGGAGATCTCCAGACGTGGCGGTAAAGGTCCGCCAGAGCTCCCTCAGGGGAGCAGAAACCATCACATCCGCTGATGAGTACACACACACACTATACCGACAGGTGGGAGAACTTCATATGACACGATGAGGACACCATCAGGATTTGCCCTAAGGACAAATCACCTGACCTCTTCTTAATTTGTTTTCAAAATCAGTATTTTACTGCAGCGTTCACAATAATAATTAATAAAAGCTTCTTCCAGCCCTTGGTTGTCCCAGAGCAGGAGGAACCTATGGCTGTGAGGGTTACACAGGAACGTCCAATGAACTTCTGACTCCATTTAGAGTTCACAATTAATTTCTAGCTGATGAGAACATCTGTTGGAAACCAAAGAGAAGAATCCATCTGAGGGAACAACAAATTTTCCTCACACAGTGGTCAACGAGCAGACTGTGTTTGTCTGTTGTTGTGACTTGGATGAAGATCAAAACACTTTAAGGCCAACATGCAGACATTGAGGTCATTTCAAGTATCACTCCCTTCCAGGAAACACGCTAGGCAGAGTTCTTCAGTCACTGATGGATATTTTTTTCTTTAATGCAACTTGAATCCACAGTCGAACTATTAAAACAGTAACATAACACATAATAAACAGACAACCCTATCGCCCAAACAAAATACAAAAATGTCAAAGGAATCATACAGTATAAGATACACATAACTCGCTGGCTGCATACCACTGAGAGGGAAAAGAACTTAAGTCTTCACGGAACAAACTTTGAACAGCGTGCGGCTTGATAGCTGGAACCGCGAGCCAGAAGCTGTCACCCCTCAGGGGAAGTGCGCAACATCCAAAGGTGTCCATGCAAAACCTCAACCCGCACATTCAAACGATCAGAAATACAAAAAATAGAAATGAAGAGACAAAATAAACAAACCACTAGCCAATGAATCCAAACAGCTACATCAAGAGTTCATACACTCCTTTCTGGAAATACATCTCCGTGTGTGTTTGCATGTCTTGGAGTCTTGGCTTGGCCTTATCATATGGGGTACCGTCCTGTGAGGAAGGCAGCCCTGCTGGGTGTGCACAGGCTGGCAGTGGCAATGTGGTGTGTGAGCCTGGCCCCAGGCCAGCAAGTCTGTGCTGGAGGTTCTGCAGGAGAAGGTTAGAAATCTGTGTGAAGCTACTGTAATTTCAATGAACACGTCAGTCAGCAAACACAGCTGACCCAAGCGCGTTTGAGATGATTGGTAATGGGGTTTCCGGCTTCTCCTGTGTCTGGCACTGAGACTGAAGTCCATCTCCTCTGCAGAGGTTCATGAGAAAAGCTCAGGAGGAACCTGAGACCTCCACTCTGAGGAGACCTGAGAATCAACAGAGCCTACGTCTACCTCCAAGCCTGGGTGCTGCTAAGCAGACTTCGATGTGTGTGTGTGTGTGTGTGTGTGTGTGTGTGTGTGTGTGTGTGTGTCTTCAGCCCCAGGTTCGAAAAAAGACAGGGTCTAGGAGTAGATACCCCTGGTACCTGCACAGCTTCATCCTCACTGCAGCCCCCAGCTGACCCTTGGGTCTCCTTCTCCATGACGACAGGACAATCCTGCAGCAGCCACTCACAGGAGGACAATGATTCTGATAAGTGCTGACTGTTGGGCTGGACCATCCACCCATCTGCTCAGTAGCTGGAGGTCCAGCAGGATCACTGGATGAAGACTGGGCCTGGTATGCTTTGGAATCTCTGGCGTTTTGGGCAATTTCTTTGTTTTCTTCTCAAACCCCTGGGAATGTTAGAGTTCTGGAGTTCTATAGAGTTCTAAGTGCATTTGGTGGTTTCAGGAACTTCCAGAACTGTTTAAGATACTTCTGCTGGACCTTCATGTCTCACCCCTCTAGGGTCACCTGACAGCTACTACAGTTATCAAGGTCAGGTTTTCCTCCGCCCTGTTTCCTCAAAGGTGTGCTCAGAGAGCCGCTCCGTGTCTGAGGTCTCCGATCCCCAGGTCGTCCGCCATCATCAGGATGAAGTTGGGCCAGCCCAAATGGCCAACGGAGATGCAGCCGGCCTGCAGGTCAGCAGCGAGGAGAGCAGAACCTCCAGCAGGCTGTCTGCAGACAGCCCCATAATATCCCCCCATCCTGGTGGGACGGCTCAGGTCCCTGCTTGAAGAGCCGGGCGGCTTCCTGCTGGGTCAGGTCACGCCAAAGACAACACAGTGGCATGTTCCTGGAACACACTATGCATTCAGGAGATATAAATATACACAGGCATACATATACACAGAAGTATACAATGTATACACACACACTGAAATGTTGGCTGACGTTTGATTATTGATTGATTGAGTGATTTTTGATTGACTGGTCTTGAAGGTGTATTGAGGGCTTGCTGGCAGCCTCAGCTGCAGGATGTCAGCAGTTGAAAAAAAAATCTGTTGTTTTTGCATCACTTGCTTTTATTTTCTTCTTCCAGTGTTTAACGTCAGAAGAAAAATAACTGTCCTCCAGTCCCTCTGGCACTTCCAGGTCCAGTATCCCGGGTCTCTCGGTCTCTCCAAAGTCTTGCGGTGTCATTGCCGCGTCACAGGGCTTCCGGTCACATTTTATGATAAAAGTGCAAGCGTCTGTTACAGATAAGTGGCTGCAGAGTCGGAAGTGGAGTGGTACCTGTGAAAGGGATTAATTTCTATCCTTTCAAAATAAAAGCAGTGACATTATTTAATATTAATTTCAGAATTAGAAGATAAACGTCTAACTGACAGGAGGGCAGCACCTGCATAAACCTGCCAGGACAGCTGGTTATACTGTCAGGTTGTCCATGTAGAAGAAGACCTTCATCCCTCACGCAGCAATGCTGTGCTATGTCAAGTCTATTGTTGTGGGGAGAAGCTGGACAGCTGTGCTTATAGGTGGCCCTTTGGGAGAAGAACCTCTGGAGATCTTCCAGTCAGACTGATCACCAGCTCAGAGTCCATTAGCTTGTGGGACATCTCAAAACAGCTTCAAAGATGCTTCTGGGGGAAGAAGAAAAATGGCCTCTTCTTCCCATCTTCTTCCCATTCCTCCCTTCTGGGAGGAAAGTCTTACCACTTCCCACTTCCCACATTCATCTCCACGACATCCTGGTGGGTGGAGGAATGAGTGAGCAGGCAGCTGATTACCTCATCTGAAGTCCCCCACCCTCACACTACCTTAGGAGACATGGTAGAGACACTTAAGTGGCCATCAGGATGCAGTAGTCCACAAAGAGGCCTTGATGGCTTCTGTCCTGCAGAGTGGACAGCCACTAGATATTTATATATCTATAAATAGATATAGCAGAATGCTGGGATCACCAGCAGTTTGTGGGTTAGGTTTCACAACAGACCTCTGATTGGCCCTGGGTCAGAGGTCAGCATTAGCAAACAACTGCTGGACATGGGGGGTGGGAGGAGGACTTAACCTGGCATGGACAGTCAGTGGAGATGTTCTCAAGCTGAAAATTCAGTCCTGTTACATACCCTACAGCTCTCAGCTCTTGTACTTCGATCAACCACAGAGTGGTGCTAATACCACGAGCTTCAGCCCTGGCAGGCCTGGATGAGCTGGTTCCTGTCCTCAGTCTGATGAGGGCTGAGGAGCATTATGGGCTGCATTCCTCCTGAGCAGAATGTCTACAGCAGCTCAAACACAAGACACCCAGATGTGCATCTCATGAGAAGCTCTTGTTTGCTGATCCTGGACTGCTGGACGGAGAGCTGGCCTCCGTCAGACACACACACACACACACACACACACACACACACACATACACGCACACATGCACACAAACATACACACACACATACACATACACATACACATACACATACACATACACATACACATACACGTACACACCAACACACACACAGACACACACACGGGGTGGGGCGAGACGTCCACTACAGGGGGGGCCTGAGGGTATTGGGGTGCATATGTATTTGCACGTGCGCATCAATGCAGCTCGCAGAGGAAAGAGCAGACTGGATTTTGACAAGGGCATGCGGGCTTCCTGTGAGAGGAGAACCGTCTCCTGAAGAACCCGGGGAAGAGAGAAGACCCTTCAGGTCCTCTCCAGTTTCAGCCAGGATCCCCCAAGGAGGTTCTGCTCCTCTGCAGGGCCTCTGGAGACTCCAAAGGAGATGGACCTCCAACCTGCTCACATGATGGTTCTCTGGTCCACATCTGAACACAGGACTACCAACAGATCCAGGGGTCAGCCCAGGACACCGCAGCTCTAGAGTACCCGTCCAAGATAAACCAAGCAGATACTTTGTAGCTGCCAGCGCAGCAGGAAGAGGAGGATTAGCATGTTTGCAAGTGAGAACCTGGGAGACCAGGCCTAAGGAGTCTGTCATCCTGACAGCTTTGATGCATCCCATAATGACCTCTATCCTGGGGTTCCTGGACGAGGGATGGTGGACAGCAGGGCTGCTGCTTCTTGCTCCAGAAGGACCGTGGTTGGCTGCAGCACAGAATTCTCTGTCCTAAAAGAGAAACTCTCACCAGCTGCTGTAATTGAATCAAAGACTCCCTGGATACAGACAGAGCCTGAAGGCCTTTCTTCTAGATTCCTCCTCTGAATCCTACTAAGATTTACATTGTCTGAACTGATGGATTAATTCTGCCAGGGAGGTATGGAAGAAGTCCATTCTGTTTGTTTCTTCAACCAGGCAGGAGTTCTATGAACAGCCAGTTCCAGAGAAAGCAGGCAATGGGCTTCAACCAGGGTCCTCGGGTGGACCCTTTCCACGGGCAGGTTACTGTCTAAACATCTCAGATGAACAAAGGGTCTAATCTAAGATCTTATAATTCTAAGAATGGAACATTAACACAACCAGCACTGCAAAGGGTTGATGAGGACAATTATCTCCAGATGCAGATGTTCTCATCAGGGCCAAGTTCCTTCCAAGTATGTAGATTAATATCCTGGAACGACTCTTTCAATCAGAGGTAACTACAACAACAGGGTGAACAAAGCCTGCCTGTCCACTGCATGGGCCTTCTTCCCAGAAAACCCATCGTGATAGTTCCACATCGCAGCTGCACACCAGGAACAGTTTTCCAGAATGAAGGTGGATGGTGCTTCTTGTATTCACCACTCACTTCACAAAACCTTCCCAGAACACAGATTTGGGAAGGATATAAAACCACCTGCAGTACTTCATCATGAGGCCAGCAGAGCCTGGAGATGGCTAAAGGAGACAATCCGTGGCTTGGACATTTGGTCCTAATCTGGTTACAGGTGGCTAGAGGGAAGGTAGGCAATCCTTGCTCAGAAACAAGACGTTCAGGAGCAGCAGAGAAGGTCAGCGCTGTTCAGGTGGACCCGTCACACCTCTCAAAGGTCAGCAGCAGTTTGAAGGGACAATCAGTCTCCACTGAAGCCACAGAATATCTCATCTTGGTGATCCAGGACCACTTGCTGGTCGAGTTCAAAATGAAGAGCAACTTTGGACATTTTCAGAGAGAAGAACTCAGGACTCTGTCCAGAACTGTGGCTATTCTGCTGGTGAAGACCTCACACAACGACCAGAGGAACACTCTCTGGGCTTTAATCCATCCAGCATCAGCAGAGGATGCTCATCTCCACCCTTGTGGTGCCTTCAGGGTCAGAGATGCTCTGACTGGAGTTGAGGAAGTTAGCAGGAGTGCTAACCCTGCCTGTAAACCCCCCGGAGTTCCATGTCAGGCCTGGAATGTGAGCCTAGTGCACACCTGGTGATACCTTGCTCGAGTGCTCAGGAGGTACCTGGTCCTACCCTCCCCAGGGTGCCTCATACCTACACCTCTTCTTCTCCATGATGTCAGGGGAGCCCTTCGTCCCACTGGTGAGATGATTCAGAGCCTCCACCCTCCCAGAGCAGAGGAGCTCCTCTCAGTTTTCAGGCCTTTCCAGGAGATGTGTTGAGTGAAATGATCCAGGTATTGGTACTCAGGAGATTAATCTGCAATGCTAGACCTCACCAGACTGAGAAATGATTGGATGGCATGGAGGTTGGTTTTGCTTTCACCATAGCTGTTGTCCTTTCCGGACATCTCCTTTGCAGGTCAGAGCATTGCATGAAAACCAGGATTCTTTGAGAAGAACTCTCAGACCATCTGTGGTCTGGTCATCTCTGGTTTTGGACCCACACTAGAGAACAGTGAAGTTAAGATAGAACAGTGAAGTAAAGAAGGAACCTGCTAGTGAGGGTCTGAGAGAACTGAAGGACTTTAGGACAGTAGGACCAGAGTTCTGGAGTTCTGGAGGTCTGGAGGTCTGGAGGTCTGGAGGTCTGGAGGTCTGGAGGTCGTGAGCTCACCGAAAGGTGATGGAACCAGCTGCTTAATCCATCCTGTCAAAGTCAGCAGACAGCTGGCAGCCGCAGGGCCTGTGCTTGCGTCAACCGGTTACAGATATCTTGCATGATTTTTCAGAGCATTTAAGTAGCAGTTGAGGAGCAGGGCCAAAGATCAGCAGCGTTCTAGAGTAGCTTTTAGCCAAAAGCTACTCCAGATTCTCTGTGAGTGTTGGAGCAGGGCAGGTGGAGGAGGAACCTGGCAGAGAACCTGGGCCTCACAGATCAGGGATGTAACCCATCCAAGGTCTTCTCCCTCAGTCAGAGCTTAAGAATCTCCATCAGGTCTTCTCTGTGCTTGTGAACCATTGTCACCACAACAGTGCACATTGGATGTTTGCAGGAGAGCAGCTCCTGGCCATCAGGATCAATACAGCCATATGGTGTGGCGCCCCATTCTTCTCCTTGCCTTCTTTTGATTGGTCAAATTTTTGAATAAGATATGATCTCAGTGATTACACTGCTCCAGAAGATCACAGACTCTCCAGGCAGGAGTTTTGGAGCCACATCTACAACATATATGTGCAAGTCCCCATGAAAAGAACTTCTAACAGCTCTTGAGACATGAAATATTTCAGCTGGGCTCCTTGCCAGACAGAGTTCAGCAGGTTCTCATCTCGCTCCTGTTCCTCTGGACCCACATCTTCACCGACAAAATGACACCACTCTTTGAAGTTCCTCACATGAAGAGCAGGAGGTGTCTCTGCTTCCCAGGTCTGAAGGACATCCTTGATCTTCTCTGCTCTTAGGCTGCATGTGAAGCTGAGTGCTGGCTGTCAGCACCCTACCCCCCAAGGAGAAACCATTCTAAGACCCCACTTATCAAAGATATGTCCTCCAGTAGGTGACCCAAAATGTTCCAAATGATGTGAAGCTCCCATAGAGGAAAATGATATCTTTTGGAGAAGAATCGCTGACAGAGCTTCTCATGATATCTGACTACCAAGCAGATACACTTTCTCAGCAAACACAGGGACTCCAGGAGGAACCTTCAAACCTCGTGAGATCTTCTCATGTCAACCTAGTTGCCATTTCTGCAGAGAACATTCACGGTTTTCAATGAGAGGCATGGAAACACGCAGAGGAGGAGTGTTAATCATCTGACAGATAAGTAGAAAACCTTGGCGTCAACATTTCTGCAATGCTGAAGCTCATCCCCTGGGAGAAGGTGAGAACCCCTCTTCAGTGCCCCTGTCTTACAGGAGAGGCCATTAGCTTACCGTATTTTCATAACTATAAAGCGCACTGTACTAAAAGGCACAGTCTCAGTCATTTGTGCCATTACTGTATTTAACGCACACATAAGGCGCACCTGATTATAGGGCGCAGGTTTTATATGCAATCCACGCCCACACTTCCCCCTTTAACGCTCTCTTGTCGTCCATGTTCGTGATGTGGCTGGGCTGGATGTGTTTGTCGGCAATGTGTTTGCTGCAGTAGGAGCGGAAGATGGCCAGCTTTTCATTATAATCAGTTGGAAGTTGGTGCACTACCTAGTACTGGTCTGGATGGAAAAATGGCCCAGTTTCATGAAACTAAAGCACCAAGACGGACCTCCTTGGAAATGTTCAATTTTCATTTCTTCTACTAGCATTACTGCTATTAGTCAAATGGTAACTGTTGAAACGCTTCTCCTACTCATTTTCTGCTCAATGATCCACTGCTTGAGTCTTTCCTCGAACCTGGGCTACCTCGCCTTATGTCCGCGTAAACTCAGCTGCGTCTTCTTGACCTGTCGGAGCTCGTTTTACAGCTTCCTGAACCATCGATTCATTAATCTCAAATTCTCTTGCGGCTGCTCGATTTTCCATGTTTCTCCACATAGCTGATGGCCTTCAGTTTAAACTGTGCTTCATAAGCGTGTCTCTACCATTTTCAGGGTTGTTAAAACAACAATGCTCTGCATGACGCACATACCCGCTCTTTTATATACAATCAATGCCCACACTTCCCCCTTCAACATTCTCATGGTGTTCTCTACTAGGCCGCCTTACATTAACAACATACACAGGGCTCACTGCACTATAGGGCGCGCCGCATATTTTGAAGAAAATACAAGACTTTTATGTGCGCCTTATAGTCGTGGAAATACGGTAGCTTCAATTTCTAATTAATCTCCTGACACACAAGAAGATCTTTGCCTTCTGAAAAAACAGGTCCTGAGGGGGAGAGGAGGATAACCTGTCAGCGTTGAGCTCCATGCTCCAACATGGTGCATCATCTGATTTGGAGGAGCTTCAACCATAGACAACAAGGTCTCTGCTGACAGGAGCATCTGAGGAACATGCCAGGGAACATCTGTAAACCTTCAGAGGAGCAATGCTGAGAAGAAGCAGCTGGATCAAACTATTTACATTGTAGTTTTTCCATTAGTAGGAACTTAAACACACACACACACACGCATACACTAATGGAAAGGAGCATCAGTATGCATGGGAATAGATATGATCCTGCAACAATTTCTGAGCACTGGGTTTCTCAGAGGATGTGTGTGTGTGTGTGTGTGTGTGTGTGTGTGTGTGTGTGTGTGTGTGTGTGTGTGTGTGTGTGTGTGAGCAGGAAGCTCTAAATCCTGCTCGCTTAGCACCTCAAAGAATACTGACATGGAGTTCGTGTGGAGGTAAAAAACATCTTTATGGAGGATCTGGAGAAGGTGGAGAATACAAACAATATGGGCTTAAGTTTCGAGACAAATAAATACAGACCAACACTATGTACAGAATTTACACGCAACACCAGAGCCTGGGCTGGAGATCATCTCATCAGGGCCTGAGACAAGTGGAGTCCACCGCAGAAGACAGGTGGAGTCCATTGTTGGAGACAGGTGGAGTCCATTATAGGAGACAGGTAGAGTCCATTGTTGGAGACAGATGGAGTTCATTGTAGGAGACAGGCGGACTCCATTGTAGGAGAAAGGTGGAGTCCATTGTTGGAGACAAATTGAGTCTTCTGCCGGAATCACCCAATGACAAGACAACGTTCAGCATGTGCATACAAGTCTGATCTGGAGGAGACGCTGAGGAGGTGAGAAGGCAGTAGGTCCATCAGTGAGGACCACGCCCAACCCAACGTGGACTGATCACATTCTTACCCTCTGACTGGAGGTACAGGAGTGTGAAATGTAGAACGACACTATTAAAGAACTCGTCCTACCCAACTGCCATCAGACTCTATCAGCTGACCCTCATTCTTCTTGCACATGTAGTCTACTGCCCATTTAAATTACACTCTATCCTTGCACCTGCACTTTGTGAGTTGCACAACAAGCTGCACTCAAATGTCTTATTGCACTGCCACTGTTCTATTGCACTATTCATATCTATAATCATATTTATAATAATGTTTGTACTCCTCCTATCAGCACATATCCAAATGCACTGTGGACAGCAAATTAGGAATTTCACAGTACAGGGAAACACATTTTGTGACAATAAATGCTTTGAATCTTGAATTGTCCATATGTTCCACCTACATGGCTCTGAGGTCAAGTGAAAGATGGAGGAAGTCCAGCCTCTAATGCTTACATCAAGCCTGACAAGGCCGCCTTCTCAAATCACTCTGGGTTTAGAGATCATTCATGGTTGAAGGTTGGAGCTCCTCTCTCCTCACTACCAGACATCAGACCCTGGACCTCCACCTCCAACATCCCCTTAAACAGAGGCGGGGGAGGTCCATGACATGCAACCCAGGCTGGGGGGCCGGGAGGATCAGGGTTGTGCAGACCACTGCCAAAACCCCATCCGATCAGGTTCCTTCAAACCCTATCTTCTCTGGTCCTAATTCTTGTAAGAATTAGCCCTGAGGGAGAATGAAGAATCTGCAGGCAGAGGCTCCACCTTCTGCTCCAACGAGCTGGTGAAGGTCCACTGTGACATCACGGAGAGGATCTACTCAGGGCGGGGAGGTCCGCCCATGGCCAGACACCAGGTGGACCTCTTCATCCTCAGGGATGCATAAAGGAAAGGTGTGAGGAACAGAAGAGTCCTGGAGGGTCCAATAGAGGAGCGCAGACCAGTGGAACTGAAGCAAGGATTTACTGATGTAATAAGACATTATGTAACAACCAGGAAGTTCCTTTGACTGACTCATCAGGACTGATGGCATTGTTATTATTATTATTATCATGAATATTGCAATCCTTGGTGAAGTGCTTTAAGTCCTGGGGGGTTGGGGCTTCTGGTCAGGTCCTGGGGCAGGGGGCATCCATGGGGGTGGGGGTCCGGGACCGGGCTCCAAGCAGCTCAGAGGCTCGGCTTCCTCATCTTGGTCCCTGCATTGGAGGGAATCATTGGTTAGTACGTGTGCATGTGTGTGTGCGTGTGTGTGTGTGTGTGTGGGGGGGGGGGGGTTCAGAGTCTGCAAACAACACGCAAAGAAAGTCTAAAGTCCTCTCATCTTTGGGCCAGGTGGAGGAGAAACCCAAGAGCTGGGCTAAGTCTCTCTATCCTGGAGCCAAGTGAAACATTTTGTCTGAGCGTGAAGAGCTCTGACCACCCATGGCTTCATGCTCCCACCTGGTTGGCTCTCATCTCCAGTCCAGGCCAACACTGCCTGGAAACAGAAGCACTCTGCTGATGGAGATAATGGAGGTGTGAGGAGCAGGATGCTGAACATGCAGCTGAGCAGACAGCAGAGGTTATGTGATCACCCAGACCTTACCCCCGATCTCCTCTCTTCTGCATACAGAGTGGAGACCAGGACCTCTGAAGAGAACAGAGCACTTCTAGATTCACATGTTCCTTGGTCCAGAAGACAGAGGAACCTTTGAGATGGCTATGTAGTGTTGGTGCGAATGTGAAAAACCAGACATGTAGATCATGATGGAAACAGGGCCGTTGCTACTGGTGAACATGTAGCTGCCAACGTGTCATCTGATCAGGAGGAGCTTGATTGGTCTCTATGTCACATCTATGTGAAGGAGCTCAAAGGTGTGGACAAGATTCTGTGTGGACTCTTACTGTGCACAAAGCTGCTCTGGGGCCCTGGGGTCTGGAAAGTTCTGATGGTGGCTGGTCCTTCTCCCTCAGCTGCGATGACCAGGACCTCCAGCTTGTACAGGCTTGAGGGGCTCAAGCCTGACACCACCAGAGTGTTGCCATCCTGTAGGAGAAGACACACTGCTTTAAGGTGAAGTTGGGAGATGGTTTGAAGGTTCAGGAGGTAGAGGTGTTTGTCTGCTCAGTAGACCGGGGTATTTATCTGTAGGGAAATGCCACTTCTGTTTCTTCACTGAAAAACTGAGTTGGAAAACATGGAGGATCTTCCCCCATGATGTCAGCGGGACTGAAAATTGCAACCAGAAAAGGGAGAACCGACTCTGGAAGGAAACTGCTTTCCCCCTTTTCCCATCTATCCCTCATTACAGCATCCCATAATATCCAGTGGGGAGTAGAAGGGGAGGAAGGTCACTTCCTCACCCTCTCAAACCTAAAGACTACAAACATGGCCCCTGTAACTGTGAGAAGGCTTCAGAGTAGAAGTTCAGCAGAAGACCCTGAGATGGAACCCCATGCAGATGTTTGCAAGTGTGCGTTTGGAGTGTGAAGGACCTCCACTGACCGGAGGTAGGACCTGGGACTTCGAGATGAGGCCGTGGGGCAGCTGGTTGTTGGGGGTGGAGAAGACTTCTGCCCAGGTCACCTGAAACCCGATGAGCTGCTGCTGTGGTGGCGTCCAGCTGAAGAACGCAGTCACGTTGTGGTCCTGGACATGGAAGAGGGCGGAGATGTTGGCCACCTTCAGCAGTACCTTCGGAAGCGTCACTGTGGGAGGAGACTGGGTTTGATAACCATGGAGACGGAGGCGTATAGAAGAATCCCATCCTTTGAGCTCAACAGCTCCAGAACCATCTCAGGCAGTTCTTCTGCTTCTCCATGGAGTGTATCTAACCAGAACATCGGTAAGGATCTGGACTTGTGAGTCTTCCCCTCCTCATCTCAGATGAAGAGCAGAAGAACAAAACAGCCTTTTGTGTTGTCGTGACGATGGAGCACCTGGACATCTTCTCTCTGATGAGGGGGTCAGGCCTTTGTGACTATTCTGGAATGGACCTGAGGAGGCTAATTGGAATGGTATGCTGAAGGAACATTTGGGAGGGCAGCTCTCTGATCAGACATCTTGGCAGCAGAACGCCAGGTGTGGGAGAAGGAACACCCAGTGTTCTTCTCTAAAAATAACCTCCAGACCTCCTCCAGCTTGCACACATGCCACCCTGCTTCTAGGGTTCTCACCTGCTTCTCCAGGACAGAGGAGCGGTCTGGAGCTCCTGGCCTGGACAACAGCGCAAGACGGCGTGATGAAGGTGACCACCTCCGCCGGCGGATGGCTCCTCTTGCTCACAGGTAGCAGGACCACCTTGTACTTGCAGGAAAAGAGCAGGCCCTGCAGGCTGACGAAGCTCTCCTGTAGTTGGGAGAGCGCAGAACATCACACCACCCCTCCATCAGATGATCTTCTCTGTGCGGATTCTGCTCATGTAATAACCGTGTAATAACTGCTCATAAAGTGCAGTTGGTGCTTTAGTTTGAATCTTGACCGGCGTCTCAGGCTCTGCTTGGTTTTACAAAGACAATGTTTCAGGCGAACCATATCATCAGATGCCCTGCAGGAGCGGCTGCTTTGCCCACCCATCAGAAGAACTGGCTTGGCGGGAAAAGATGAACAGCCTATGCCAGGGTAACCAGGTCAAACAAGGTCAAACCCGCAAAGGTCATATTTGAGAGCGGGTCTTACCTGGCTGCCAAGGTTTACCTGTCAAGGTCATACCTGTGTGAGGGTCTTCTCCATGGGTCTGCTGTGGTTGTGACTGCAGCACTCTGGAGTCCAGTGGATCCTGTAGAACTCCACCCATGGGTCTACAGAGAAACAAAGTTCATGAACAGCTCTGAACCCACTCTCTGCTGCAGGTCTATTATAGGATGTCAGCCGCAGTGCCTGGCATTCACACCTGTGCTGCTCTGCCAGTACACATGGACTCTCAGCTGTCCATCTTGGTAGAAAGGTGTCCCCACGTCCAGGAGGTAACCTGGTGGTCTCTGCAGTCTGCTGCTGGTTGCTGTGGAAAAACATGAGTCAAACAGAGAAGGGGGTGGAGCCTGTGGCAACTGGTTAGCAGCTGCTGATGTCTTTACATCCTATTTAGCTCCAAGCTAATGATTAGTGATACAAATAAGGTTGGTGATGCTAACACTTGCTAGCAGGTGTTGCCATTCTGTCCAAAAGGTTTCTGGACCAGACACTCTTCACACATAGGTCAGAGGCAAAAATTCAGCCTCAGGACTGTCTGCTCCTCATGTACAACTCCAAAACAGCTTCCCAGCCTCCTAGAGCTCCTCTCACCTAAACGTCCATCAAAGGCCATGCCTGAACCGAGACCCTCTGAATATCAGGGGCTCATGGGTGCATTGAGAAACATTGAAGAAGGCGAATGTCAGGAGTCTTCCTTGAGGTCAAACCTTGAAGCCTCAGGTATGTTCTTCTGTCAGTAAGCCTGGAAGGCCTGTGAGCAGAGGCTCCACCTCCAGACCCCACAGATGTCCATGGTCAAGAATGTGCAGCTACAGAGAAGACCAACGGGGAGGAAGCACTGGTAACACGCTGGTCTCAGACCGCTTCCACTGCTTATTCGTCTCTTTGCTCAAAGGTCCGGGCAGCAGCCCTTATCCTGCTGGACCACATTTACACCTCCTGGAGATCTGAGCACAGATGGCATCCAGATGGGGTCCCACTGTCAAATCTTCAGCCTCTGACACCATACAGAAACATGTGTTTCCCCTTACAGGCTCCTGGCAGCGAGGAGATCAGGTGCTAATGGACTCCAAAGCTGCAGCCAGGCGTTGAAGAACGAGCTGTTAGCCTCACTGACTGATCATCTGTCGACGTCTTCTCATCATTTCTTCAAAACAAGGCCTCAGACCATTCTGAGGACCAGCCTCCAGCTGAAGGACCTTCGAGATGTGGGACTTGAACACCTCTTCACAGATGTGCTTCCCCTGCCTGACTTCTTTCTCCAATCAGAGTTGATGTGCTTTCAGTTCTTCTTCATACCGTCGAGAAAGTTCAAAGCTGTTGAGCTTCTTCTGGATCAGCGTTTCATGTTCACACGGTTTCTGGGCAGCTCCTCTCACAGGTCAGGAAACACAAAAGAAGAGTTTCCTACTCATAATCTCAAGTGTGAGATCACTTTGAAATTAGATTATAGAAACCAGAATGACAGTGGTTGAAGATTAGAGCGTCAGACGGACCTTCAAGAGACTGTTAGGGAAGTCAGGTTATAATGATCATCTTATCAGATCCTCCCCTCCAGCTCCATCTTCTGTGTGATCCTCTGCAATCTGCTGGAGCTCACCAATCGCAAATGGAGCAGAACCACTGGGAGTCTTGAGGGGGGAGTGTGTTGTAGCACCAGTAACGACCAGAGAAGAAGACCACATGGTGTCGGTGGTACAAGGAAGGAGAATTCGCCATGTGTTTGATGGCAGCTCAGGAGCAGGAAGGAGGAGAAGAGGAAGGAGCAGGAAGGAAGACCAGGAGTAGGAGGATGGATCTTGTGTGAGACGTACACTGCTGGGTGATGAAAAGGACCTCAGCCCTTGGCCCCCTCAGTTGAGCAGGACCCCAGACAGACACCGCCTGCACCTCCACGCTGTAGCTCCTGTTGGAGCGCATACTGTCCAGTTCCACCCAGCTCTGCACACACACACACACACACACACACACACACACACACACACACACACACACACACACACACACACACACGCACACACACACAAATTGAACTGCATGAATGAATGAAGTGGTTTAAAGTGTCTGTAAATCAGCTCTGGCTGGCTCAGCCAGAACCATCCTGAGAGTCCAAGTGACACGGTGAGGAATTTTCTGACTGGTTCTGTTAAAACTCAGACAGTTGAAGGAGAGGAAGACTGAATAAAAAATATGTCTACATGGAGTACAGGTTCAAAGAGGACCATCTGACAGTGAAGTCATGTCCAGAGGTCTCTGCTACTTCGCCATGCGACCCTAACCTTCTTACCTCTCGCACGGTCTTCCTCCTCCTGGTCAGCGGTGAAGCTGAGGTCTGCCCTATTGCCACCCAGCTCCAGCTGACCTTGTAGTGGTGGACAGGGATGTCCAAGTCATTGGGCATGCTCCACTGGAGGAGGGTGGACACCACCCTGCCTGGGCCAAAGGTCATGTTGACCACCTTCAGGTCGGAAGGGGCAGGGGGGCTGGACGGTTCTGGGGAGGAAGATGTGACATTCAAAGACAAGGTAAGTATGAGACCTTCTCCTTCCAAAAGGAACACATAAATGTACTTCAGAATCTCAGTGAAGACCAGGAAGTGGAGGCATCGATCTCCTGGATCTCCACCTCATGGATGTTTGTTTGAGTCCTGGCGGTCTTCAAACAAGGGTGATGATGCAGCATAGAAGGTGTTACGATGGCAATCCATCTGGACAAATACACACACACCACTGACCTCTGCTGGCATGCACGTGCCTGCTGGGCGTGGTGAACCCCCTGGTTCCGTGGGAGTTGACCGCTGCCACCCTGAACTGGTACCAGCGCCCTGGCCGGGTATCATCCAACCAGGCCTTCTGCTCAGTGGTCTGCAGGAGGAATTGGGGATATCAACCTGCTCCTCAGGCTAACTCAGGGGATGTGAGTTTGTGGAAGCTTCTGGACAAATCCAGGTGTGCCCAGAACCAGGACTACGGAGATGTTTCGGGGCCTACCTGAGCCACCTCCTGCCAGGGGGTGGCCAAGTCCTCGCTGGGCTGGATGCCAAAGTTCCACCTCCTCTGCAGCACATGGACCACCGGCTCTGCTGAGACGTTGAAACGGGAAGACCAGCGCACCTCCAGTGGGCCCAAGGGGAGCTCCTTGAAGACCAGCTCCTTCCGGGGCTTCAGGGGGGCCCCTGGAAGAGGAGAAGGGTTGTTACCCAGCAGACTGCCAGAGGCAGGAGGCCCGCTGGGGCTTAAATGTTGTCATCTTTGGTTTGATCTAAATTTCTCAAAGCTGTTCTCCTGCCCCTGCTTCACCAAACCCCTGGGTCCCCTCCCAGGAGCCACCCTCCTTACTGGAGCTCCAACTCACCCTTGTAGGGGTCCCTGGGGGGCTGGCAGGTGTGTCCGCAGCTGTTGGAGCAGCACTTTTTCTGGGCTGGACAGTGGTGGTCATGGTCGCAGCTCTCTACGCAGGCTGCTGCAAAGCCACTGGCCTTTTCTGGAGGAGGACAGCTGCCCTGCTTCACCTCCAGCAACAACTGCACAAACTCACAGCTGGTGACACACTCCCAAGGCTTCTTTGGAAACACCCGCTGAACACACACACACACAAATGCACACGCACACACACACACGTTACAGAGGAACATCACAAACTTCTTGGATAAACATTGGCTTCGGGCCTTTTCTCAAACCTCAGGATCTGCACACACTGCTGCTCATTCACCCCCAGGATAAATCAATCAATCAATTTCATACGTATCTATACATATTTCTATATTAGATTTGTTAATAATTCAAACCTTAAAACTCCAAATTAAGCCTTTCTAGGCACTAATTTCTGCCGTCATCTAAACATCTGCCGTCAATGTGGATGAATGTGGGCATTTCTTTGCAGGTGGAACCAGCACGGTGAGGGACCTCCTGCTGGGAGGTCAACCTCGGCCTGGAGATCCTTTACGGATCCCAGTGGGGATGCTGACAAGTCTTTGATTTAATTCCGGGTTAGGCTGGACCCGGGGCCCATTAGTGGCCTTTTTTACCAGCCTAAAGGCAGAAGCTGCTGGTTCAGTGGCTCCAAGTGAGGTTCTTCAGGGTCTAATGGATGGTGCTGAGATGTAGGTCTCCTATGTGGGTGCAGATAGGGTCCAGGATGGGTCTGGATCTAGCCCCTGATCAAGTCTTTGAAGGGGCTGAGGAGCTTTACTTAAATAGAAATAAATGGTCTGGTAGTTCACTCTGTGCACTTAGAGCCAATAATACCCCATCCATCTGAATACCCCATTCATCTAGATACCCCACTAATCATCAGCCAAGTTCTGGAAGTGAGGAGGGCTCAGTTACCCCCCTCACTGATCCTTACTCATGTCTGGCTTCTTTTCCAGGGGTCTGAAGGGCCTCTCTCCCAGTCTGGCTGACTATGGGATATGATGGGATCCGACAGCCCTGAACCTCCAGCCCCTGAAGCCTCAGACCTCCAGCCCCTGACCCCATCGTTCTTCTGGATCTTTCAGCACTGGACCTCGGGCCATTGCTGCCTCGCCAATTTAATCTTTGAAAACATATTTTTGGAGGCTTCATGAATGCTCGGCGCTGCATCCATGACCGCTGGCATTTCCAACCCTGTGAAAGGCCCCGCTCAGAGCCCATACCAAAGTTCTACCATGTGACCGTACCTCACACTGCTCCCTGCATCCACCCCTCTTCTTCATCATCCAGGAATCACTGCAGGGTTCCAGGCACTGTGGGGGGAGGGTAGAGCGATGGTGAGTAATGACGGGGTGAACATGCAGAGGTGAGTCATTTTTCATCCAGCAGATTTCCTCCAGCAGCTGGACCTTCATCCAGCGCTTCTGCCTCCTTGCCAGCAGGTGAACAGGCTCCAGGCAGAACCCTAACCAGATACATCTCTTCTCACACATTTGCCAGATAACTGCTTTGGAGGCACAGCAAAGGGCAGGGGGCCAGAGACAGCGTCACCATAGCAGCAAATCAAATCAGAGCAACTAAGTGATATCTGACCCATCTGAAAAGGACCTGTGCGGAAATCTTGTTTGGGGTGTGAGGAAATTCAGTGGAGGACGGAGAGACACAGCGTAGTTCCTGAGCTTGGACTCCAGGACCACACCCAATTAAAAGGAAAGAAAAAAAAAAAGCAGACGATTTCATCCAAAGCAACTTACAGTAGAGATGCTGGGGACTGAACCCTGAACCTCATACATGCAAAGCATGCGCTCTACCACTGAGCTACACCTTCAAAAAAACAAAACTACCAGAGACAATTTAAGAACATTTAAGGACAACTTCTCTTGGACCTGCTGATGGCCCCTTTTGAAATAACCACTAGATGGATAGAATTATTCAATCAACTAACCTCAGGACTGAAGAACTCCTTCTCCCAAACTACCGTCAGACTCAGGACCATCAGAGGTGAAGACTGTTCAACGAAACTCTTACAACAGTGGAGATGTTTGGAGACAATATCCCAGAGTACAACGAAGATGGCGCAGATGTCCAAAGGGGGAGGAAGATGGTAAACGATGGCGCCATAGCCAAATACAACACTGCGCACAAGTCTTCGTTTGTCTGAACAAGCTGTAAGAGGACACGTCTTCTGGAATGGACCTGCAAAGATACCATCCAGGCTCTTCAGCGGACCTGACCCTTCTCCTCCTGCTTCCTAAACCAAATTGGAGAGGAGGAGATGGCCCAGACACTTCACAATCCCTCCTCAGCTGCCAAGTTTTACCACTATGGTGAACACAACCTTAAGGAAAACAACCAAAGTTGAAGGTCCTCCATGCAGACACTGTTCTGGATCTCCAGTTAGTGGACTGCTGCTAATTTCATGCTGCAGTTGGGGTGGGGGGTGCAGGACAGGCTGACTGCTGGAGACCAGAGCAGGCTGCCAGGGATCTGCAGAGAAGGCTGAAGACATTCCACTGGTTTCTGCAAAAAGCCAGTCATGTGTTGTCATACATCTTCTCAAGGCTGAGGAGCTGCTTCCAATCAGCTGCTTCCAATCAGCAGCCGTCAGCTATGCTCTCCTCTGATGCAGCTCCAGAGCGTCTCAGCCGCCCCAGATGACATCCATCTACAGATCAGAGCATGTGTGTGACGTCACACTACCGGTTTCTGCTGGATGTCTTCTCCAGTATCGGAGCAGATATCAGGGCAGATTGCCGCTCGCTGGTTTCTTCTCCCAGCTAGAGGACCCGGAGAGGCTCTCTGCCGGGGTCTTCGTGCAAAGACCAAATTTGGGAGGTGCAGAGTCATATTCTCCATGCAGCCGGGCCCAATTAGAACACTGCGCCCCAACCATCATCCCCAACCCCCACCCTTGCCAGCAGGGGGATACAGCCGCTCAGAGAGGAAACAGGGCAGATCCAGTGCAGGGCTCAGGTCAAGTGAGGTCAAAAAGCCCTGAAGAGCATCTGACCTTCTGAAACCGGGCCACGTCTCTGAGGAGGACTTTCAGAAACTCCTGCATGGTTTGGTTTCTTCAAGCAGGGCCAGATTCCAGAAATAAAATCAAAACAATTGCAGTCAGGCATTTTCCACACAAAAACAGCCTCCAACAGCCACACAATGGCCCTATAAGCTAGGGTCACAGGGGCCATCACGCCATCGGATGAGTGAGGACCAGGGCCTGGATGGAGCCTATATGAACCTGCACAGTTCAAAGGTTTGAATAGAAGATCAGCAAGGTTTAAACCAGTGCTTCTCAATTACTTTCTGTAATTCTGTATTTTTGTGTCCCCCCAATCTCCCCAGCAACTGTAAATAATATTGTTTGTCTATAAAATTGTTATAAGTACACCTCTGCCTTAAATTATATCCTTATTAACGTTAAAGAAAACAAAAAAAAGAAGTATAGTTCAACTTACTACGAACATTCACATTGTTTTTAGTCTGTAACAGAAAAGATTTTAAGTGTTAAGTTTCCTCATCTCCCACAGTAGTCACAGTGAAGCCAAGCACTACATACGCTTCGTCATATTTCCTCGTCTTAACTTTCGGGTGATTTTTTTTTTTGTCTCATTATCTTCGTCTCTCTCCGTCTTTCTTTTCATCCCTGTTAAAAAAAATTAATGTTGTCTCTTGAGGGTTTGTTTACTGCACTTCATATCGCCTGCTCGGTGCAAAAAAATCCTTACACCCTATAACTAATACTCCCTGCACACTGAGAATGAGAGCGCCACTGCCAACTACTGTAGTGGATGTGCAATTACACTTCATTCTAGCAAAAAAAAAGCATGATCCCCAGGGTCACACGCGTCCCACTATTTGAGAAGACTAATTTAAACAGTCCCTCAGGAGACTGTCTAGATAGGGAGTCTCCTCCATAAACTGATATGACCGCTCCTGCCAGACAGTGAAGATGAAGAGGAGGAGCTCTGGAGATATTAGCATGTACGAGAAAAGACGTGAAAAGAATAAACGCCAACTTTTTCAAACCAAAGCAGGAGAGCAGGATGGAGACCAGATGAAGAGGTTTCTCCTCTCTGCAAAGGTGTCTGTGCAAACGTGGCCTCCAATCATGAAGGTTAGTTATATGAAGATTGGGGGACTCTGCCCCCTGGAGGCCAGGCTGTGCACTACAAGGTATATGACAGCTCTCAGGTTGGTTTGAAGAGGCCTTCCTCTGAGTCTTCTCTGGGTGTTCCTTCTGCAGGCATCCTGAAGGTGCCGGCTTCTGACCCATCACCCTCTGGTGGTGTAAAATGGAGCAGCAGATCCATTATAGCGCGCCAGCTCGTGCTCCTGCACTGAACCAGAACCTGCATCCTACTGCACACAGACGCACACACACACACACACACACACACACACACACACACACACACACACACACACACACACACACACACACACACACACACAATAACAGTTGAGGTTTAAAGGAGGTGTTCCCTCCATCTTGGTGGTGGAGGTGGGAAGCACAGGTCCTACGTTCTCAGACAAGGAAGATTTGAGGTCTCCTAGGACCATGAACCTCCTCCAAAGGTCCTCCAAGTCATGTTGAGCGTCTGATGAATAGGAAGTGGATTCCCCAGAGAAAGAAGAAATTATGAATATCAGAAATATGCAACTACACTTAATCCTGGGGAGCAACTGATCACAACCATGGCAATGGAGAACCTGTCTAAAGGTACTAGAGTTACTGGAATGTGTCTGGGGACTGGGGGAGGGTCAGCGTAGCAGAGAGGCGGTCTACCTCTATGACCTGAAGGTCTCCTGCAGCTGTGACAGTTAGATAACCTCCAGCGCTTCTGCTGCTGCCCGGCTTCCAGTGTTTGACCGTCTCGAGGATCTTTTTGGCTACTTTTAGGATTTGACTGTACTTGCCAGTCTGAGATCTGAGGGGCTGCCCAATTATTTGGGGCAGGTGGTGTGCTCCTGATGATATCTGTCGTATTGGATGATGGAATGGAACCAGCAGGTGAGGGAGAAGGTCATTACGTTCTCAATGAAGGCATAATAGAATGTGGTTAGGACTGTGCTGCTAACTCAAATGACCTCACCTTCCAGAGTAGGTAAGGCCATTTGTGACATTTCCTGATGATCTCGTCAGAGTTGGAGAACTTCAGGAGGTTGTCAAGACAGTGCACAGGTATCTATACTCCTTCATGGTTTCCACTGGCCCTCCTTGTATGGGGGTGGTGATTGCCTCTGCCAGATGCCTCTGCCTGAGAACATTATGACCATGTTCTTAGTCTTGCTCACATTCACCAGAGCATGAAATCCTGGAGGGCAGAACCGTGGTGGAGTAAAGGACCAGACAATGGGGACATCTTTGTAGGGACGGATCCGAAACATTTGTCAAGTGTATTCCCCAGCGGGTTTTACAGTTGATCTGGAATCCTTTTGGTGAACAATTATTGAAATCACCCATGATGAATTTTGGGGCATCTGGGGATATCTGCTCAAATCTATCAAGTATAGATTTGATATGCTCTGAGGCTGAGGCGGAATTGCCCCCCCCCCCCCCCCGCCCCCCCAAGGCTCCGCCCCCCCCTTTGCCTTTTTTTATCTCCAGCACAGCATCTGTGTCCACAGCATTAACCTAATTACCAAGAACCAGAAAGTTCAGCTTAGGTACAGTTGTGTGGTCATAAACACACACACCTACCAGAGGACATGAAGAGGAGCAAAAATATCTGGCGATCAGCACACATCTTAGCTAGCGCTGCACACACAAAAGCAAACACCAAACCATGAAGCTCCCGGAAAGTTCATGTAGGAACACCATCAGTGGATTCCTGCAGACCCTCCATGGTCTTTCTGCTCAAGAAGAGACAGAGGAGAGCAGCTTTCCACTCCAAGTCCATGTAATTAACCTGTTGAAGAATTAGTTACTGACATTTCTGTGGTGGTGTATGGATCAATGTAGGCCTACCTCCAGAGCAGAGCGATACGCCGTTCAGATGCACAGCCTGCAAACCACAAACTATAATTGACCTCCAGCTGTTTCTGAATTGATCTGAACAGTGGAGCACGGAGGAGGAGGGGGTTCACTGTGAGGGACTGGTGTCCTCATGAAAACATCTTCCCAGCTTCACCACCAGCAGCATCAAGGAGGAGGAGGAGGAACTTCCACAGCACAACTTTGCAGCCCTGACTAATTTCTCAACTTTTGCTTATGCATCACCATGACAACTGGAAACTACCAGATCTTTTTTGAGTTGGACTCGCACCATCCCCTCACACACTCCCTTTGACCAATAATGTCTGGAAGTGAAAGTACTAGGTGTAAGAATATTAGCGGTATGAAGGAGTGTGAGCATACTGCACTCCAGGGCAGCCAATCAGAGGCTGAGCCCTGGAGGCTTCCATGTGATTGTGAAGGGGATATATCCATGTTCCACCCTGCACTGCTGTGGCAGGATTGATGAAGAGCACTTCCACTGATTGGACAGTGCAGCTGATGATGTCATGAGCTAATTGGTGCTGACATGTCATGTCAGCTGACAGCCTGCTGATGCATGAGTGAGCAGGATATGTGTAATAACCACATCGGAACGCCAGTCAGCATCCATCATCTCCAGCAACTCTGCAGGGTTGGCTTGGCATGCCGAGATTCATCACAGCTCAGTCCATAAACGCACAAAACACCGTTTTATTTGCGTGCATCCAATAGGTATGTGCAAGCACACACGCACACACTGGCACGCACACACACAACACACACACACACACACACACACACACACACACACACACACACACACACACACACACACACACACACACATACGCACACGCACACACACACGCGCACACACACACACACACACACACACACACACACCCTGGCACAGAGCATTAATTATGATGACCCCCCCCCAATCCGTCCATGTCTCTGGTTAGTGAAAGCTCTAATGTGTTTAATGACATCTTTAAAGAGGTAAATGTAGAGGTGGACTCATACGGACTGTAGGGTGTTTATGTTCTTTCCAAAGCTTTAACAGAGACTCTCAATTAAAGGCAGCAACTCTCAAAGATTAAATTAAAAAACAGCCTTCAGTGAAAGGGAAATATGTCATTACTGTTCAAATTGGCTCTATTCATACTTTTCGGATTCCACTCAAACAGAGAGAGACAGCCTCAGCTGTCAATCATCAAGGCCAAATTATGACATTGAATCTTTGTCAAATCCAAATCAAAAGCTGGACCAAAAAAATTCAAAATAAGACAGGGTCCTTTTGTGTCTCCTCAGGTACAAAGAGTGGCTCCAACACCAGAGCATGCCACACCCACACACACACACGCTCTCTCCTGGATGTGCGGATCAGATGTGACAGCAGCGCCTGATGAGGCGAAACCCAATCTGATCCAATCCTGAGCAGCTGAGGGCCTGATTGCGTTCAGGAACAACACCACTCTGATGGGGCTGAAAGCGTGTGTGTCGTCCTGGACAACAACCTACTGCCTGGACTCCACCCCCCCACCATATATGGATCTCTTGGATTCCCTCTGCCACAAGTGTTGGGTAGCATATTAGCTAACAGGTCTGGGTCTGTCGGGACAGTCAGAGTCTTAAAGAGGGGATTGTGAGAAGGTTAGAGGAGACCAGCAGTACATTTGCTTTGCTGGAAGAAGGAGCATTAGCGCAGGTCCTTCGTCACATCAGCTGTGAGACTACTCAACATTACAAGCACATTAACGCTTTTAGGTGCATGAAACACAATGTTGATGCTGCTCACAAGCATCCCAAAAGGCTCATTTCTTTTTGTACTACCCAAATATCTCCATCCCTATTTTTGGACATCCGTGGCATTTCTTTTGTTTCCTCATATTGTATATTTAGTTTTTTCTGTTGTTTATATGAATATATTTTTTTAACAATAATAACAATTATCCATCACTAATCCCTCATGGGGAATCCGTTCTCTGCAATTAACCCATCATGGATGACCCATGAGCAGTAGCTTGCCGTTCGTCTGTGCCAGGGGAGCAGTTAGGGGTTCTGCCCTGGAATCGAACCAGGGATGTTCAGTTCCAAAGACAATTGTTATACCTCTTGCTGCTGCGACAACTAAATATCCCTGTTGATGGCTTAATCAAGTCTATCTTATCTACAATGTCATTCAAGCCTCCTCACCTTCTGTAGCTGTGCCCGGGGCAAATCAGAAGGTGTGTTATGATGGGATGCTGCCATCACATTATTAACCTGCTCTCTCTTCATCATGTGACCTTTGACCTTTGGCTCCTCTGGTTCCTGCGGTCATCCACTGGTTTCTTTCACTCGTTATGTCCCAGAACCCTGGGGGGGACTCTCCCAGGGGAGTACCTGGCTTCCACAGACTGATGACTCATACCCAGTGCTCTGCCGTTCTTAATAATGTGTTCATGGGCTCAGACCCTCACTGTCTGTCTTTTCTGAGATTGTTAAAAACAGACAGTTGGTATCAGGACAGTTCCTCCATCTGTCAGTGTGTGTGTGTGTGTGTCCTACCTTGCCACACTGTTTGTGATGTTGACACCAGCCAAGAGATCCGTTGCCCTGCAGAGACAGAGGAGGCAGAGGGTCAGTGAGGGTTGCCATCGCTTCAGAGCCAATCAGCTCCATTACAGTTGCTCGGGAATCTATGCAGAGGTCACATGTTCCTCAGTGAGGAGAACTGACTGGTGCTCCTCTGCACTTTGGGACATCGTGTCCTCCACGGTTTCCCCCCACTGAGAGAGCGGGGAAAAAAACAGATCCATTCGCTGCTCAGTTCACATGGGGTGATCACGTCACCCAGTTGGTGTTCTCACTGGCACTTGAGGGGAAGACTGACACCCCATTGCCCCATCGCCTCCCTTCACCATCCATCCAATTGGCCCTGTGCAAGGGACATAGAGTCGCCCAGGTGTGTCCAGGCTGGTGCTGAGAGTCACCAAGCAGAGAGGCGGCGAAGACATGTTTCTATGGTAACCGCATCCCAGAAACGTAAAACACAAGAGTTTTGAGAACACGACAGCATCTCACTGAGAGGCAAGCAGCTCTGCCGACATGGACCTCAGTGGTTCTCAGTGGAAGGTCTTGTTTCATCAAGAATTACAATGGAAGGACTTGTTTCACATTAATGGCAATGGAAGGTCTCGATCGTGGGATGAAATTATTTTTTTCACACTCTTGTCTCTCTCTTTTGAGTGCTGCCTAATCATCTTCTGCAGCGCCAGATGTGTGGTGTGGAGACTCCACCCTGACCCTGATGGATCTTCATCCAGATAAAACCACCACCACCCCTAAGATTCTGAGGACCAGAACCGCTACCCAACCCGGACCAGAACTGGGCCAGGAGCCGCTGCAGGGACGCTCCCAGAGAAGGAACATCTATTAAAGCCAGGAGTTTCACAAAGCCTGTGGAGGAGAGCAGGAAGGAGAACACAAGAGGTTTGGCCAAACAGACGCAAAGCTCCCCTGATGATTTGAGGTCACGTCTCATCCATGTTCCTCTGGTGCTTCCTGTGTCCTGCAGATCAGCACGTGTTCTAGCAGTCCTGACATTTCAGCATCAATGAATTAATAGAGCATGAGTGATGGAGTACTGGAACGTTCTCTCCTCCAGGGGTTCCACAAGCCCAAGCTCCATTCACCCCTTGTCTGAACTTCCTGTAGACTGACCCAGCTCCACGTCGGCACGCCTCCACCACTCATTCCAGAGTGGACACAGAGGCTGACGCTCCAGGAAATCCTGCTTGGAAACATGGTCCTGCTATGAGCCAATGGTCCTGCTTATAGATGGGTCTCCAGCGCTCAGTGGTGTGTATGTTCTATTTGCTGCTGCTCTTTATTATGGGACACCATGATGGCAGATGCATAACAAGAGGATCTTATAGATGACTCAGGTGAGCAGATCTGGACATCCGTCTATAAACCATCTGCTTCCAGAAGTGAAGAACATCACCAGATCTCACTCTCCGAAACTGATGGTCATCGGCAGGTGTAGGAGCTGAAAACTCACAACCCACTTTGGATTGAGGAGCTAAGTCCTGCTCCAGAGCCTGGTCCAGAGCCATGGTTATGTAATGGCGCAAGGTGGACCCTCCAAGGGTGAGCACCTCAACTGCCCCTGCGGCAAAACAACACTACCTCTGAATGTAGAACATTAGCAAACATGTTGGACTTCCTACCATCTGCTATCCTGTTCAGTATTTTCATCTGCAAGGAGACCAGAACATCCTCAATGAAACAAAACACAGATGTCTGCATAGCCTGGAACAAGTGGTCTCTTGCAAAGGATTCTGGGATTGTGGAGATTCTATCGTCATCTGTCCTGCTTGCAGGTGATCTAATCACCATGGAAACACATTCAGCTCCTTCCAAAGAGGAAGATCTCAGTGCTACAAAAGATAAACTGCTGAGGTCACTCCCATCTCTCCAGCGCTCCATCTTGTGTGTTCTTTATTAAAAACCCCAGCAACCTCTTCTGGCCCTCCCCCCTGGCCCTGATTGCCCTGGAATGTGTGGGAGCGTACCAGATGGTCTGATGGTATCTGCTCATCTTTCTCTACCTGGCCTCAGATGTGACAAGGCTATGAAAATGTATAATTTATATTTCATTTTTAATGCGTCTTATATTTGTTATTTTGGATGATTTAGTAAAACTTCATTGAATGTTCTCTCACATGTGCTTTGAGTTTCTGTCACTGGACAGAGGAGCAGGCCCACCTCCTATAAGACCTTCAAGAAGAGCCAGAACAAAGACCTTCTCAGAAAGAAGAAGAACTGAACCGTAAACCTGTGAGTCAGCTGGGCAGCGATCACATTAGAGTAATTAGATTACTCATGTAGGAGGGATTATAGAAGGATTAGAAACAATCAGATTATTGAGAGAAGAAACACTTTTAATCTAAATGTCTAATAATCTACTTACTAGGTTTGAGGTCAGATAAGTGAATCCTGACAGTGGGACAGTAACGGGATGGAAAGCCTGAGGAAGGCTTTTATTGTGAAAAATTGCAAGACATTCTGATGGTTGTGTCTTCTCCAGTGTCCTATTAGAATCATGTAGAGCTGCTGCTCTAATTTCGCACACTTGGACCAGACCAGGACTGCCCAGACCAGGACATCTGGACTGGACCTCACCAGACTAGGTACAGTCCAGAACAACTGGACCAACCTGGCCCGGTCTGGAACAACTGACCTGGACCGGGACCAGACCGGACCACTGAGCGCTGAAGGGGTCCACAGGAGCCTCATCTCCTTCAGACTGAGGCCTGCTATGAAGACCCTGCTGGATGTGTGTGTGTGTGTGTGTGTGTGTGTGTGTGTGTGTGTGTGTGTGTGTGTGCGTGTGTGTGTGTAATGGTGAAAGAGGGAAAGATCTTCATGACACAAATCAGAATAACAAGACATGCAGCCCCCCCCCCACTGGTTGGACAGAGCAAGTTCACAAACACACACACACACACACACACACACAAACAGACAGACAGACAGATACACACACACACACACACACACACACACACACACACACACACACACACACACACCTTTGGAGGCTCTGGAGTAAGACTTTGTTTTTATATGCAATGGATTACATTCTGACCAAGCTGCCAGGTAAACACTGGGAGTGAGCAATTGAATCAGTAGGAGAGTGGGTCAGTGAACAAGTGAATCACTGAATCAGTGAGTGAGTGAATCAGTGAGTTAGTTAGTCAGTGACAGAGTGAATCAAAATTCCAAAAATGCATTTATGTTGCCCTGAAATCAAACATACATGCATACGCAAACACACACACAATTTCGTAACTTAGCAAAGGAGTTTGTAAGTAATGCGCAGAAATGAATCTGTACGGTTGAATCACACAAAGGAAAACATAGGACTAATTCCCCATCCCGATATACATACACACACATACATATATAAACTTATATAAACACACAACTTATATTTTCTTACTTGATTAATTCTATGTGGGTTCTGGGGTGGGGGGTCCTGGAATGCAGAATGCACTAACTCTAACCCGCTCATCTATCTATGCAGACTAACCATGGGGGCGGGCGCATACAAGGAACATCACACTGGACCTTAAGCAGGAGGTGAAGCTCAAGGCTGCCAAGAAGAGCAAGAAATGATCATCTTCAATCTGAAGATGTCCTGAACCTTTGCCAGACACACTGTTCAGGTCAGAGATCAGGAAGGAGCAAATCTCTGCAGAACGTCTGAGAACCCAAGTTTCCCTGTGGTGACATGTGGGGTTGTAGGTTGTGGAGGAGCTGAATAAACCCACTTGGAGCTATGCGCTGCGGTTGAAACATTCATGCCAAGGTTGAAGTGGATCAGGTAATATGCCGATGTGGAAAAGCAAATAAAAAATGTATTTAATTTGTAAATGCATTTATTTGAGCAGAATTGCAAAGTATAAAGTTTACAAGCAAACGAGTGCTCCATAGTGAGGAAAACAGCTGACCGCGGGTGTCCACGTCCTGGAGGGGCACCTTTGGTGAAACCCACCACCTGCCTGCAGATCAACATCAGCTCCACTGATTCACACTCCACAGAGGTCACACTCACGGACCCTCTTGCACTGCACAATAAGGACCAGGAGACCTGAGCCCGTCACACCTTCACCCTGCTGTACTCACACTGCTGCACCAGCACACAGTACTCTAGTGCTACTGCTAAATGTAAACACTGCACACAGTCCTCCAGTACTACTGCTAAATGTACATGCTGCACACAGTACTCCAGTACAACTGCTAAATGTACAAACTGCATCGAATAATACTTCTAAATATACCAAATGCAAGGAATGATATTTCTTGATCCACAAAATGTATTGTATAATACTTCTAGATATAAAAGCAGCATGGAATAATGCTTGTAAATATACAAACCCCATGACTAGTACTTCTAGATATACCAACCGCTTGAATAATAAGTCTAAATATACAAAATGCCATGAATAATACATCTAAATACACACACTATGTGGAATAATACTTTTAAATACATAAGCTATGAGATGTGATACAGTTGGAATATCAAACTGTATTTTCATGGGACAGACTGTAAATAACGCAGTTTGGCCAAACCACAGCAATCGATAATCAATAAAGTCCTGCTAAGCCTCTGCAGAGACATGGAGGAGGAAATGAAACAGGACTGAAAAGGGAACTTAATATTTGAGAAAATAAACTGTACGCTCATCTCCTTGAGAGGAATCCTGAACTGTCTTCTCTAATTATCTGAACACACAGACATACATCTAATCAATTCCAGATAAATAGTCTGATGACACCCTTCGACATAAAGTGCATATATACTTGACCTTATGAGTGTGTTTTTGCAACCTGTATGAAGTTATATATTGAGGTTAAATGTGGAGATTATGAATCGAGATTATAAACAGAGATCGTATCTTGTGAGGTATAAATGAAATAATAAACCGTATGATTAGTTTGATGAATCATAACCTAAACCTGTCGCTCCCAGTGAACCTTTTCCTGTCCCTACGAAGTGCCCAGGTCAAATCCGACCGGTCACGTGAGCCGGTGTGAGCGTACCTGGAGCGGCGCGGAGAGCGCGGCCACGCTGTGCAGGGCGAGGCACCGCGACGCGCACCTGGCTCGGGACACGCCGGCCGACGACGATCCGTCGTCTTCGACGTCGTCCCGCTGCTTCCGGCCGAGGACCACGCATCCGGCCAGCAACGTAATCCACACGCACGCGCTCGCGGGGACCTGCATCTCGGGCGTCCGGACACGGTGCTGTGCCTGGAGCAGGAGGTCTGCGTGGAGCTGGAGGTCTGCAGAAGGTTCACGCTCACCTACACTTATATGGACTTGGGAGGGGCCACGGGACCGAGGCGGGGGAGGATGCTGAGGCGAGGGGAGTAGCTTCATCAATATATATGAACGGTGAATCAGTTTATCAACTGATATGAACGACGAATCAGTTAATCAATAATCATGAACAAAACAGTTCATTAGTCAATGTGAATGACAAATCAGCATAACTGATATGATTGAATCAGTTCAGCAGTTAACATGAACGAATCAGTTCACCAATCAATACAAATAAATCATTTCATCAATAAATATGCGCGACAAATCAGTTCCTCAACTTCATCAATAAATCAGGATTAATGTGATACAGATAGGAAGAGGTATGGATTCACTAATAACATAAGCAATAAAAACTGAGGGTAAATGTATGTGTCTTTATGTCTCTATATGTCTCTATGTGTCTCTTTATGTCTCCATATGTCTCCATATGTCTCTATGTCTTGTTATGGCAGAGTGGATGTTGTATGCCTGTTATAAGTGATATGATTTCTCACCCAATCACAGCTGGTATAGGCTCCGCCCACTCAGCCCTGGCTGCAGGGTACGCAATGTTGAGAATGAATGGATGAATGAATGACAATCATGGACAAGAAGCGAGTCCTTCTGAATTCCACGTTCATTGTTTCCTGCTGGTTTCATTCCATCAATGCCTTGTTTCTTCTTCTGATAAACAGAGGGGGGGGGTGTGGAATCGGGGGTAAGGACACCTGGCCTACAGGTCTGCAGGACAAGGCCTCTTCAGTGCAGCAAATGTCCTGTCACCCTGGGATGGCCATAGGTGATGGGAAACCCCTGCCTTCAAGGGCATCGGTAGCCTTGAACTGCACGGAAGCATGAGGTCTTCAACTACAGGCAACGTCTGGTCCAGTCTGGTCCAATAGTCCAGTTCCCATATTGGGCATCCGCTCTGAGCTGGGGACCAGCTCAGAGGAGAAGCAGAGCTCTGGAGGTGCCTCATCCTCACTTGGGATGATGGCGTTGGAGGCGGGGCCTCCATCAACTCCCATCAAAACCTGTTTAATGTCTTACATTTACAATACAGTCATTTGGCAGAGGCTCTTAACCAAAGAAACTTACAGTGGAGCACCCAGGACCTCATACATGCAAAGCATGCACTCTACCCCTTCTCCATCCCTGAGCTGGTCCCTCAGGGTGTGTCATCAGTTCTAGACTGAAAGTGAGGGATCTGCTCAGGGAAGAAAATATCTTGCTGGACTTTGAAGGTCAGTTATGCTGCAGCTACATATAAAAGCCGTGAACATCTCGGCCTGCTAACACCACTTACAGGTGAGATGTTAGGGGGCTTTGGAACATTTGGAATTGTCCCTGGATGTGATGAAGGACCCAAGAGTCTCCTCTGGCGAGTTGGTGGTTTAACATCTGCAGCCTGAGCTCCCGAAGCCTCTTCCTGCTTGGAAAAGTAAAAGATCTAAACCTGTGGTCGTGAGAACACAGTTCCAGGAGCTGGGAACATGAATGTGTGTTGGTGCTGCTCCCCAGCATGTTCTCAGCTCCTGGGCCATAGCGGCAACTGTCTCACACCTCCTCTTGTCCCCCAGGTAGACCTCTGTGGTCGAGTGTACCAAAGCTCACAGGTGGAGGCCTTCCACAGGAGATTCTCCTCCACGCTGCCAGCGTGGCGGGGCAAGCCGGGAATCCCAGCTGTACAGTAGAGCAGCAGTTTTATGGAGCATCCAGTAAAAGGAACTGCAGGAACGTCCCTGGCAGGGGGGGTTCCAGCCCTGAGGAACTAACATG